>NC_057804.1:167036594-167636594 GCF_018294505.1 Triticum aestivum
CGAGCGCGCGGCGGCTGCGGCCGGGCCTGGCGGGCCGGATCTGGGCCCGCAGGGCCTGGCGCGGCACGGGGAGGCCGGGGCAATGACGTGGTGGCGGACGGTTGGAGGAGACGGCGGCGGAGGCGACGTGGCAGCACCGGATAGGGCGGAGCGAGGTGGCCGGCGGACATGTCCGGCTCGGGCGGACGTGTCCGGCGGCGCGAGGATGAAGATGGCTAGGGTTAGACCGGGATTTTCGGGGGGAGGCACAAATATATAGGTAGAGGGAGCTAGGAGAGTCCAAATGAGGAGCGGTTTTCGCCCACACGATCGTGATCGAACGACCGAGAGCATGGAGGGGAGTTTGCTGGGTTTGGTGGGCTGTGGGAAGAGGTGTTGGTCTGCAAATAGAAAGAGGATTTATGGTTACCCGATTAGCCGTTGGAGTATCAAACGGACTCCAAATGGCACGAAACTTGACAGGCGGTCTACCAGTGCTATACCAACGCCGCTTGGCAAACCTCGAGCCATTCCGAGAACGTTTAACACCCGCACATGAAAACAAGGTCTGAGAGGGGCGACGGGCGTGCGCGAGAGGTCCGGACTCCGAACGGACAACGGAGCGAACCGGGAGAACCCGAACGGATGCAAGTTTTGAAAAACATGCAGATGATGATATGGCAAAATGCAACACACAAGCAGATGACATGGCAATGACAGCGAATAACTGGCAGACAACTGGCGCATCAGATCCGGGGCGTTACAACCTCTCTCCCAAGGTCTCCATTAATGGCGCCCGAGCCTCTTTTTAATGGCGTGGCTATGTCTCACTCGACTGAGATTTAAGAGAGAAAAAAGAAAATCTGAAAGCACGGATCTTGATGTAAGATCCGACGGACCTATATAGCATCTACTGTGACATATAGCAAGACTGATGAATATATAAGGACGATTAATTGTCTTACATAATTAGAAAGATAATTAAAAAAGGCACATGCGGCTACGCCCAAAATATACAAGGGCAAAAGAAGAAGGAAGACAAGGATCTGGCTCACTGATCTCTACTTTCTTGATGCGTTGCTGCAGGCTGTGGGAACTTGTCTCCGCGGCAAGTGTCGATGAGCTCTTTCGTGTCCTCAAGACGCTGCTTGAGAACATCCACGGATTCCTCCACCAGCCTTTGGCACTCGTTGCGGAGCATGTCATTCTCATCCATAAGTTTCTTGATGATGACGCTGGTCCTCTTCAACAAGGCACTGGTCTCCTCCTGCTGGTCTGCACTTCGGACGATCTTCGCCCTCAGTAGGTCGCCCTCGGCCCGGAGCCTCTCATTGCCCTTCCTTAGTTGTCGGATGACGCCGGTAGCCTCTTCAAACGAGGCTTTCGTGTCGTCCTGCAACCTCGCCCAGCCGGAGATCTGATCCATCTGGCTATGGACGATCGCATGCATGCGCCTCTAACAGTCATCGCCTGCCCGCGAGAAATTTTCCCAGGCCACCACAGCGTGGAGGGACATCTCTGCTGCATTCGCGGCGCAGTGGGACATCTCTGCTGCTTCTGCGGCGCGGCCGGACTAGTCTGCTGCATCGACGGCGTGGCGGGACCTCCGTGCTGCTTCAGCAGCGCGGCAGGACCTCTGTGCTGCTACTTCCGCATAGCAGGACATGTCGGCTGCTCTCGCAGCGACGCGGGACATCTCTCGTGCTTCCGCTTCCATGCTCGCCTCTCCCTGGTGGCAATCTCTCGACCAAGAACTCACGCTGGCCATGGCAGACGCAAGGGAAGGATGTTGAATGACTTGTTCATTTTTGTGGATGAGGAGTTGAGGAGGAATGTGCAGTCATCTTGGCATACTAGTATTTATAACCGAGTAATAATACGCTCCTAAGTGGGAAACCGTTTAGGTTGTGATTGGTGTGAACAGGTTTGCAATTCAATATAGCGTGGTACTAATACGCTCCTAAGTGGGAAACCGTTTAGGTTGTGATAGGTGTGAACGGGTTTGCAATTCAATATAGCGTGGAGTAATTTGGAATGTGACGAGACGCAAGCTCAAAATTTATTGACGGTTCTAGTTTCGAAGTGCGGCACTATTCCTGGATGGAGTAGTTCTTTTCCTACTCCCTCCTTTCCGGTTTATAGGGCTTATCCCAAAATTTTAGTTTTTCCATTTTATAAGGCTCAATTTGGTTGTTCCCCATCACATGTTCAGATTCCAAGGTGCATTAAATCATTGCATGCAAGTATTAAGAGAAAATTGACCAATGCATGTACTTTATGCATGCATGCATTGCAATTAATGCATTGATAAACATAATTTTGAGAAAAACAAGAGCATTAATTAGGTGCTTTTGCAAACTACAAAAAATATTCCACCACTCACCATCTTGGTTGGTGAGATTTTTGAATTCAGCCCTATAAACCGGAAAGGAGGGAGTATTGATGTGTACGTGCAATAACTGGCACAGTCGTATACATATCTTACGGTTAATGGGGCGTTCGACAGGAATAGCCGCATGGCGAGCTCTAGGCTAGTCTTTTTTCAGACGCATTAAACCTATCTCTCGGGACTTCTCGCACGCACCATCGTGCCACCCACAAAAACTTGTACTCGGAGTTTAGTACATTATACAGGAAGAGAAGAGGTGCACGCACGCACTCGTCCTCTCACACATGCGTCTGTTTTTCTTGAAAAGGAGGATGATGACCCCCGGCCTCTGCATCTGGGAGTCACACACACATCTGTAGCTACAAATTGTAGTGTTCTCAACCATCCGATTGGCTCTATCATTGATGTACCTATATACTAAAACATGTCTAGATACATCTATATTTTGACAAATGGAAGGCATGTATTGTGGAACGGAGGGAGTGCTTGTCATCAAAATGGAAAAAAAAGGGACGTATCTAGAACTAAAATACGTCTACATACATCTCCTTTTATCCATTTTGATGACAAGTAGTACTTCTTACCCAAAGGAACTTTATATCCAACAGACACAAAATATCCGTTCGACTGTTGGAAATTACTGATTTGATGTCGAAGTAATTGTTGCATCGCCACCGAAACCCACAATTTCTTAAGCTAAAGTAGACCGAGGTAATCCCTATATTAGCATATTACTAAGATAAATAGAAGGCACTGTAGAAACATTTAGGACGTGAGCTTGTCAATCTGAATGTGGAGGGACACCAGCTTAGCCCCGACCAGCAGCTTGGGCGGAACTGTGAAGAAGGTCAGCTCCTCAACGTCGACGTCACCGGGATCCTTGCTGCTTGTTACCTCCATTTCCACCTGACGGCGTCGGTCGTGCCTTTGGGATCCCCTGGCAGGCCGTTCGCCCACAGCTTGGCCACGTAGTGCGGTAGTGGGGACGCCCCCGCTCTGATGTAGATGACCGACATGGCGATAGGCGCGCCGATTTTGAGCACACCGCCGACCAAGAAAAACATGCGGCCGTCCTCCTCCGTGAACAGCAAGAGCCATGGCTCGGACAGTGGCACTTGCAGTTGGAGCACCTTGCCGTATTGGATCCTGTGCACGGGCATGGGATGCACGATGCTGTTGTGGTGGTAGAGCACCGGTGGTGGGCCTTCGTAGCTGCAGACAGGCATGGGGCATTTGCAAGGCGCGAGCGGACACACGCTCTGGTGATCGGCGAGCTTGTGGTAACTGACATAGAGCCCACAGCCTTCGTGCAGGCACTCCACCCTCACCGACGAAAGGACGGAGTCCACCGCCGTGTTCTGCACGTCGAAGCCACCGCCACGCTCGCACTTCTGGCACTGCCGCTAGTTCCCGGGGCACTCGACGCGGCAGTCCGCGTAGTCTAGGTGCCCTTCCTTGCACTGCAGAAATCAATCGAACAACACATCAATTAAGAAACCTGCACCTTGCTCAATCAGCCGAACGGACGAGGTGTATTTGAACCTCATACACTGGAGGCGTCAAGGGGCGGAGGCACAAGGGGCAGTGGAGCACGGTGAGGTCCATCAAGACCTTAGAGAGCTCCATCGTCAGGTCCTATTCGGTCTGCATGATCTCGCCCTCCTCGTGCACAACCATCTCTCGACTTGGACCGGGGCATTACAAAGCTTTACCGTCACATATTTTATACTACTTCAAGGTGCATTAAATCAACACATGCAAGTACTACCTCCGTTTCAGTTTACAAGTCCTACGCGTATACCTAGGTTGCCAATTTTATCACCCTAATATAAACTATATAACACAAAAATTACACCTTTGAAAATAGAACATCTAAATTTTATATTGGTATATTTTTTGTAATATATGACTTGTATTAGGTTGGTCAAATTGATGACCTAGGTGTACGCGCACGCCCTGTAAACTAAGAGAGAGGGAGTATCAAAAGGAGAGTCACGGCATGCATGCATGCGTTGTAATTAATGCATCGGTAAACGCAAATTATTGAAATATATCGAGTGCAGTGCTTTGATGTGTCGCGTCAACTCATACATCAACGAGAAGTTTGATTATCTTCTCCCTCCCAGACTTAACTGCACCTGCCTTTGGCTGTATGACAGGTTGGCCACCCACCTCTCGGGCCCACCTGTCATACACGCAAAGGCAGGAGCGTCCCTCCCTCTCCCATGAGTGTGGTGGCTGGCAAGACTAGGAGAAGCTTTCACTACATGCTCTCCCTCCCGCACGCGGTGGACATGCAGCAGTTCAATTGGTGTCAGATGGCAAGAAGCATACTGTAGTACTCCTCCAGTGCAGTAGTACTCCATCATTGTTCGACTTCCCGAAGAGGCGAAGAGCCAAGCACAGCCCGGATGCTCGTGTGGCAGTTTCATGTGTAGAGTAGTCTAGGATAGCGTGTACCGTGCATGTAAGCTTAAAATCGTTGGGGTCGGCTCCATGCTATGTGGCCGTCTCAAAGTTTTTAAAAAAAGTTAAAATAGTCTTCTGGCCTACCTGTCACCCTGGTGATTGTAGTTTGCACGCTCATCTGGTCAAGACAGGAATATATATTTTAATTTGTTTTTTTTTTCAAAAAGGGGGGACTCCCCGGCCTCTGCATCAGAACGATGCATACGGCCAGATATATTTTAATTTGTGGCGGGTAAATGTTATAGGTTGCAACAAATATATTGTACACTGCGGGTCTTTCAGCTAAGTTTAGAGGCAAGCATGTGGGGCCAGTGCTATGATGTGTCGCGTCAACTCGTACAACGAGGAGAAGCTTGATTTTACTACTCCTTCCGTTTTTATTTACTCCGCGTATTAGCTTTAGTCAACGTCAAGCTTCGTCAACTTTGACAAAATTTATAAACAAAAATATTAACATGTACATTAACAAATCATTACTATTAGATTTATTGTTGAATGGACTTTCACATCATATAGATTTGTTATAGTAAATGTTTGTACTTTTTTCTATAAACTTGGTCAAATTTTACGAAGTATGACTTCAGTCAACTCTAATATGCAGAGTAAATAAAAACAGAGGGAGTACTACACGCCTTCTCCCTCGCCCATGTGCGCGGTTGCTTGCAAGCAAGGACATGCTTTTGCTTAGTAGTACTTCTACAACAAGCTATCCGTCCCGCTCGCGGTGGACGGACATGCAGCAGTGGATTCGACATTGTAGAAGCAGTAGTAGTAACATCATTGTTCATCTTCTCGAAGAGGCAAAGAGCCAAGCGCAAACCGAACGTTGCAGTTGCGAACATTGGAGAACGCATATAGCCAAGCTCTTGCATGAGACAAAATTGCTATGTGAGCCCACTATTGTACTAGTACGTACAACTACTTGCTAGTATAGCCCTGTAAACCAGAAAGGAGTATTTGCCCTTCTAGAGATTTCAACAAGTGACTAGACTACACCGAGACAGAGTACATATGGAGCAAAATGAGCGAATTTGCACCATAAATAAATACGTACTAGTTCTATCATTTTCCTCTCCAAGGTGCACAATATTGAGTATACTGACTAGTCTCTTTTTGACACGCATTTACGGTTTTTTTTACACAGTACAGATGCAAGCGCTCATATACATGTGCATACACTCACCCTTATGAACGCACACACTCACGGCATTATCACCTTGAAATTTATGAAGTCACCATAGGCACCTCGTCGTCGACGGGTCCATAGGTTCTTGAATGCCAAGGAGGGAGAGGGTAGCGGTTCTCGAGACGTTGAACGGTCAATGATGCATCCTCAATTACATGCAGAGGGAATTAATTGGAGAAGCAGAACAGAGCCAGCATGATGTAATGCAACAGAGTTTGGACTCTCATATAATAAAGGCGCCCCACCACTCCAATCCATCTACTCCCAAGTCTCTGTGCAAGACTGCTCACTCCAATCCAAGACCAAGTGACCAAAAGCCACAAGCACCTATGGAGGCGATGGACGCGAGCGGCAGTCGGTTGTGCCAAATCATCCAAGGCGCTGGCCTGCGGCCCCGCACCGTGCAGTGTTTCCAAATGGTGCTGGCGACCACCGGCAACGTAGCCCTCGCCAACGCCAGCTTCGCCTCTCGCATGGATGACATGATGGTCAACTCCATCCGCAAGTTCACCGCCGTCATGAAGCGCGCGGACGACCTTGCTGTACTGCTCCAGCCTGCGCGCTAAGGCTCCTCATTGCCTGCCACCCTCATCGGCCTCCATGGTGATGAACTGTTTCAAGCCCTGGTGGCCCTGCACGTGCCGGAGGTCGCGACGAAGAATGTGCACCTCGAGGCCGCGCTCGGCACGCAGTGCCTCGCCATGCAAGAAACCGTCAACCTGCACATCCACGTCTACGAGGAAATCGTCTACATAGGCCACTACAAGGCAAACGAGGACAGAAAGATGTTGGCCTTCTTCCAGCGGCTGGAATCTTTGGACGCCATTGTTCAGAAGCACATCGACCTGGCCACGAAAGCCGCTGCTACTTAGGCGTTTTTCGGTGGGCCGGCGCCGTGAGTCGAGGAGGTGGACGTCGTCGATGGATGCATCTCTTCTTCTTGCCTCCTGTAACCAACACTGCATCGCCTGGTGGACTTAATGTTTTATTAGTATAGTACTCCCTCAGTTCCCAAATATAAGTCTTTCTAAAGATTCCAGCAACTGACTACTACATACGAAGCAAAATGAGTGAATCTACACTCTAAACTATGTCTACATACATCTGTATGTTGTATTCCATTTGAAATAGTATCTAAAAGGATTATATTTAGGAACGGAGGGAGTATATGGCATTTTTATTCCAGTCGTAACGTTTTCACTGTGAGATGGGGCCGCAGTTGAGCAAACCCACCCGACCCACCGGGTGTCGGCCGAGTTTAGAATTAGAAGAGAGAAACGAGCGAGGAGAGCTAGCTGTAGCACGGACGCTATTGTCAGATGGGACTCGTGTATATAGAATAGGAGTACTGAGGACTCGTGCCTCTTTTTTTGAGGGGAAAATTACTCTTATGTCTAGTACCACTAGTTGGGTGCGTGCGAACTATAGCTGTCATCACTTTAGGTCTCCTTTTTGAACCACAGCTATGCTTCACACTACATATTTTTTCACGCATTTATCCTCCTATATGTACTCCTAGGCTATTTCCACGTGCTCCCATTCGCTGACATGTGGGACATAGAGCATCTGGGTCGTAGTGCATGCACGACTCGGAGCATATACCGGGGTACTTTACATTTCAGACCTCACGAATTACATGCAAACCCCCCGCAGAATAATAAATAAATGAATGAATTACTACATGAAATCGGATTATTTTCGTAGAAAACGGAGCACGTTCATTAAATTTTGGACATAACACGTTTATAAAAAATGACCGGACCTAAACCAGTCTAAGGGCCTCTTTGATTTTTTTCCCCGCAAAAAAAGGGCCTCTTTGATTCACAGGATACTGAAAACACAAGAATGGGCAAAGTATGATGGCGATGAACCGAGACGAGGAGAACTCTAACTCAGTTAGAGGTTAGAGTTAGATTCTAACCCTGAACTAACTCTAAACCAAAGAGGTGTATGGATGGCAGGGTTAGATTGACAATAAATGCTCTTTCTCAATCATTTGACTACTTTGGACCCTATTTCCTACCGGATTTGGTGTGCCCGGCTCTTCTGTGGCCTCCTCCAGCTCACAATTGACATAAACGAACCATCTTTACAAATCAAGCATGCAAAACATGATAATTTTTACTTTGTACATACAAGTTGTCAATCAAGCTTCACAAAAAAAAACACTTCATGAAACAAAGCATGAGCTAACTCATCACGGAAGTCATTCACGATAGGGAGGGATCCCGGAGCCCCTCACGCACCGAGGGAGGAGCTCGTCATCATCGCTCTGGAGGAAGGCTCTGTAGAGCCCAAGCCCCGAGAACCCCTCTAACGCCGGCCCTTGCGAGTTGAGGTCAACACCGGCATGGGTAGCAGGGCTGCTTGCCGCCGACTGGGAACTTAATCTTTGGGCCTCTATAAATAATGCAAGCCTATAACTAAAATACCTGGAAAGGTGAACTAAATATTGGGGCCTCTAGAAATAATGCAAGCCTGAAACTGAAATACCTAGAAAGGTGAACTAGATCTTTGGGCCTCTAGAAATAATGCAAGCCTGAAATTGAAATACCTAGAAAGGTGAACTGAATCTTTGGGCCTCTAGAAATATTTATTACCTCCACAAGTAGCATCAAAAAATTCCATGCATGCACCACAAATCTATACCAAGTTTGATCAGGATCTACTTTTCCAAATCAGAATTAGCGCTAGAGCGAGCAAGACAAATGATATGGCCGTGAGACAGAGAAGGAACAAACAAACTCACCCCTCTTGCGACCTCCCTGGTAGATGCACCGCCGCCGCACACGACAGAGGGAGAAAAAAGACTGGTGAAGGGGGAGCAGGGCGACCTTCGAAGGCCGAAGGGAGAGGGTGGCCGGAGTAGGGCGGCAGAGGCCGGAAGGAGAGGGCGAGCGGCGCTTGGGCGGGCGGCCCTATGGGGAACAAAGAGGAGTCGTGCAAGAGGGGGGAGCAATCTGGTGCAGGCAGGGGAGATTTTTTTAGTTCTCTTTTAGTGGGCCCGAGGATAACTAACCCAATTAGAACCTCTCCACCGGGCTAGTTTTTTTAGCTGGGTTAGAGAAAACTAGCTCAAACTAACCCCTCTTGTTTCAATAATTTGAGGCTATTTCCACCCAAACTAGCTCTAACTCAGGGATCCAAACAAAGAGGAGTGTTACTGTACATGCTACAGTGTGGACCGTAGCACATTGTTTTTATGGCCATATCACCACATTGTTTTCTACTGCTGGTTCACTGGGCTACCATGGTCCGCACTGCTAGTTCACTGGGCTGCCATGGTTTGCACTGCTGGTTCACTGGGCTACCGTGGTTCGCACTCCTCCGACCTGAGTAGTAGTAGTACTAGTATATACTGCATCATTCTTTGCTCCTTCTTAATACTCCAACATGTGGGAGAGCCAGCATCTGGGTCGATGTGTCATGCACCAGATTAGAGCGCGGAACAGAAGGGGGGCATCACCCCGTTCTGAGCGCCAGTAATTAATGACTATAGTGAGTGGTCATATCACAAGTCTTTCCAGCAGTAACGCGCCGTCAAATCGCACAGCCCGACCTTTCCAGCAGTATGTTTGAGAATCCGCCACTCGCTCACCCACCTCGCCTCTCTGTCAAACTGTCTACCCAAAAACTATCGCATGTACTGCCTGGGAAAAGCCCCGCCCTCAACTTTTAACTACGCGAAAATAGTTCAAGCTTGTTCGTTCTATATAAATACAGTACTTATTGTATGTTTATTCACCCGTGGGGTTGTTCAATGAATGGAGGGGCGGGGAGCACAAGTGAACAATACTGTAGTACTACTAGTAGTAAGTAGGAGTCATACAGTAGTCACCTTAAATAGAGAGTTTCTTTTCTTTAATGCCATGTACAGAAATTGAAATGCTTGTTGTGGAGAGAAAAAAGATAATCACTCCACTATATATGTATGCAGGGGCCTGAGCGCTTGCTTTACTAGGGTTGCTCTCTTCATTCTCTTATCCTCTCCAGATATAAACAAGACAGCGGTAGCGACATTTTCTCTCTGCTCACCGCTGGTCACAGATCCGGCCGGATCCCTTCGGCTGGTGTGTGTAGAGGAATAAAAGGTGCATCGTTCACGCGGTCATCGCCGCCGAGGGAGGAAACCCACAGCTATCGGAGGGGCCCGATCCTCTTCCTGTGTCGTTCTCTCTGACACAGCGCCGGCTCGGGAGGTCCTCTGACCCTTCTTCCTCCCTGCCATATTGTCCGCAGATCCGACCTGCCACCGCCGACATCCCGGCGACCCTCAGGTATAAGTTCTTTGAAAGTGGCCTTGCTCTACTGCCCCAGCTCCCCACGTGTCTACATGTGCATCTTGTTCTACTCCCATCAGCTCTTCCAAAGCCACCTAAATTTTTAGTATTATTAGAGGTAAAGCTACTTCATGCATTCGAATCTAGGGCTTTATTCAAACAACGAAGAAAGGGGGAAAGTTGTAACATGAATCTAGGACTTGATTCAAAGAGGAAATAATATGGTGAAAGTAGTAGAGACCGGATACCCAACCGGTCTCTTGGTTGAAAAGGGGAAAAATGGGAAAACACAGTACAAACTGGATAAGGAACAAATCTATTATTGGTTGAAAAAGGATAGAAAGTGGTGGCTGGTGGACAAGTCAACAGAGTATGTCCAGGATTAGATTTCCTGTCATCACATAGTAAAAGGTTTCTAGGATTAGATTTGCTGCCCTCACATAGTAAAAGGTCTCATGATTAGATTTGCTGCCATCACATAGTAAAAGGTCTCCAGGATTAGATTTGCTGCCCTCACATAGTAAAAGGTCTCCAGGATTAGATTTGCTGCCCTCACATAGTAAAAGGTCTCCAGGATTAGATTTGCTGCCCTCACATAGTACAAGATCTCCAGGATTAGGTTTGCTGCCCTCACATAGCATGAACAAACTCGGCATCACCACTTTATGCCTCCTGTAGGTACATTGTCCTGATGCGTCCACTGTCGCATGTCCTTATACCAACCTTTCGTTGTTGTTAATGTAAGGGCGCATGTAAAATGAAGAGATCACACTGTTACCTTAGGGACATGTCTAACCAGTCTTATTGTTAATCTAATGCCTCCAGTGATAAGATGCAATTAAACTGTGTTACAAATGGCACTCCTGCTGTT
Source organism: Triticum aestivum (assembly GCF_018294505.1). Lineage (NCBI taxonomy): Eukaryota > Viridiplantae > Streptophyta > Magnoliopsida > Poales > Poaceae > Triticum > Triticum aestivum. The sequence goes on from NC_057804.1 coordinate 167,047,769, forward strand.
TTCCCCAGTATGATAAGTAAGTTGCTCCTTTATGCTGCTGAGTGTCCTGGTGTCCCCACGGTCCCATGCCCTTAAACCAACTCTTTAGCTGCTGTTGATTTACTGTGTCTGGTAAACAAGCAATGCCACCATTAAAGTAATCCCATATTTGAGGAATCTCATTGTTGATCATAATGCTTCTGGTAACATGAAGCATTGCTGGCGTTTTAAAATTTCTACTGTCCTTGCATGCCATGAACATAATTAAGATGCTTCTTTTCATTTTGTATATGTTTTGTATATTCTTATTGACCAGCAACTGTTTACTTTCTATCTTTTTGTGCAGATAGGGATATCCATTCCACCTTGTTGCTATTGTGACCTTTTGGTGAACTTCACAAAACACTTTTTTGGAATGAGTGTCTTGTGCAGTTCAACTAAAATGTCATGTGGGCAACATCTCTCAATTTTAGTGGAACTGCACAAAATGGTGATTGGAGTTTCCAAAATCTCCGTCAAGTTCTACTGGTAATCTCGTGCAACATTTTATTAGCCTTTGCAAGATGGAGCCGTCACTGTCATCACAATGGCACTTTATTTTAGTGGAACTGCACAAAAGGATAAGAAAATTATAGTCGCATGTTACATGAGCCGGACATCCAACCTTAATGTTCCTCAATTTTAGTGCAACTACTAAAGAAGAACCTACCAGCTGACAAGAGCAAGTACTTCTTGCTAGCTGAATGATGCAATCTTTGCTTCATTTCAGGTGAACGGCAAAAAAAAGCGCATGAATTGAATCATGGAACTCCAGGCAGACCTCATCCTAGTGGGGTTGCAGGTTGAGTTCAAGGAGGCCACTATTAAAGCGAAATCATGCTCTCCTTGTTTGTGTTGTGCAAACAGGAATACTCAACTACAGATGTTGTGACGGTCAAGAGCATTCGCCAAGTTCTTCGATTGTATGACATGGCTAGCCAAGATGGATTTAATCCCGATATTCACTTTATCAAAAGGCTCTAATGGGTTGGTTCTGAATCTTGCAAGCTGGGAATCAATGAGATGTGTAGGCATCTTTGTTTTACTTATTATTTGAATCTTATTTGTTGGTTTTGAATCTTGCAAGCTGGGAATCAATGAGATGTGTAGGCATCTTTGTTGTACTTATTATTTGGATCTTATTTGTTGGTTCTGAATCTTGCAAGCTGGGAATCAATGAGATGTGTAGGCATATTTGTTGTACTTATTATTTGCATCTTATTTGTTGGTTCTAAATCTTGCAAGCTGGGAAACACGGCATGATGATGCAGAGGACAACAACCATAACAAACAGTTCAAACTTGGTAGTATTATCTTTGTGAAAGTGCGACAAATGTGTTGATCGTGTGTGTCTAGAGAATAATAATTCTAATTGTTGTGCATGTTGATCCTGTGGCACTGATAGAACGAGCCAATGCATTGCTTGTTTTAAGTATAAATTTCTATTAAAGCTAATTAAATTTAAGTAAAGTGACCACTAACTCTTGTTATTACAGTACCAATACAGACCCGCTCGTGAACCGACGTGTGGCCGGAGTAGGTTTCTTAATGGAGGCATTTGAATGCGCCGAGGTGTATCTTCTGTCGGGCGTGCAGCAGACAAGGGAGGGGTAGTAACTGTTGTCGCCTATACACACTCAGCTTACTGTTGAATCCAGTTCCCCAAGAGCTAAAAAATGAACTGATGCCGCCGCTTACACACTCGTTCACTCGAAGAGACTCCAATGGCGATCCGAGGGGTGAGCCTGCTAGATATGGACCTCAGCAAGGAGTTCCCCTTTGAGTTCGACGTTCAGTCCTATGGCTGCACCAAGTTGAATGTGATGTACACCAACGATTCGGACTCGGTCAAGCTGTGCCTCGCTGAGTTCAAGCAGTACCTAGAGGATGAGAAAGCACAAGGTTGCAGGACTAGACCTTGTGCCCATCCATTCTTCTCCTGACAGGGACCAGCAGATCACCGTTTCCCAGGTATGTGTGTGGGACGAGGTTCTCATCTACCACTTCTGTAGGGCCATCGGAGGTTCTGGAGCATTCGCCCGTTTCATCGGCAATGCCGACTCCACCTTCGCTACGGTGGAGAGAAGGAAGAACGCGACGATTCGGCCATCTAGTGCAAGAAGCTTGTCAACATCCAGAAGCAATACAAGATCATCAGCAACGGGCAGGAGAAGGACTCTATGGTTGACCTCGTAGGGGCCATCATCGACCCCTGATATGCCAACATGAAAGAAGACAACGATACCAAGGTCCTGAACACGTGGGAGGTACCTTTGAATCTAGCCTACATAACCTACACGGCCAAGGACGCATATGCATGCTACAACATGTATAGGTAGATCTTGGACATGAGGGCGTGTCTGCTTCCCGTAACCGATGAGTACACGGACAGCCGCAACGTCATGATTGCTTTTAAGAACCCATTAACCTGATTACTTTTTTAGTGGCTATTTGCTTATGTATGTAACTAGTTCACTTGTCCGTTAAAAAAAACTAGTTCACTCAGCTGCCGTGCTTTGAATCTCCTTCCTCCCAACATATTCCCCTCCTCAGGTGGACCCAGCAGATCTCTGAATTTTCTCCCACTTTCTTTTTCGATGTAAACTAAGTTTTCTCCCAGTACTTTTTCCTAGAACCAACTCAACTATCCCACGTCTAGCCTAAAAAAATACCCCATGTACTATTAACTCATCAAATTTAAATGATATTTTTTGTAAGTTGAAAGTTCTTACAAAACAATAATAATAATTGTTTATATATAACTTGGCAAGTTAACTCCTAGTGATTGCGTACAGAAGCTTGCAAAGATTTTACTGACCAATGAAGTAATAGACGTGCAATCATGTGTTTATGTTTTTATAACATTTCTCCGTCTAGCCCAACATGATATTTTTCACCCAGCCCAGCAAGTCCACGGATTTCGAGAAAAATGCAAATGGGATTTAAACGGGCTGCATATATGCTACATCATTGTTTCACCCAGCCCACCAAATGGACTAAAAAAGCAAATGGACTGGCTGACATGTGGGCCAGTAGGTCGAAGCCTAAGAAGGCATTGGATTTACATCCAACAGCCGGCATTCTTCTTCAATCTCTCGCCTTCTTCCCCCAGCACTATCGGGACCGCCTGCTCCAGCCTTCGGCGTCCAGCGGCGTTTTTTTGCGCTCCTCAGTGAAATGCTACCCCGCTGACGGCCAGGCCATAACTCCACTCCGCACCTCATGTTATTCTCTGCCGAGTGTAGGCCCACCCCGTACCCGAACCAGTCAAGTTTCCCACTCCTCTCCATTTGCGACTCCACTGCCGCGTCTTCCCCATCTCCGCGTCGTTCCAGTCTGGGGCCTCGCCGTCGTCCACCGCCTCGGTGCGCTCGGTGCAGCGTGGTCAACATACGAGAGTCATTGGAAGAGGACTGTATGTGGAGAGCCTGACGGCTGGGACCCACGAGGTCCATGGTCGCACGCAAGGAAAGTTCCTCCTTATTACACACTGTATGTGGACCGTACGTGGGAAGGGCTTCTGTATTTCACAAAAAACGTTCCCCCTGCTGACAGGTCGGACCCACCAGCTATATCTTCGCACGCAAGGCAGTGCCTCCTTGTTACGCACAAAAAATGAATACCCCCCTGCTAATTGGGACCCACCATACTGGGTGGCTGACTTGTGGGCCTACTAAGTTGACGAGGACGGAGGGCTTTGTCAACTTAGTCAATATGAACGATTCTAGCTCCAGTGACCGTACGATGTCCATCCAACGGCCATAGTGCTTCTTCAACCTCTGGTCTTCTTGCTCCAGCCGCACAAAGCAGCGGCGGTCGTGCCACGTGCTCCTGCCTCTCGTGGCCGGCTGTGATGCCGCGGAGGCCTCACCGCCCCCTACTACTCCCACCGCTGGCCCAGGGCATCCCTCTACTCACCCACACCCCATGTTATTCTGCGACGATGGCAGCCACACGCCGTAGCCGAACCAATGAACCCTCGTACTCCACTCCGCGTGAGCATCCACTGCCGCGTCTTCCCCGGCACCACGTCATCCCCTTCCTAGGCCTCGTCGACGTCCACCGCCTTGGTGCTCTCGGCGCGGCATGGTCAATGTGGTCAACGACCGACTTCCATCAGAAGAGTACTGTACATGGAGAGGCTGACAGCTGGGTCCACGGCTGTAGCTGGGTCCACAGCCACAGCCTAGTTTTTTGTGATTTGCCAAGTCACTTTGTCAGGCCTGTTGGGCTGTAAATCTTTCAAGACAAGGAGAGCTTCATTCGGCTGGCTGAGAAAATGGCCTATCAGTAATGAGAAATGGGCTGCACATTTTTAAAACACATCAAACCGGCAATTAGTTTCAAATATCTTTTTTTCATTTCGAGATTTTAAATTGCATTTATTTTTATGCGTGGACAATTTATTGGATTTTATATTAATATACATTTATTTTTAAAATCATTTTGAATGTGACTCAAAATTTCGGGATTAAAAACAGTTCGGACCGCACCGAAATATGCAAAATTTCATATAATTTTTAACCGTGGCCACAATATGGGCTGTAATGCTAATAAAAAGAATATGGTCTCAAAAAAAACCTTAAGAATTAGCAAATGGGCTATAAATTATTAGAAATAATGGCAGATGGGTTGTATGTTGTTTTCCACAGATTTGAGGCTTTCCTAAGAAAGGGTTGACGCACAAGCAGTGACTATTGGATCTCCATCCAACGGCCGTCGTGCTTCTTCAATCTCTGCTCTTCCTGCTCCAGCCGCTCAAACAAGCGCCGACGGGACTGCCTGCTCCCTCCTTCCCGCGGCCGGCTGTGCTACCGCGCAGGCCTCACCTCCCCACTGTACTCCCATCGTTGGCCGAGCCATCCCTCTACTCACCCACACCTGTTGTTATTCTCCGGCGACGACAGACGAACCAGTAAACCCTCGTATAGCCGTACTCCCCTCCGCGTGGGAAACAACTTCCGAGTCTTCCCTGCCTCCATGTCGTTCCCTTCCTAGGCCTCACCGTCGTCCACCGCCCTGGTGCTCTTGGCGCGGCCTGGTCAACATGGTCAACGAATGACATGCATCTAAAGTGGACTGTACGTGGAGAGGCTGACAGCTGGGTCCACGACCGCATGCAAGGAAATGCCTCCTTATTACGCGCAAAATAATGATTCCTCCACCTGACGTCTGGGACCCACCGAAAGGGCCTCTGTATTTCATGAAAGAAAATGTTACCGCCACTGACAGCTTGGACACACTAGCTATATCTTCGCACGCAAGGAAATGCCTCCTTATTACGCACAAAAAAATGAATACTCCCCCTGCTAGCTGGGACCCAGTATAGTGGCAGGCTGACTTGTGGGCGTACTAAGCTGATGGGGACGGAAGGCTTTGTCAACTTAGTCAATACTCCAGTGATCGTATGATGTCCATCCAATGGCCATAGTGCTTCTTCAACCTCTGATCTTCGTGCTCCAGCCTCCCAAAGCAGCGCCAGTCGTGATGCATGCTCCTGCCTCCCGTGGCCAGCTGTGATACCGCGGAGGCCTCACCGCCCCCTACTACTCCCACCGCTGGCCAGGCCATCCCTCAACTCACCCACACCCCCTATTATTCTGCAGCGACAGCAGCCTCACACCGCAGCCGAACCAGTGAACCCTCGTACTCCTCTTCGCGTGGGCATCCACCGATGTGTCTTCCCCGGCTCCGCATCGTCCCCTTCCTAGGCCTCGCCATCGTCCACCGCCGTGGTGCTCTCGGCGCGGCGTGGTCAATGTGGTCAACGACCGACTTCCATCGGAAGAGTACTGTGCGTGGAGAGGCTGACAGCTGGGTCCACGGCAGCCGCAAGGAAGTGCCTCCATATTACATGCAACATAATTATTCCTCCACCTAACAGCAGGGACCCACCGGACGGGCCACTGTATTTCATGAAAAAATGTTTCCCCCTTGACTGCTGGGACCCACCAGCTACACCTTCGCACGGAAGGAAGTGCGTCCGGGCACACACAAAAAATGATTCGCCCCCCTGACTGCTGGGACCCACCAGCTACATCTTCGCACGCAAGGAAGTGCCTGACAGTCGGGACCCACCTGGTCGAAGCGTACGTAGCGTTGTCATTCTCACCGCGAACGTGTACGTACATACTGGTCGTAGTAGAGGCGTGCACGTGTCGTAGTAGAGGCGCGCACGTGTCGTAGTAGAGGCGTGCATGTAGCATGTACACATATGTACAACGGCCATGGTGCAAGAAAGTAAATACGACCACGTACATACATACGGGTGGGGTCTCGAACGCCTACTCGTGCATACGTACGGCCAGGGCTCGTGTACATGGCTGGGTCGGAGAGGAGAAACAGCGTCGTCGTCGTGTTCATGGGGAGGCAACGGAATGCGTCGTGTTCATGGGGAGGCAATGGAATGCGTCATGTTCATCGGGAGGAAACGGAACGCATGGGAGCCAACCGGCTTGGACGGAACAGGCAATGGAAACGAGGCCTGGCGTACCGCAGAACGGAGGAAACGGCCTTGTGTTCAACCGGCCACGTTCGAAACGGGATCCTGTTCATCGGGAGGGGTCTGGCGTACAGCAAAACGGAGGAAACGGACCTCTACGGTCGAAACAAGGGTCCTGTTGATCGGGAGGGGTGTGGCGTACCGCAAAATGGAGGAAACGGACTTGTGTTGGAGTGTTACGGTCAAAACGGGGGTCCTGTTCATCGGGAGGGGTGTGGCGTACTGCAAAACGGGACTCCACGGGATATTGTTCATCTCCACCGTCGACCTTCTCCAGCCTCCACGGGCTCCTGTTCATCCAGCCTCCACCACGCGCTACTCCACCGGCTACTGTTCAACCACCCCTCCACGGGCACCCCCTCCACCGTCTATTGTTCATCCAGCCGTCCACGGGGTCGTCCTGTTCATCCAGAGGCATCGCCACGGGGTCCTGTTCATCCACCCCCACCGCTCACTGTTCATCCACCCCCCCAACGCTCACTATTCATCCAATCGGTCGGCTTCAGTTAGCAGCAGTAGCAAAGGAATCGCTCGATCGAGTTCAGTTAACGGCCATCGATCGATCGCTCAGGTTCAGTAACGCGTAGCCCGCACTGCAATCACTCGGGTTCAGTTAGAGCCCAATGCCTCGCTCGGGTTCAGTTAGAGCCAACGCCTCGCACACATGCGCGTACGTGTACGAGAGAAACGCGCATCACTCGGCCTCTGACCACCCATCGTAACCGGGAACTCCCCGAAATTTTCCTCGCCCTCGCTTCTACCACGGTTTTTTCCGTCATGGACGGCCCAAAGAATATCATGCAGCTGCGTCTCCGGCCCGCCCGGGACGAAAAGCCCATTTTCTGTCATGATTTTTTGTCATAGAAGTAGGAGCCCACCACATCTATGATGATACCGCGTTTTGTCACAATTATCATCATAGAAGTGTCATAAGTACGACAGGAAAAAAATTCATTTGTCCCGAAATGTCTCGGATGTGTCTTTTTTTTGTAGTGGAAGGCCCCGCCTTCCAGCAATAATGAGCCGTCAAATCACAAAGGCCCTCGCCTCTCGTGAAACCAACCAAGCTAGACTGCCCCGCACTCTAGCCTTTTAAAACATGTATACTTTTGTACAATAGTAGTATCAATGGATTGCGCCATCGAGCAAAACTTGAAATTAAAAAAAAGGTGGTACATATAGAGAGCGCTCGTCGCCAAATTACGCATATAGTACTATTAAAAAAGCTAGTCACAGTAATGGTGTCCAGCACAACCCACCCCTCAAATAAAACTAAACACCCTGGAATTCTTTGACAAAACTAAGCACCCTGAAATTCTTTGACAACTAAACTACTGGCTATATGATGTTGGCCATATATATTGTACATATATAATGTGAAGAAACGAGTGGTAGTACTCTACCAACTAAAAGATGAAATGTAAGAAATACTAGTATGTACGTACTGAAGAGTTAAAGTAACGAGAAGAAACATAACATAGTTCTGCTGGGGGCTCAGCACAACACACCCCTCAAATTAAACTAAGCACACATGAAATTAAGCTATGCAACTAATTCGGTAGACACTGCATTAGAACCACCATGAGCAACGACACTGCCACCTTACTCGGAGTCCTCGTCCACGTCCTCGACTTCGTCCTTGTCCCTCTTCCTCTTGGGCGATACTTCTTTGCTTGAACCGCACACTTGGCTCTTTCTCTTCATCCAACCCTTGTAGATATTGAAACAAAGGTAGGCATCCATTGTAGCATAGTGGATGTGGTCTATAACTAGTACATTCCGCTGCCATGCATGACGATGAAATGTGTAATGAGGTTTCTCTAGTTTACCATACGAAGGATGAACCATGGCTCTTGCTAGGGTCAGCATTGAAGGCTGACCACTAGAGGGAAGCAACCAATTCTTCTGGAGGTCAAAGGGCTTGCCTACAACGAGGCCTATCTGACCCAGGACTCTTTTGTCATTCGTAAAGTCTACAGTAACGAATTTGACTAGGTCGCTGCTACATCTTGAGCTTGCGTTGGTTTTCCTCGAAGAGGAGAGGGTGATGCAGCAATAGTAGCGTAAGTATTTCCCTCAGTTTTTGAGAACCAAGGTATCAATCCAGTAGGAGGCTCCTCAAAAGTCCCACGCACCTACACAAACAAACAAAGAACTCGCAACCAACATAATAAAGGGGTTGTCAATCCCTTCACGGCCACTTGCGAAAGTGAGATCTAATAAAGATAGTATGATAAGATAAATATATTTTTGGTATTTTATAATATAGATGCAAAAAGTAAAGATGCAAATAAAAGTAGATTGGAAGAAACTATGATAATAGATAGACCCGGGGGCCATAGGTTTCACTAGTGGCTTCTCTCAAGATAGCATAAGTATTACGGTGGGTGAACAAATTACTGTCGAGCAATTGATAGAAAAGCGAATAATTATGAGATTATCTAGGCATGATCATGTATATAGGCATCACGTCCGTGACAAGTAGACCGACTCCTGGCTGCATCTACTACTATTACTCCACACATCGACCGACTCCTGCCTGCATCTAGAGTATTAAGTTCATAAGAACAGAGTAATGCATTAAGCAAGATGACATGATGTAGAGGGATAAACTCAAGCAATATGACATAAACCCCATCTTGTTATCCTCGATGGCAACAATACAATACATGCCTTGCAACCCTTTCTGTCACTAGGTAAGGACACCACAAGATTGAACCCAAAGCTAAGCACTTCTCCCATGGCAAGAAAGATCAATCTAGTAGGCCAAACCAAACTGATAATTCGAAGAGACTTGCAAAGATAACTCAATCATACATAAAAGAATACAGAGAAGATTCAAATATTATTCATAGATAAACTTGATCATAAACCCACAATTCATCGGATCTCGACAAACACACCGCAAAAAGAGTTTACATCGAATAGATCTCCACAAGAGAGGGGGAGAACATTGTATTGAGATCCAAAAAGAGAGAAGAAGCCATCTAGCTAATAACTATGGACCCGTAGGTCTGTAGTAAACTACTCACAACTCATCGGAGGGGCAAGGATGTTTATGTAGAAGCCCACCGTGGTCGATTCCCCCTCCGGCAGAGTGTCGGCGAAGGCTCCAAGATGAGATCTCGCGGATACAGAAGGTTACGGTGGTGGAAATTATGTTTCGTCTTTCTCCTGGATGTTTTCAGGGTGCGTAGGTATATATAGGAGGAAGAAGTACGTCGGTGGACGCCCGAGGGGCCCACGAGACAGGGGGCGCGCCCTATAGGGGGGGCCAGCCCTCCTATCTCGTGGGAGCCTCAGCTGCTTCTTGACTTGCACTCCAAGTCCTTTGGATCATGTTCGTTCCAAAAATCACGCTCCCTAAGGTTTCATTCCATTTGGACTCCGTTTGATATTCCTTTTCTTCGAAATACTGAAATAGGCAAAAAAACAGCAATATAGGTTGGGCCTCCTGTTAGTAGGTTAGTCCCAAAAATGATATAAATATGTAAAATAAAGCCCATAAACATCCAAAAGGGGTAATATGATAGCATGGAACAATCAAAAATTATATATACGTTGGAGACGTATCAAGCATCCCCAAGCTTAATTCCTGCTCGTCCTCGAGTAGGTAAATCATAAAAAGAGAATTTTTGATGTGGAATGCTACCTAGCATAATAATGTAATTTTCTTTATTGTGGCATGAATGTTCAGATCCAAATGATTCAAAATAAAACATCATATTTGTCGGTGTACTAGAATACGGGTACCCTAGTACCCCGAACTTGTGCACGGGCAGTTGCAGCACCCCGCGGCAAGGCTTGCCGGGCGAACGCCAAGATCCTCCGTGGTTCCCTTGGAGCCATTCAAGAACAAAGTATTTAAGCTCAGGAGACAAGGCCCCGGCAAGAGGAGCTTGCCGGGAAGGCCAACCAAGGCACTCCAAGGAACTTGCCGCGATGCGCCACGCGCTCCGGCAAGGCAACAAGGCCCCGGCAAGAGGAGCTTGCCGGGAAGACCAACCAAGGCACCTCGAGGCCCGGTGAGCGACAAGCTTCTGGACCCCACAAGATAACAGCAGCGGCAAAGCGCTTGCCGCGGCAGGCGGCCACTCTGTGCCCACGCTCCAGCGCATCCACCAACGTGTCGCTCTGGGGGCCTCTCCAGGCACGCGTGGCGGGAGGTTGTGCAGCCAGCGGTGCGCAGTGGCATGCGAAGCTGACAAGATCACCATCGTGGCGAACGGTGGCGCCCCTAACGGTCCTTTTCTGCACTGTTTGGGCGACTCAGACGGGCATTTAATGCCCTTGTCCCCTGCCGTCAGGGTTAGGTAGGGTGCACTATACAAGTAACTGTACCAACCACCTCACTTTTTACATTTGTACCCTTCTCTGCGTTGCCACCTGTCAGTGACCCCTTTAGCGTATAAAAGGAGGCCCATGCGCAACGTAGAAGGGGTTCGACTGGTTCGGAACCCAGAAAAACACTACGCTCTCTCTCTGGAGTAAGAACACCAGATAATCAAACAAGCAGCAGTAGGAGTGTTATCTCTCCGGAGAGCTCCGAAGCTGGGCAAACTGCTCGTGTGCTTCGCCTCGATCTGCTCTTCGTGTGATCTCCGCCCCCCGCCGAACCGAAAGGGGCTCGGTCCGCCGGCCCCATAGATGTTCGTGGATCAGTTTCCCCGACATCTTTGACGCGCCAGGTAGGGGGCGTCGAGATTGTGTGAACCTGATCCGGCGTTCACACGAGCTAGATCTTCATTCCCTTCATCAACATGCCACCGAAGAAGAAGACTTCGGCGGCAGCCGCTCCGTCCACGTCACTTCCGCCACCGTTGGAGCAAACGGGTAGTGGAATGGACGCCGGCGGAAGAATGGACGTCGACGAGGAAGCTTATGATGCTGCTAGGTCCAAGGACAAGGCTGCACAAACCTCGGCGACTGTACATGTTCCGCGCCACTCTCAGGAGGCGCAAGACCAACAGCGTCATGGCACTCGAAGTGCCATACGCATGATAGGCCAAGACCAAGCTGGTGGATCTCGGGGCTCTCAAGACCAGCATGCACGCCAACATGCTGGCACGAGCGGGGCACGGTCGCCTGGACGGGATACTGCTCCTTCTAACATCTTTAGAAGTCCGAGCATGTCCCGCTCCTCGCGCCGTCCGCCACTGCCACCCACCACTCCAGCAGAAGCTTTGGCGCGAGCTCAACCGCTCCTAGATTACCCTCCGACGTCGGACAAGATCGACGAATGGAGGGCCACCATTCAGAGTCTCATCGGCTACGCCAACGGCGACACTCCACGGCGGCCGAGCGTGTCGCCGCCGCGGCAGGGTTGCCGGGCGCGAGCCGGTGGCGACGAAACGGGTGGAGGTGCAACTACCATGCAATCACCACCCCGAAGGCCAAGATCGCCGACTCACCGGATCCACCTCGACAGCGACTCCACCGCATCGTCGGATCCACGAGCTCGTCGCGATCAGCGCCAAGTTCTTCATGATCGACAACAAGAAGACGCTCGAACTCGCATCGAGTGCCGAAGAGAAGCGCGACATCAATCCGACAAGCGCGCTGGGCCCTCTGTTGACATGCATGCGCCAGGGGAACCAGGCGATCTGCCGTACGCGGTAGGTTGCCCTGCGTTCACTCGTGAGCTGCGGCAAGTCCAGTGGCCCAGCACGAAGAACTTCAAGCCAGACGTACCAGAGAAGTACGACGGCAAGACGCATCCGTCGGAGTTCCTCAGCATCTACACCATTGCGGTACAGGCTGCCGGGGACGGGATGACAAGATCCTTTCCAACTACTTCCCACTGCTGCTCAAGCCCAACGTCAGATCCTGGCTCATGCACTTGCCGGACAACTCCATATCCTCTTGGACTGATCTGTGCCATCAGTTTGTCGGCGCCTTCACAGGCGGACACAAGCCTCATGGCCAGGAGAGTGATCTTCATCTGCTCGCCAGAAGGAAGGAGAGCCCCTGCGCAAGTACATTCAGAGATTCAGCAGTGTGCAGCACAACATCCCAAACGTCCACCCTGCCGCGGTGATCAGCGCGTTCCATCAGAACGTGCGAAACCGCAGGATGCGGGAGGAAATGGCGATGTGCAAGATCAGGGACGTCAGTGAGTTATATGCACTGGCCGACAAGTGTGCACGTGCTGAGGAAGGGAGGAGACTCCCCGGAGAGAATGTAGGAGCGGGAGGATCTGACAGTGAAGATGCTGCCCCGGCAAGGAAAAACCGGCGGCGGAACAACAGGAAGAGGAAAGGCAAAGAGGTGCTAGTTGTTGAGCAGTCCGGCAACGGTGGTGGCGCCAAGAAAGCCAAAGCTGGTTACTCCGGCAAGGAGGTTGCCGCGGAGGTGGCGGTCGCCGATAAGCAGGACGGCACCAACAAGCAGTATTGCAAGATCCACCGCACCAAGGGCCATGATCTCCAGAGCTGCAAGAAAGTCGAGCAGCTTGTTGAGCAACAGAAAGCTGAATACGAGCGACGCGACAAGGAGAAGGCCCAGGAAGGTGCTGGGGGATCCGGCAAGAAACGTCCCGGCCGAGAAGGACGCCGCGGCAAGGCCAAGCAGCAGCAAGGAGACAGACCTCCTCGCGACCGCGACAAGGATGAAGATGACAGCGACGATGAAGACATGGATGATGAGGAGACTGATGAGCAAGAGTTCCAGAAAGCCACAGAGGTCCTGTGTGTTGACGGTGGTGCTTCTCTGTATACCTCGCACCGTCAGCTCAAGCAGTGGGTGCGGGAAGTTAATGCAGCAGAACCACCCGTCGAGTCACACAAGCCTCTGAAATAGTCCAGCACGCCTATCATCTTTGATATTGAGGACCACCCTGATCACATAACTGCGGTCGGGTGCTTGCCGATGTTGGTTTCACCAACAATCCGCAACCTCAAGGTCACTAAGATGCTAGTTGATGGCGGGGCCGGCTTGAATCTGATCTCCTCCGCGGTGCTCCAGAAACTCCAGATCCCTGACAGCGAGCTTGAAGAGACCGGTACATTTCAAGGAATCAACCCGGGAAGGAGCAAGCCGAAGGGAAAGATCATGTTGCCGGTAACATTTGGCAGCAAGCTGAACTTCAGGACTGAGAGGGTCACGTTTGCTGTTGCTGACTTTCCATTACCTTACAATGGAATCCTTGGCCGTCCGGCACTCTCCAAGTTCATGGCAGCCTCTCACTATGCGTACAACATACTGAAAATGCCAGGCCCGATAAGTGTCATCTCTGTCCCTGGCGACAAGAAGGATGCTCTTATCTGTGCCGACAAGATCTACCGGGAAGCAGCAGCCGCAGCAGAACGCAAGACACTTGCTGCTGAAGCTCCCGGGGGGAAGAAGAAGACCAAGTCCGGCAAGAGCTCTGATGCCCACTCCGGCAAGCGCACCTCTTCGGAGTGCTGCGCTACCGTCGAGGACGCACCATCGAGCTCCACCGGCAAGTGTAAGAAGGCAATGGCAGCTCCACCTAAGACCAAGAAGGTGTCCGCCAAGGAGGACGGCACTGGTGGTACCTTCACCATCAGCGCCACTCTTGACCCCAAATAGGAAAGCGCGCTCGTTGCTTTCCTGCGGGCAAATGTCGACGTTTTTGCGTGGCAACTGTCTGATATCCCCGGTGTTCCCAGGAAAGTAATTGAGCACCACCTTGCCGTTTGTCCTCATGCGCGGCCCGTCAAGCAGAAAGTCAGGAAACAGGCAGTAGAGCGCCAAGAATTCATCGTAGAAGAAATCAAGAAGTTGGAAGCAACAGGCCTTGTCAGAGGAGTGCTCCATCCCACGTGGTTGGCCAATCCTGTTGTCGTGCGCAAGGCTAACGCGAAATGGAGGCTTTGTATTGACTTCACTGATGTTAATAAAGCTTGTCCCAAAGACCCATTTCCCTTGCCGCGCATTGACCAGATTGTTGACTCCACAGCCGGATGTGATTTGCTTTCATTTCTTGATGCATACTCAGGATACCATCAGATCTTCATGGCAGAAGAGGATGAAGAGAAAACCGCATTTATCACCCCGTGTGGCACGTACTGCTTCGTACGGATGCCTTTCGGTTTGAAGAATGCCGGTTCAACATTCGCAAGGGTAGTCCACCACGCTTTTGAGCCGCAGATGCACAGAAATGTGGAAGCCTACATGGATGACATAGTGGTCAAAAGCAAGAACAGGGCGACCCTGATTCAAGATTTAGACGAGACATTTGCAAATCTGCGCAAGATCAACCTCAAGCTTAACCCCGAGAAGTGCGTGTTTGGAGTCCCTTCCGGTAAGCTTCTCGGGTTCTTCGTGTCTCAGCGGGGAATTGAAGCCAATCCCGACAAGATCAAGGCCATTGAGCAGATTGAAGCACCAAAGCGCGTCAAGGATGTACAAAGGCTTGCCGGTTGCGTGGCTGCTCTCAGCAGGTTTATCTCTAGATCTGCTGAGCGCGCCCTGCCATTTTTCAAAATTTTGAAAAAGGCAGGTCCAATAAAATGGACTCCAGAGGCGGAGGCTGCGCTGCAGGACTTGAAGAGATACCTGTCCTCCACTCCAACACTTGTCGCACCTAAGCCGCAAGAGAAGTTGCTGCTGTATATAGCGGCAACCAATCAAGTGGTTAGTGTTGCGTTAGTGGCGGAGAGGGAGGTAGATGATGAGCCAGCAACCACGGCAGATGCATCCAGCGACAAGCAGGGGGCTTCGCCGACAAGCTCTGGTCCCGACAGAGATGGATCTGCGCAGGAGCATGATAAGATGCAGAAGAGAATGGTGCAGCGTCCAGTTTACTTTGTCAGTTCCCTTCTACAGGGGGCTAGATCAAGGTACTCTGGTGTGCAGAAGTTGCTTTTCGGCCTCCTCATGGCCTTGAGAAAGCTGCGCCATTACTTCCAAGCACATGAGATCACAGTCGTCACTCGCTTTCCGCTGAAGAGGATACTGCAAAATCCAGAAGCGACAGGCAGGATTGTCGAGTGGGCGCTGGAACTGTCAAGCTTTGGCCTCAAGTTTGAGAGCACTTCAACTATCCAAAGCAGAGCATTGGCAGAGTTCATAGCAGAATGGACGCCAACACCAGATGAAGAAATTCTAGAGACGAGCATCCCCGTCAAAGAGGCAAGCAAAGAGTGGCTGATGTACTTTGATGGTGCCTTCTCGCTGCAAGGCGCCGGTGCGGGCGTGCTGCTTGTCGCGCCCACCGGAGAGCACCTCAAGTACGTAGTCCAGATGCACTTTCCCAAGGAGCAAGCAACCAATAATACTGCAGAGTATTAAGGATTGCTTGCCGGTCTCAGAATCGCAGCAGACCTTGGGATCAAGAAGCTCATTGTCAGGGGTGACTCACAGCTTGTCGTCCGCCAAGTAAACAAGAACTACCAAAGTCCATTGATGGAAGCATACGTTGATGAAGTGAGGAAGCTAGAAGAGCACTTTGACGGCCTACAGATGGAGCATATCCCAAGAGCTCAGAATGACATTGCTGATGACCTGTCAAAGTGCGCCGCACTAAAGTTACCTATGGAACCAGGGATCTTTGTGCTCAAGTTGACTCAACCATCCGTAACACCATCAACTGGACAAAGCAAGAAGAGGAAGTTGGTTTCTGGTGACTACTTTCCAGCAGAGCTCCCCGAAGCCGCCGCCAAGAAAGTCCCCAAGATCAACACCAAGGATGCTGAGGGGCAGTCTGCTCCCGCAAGCCCTATGGTTTGTTCCATTGAAGCAGACGCTCCCGACAAGTTTTGCTCCGGCAAGCTTGCCGGGGAACATCAAGCTCCGGAAATGCCGGAAGTCCTTGCCGTAGAAGCGGATGTTCCCGCAGCAGCGGATGTGCCTTTAGTCCTTGTTGTCGAGCCACAAGCTCCAGCATGGGCACAGCAGATTGTCCATTTCCTTCAGACAGGAGAACTTCCCGAAGAGCAAGAAGAAGCGGAAAAAGTAGCCCGGCAGTCAAGTATGTACCAGTTTGTCGATAGCATACTGTACAGAAGAAGACTCAACGGTGTGAAATTGAAGTGTATTTGCCGGGAAGATGGACAAAAGCTGTTGGCAGAGATACATGGAGGCATATGTGGCCACCACATTGGCGCAAGAGCACTTGCCGGCAAAGCTTTCCAGCAAGGTTTCTTTTGGCCGATAGCCCTCCAGGATGCAACTACACAAGTAACCAAGTGTGAAGCGTGCCAGTTCCACTCCAAACAGATACACCAGCCAGCTCAAGCTCTCCAGACGATCCCTTTATCCTGGCCATTTTCGGTCTGGGGGCTCGATATCCTTGGCCCTTTCCCCCGAGCTGTCGGGGGCTTTGAGTACTTGTACGTCGCAATCGACAAGTTCACAAAGTGGCCGGAAGTGCAGCCAGTGAGGAAGGTGACAGCACAGTCAGCAGTCAAGTTCTTCAGGTCAATTGTTTGCCGTTTCGGGATCCCTAACAGGATCATCACCGACAACGGCACGCAATTCACGAGCCGCACCTTCATGCAGTACGTCCAAGACCTTGGCGCCAAGGTCTGCTTTGCTTCGGTTGCTCATCCAAGAAGCAACGGTCAAGCGGAGAGGGCAAATGTTGAAGTGCTGCGCGGGCTCAAGACCAGAACTTTCGATAGGCTGCACAAGTGCGGAAGAAACTGGATCGAGGAGCTACCGGTGGTTCTTTGGTCGATCAGAACGATGCCAAATCGAGCCACTGGCCAGACGCCTTTCGCTCTAGTCTATGGAGCAGAGGCAGTTCTCCCCACGGAACTCGTATACGGATCGCCTCGAGTGCTCGCTTATGATGAGCTTGAGCAAGAACAGCTGCGACAAGACGATGCGCTGCTCCTTGAGGAAGATCGTCTTCAGGGTGCTGTACGAGCTGCTCGATACCAGCAAGCTTTGCGCCGCTACCATAGCCGCAAAGTTAAGGCCATAAGCTTCAAGGAAGGCGACCTTGTTCTTCGGCGCGTTCAGTCCGCCAAGAATTCCAACAAGTTGATGCCGAAGTGGGAAGGCCCTTATCGGGTGAAACGAGTCACTAGGCCCGGCGCTGTCCGACTTGAGACCGAAGATGGCATTCCGGTGAGCAACTCCTGGAACATAGAACATCTTCGTAAGTTTTTCCCGTAGGGCGCGGTTGTCGGAACCCGTTCCGGCAACCACCTTTTGTACAAGTCTTGCCGCTATTGCATGTAATCCTTTGTACAAAGCCGGGCGCAGATCCCGTGCATAAATAAAACCCCATGTGCTCCGCACAACTTGTCCATTTCATGCATTAGTTTCTTTCTTGCATGCGTTATCTAACACTTTGTGCAGCACCTACATCCGGTAAGCAATAACGAGCCGAAGGGCTCCATATCATTATTCTCTCTTCTTTCTTTTCTTTTCAACAAAGGAAAAGAAGGTTCCCTCGCACACAAGTTTGCCGCGGGGGAAGGAGAAGATTGTGGTATGGACCAGGCATCGTTCAAGCAAAGTTTTGCCTTGTCGTGAAGCAAACGACAGAAAAGCTAAGTTGCCAAAGTTTGAGCAATCAGTTTTAAATTTTTGAGTTATCTTCCTCGAACGACCCTGCTTTGTATGGAAAACCTGTGCGCGGAGGAACCAACTCGTGGCTAGTTGCGCCCTTACTTTGTTTCGAGTCCGCTCAACAACTTAAGTGTGCTGCATCTAGTCGCGACAAGGTTTCTTGTCGGAAGCAGCGCCGCCAGCAGGCTGCTGACGTTCCGCACTCAGCGCTCGCGGCTCGGGTGCCTGTGCCGACAAGTTCCCTAGAAGCGTAGGGTAAAAACATACAAAGGAAGGAATCTAGTAGAGGAAATAACATAGCAATTGATAACAGAAATAAAGTTATATTACAAGATAACTTGTCGCAGCTCTAACAGACTGTTTTCATAACATGATTAGCAGCGACAACGGAAAAGAAGAAATGGGCGGCCTAGTCTACGTGATCGCCCTCAACCCTCTTGATCTCGCTCACCTTGTCCACAATGGGTGCGACAAGGGCCTTGAGTGCGTCCCGATCGGCGTCTGGCGGCAAGGACTTGAGGACGTTGGTGAAGCTGAGGCCTGGATTGCGGAAGGCCACCTTCATCAGCACCTTCTGGAGAACCCCGGCGCAGATTCTGCGCGACTCGTCGGCCAGCTGCTTTGGGATCCTCTCCCGGAGCCGCTGGAGTGCCGTCGCCATGCCCTTGAAGAACAGGCTGAGCTTGGCGCTGGGTTGGAGATTCTCGTCGGAGGGATACCCAAAGTCCTCCATCCCCAGCTACGCCAGCTCCTCGTCGATGACTACGGCAATATTCACCAGACCCTCGGTCCAGTGCTCCACAGTATCTCTGAATGAGTTCTGGGTAACTGCGATGCTCTCCAGCAACGCCTTGTCAGCCTTGACCTTCTCCGACAAGGTCTTCTCCCGCTCCTTGGCGTCGTCCAGCGTCTGCGTCCGCGTGGCCAGCTTCAACTCCAGGTCTGCATTGGAATCCTTGGCGGCGCTGAGCTCCTTGCCCCTCTCAGCGAGAAGACCTTGCAGCTCACCGTGGGCGGCAGCATCCTTCTCATGCTCACGCTTGAGCGCGGCAAGCTCCTCACCGCTCTTCCCGATGTTGGCCTCCAGCTGCGCCACCTTCTCCTCCAGCTCTTTCTTGGCGGCCCCTGCGATTGCGGCAGCGTCCTTTGCTTCCTTGAGCGCCCCGCCAAGTGCTTGCTCGCGCTCGGAGAGCTCCTCCTCGTAGCTGTTGAGGTTGGCCTTCCGCTGCACCAATTCGCCTTCTCGCGCGGACTGCTTCTCGGCGGCCAGCCTTTGTTCCTCCTCAGCTTCGGCCTTCTCGAGAAGGAAGGCCGTGCGCTCCTCGGCGAGTCGCTCCCGCTCCTGTCCCAGGGACCAGAGAGCTTCTTGATTGTGG
Source organism: Triticum aestivum (assembly GCF_018294505.1). Lineage (NCBI taxonomy): Eukaryota > Viridiplantae > Streptophyta > Magnoliopsida > Poales > Poaceae > Triticum > Triticum aestivum. The sequence goes on from NC_057804.1 coordinate 167,067,149, forward strand.
CCCCGGAGCTCCTCCGCGCGCTTCTCCATATCAACTCCCGCCTTCGCGACAAGCGCTTCCCGAGAAGCCAGCTTGGCTTGCCGTGCGCGGTAGAGTGATAGCAGCTTCCGCAGCAGCTGCTCCTCCTCAGGCTCGCCACTGCTGCTGCTGGGCGCGCCGACCAACGACAGTCCAGCGGAGGCGGGCACCTCCTCATCGAAAGTTTCCCCCTCGACCGGCGCCCTGGAGCTCGACGCCCAGGGTAGCTTGATGAAGATATCGTCGCCGGCCTTCAAGTAGGCACCGGGCTGGGGTTCCTCGGAGCCCGGCTCCGCAGCTGTTAGGGTCGTCAGTGCGATCGCCCGACCCCTCGCCGGCTTCTGCGGCGGCAGCCTTGGCGGCCTCCTCGCCGGCGGTCTCATCAGCACCGGCCCCTTCTTCATTGGCGGCGGCGTCGTCAGTGCTGCCATGCGCGCCTTCCTCGCCGGCGCCCTCTGTCTCCGTTGGCTCAGCAGCAGATGGGTCTGAAGAACGAAGAAGGGAGAAAAATCAATCAAAAATCCAAGAGAAGAAAATCAGAAGAAGAAGAACCCAAGGGAAAGTTTTTGGGCAAGTGAATTACCTGTGCCAAGATCTGCAGTTGCGGTCTCGGCCGCCGCAGGATCGACGGTGCTGTCCCTTGCTGGAGAACTGCCCCTTGCCGGAGAGTTCTCCCTTGCCGGAGAGCGCTCCCTTGCCGGGGACTCCTCCCTTGGCGGCAAAGTCGAAGCAGATGGCACTTCGGGACCAGCTTCCGGGTGCTCTTGATATGGCTGCTCTGCTCCTACACAAATCAACAAGCAAGATATCAACAGAGGAAAAAGCACTCATGCGCGCCTGACAGCAGAAAGCTAACTATGAACTTATGCTGGGGGCTGCGCTGGGGGCTGCTTTGAGGAGTGGTTGCCGGGTCCATCAAGGTGGTCTCGGACCCACCCCCTGCTGACACGGTGGGGTCATCTTCGATGACAATCACCGCGGCCTTGGCCCTCTTCGCCGCTCTCTGGGCCAGCGTCCTGAAAAGAAAGGAGTTCAGATTGAAGCAAGTCAGATACAAGAGAAAAACAGCAAGATTGAAGAACCACAAGAGCACCAAAGAAACTTACTCTTCTTCCTCCTCGTCGGAGCTGAGCGCGGAAAGATCGAAGTCCGGCTCCCCTCCGATGCGGCGAGGCGGAGGAGTAGGATCCCTTGCCCGCTTGGCGGGGGCGGTGGCGGTGGCCCGGGTGTCAGGACCCCGACTCAATGCCACATCGATCTAGCATGTAACACCTCATATCACTTTGCGGCCTCACGCACGGTATTCCCACGGGTGTCGCCTTACCTTTGCCCGGGACCGTTTGCGCCTTTTGGCACACGTATATGACAGTGTCGCTAGCATCCATATGATAAGGAGCCCGGGCCGACATGGCTAGTCGTAAACCCAAAGCGGCACAGACTTACAGGGACAGGCATCCATGACCCAGCATCGAACGTGTCGGTCATCAGCGAGTGAATCCAGGCTGTAGCACTGGGCTAGCAGGACTCCGGTGAACCGGGCTGTAGCGGGCTAACAGGACTCCGGTATTCATCGCGTGACATTTCCCTGAAGGGACAGACACAGGAACGAAGAAGGACACATGCCGGCCAGCCTAAGTGTTCCGGAGCAGTAGCAAGCTACCATGGCTCGGTGGAAACACTAGGAGACATTTCCCGGTAAGAGAGGCTACTAAAGATAAACAACTAGAAGGTCAGATCCCACACATACCAAGCATTTCAATAACATACACACAATATGCTCGATATGTGAAAATACAACATGGCATCACAACATGACTCTACGACTCAAGTAATTTATTCATTAGGCTCCGAGGAGCGAGATATTACAAACATGGGTCTCATGACCCAACAATCAGAGCATACAAGTCAAAGCACAAGCGGAAGCTATCATGTCTGAGTACAGACATCTATAAATGAAAAAGGCTGAGAAGCCTGACTATCTACCAGATCCTGCCGAGGGCACAAGATCGTAGCTGAGGTAACAAGCTAAACGTCGAAGTCCACGTGGAACTACTAGTGAGACTGAAGTCTCTCTGCAAAAACATAAAATAGGCAAACGTGAGTACAAATGTACCCAGCAAGACTTACATCAGAACTATCTACATATGCATCATTATCAACAAAGGGGATGGTAGGGTTTGACTGCAGCAAGCCAGCTTTGACTCGGTGGCTATCCTGAACTACGACTGCAAGTAACTCTTTTGAAGTGGCGCACACGAGTCCACATATTCACCAACCAATACACCACTATGGATCCGCTCCCGTCTCCCTACGAGAACGCCATCCATAGCACTCACGCTTATCTTGCGTATTTTAGAGTATCCACTTTCACTTGTCTATGAACTGTACAAGGGGTCCAAGTTTCCATATCCGAGGAATCCGGCTATTCGAATAGATGATGATAACCCTGCAGGGGTGTACTTCTGCACACACGCTCCCGCCACTTACCGCCCTGTACACGTCATGTACCTCGGCAACCTTCAAGCGGAAGCCGAGCGAGGGAGTCGGCCACGACCTGACTAACCGAACAAGTCCCTAGTCCAGGTTTATCGCCTATTCGGGTTCCATCCGCAAGGAGATCCGGCCGGGGTGTCGCTCACGGCCCCAAACGATGTGTGCAGGGTTCCCAAGCCCACCAACCGGGTGCCACTTGGTACACCGGGCCACTGTGCCTAGTCTGTCCCAAGCCCACCTGTACCGGGTGCCACTTGGTAGACTACTAACACTACCTACAAACACCAGAAACTAGTTGCAACTCCTGGACAGAGATCATGTTGATTAATAAGTCGAGAGGGGTCGAGTTACCGGAACCCAATGTGTGGTAGTAGCTGTTCATGGATCACAAACACAGAACTCAGTTCCTGAGGACGGCTGCAATGAGACAACCCACCATGTACTCCTACATGGCCTCTCACCGCTACCTTTACCAAATCGTGTTCACACACTTAGCTCACACACAGTAGGACATGTTCACACGCCTCTGATTCATCCCCGATGAATCAGACCTGACTCAACTCTAAGCAGTAGCAGGCATGACAAACAAGCATGAATGAGTAGGCACATCAGGGCTCAAACAACTCCTACTCATGCTAGTGGGTTTCATCTATTTACTGTGGCAATGACAGGTCATGCAGAGGATAAAGGGGGTTCAACTACCGCAGCAAGTAACAGATGAATCGTTGTTGTCCTAATGCAGTAAAAGAGAGCAGGAGCGAGAGAGTGGGATTTTATCGGAATGAACAAGGGGGTTTTGCTTGCCTGGCACTTCTGAAGATAACATTGAGTCTTCATCAGTGTCAACGATCACGTCATCGGTATCACGTCTATCGAGAGGGGACAAATACCGGCAACACAGAAAGGAACACAATCAATGCAATGCACAATATGATGCATGATCATGACATGGCAAAATGAATGTGTTTTGAGCTAATGCAACTAGCAACAGATTAAATGAAGTTGGTTTGAATACAAAATTCAAATTCAAACTCCATATGTGATTATTTAAATGCCCTTTATATGATTTGTGCTAAACAGCACCTATAAGTTGTTCTAACATGCATAAAAATGGTACAGATGGATTCCTTGAATTTTTCTGATAATTTTTCATATATAATTTATTAAATTTGGAGTTACGGTTAATTTTCTATGATTTATTGAAATTTTAGCTATTTTCTGGAATTTCAGAATTAAATTAAATCCAGAAATGATTTAATTGCGTCAGCCTGATGTCATGATGACGTCAGCAGGTCAACGTGGCGCAGTCCGGTCAAACCTGACGTGTGGGGTCCACACGTCAGTGACAGGGGGGTTAACCGGGGTTAATTTAATTTAATTAAAAGGTTAGGGGGGGTCGGGCCCACTGGTCAGTGTCAGGATTAATTAACAGAGTTGATTAAATTTAAACTAATCCTAAACTAGAATTAGTCAGGGCCGGGCCCACATGTCATTGACCCAGGGGAGGTCAAACCCCCTGGTCAACCGGGGCTAATGCGCCGGCGTTTAGCCGCCGGCGACAGCAAACGCGGCGGAGGGGCTCGGGATCGCCGCTCCGGCGACCATTCGGGCGGCGGAGACCACCCACGCGAAGCCCAGACTCGCGCGCGTCTGGTAGTGCAAGTGGGAGGAGCTGGGGTGGCCGGAGCTGCCGGCGGCGAGCTCTTTTGCGGCTGCCGGAGCTCGGGCAATCTCGGGGTGGCGTTACAGAGCACGGGAGGAGGCGTTGTGGGTGTCTACGGTTTCATGCGATCGTGCTGATCACGATGGTGGGCTCGGGAACGAGCTGCGGTGGCTGTGGCCACGGCCACGCCATGGCCGGCGGCGAGAAGCTCTCGGCCGCGGTGGGAGTTGGGGCTAGGGTGCGAGAACGGAGGGGGCGAGCACAGGAGAGGCAGCGGAGGCTCACAGCGGATCCATTCGAGGCGGAGACGAGGCCGGGGATGGTCCGGAGCTGGCGAATCGAACGGCGGCGAGTTCCGGTGGCCGAGGAGGGGAACGGCGTCGTGGGCGGCGATGCAGGGCTTCCGGAGGGCCATGGGTCGGTGGGGAGGAAGGAGGGGGTCGAGGCGGAGCTCCCTGGGGCATCGGTGAGGCGTGGGGAGCACGGTGGCTGCGGCAATCGGCGTCGGTGGCGACGGCTGCGCTCGGCACGAGAGGGGGAGAGAAACAGAGGAGGGGGAGAGCTCGGGAGAGAGTGAGGGGCGGTCGGGGAGGCCGCGTGTCGACGTCCAGGGCGTCCAGAGCGTCGGGGGAGAGCGGTAAGCAGGAGCTGGCGAGGCGCGTGGCCAGCGCGCGGCAGGCACGCGCTCGTCCTCCTGTCCAGGGAGGAAGACGACAGGGAGGCTGTGGTGGTGGGCTGGGCCAGCGGGAGGAGCTGGCCAGCTGGGCCGGCTACAGGTAAGTGGCCCAGGTAGTCTCTCTCTCTCTCTTTTCTAATTATTTCAGTTTTCTATTTTGCAGGTTTGTTTTGAATTTGGTTTTGAAACCAATTCAATTTATTTTGCTTCTGACAATATTTTTAGGAGCTAAAAGAATTAAAACAATGCTCCACAAAATATTTCAGAATTATTGGACCTATATTTATTTAATAGTAGATATAAATCCAATTCAAATAATTATTGCTTTAATTCAAATGCCCAAATTAAATGTTTCTGAGACACCAAAATTATTGGTTTGGATTTTACCTCTTGCCAATATTTCCAGAGGATATCAGGAACATTTTCTTGGACACATTTGAGAAGATTTAATTGTTGGTTATTTTTAGAGGTTTCTGAGGCTTTGAAAATTCCTCAATTCAAATTTTCAGAATTTAAATATGATGCACACATGAGCTAGCCTAGAGCACTACCAGCAGCTAGGGATGTGACAACTCACCCCCACTAAACAAGAATCTCGTCTCGAGATTCAAGCGTAGGGTAAAGTGAAAGGTAAACGCAACTAGTATAATCTTCACGATCCAGGTTGCACTTCAACTGAACGTTGAGTTGTTCACCATCATTTTCTCGAAGTCTTGCTCTGAGAACTCCAACTAACATAACGACGAGAGGAAAGGAAAGACCCTAAAAGAATCGTTCTTCTCGGAGGTCGAACAACTCAGGATTAACTCACGGAATGAGACATAGCAACATCTCTCGAGCTGAGGGACGAAGCACACATCCATAAGGATGGAGTGAAGCAGATGACGAAGGTTCACTAGGTAGACAATAATTCCACACTTAAGAAGGCGGTAATCGATTGTTAACGTAGCGAGGAGTTGAATTGCCATGATACCACGACGAAACATCCTGGAGGAGGGTGATCGTAGGGTATTATCTTAAGTGGCAAAAAGAATTACCTTTGATTCAAAGATCATTGAAACTCTTCATACCAGCATAAGGCAATTCACAACGATCGTTTGGAGGGGGTCTGTAGAATGGCATACTCGGACTTGGATGATGTGGATTACCTTGTTGAAGACAACATAATGGATGAATTTGCTTGCCACCGGAAATGGAAGAGACCCATGGTAGAATGGCACATTGGCGGTGCAAGCTGGGAACAAAATGCAAATGATGGGAATGATTCTGGTAACTGGGGAAGAACCCAACAATAAAGAGTGAATTCACTGTTGGAGTGGTTATAGCATAACCGACGAGACTAGGAGCAATCCTGGTTAGTGCCGGCGATAATACCTAGCGTTTGTGCGTGCTCTCAAGAACTTGAGCATTTCCACATTCATCAAGGTTTTACCAACATCCGTGTCAAGGGTCCGGTAAACAACTTACTACCATGATGAATGGTGATGGAGGATGCAGATGCAAAGGAAGATAACACCTTCTCAGATTTCACCTTAGCGAGGCCAAGCAAATAAAATCTGGATGAACGACCGAGAGACATTTAGCACTCCGCTTCTAATGTTCTCCTTGATGTGCTAGCGTAATACACCCATAGATATGGTTTGATATCTAGAACATCAAGTAAAGGTCGGACTTCGGGAGCAATAGAATCCATAAGAAACAGTTACGGAGGTAAATCCTACGAAATCCCTATGGGGAGGTGGCCAACTTCCTCAAACAAGATACTACAATAATAGGCCTTCCGGCTGGGTGTGTTGGCCACGACATCCACTTTACCGGTTATCGAGGGACCAATATTATAGTTCTTGGGAAATGTTCCAACCATCATATCTGCCTGAGATTCAGATCTGGTTGGTGTCAGGTTATTCCAGACTCATCGAGTCCCGGAAGAAAAATGAAAGTTTGCAACACAAATCGACGAGATGACGTTGCGAGATTCTCGGGAAATGAACTACGATAGCAAGCTCCAAAACATGAGCTGGTTCTGCTACAAACATGTGAACACGTTGTCCCAAACAAGCATGCCCACATGGTAGTCTTACAATAAAACACTACCGAGTTCTGGTTGGGAACCATCAGCGAGGATATCGAAGTTCTTCCATAAGTCCGGATTAGCTCTTATGAAGATACTCCTTCTCCTTGAACAAATCAGTCATTGGCTTGGTGTGCTAGGATATACATATGGAATGAAGATGATCAGTCTAACAGACCATAGAATTCTTCGCACGTGCATGACCGACTTGGGATGATTCCAGAGGAGCAAAAACAAACTTTCTCGAATTCACGACGGCAACTTACATCAAAATGCACGTGAATCAAAGGAAGTCACTCCTTTCATCAAACAAGTACTTCATGAGCTAGCATGAAGAAAATGCTTTCAAAAGTTTCCAACACTAACTTAATGTTCAACAACATCATGGAGGAGATAAGGATGTTGTCAATGGGCTCAACAACAACTCATCGGAATTTCCATATCACTGAACTTCCACCATCATGTGAACACGGTGATAGCATTGGTCAGAACCAAAAGATATAATGGTGTATGCTTGAGGGATCAACCACGAGGAAGACAACATTACGAACATCGTTGGTTCTGACTTGATTTGACGATAGCCCACACTCAAATCAAAGGATTGATAAGACAATAGGTCCAGCAACTGATCACAGGGACCAATCGATGAAGATATCATCTTTCTTCAACACACACTACACAAGAATATCCCTTTGGAACGAACTAAGTCAGGCAAGCTTTTATCTTCCAACTCTCCAAGTTGTTGTCTAGCTTAACCAACTAGCTCAGGGGTATCCCACACAGATTCTTGGAGAGAGGGTGGTTCACAAGAAACCAACTTGATCACGAGCTCACCATAACAGTCAGGTGACAACCGGGTGATACTTTCGAGAAAATATTCGGAAATCACGATCCACCGATATGTTACTAAACTCGAGAACAATCTTGCTTTTCAGGGCAAGACGATATGATCAATAGAGCAAGAATTTGAAATAATCCTAACTCATCGATCGAGGAGTGAACCAGGAGAATGGACTAGGTAGCACGATCAATCTTAGAATGATGATTCAGTAACCAACACACTAAGAATAAAATTATTGTCCTTTAACTACCCAGCAATGAGGTTGCTAGGCGTATTGATTTCACACATCACAATTCATTTGTCGGTATTCCGGTTGCATCAACACGAAGACCGAGGAATGACTAATGACGGCAAGAAGTATCACTGTACCAGGAGTTCATAGGATGGGGTGCAATTCCTATAACAATCCCGATTTAAAGATGGTAATACTCCAAGGTAGAACAGAACGAAAGCTGGATTAGCAATTTGATCTGCGGAGCACAACTTCTCTGACCCAATCCTGGATATGGAAGAGGTACTGGACTTTGTTTCTCCTAGTCATTCTGCGATAGAATGGCTTGACGGACCACAAGAGTAATAGGCATCGATAAACGAACGCACGCATACTCTTGGCTATCAATTGATAGACGAGGGTCAGAATGCAACTAAAGAGAGCAACTCAAAGGAACATGCGATTTTCTGAGTTGTGGATGCATGGTTTAGCATGTCGAACGAATTCCACATATTTCTTCCGGATAACCCATGCAGAAAGGTAGAACTGGCAGAGTCACAATGTAGAATCGAGAACCCATCGAGAGCACTCTGATTGTGATCTTTCGATCAGCAAGGAACATCTGCCATAAGCGGTTCATAGTATTTGGAAGAAAGGAATACCACGAACATCGAGGACTAATGCAAAGGTTACTAATAACCTAAAGGAACGAGCAAAACTATCAACATGAAGCAAGTAGGGTGAATCTCGGGTTCAAAACCCAGGGATAGAATACCTACTACTAAATGGCATCACGGGATGCTTTCGAGAATAAAAGCCAGAATCATCACACTGGGACACAAAACATTGCTAGATTACTAGGTGACTCCCTAAAACACCTAGGGTCATAATAATAGCTCCAACATATATGTCAAGGCAATAATTTACCTCAACTCACCAATTAGTGTGGTTAATCTGGCCCAAAGGAACATCGGAATGGGAGGAAGGAATTTTGCAAATGCTTCAGACTATTCAGAAACGTGGGGTGACTCGGACAGCATAACGGCTGTAAATGCTCAGAAAAGATTTGAGACATTCACAAAAATGGTGGCATAACCACTCAAAGGCACAATATCAAGGTTTCGAGATCAACAATTTAACATACGGAAGTAATAGGAGCTGAAACGAGGCTTAAGTCCAACAATTCTATAGGTCTACGGATTGGTAACACGTGATCCTAATAGAAAGAAGAGATAGCCTAGTTCTTAATCCCCGCAGGAAAGATAAGATGACTCAGATCAGAAGGGCATGAGGTATAAGGAGTAAAAAGAGCCTTACGTTCCATCCCACAATCAATTCCCTTATATAACTAAGGAATTTCTAGACTCAACTTCGACCAGTTTGGCTTGGTAATCCTACAGGCAGTCAAGCTCTGATACCAACGCTGTCAGGACCCCGACTCAATGCCACATCGATCTAGCATCTAACACCTCATATCACTTTGCGGCCTCACGCATGGTATTCCCACGGGTGTCGCCTTACCTTTGCCCGGGACCGTTTGCGCCTTTTGGCACACGTATATGACAGTGTCGCTAGCATCCATATGATAAGGAGCCCGGGCCGACATGGCTAGTCGTAAACCCAAAGCGGCACAGACTTACAGGGACAGGCATCCATGACCCAGCATTGAACGTGTCGGTCATCAGCAAGTGAATCCAGGCTGTAGCACTGGGCTAGCAGGACTCCGGTGAACCGGGCTGTAGCGGGCTAACAGGACTTCGGTATTCATCGCGTGACATTTCCCTGAAGGGACAGACACAGGAACGAAGAAGGACACATGCCGGCCAGCCTAAGTGTTCCGGAGCAGTAGCAAGCTACCATGGCTCGGTGGAAACACTAGGAGACATTTCCCGGTAAGAGAGGCTACTAAAGATAAACAACTAGAAGGTCAGATCCCACACATACCAAGCATTTCAATAACATACACACAATATGCTCGATATGTGCAAATACAACATGGCATCACAACATGACTCTACGACTCAAGTAATTTATTCATTAGGCTCCAAGGAGCGAGATATTACAAACATGGGTCTCATGACCCAACAATCAGAGCATACAAGTCAAAGCACAAGCGGAAGCTATCATGTCTGAGTACAGACATCTATAAATGAAAAAGGCTGAGAAGCCTGACTATCTACCAGATCCTGCCGAGGGCACAAGATCGTAGCTGAGGTAACAAGCTAAACGTCGAAGTCCACGTGGAACTACTAGTGAGACTGAAGTCTCTCTGCAAAAACATAAAATAGGCAAACGTGAGTACAAATGTACCCAGCAAGACTTACATCAGAACTATCTACATATGCATCATTATCAACAAAGGGGATGGTAGGGTTTGACTGCAGCAAGCCAGCTTTGACTCGGTGGCTATCCTGAACTATGACTGCAAGTAACTCTTTTGAAGTGGCGCACACGAGTCCACATATTCACCAACCAATACACCACTATGGATCCGCTCCCGTCTCCCTACGAGAACGCCATCCATAGCACTCACGCTTATCTTGCGTATTTTAGAGTATCCACTTTCACTTGTCTATGAACTGTACAAGGGGTCCAAGTTTCCATATCCGAGGAATCCGGCTATTCGAATAGATGATGATAACCCTGCAGGGGTGTACTTCTTCACACACGCTCCCGCCACTTACCGCCCTGTACACGTCATGTACCTCGGCAACCTTCAAGCGGAAGCCGGGCGAGGGAGTCGGCCACGACCTGACTAACCGAACAAGTCCCTAGTCCAAGTTTATCGCCTATTCGGGTTCCATCCGCAAGGAGATCCGGCCGGGGTGTTGCTCACGGCCCCAAACGATGTGTGCAGGGTTCCCAAGCCCACCAACCGGGTGCCACTTGGTACACCGGGCCACTGTGCCTAGTCTGTCCCAAGCCCACCTGTACCGGGTGCCACTTGGTAGACTACTAACACTACCTACAAACACCAGAAACTAGTTGCAACTCCTGGACAGAGATCATGTTGATTAATAAGTCGAGAGGGGTCGAGTTACCGGAACCCAATGTGTGGTAGTAGCTGTTCATGGATCACAAACACAGAACTCAGTTCCTGAGGACGGCTGCAATGAGACAACCCACCATGTACTCCTACATGGCCTCTCACCGCTACCTTTACCAAATCGTGTTCACACACTTAGCTCACACACAGTAGGACATGTTCACACGCCTCTGATTCATCCCCGATGAATCAGACCTGACTCAACTCTAAGTAGTAGCAGGCATGACAAACAAGCATGAATGAGTAGGCACATCAGGGCTCAAACAACTCCTACTCATGCTAGTGGGTTTCATCTATTTACTGTGGCAATGACAGGTCATGCAGAGGATAAAGGGGGTTCAACTACCGCAGCAAGTAACAGATGAATCGTTGTTGTCCTAATGCAGTAAAAGAGAGCAGGAGCGAGAGAGTGGGATTTTATCGGAATGAACAAGGGGGTTTTGCTTGCCTGGCACTTCTGAAGATAACATTGAGTCTTCATCAGTGTCAACGATCACGTCATCGGTATCACGTCTATCGAGAGGGGACAAATACCGGCAACACAGAAAGGAACACAATCAATGCAATGCACAATATGATGCATGATCATGACATGGCAAAATGAATGTGTTTTGAGCTAATGCAACTAGCAACAGATTAAATGAAGTTGGTTTGAATACAAAATTCAAATTCAAACTCCATATGTGATTATTTAAATGCCCTTTATATGATTTGTGCTAAACAGCACCTATAAGTTGTTCTAACATGCATAAAAATGGTACAGATGGATTCCTTGAATTTTTCTGATAATTTTTCATATATAATTTATTAAATTTGGAGTTACGGTTAATTTTCTATGATTTATTGAAATTTTAGCTATTTTCTGGAATTTCAGAATTAAATTAAATCCAGAAATGATTTAATTGCGTCAGCCTGATGTCATGATGACGTCAGCAGGTCAACGTGGCGCAGTCCGGTCAAACCTGACGTGTGGGGTCCACACGTCAGTGACAGGGGGGTTAACCGGGGTTAATTTAATTTAATTAAAAGGTTAGGGGGGGTCGGGCCCACTGGTCAGTGTCAGGATTAATTAACAGAGTTGATTAAATTTAAACTAATCCTAAACTAGAATTAGTCAGGGCCGGGCCCACATGTCATTGACCCAGGGGAGGTCAAACCCCCTGGTCAACCGGGGCTAATGCGCCGGCGTTTAGCCGCCGGCGACAGCAAACGCGGCGGAGGGGCTCGGGATCGCCGCTCCGGCGACCATTCGGGCGGCGGAGACCACCCACGCGAAGCCCAGACTCGCGCGCGTCTGGTAGTGCAAGTGGGAGGAGCTGGGGTGGCCGGAGCTGCCGGCGGCGAGCTCTTTTGCGGCTGCCGGAGCTCGGGCAATCTCGGGGTGGCGTTACAGAGCACGGGAGGAGGCGTTGTGGGTGTCTACGGTTTCATGCGATCGTGCTGATCACGATGGTGGGCTCGGGAACGAGCTGCGGTGGCTGTGGCCACGGCCACGCCATGGCCGGCGGCGAGAAGCTCTCGGCCGCGGTGGGAGTTGGGGCTAGGGTGCGAGAACGGAGGGGGCGAGCACAGGAGAGGCAGCGGAGGCTCACAGCGGATCCATTCGAGGCGGAGACGAGGCCGGGGATGGTCCGGAGCCGGCGAATCGAATGGCGGCGAGTTCCGGTGGCCGAGGAGGGGAACGGCGTCGTGGGCGGCGATGCAGGGCTTCCGGAGGGCCGTGGGTCGGTGGGGAGGAAGGAGGGGGTCGAGGCGGAGCTCCCTGGGGCGTCGGTGAGGCGTGGGGAGCACGGTGGCTGCGGCAATCGGCGTCGGTGGCGACGGCTGCGCTCGGCACGAGAGGGGGAGAGAAACAGAGGAGGGGGAGAGCTCGGGAGAGAGTGAGGGGCGGTCGGGGAGGCCGCGTGTCGACGTCCAGGGCGTCCAGAGCGTCGGGGGAGAGTGGTAAGCAGGAGCTGGCGAGGCGCGTGGCCAGCGCGCGGCGGGCACACGCTCGTCCTCCTGTCCAGGGAGGAAGACCACAGGGAGGCTGTGGTGGTGGGCTGGGCCAGCGGGAGGAGCTGGCCAGCTGGGCCGGCTACAGGTAAGTGGCCCAGGTAGTCTCTCTCTCTCTCTTTTCTAATTATTTCAGTTTTCTATTTTGCAGGTTTGTTTTGAATTTGGTTTTGAAACCAATTCAATTTATTTTGCTTCTGACAATATTTTTAGGAGCTAAAAGAATTAAAACAATGCTCCACAAAATATTTCAGAATTATTGGACCTATATTTATTTAATAGTAGATATAAATCCAATTCAAATAATTATTGCTTTAATTCAAATGCCCAAATTAAATGTTTTTGAGACACCAAAATTATTGGTTTGGATTTTACCTCTTGCCAATATTTCCAGAGGATATCAGGAACATTTTCTTGGACACATTTGAGAAGATTTAATTGTTGGTTATTTTTAGAGGTTTCTGAGGCTTTGAAAATTCCTCAATTCAAATTTTCAGAATTTAAATATGATGCACACATGAGCTAGCCTAGAGCACTACCAGCAGCTAGGGATGTGACACCGGGAAGATCCCGCTCCAGTTGCCGCTGCTGCGTGAGGCGCTCCCGCGGCAACATTGCTTGCCGCGGTAGAGCGTGTCGCACGGCTCGGCGGCTATTGACCAGGCTGCCGCCCCGCTATGTCCGTGGCCCTGCGAAGACGCCTTCTTGGCGGGGCCGGGGGCTCCGCCTGCGGCAAGCTTTCTGAAGGCTCGGGCTCTTCCTCGCCGGCCTTGCTCGGCTCAGCTTCAGAGCCGGCAGGCTCTTCCTCGCCAATGAACTCCGCACGCTCGGCGAGGTTTGCCGCCTCTGCCGCCTCCGCCTCCTCCACAGTGAACCCGAACGCGCCCGCGGCAGCTGCGGCCGCAACCTCTTCCGCCCTAGTGGCGATGTGCTGCAGCTCCTCGTCGGTGGTGTCACGGGTGAGGCTCTTCTGCTCGTCAGCACGGACCGGCACTTCTTCCAAGTTGTCGAAGAACGCTTGCACGACGTCATCCGCAGGCTCTTGCCAAGTTGGAACGATTCCGTGTGAATCGCACAACGGCATCATGGCGCGGATCCGGTCAAGCGAAGAATTATTGGACAATGGAACGACGCCCCTCGCCAGCGTGAATGGGTGCTGGGGATCGCGTTTGAACAACTCCAGGAGCATTGCATCCAGCTCCAATATGGTGAAGTTGTAGTTGAGGCCCGGCCGCAGCCTCATGATGTCCGCCGAGTTCTTGAATTCCCAGGCGGGCCTCCCCCTCTCCTGCAGGGGGGCGATGCGGCGGCGGAGGAAATCTGCGCCTACAGCGCCTCCAGTGAGCCCGGCAAGCCTGAGGCGAAGGATCCTAGTAATGGCGATCTTCAGCCTCTCGTCTTCCGGGGCCACGTTGCTCCAGCCATTGCCGCGCACTATTGGAACTTGGCGCACGGCGGTGAAGGGCTGCGGATTCTCCTCGACGATCCAGCACCACTCCGCTCTCCACTCCTCCCACTTGCTGCAGAGCTCACCCTCCAAGTACGCCTCCTTCTTGCCGACTCTTGAGATCCAGGCGATCCCTCCGGCAAGCGGCTCTCCTCTCTCTACCCGCGGCATGAAGAAGTGGCGGAAAAGGGCAACATTGGGGTGGACTCCGACAAAGTTTTCGCACAAATGTGCGAAAACTGCCATGGTCAGAACGGCGTTGGGGGTGAAATCAAGGAGGCGGAGGCCGTAGGTGTTCATGATATCGCAGAAGAACTCCGAGAAGGGCGGGCAGAGCCCGCAATAGAAGAACAGCGCGAAGAATGGGTACCCGTTTGGAGCCAGTTCCGAAGCAGCGGCCAGGAGTACCCTCGTGCGCGGATGCGCCCGCGTCTCCGTCGCCCAAAAGAGGTAGAAGTACTCCCTCAGCTCCTTCGCGCCGAGCTGGGGGGAGAAGATCACCCGCTCCTTCCGCAGCGCCGCGAGCCGCTACGCCTCGGCCGACTTCACGCCCTTTCCCTTGTCGGCTTTCGGAGCCATGGCGGAGGTGGTGGGGGAGGTCGACGGCGTTGGTGATGCTGGTGGCAATGGGGGGCGGAGCGCTGCTCTCTCGGCTTCGAGAAGAAGGGGGAGCGGCAGAGGTTCTTGAAGATGGAGTAGTAGCAACCAGCAAGGGGGAACGAACTGCCCCTGTTTCCTCTGCTTATAAAGAGGGACGGGGTGGACGTTTCGCCCTTCCGAATAAAGAACCACCCACGATCCCTCCCATGATGCCGCATTCAACGTGTGCCGTTAGGGGAGAGCGCGGTGGATACAGAGCGAGATTCGGCGTGGCCCAGTCCACGTGTGCCCGTGCCTTGTCTTGGGCCTTGTAACGCCCCGAGTCCGACGCTCCAGAAGACTTCCAGCTACTTCGAGTTTCATCGTGTGATTTGTTTTGTTTGTTACATCTTTTGCATTGCATCATGCCATCATGTCATTTAATTTTGAAAACTCAACTAAATAAATTGTATGGATCTTCGATCCATTTAAATCGAGGGAAGGGTGACTTCTCTTTATAACATACCCTCCCGATATTTAGGGAGCTATAATAAAATATTCCATTGTTTTGGAATCACCTTAACACACTTGCAAAATATCCCAATGCCTTTGTTATCTCAATTCTTGGTCTCCAACCTTGCCCATAATTTCTTTCATCATTTTCTGGAGCTCCACCAAAAATCCAAACATTTTTGGACCTTCCCAACCCTCACTTCCTATTCAAATCATTTGAATTAATTCAAATGAATTTGAATTTCAATCTTTCAATCGTGGCCTTTCTATTTTTCTTGGTACAAGCGCATTTTTGCGAGCCCGGGAAAATTATCCCCATGCGCAAATCTTTCCACTAACCTCTCTTTCTTTTCTTTCTTTTCTCTGTTCTATTTTTTTTTCATTAGAGTGAGGGAGAGACCCAGCTAGGCCTCTGCCAGCCCACCAGGCCTCTGGTCATTCTCCTCCCCACCAGGCTGGCCGGTTTGGCCCACCTAATCCAAGGCCCAGCTCCCTAACCCTAGCTCGAGCGCATCTCTCTCCCTCTCGTTCCCTCTGCCCGCCGCCGCGCACACACACACCGCATCGCCAGGGAGACCCAGCGCTCGATCCCCTCGCCTCCCTCCTCTCGCTCTCTCCCTGATCCCCAGCGCGCGATCCCCCTCCTCACGCTCGTCTTCTCCCTTCTCCTCGCTCCCTCTTCATCCCGCAGCGCCCCACAGCCGAAGCCCCACTTCGCCCGCCTCCTCGTCTATCAGCCGCCGCCACGGCTCGAGCCCCGCCTGCCGGATCCCCGAGCAGCCACCAGGCCGGAGCCCCGTCGCCACCCGCCGCCGTTGGCGACCACCAGGAGGGCCACCCCGTGCGCGACGCCTCCCCTTGGCTTCCTCGTCCTCGCCTCGTACCCCGCCACGACGGAGCTGCTCCCTCCACCTCGCGCCTGGTCTCCATGGCGTCCCCGTCGCCCGAGCGCCCGAGGAGAGGAGCTCCTCGAGCACCCGTGCCCGCAGCCATCATCCTCCTGCGCCTCAAGTCCCGCGTCGCCAAGCCGTCTCCCTGCCCTCGAATCCATCCAGTTCTGCCGTCCGCCGTGGCCGTGGAGCTCGTCGGCGTCGTCCTCGTGCCGTCCAGCCCCGGCGACCCCTCCTGGACCTGCTGCTGCCGCGAGTCCCGCCTGCCGGAGTCCCTGCACCGGCGCCGAGGCCCAGCGAGCCCCTGCTTGCTGCTCCGACTCCCTGCCCGAGCTTCGTTTTTCATCATGGACGTGGGGGAGCTGCTGAACCTCGCCATGGTTCTGTCCTTGGATTCGTTAAGACCGCCAAGACCCATACCTGGATCGTCAAGTTCGACTACACGAAACCGCCAAGTACCACTACGATTGCGGACGCCAAGACCGGACCAACAAGTACCCCGATGACCGTCGAGACCGCCAAGTTCCACTATCGCCGACATGTACGACTACACCACGGTCACACGTGAACGACTACATGGAGACGACAAGTTCCTCTCCGAAACGTGTACCTCTACCGACGACCCTGGACATCTACGAAACGAACGTGTACAACTACCGTCGCCGTGTACAACGACTTCCACTACGAACTCGATCCGCCCCGAAAACGCACGCTTCGAAGGTATAACGCCGAGATGACGCCCGTGACCTAATGCATGTGTTGAATGAGATGCATCGTTTGCTCTGTGAATGAATCGTCCTTGCGATGCCCCTCTTTTGCCGTGCCACCGTCCCGTGGGAACCCGGAAGTCGTGATCACCCCACCATCTTGCATGACTCGCTCACGTCACGCCTCCTTTTGCACCGGTATCTCTGTGAGCTACCGGAACCGATATGTTGCCATGGCATCATTTTCGGATATGTTGCCGTGGCATCATTTTCCATTTCATCGCCGTGGCACCCTTTTTGTTCCGCCATGGTGACCAAATGCTTCATAACATGCTCATGTCAACATTTTCATAAAAATTGCATAAAACTTGTATATGTCATCCGCATCATGATAACAACATTTAAAATGTTTAAACTTGTTGTTGCATTAAATTGCTAAATGCATATGGGGATTTACCGGATTTGTTGTTTTTATATCCGGCCCCATTTAAATTGTTTAGATGGTATAGTTTATATTATGCTTCACCTCTTGCCATGTTTAACAACAGTTAATATTGTTGGTACATAAACAAGATCGAACTAAATAACTTGTTGTGGTGTTTCATCAATATGCAACTCGTTGCATATTGAGCTCCACTTAATTTGTAGGATTGTTTGTGCACTTTCCCATGCCATGCCTCATTAAACCGGACATGCATCATACTTGTTTGTGCATCATGATTTGTTTATGCTTGTGTGTTTACTATGTTGTTTGTTTCTTTCCGGGTTGCTTCTCTCGTTAGCTTCGGTTTCGTTCCGGAATTGTGAGGATTCGTTCGTCTACGACCGTTTGTCTTCTTCTTGGATTTGTTCTTCTTCCTTGCGGGATTTCAGGCAAGATGATCATACCCTCGAAATCACTACTATCTTTGCTATGCTAGTTTGCTCGCTCTTTTGCCATGCCAATGCTACGATGCCTACCATTTGCTTGTCAGCCTCCCAAATTGCCATGTCAAACCTCTAACCCACCATGTCCTAGCAAACCGTTGATTGGCTATGTTACCGCTTTGCTCAGCCCCTCTTATAGCATTGTTAGTTGCAGGTGAAGATTGAAGTTTGTTCCTTGTTGGAACATGGAGATGTTGTTCCTTGTTGGAACATGTTTACTTGTTGGGATATCACAATATATCTTATTTAATTAATGCATCTATATACTTGGTAAAGGGTGGAAGGCTCGGCCTTATGCCTGGTGTTTTGTTCCACTCTTGCCGCCCTAGTTTCCGTCATATCGGTGTTATGTTCCCGGATTTTGCGTCCCTTACGCGGTTGGGCTATTATGGGAACCCCTTGACAGTTCGCCTTAAGTAAAGCTCTTCCAGCAATGCCCAACATTGGTTTTACCATTTGCCACCTAGCCTTTTCTTTTCCCTTGGGAGTCGCGCTCCTGAGGGTCATCATTATTTTACCCCCCGGGCCAGTGCTCCTCTGAGTGTTGGTCCAAACTAGAGTCCTGTGCAGCGCCCCCTCGGGGAAACTCGAGGTTTGGTTTTAGTTGTACAGAGCGCTCATCTGAGTGTGCCCTGAGAAAGAGATATGTGCAGCTCCTATCGGGATTTGTCGGCACATTCAGGCGCTGTTGCTGGTTTAGTTTTACCCTGTCGAAATGTCTTGTTGTACCAGGATACCGAGTCTGATCGGAACGTCTCGGGAGGAGGTCTATTCCTTCGTTGACCGCGAGAGCTTGTCATGGGCTAAGTTGGGACACCCCTGCAGGGATTTGATCTTTCGAAAGCCGTGCCCGCGGTTATGGGCAGATGGGAATTTGTTAACGTCCGGTTGTAGAAAACCCGAAGTTGACTTTAATTAAAATACATCAACCGTGTGTGTAACCGTGATGGTCTCTTTCCGGCGGAGTTCGGGAAGTGAACACGGTGTTGGAGTTATGCTTGACGTAGGTTGCTATAGGATCACTTCTTGATCATACTTTTATCGACCGTGCTTTGCCTTCTCTTCTCGCTCTCATTTGCGTATGTTAGCCACCATATATGCTAGTCGCTTGCTGCAGCTCCACCTCATTACTCCATCCTTCCTATAAGCTTAAATAGTCTTGATCTCGCGGGTGCGAGATTGTTGAGTCCCTGTGGCTCACAGATACTTCCAAAACCAGCTTGCAGGTGCCGTTGAGTCCGTGCAGATGACGCAACCAAGCTCAAGGAGGAGCTCGATGAAGATCTTGCCCTTTGTGTTGTTTCGTTCTAGTTGATCAGTAGTGGAGCCCAGTTGGGGTCGATCGGGGACCTTTGTCGCATCTGGGGTTCTTCTTTTATTTTGGTTCCGTAGTCGGACCTTGATTGTATCTGGATGATGTAATGCTTTATTCATGTAATTGTGTGAAGTGGCGATTGTAAGCCAACTATGTATCTCTTTCCCTTATGTATTACATGGGTTGTGTGAAGATTACCTCACTTGCGACATTGCTTTCAATGCGGTTATGCCTCTAAGTCGTGCTTCGACACGTGGGAGATATAGCCGCATCGAGGGCGTTACAAGTTGGTAATCAGAGCCTTCCCCGACCTTAGGAGCCCCATTGCTTGATCGTTTTTAGCAGCCGAGTTGTGTATAGAAAAATGTTTTGAGTCATTTAGAAATTATATATCGGAGAGTTAGGAATTCTTTTTACTTCCCAGTCTACTCATCGCTCTGGTAAGGCATCCTGACGCAGAGTTTTGACTCTTCTCTTCTCAAATTTCACTAAAATTTTTTTAGGATCACGCGGGTATCTTGGAATCATTCCGATGGTTTTATGATGAGAACATTGTCTTGGTGCCTCCTGTCAGGGGTTTTGTGGAAGTGTCTCGGGGAGTTGAGCTCTGAGGTGTTGTCATCATAATTTTATCGTTGCAATTCTGGTATACCTGAGTTTAGTACGCCGACATCGAAAATCTCTTTTATGCAGTTTGTTGGTGAGATAACCTCGACGCCACCCAGTACTGGGGCGGGAGTTCGGGAGTATTGCCATAACTTGTATAACGGATGCTTTTCGAAGGTTGAGGTAGATGGTTTCCGAAGTTTTCTTGGTTATGTGTTGAAGGATGGATACAGCTGAATGTAGGATTTGTTAGTTTGGGTGAGATATTATGCTTCCCCTGTATCCCCAACACCTGATTGCATAACCGGAAAATTTCGGGAGTTTCATAGGTGGGAACTCAAGTAGCTCGTAGGATATCTTTCCGACGGATGTATGATATGAAATTGGGGTTCGACGTCTAGTGGTCCGCCTATTCACGGTCGATTTTACAGTGGTCTCGTTGTGTCTTAAAGAGTCTTTGGCTATGCCGACTCGGGGACGCTTCGTATGTCATGTGCACTGCCTTGTACATGATGGTGCTGTACGATCGAGCCCGTGTAGGACCCACCACGAAAACTTCGGACGAAATCTCTATCATATGTTTGTTCCGGCTTATTCTGCAAGCCAGTCCTTTGGTTTTGTTTTGAGTTGTGGTATTCGAGTTGCTTCAATGTCAAGTGTTGATTCCATACCTTTCCGAAATGGTGTTCTCATACTCCGATGTGAATACCAATCCTTCTCGACAATCGAGATTGTCATGTCAATCCTTTTCAACCGGCGTGTTTCTCTTCAAGTGGATCCGATCACTTCAACATCAGCAAGACCAATTATCATTTCTTCTCAACGGTGGTTGTTTCATCCGTCTCCAAGTTGCCTTTGTTTTTTCCCGCCCACCCACCCTTTTTCCTCAAGGACTAAGATTTCTTTACCAAGTATCCTTTTATTTTTGTGAAGTTTCTCCATTCTTTTCCGTCAATGTTCTTATCCGGTGATTCTCATGAAGATTCTAATGGAGCTTCAAGTTCGTCATTCCTCATTCCTTTCTGTTCTCCGGTGGATTCAAGTCAAGATTTGTCGATTATATCCCCTTTTTCTCGTCTCAAATACCTTCTCTTGACGGTGCTCCTCATATTTATTCATTTCTCGCTATTCTATTGTTCCGGAGTGCTCAAGATATCTCGAAGATTCGTGTTTCCACTCTGCATTCGTTCAAGCTCTTTCGAGATTGGTATCTCATTCAAGTCATTTAATTCAACCGGTGCAACATCTCTTTTAAATCTTTTCAACGGTGTTCTTTTGAGTGGGTCCTAACCCACAGGTCTGTTCCCAGGATCTTACCTGACTCTTATTTTCCCGGAGCTATCCTCAAAGTTCTTGTCAAAGTTTGACGTAAGAATGATTCATCATCAGTCATATGTATTTCTCCTAGATCTTTCACAATTCTTTTCATCGTTGGCTCAACCTCTTCGTTTTGATTCTTCCGGAGTGTCTAAATAATTCTTGGTGATGTTTCTCGTCATTTTGAAGACCGAAGAAGAGTTTCTCTTTAATCTTGCTCCATTCTCTTCAAGATTCGTGATTCTAGCTTGTTGCCATCCTCTCGTAATTGTTTTGATCGTGAGAATTCTTTTCACCTATCCAGAGTAATTCAAGAGTCTTCTCAGTTTGTTATCCGGAGTCCATCAATTCAGGTTTATTCATTCTCAGCTGCCAGTTATCATTCTCCTATCTTGCCGGCGCATCAATCAAATATCCTCTAATCAGTTCTTGATCTCTTCGTTCTCATGTATCTAGTTTGTCTCAAGCACCTTCGTTCATTTGCTAATTCTTACCGGTGATGCACCCCTACTTCGATCATTTTCAATTCTTTCGGTGGTTCGCTCAAGTGTTCTCTTCCTTCTTCATCATATCAATTCATTCGTTGTTTCAATCCTACCGGTGGTCCATTAAGTTTATGTTATATCTCTTTTAATCCTTGATACGAGAATGAGTAGTATGCCAAATCCATTTTTTGTCATCAATTTAATTGGTGAAGGATAGGCATAATGTAATTCTTATTCTTGTTGCATCGACTGAACTCAATTCCCTATTCCGGAGGCTCATCAAATTCTTGATTTCTTCTGTTCATCTTTCTTTTCCCGGAGTTCCAAGTTCTCTCAATTATTTCACCATGGAGATTCATCTAAATCATTACAAGGTTTTACCTTGTGTTCTCAACTTCTCTTTCTTTTCGTTACCTTTTCTTTACCGGAGTTCTCATGAAGGTTCTACATGAGGGTTCATCAAGGATTTATATTCCTTCTTGAAGTGTTCATCAAGATTCTTTTCCGAAGAGTTCAAGCATTCTTCATCTTGCATTCCGAAGTGCAATTCTTTCGACCTTATCTTTTGAGGTGGTGTTAGGTCATTCTTAATAATTTCCCTTCGCGTTTCATGATTCACAAGTTTTCAAGAGTGACATATTTAAATCCATCTTTTTCTCTTTGTTCAAGAGATCTTTTCAACCGTCAATCTCTTCATTGGAGTTATCTTGGTATAGATTTCACCTAAAGCCTTCCCTAAGGAATGTTGCTATTTTGGTGCTTATTAATGACCCAAGTTATCTCTTTTCCATCTTGATGGAACAAGTTTTCATCTCTTCGTTAATCTCAAGCAAGTAATTGTTTCCGTTAGTGGCCGGTTGTCACCTCATAATGTTGAGATGTTTCCATAAGCCCACTACAAGCTTATTCGTTTCGTTGTTGGGTTTTTCCCAACAACCCCGTTGTAACCTTCTTGGAAGGGTGCTTTCCAAGCTCAATTGTGGCAGAAGTTGCCATTTCCCCCTCCATTCTGTTATTCCAATGACCTATCTTCTATTCTTTCTTTCGGAGGCATTGTGATGTTGCTATTTTCACTCACCATCTCGATTCGTGAGGATCGTGTTCTTTTCTTGCTTATCCATTTAACCGGAGTGTCGTGTTTTCATTCGAGTTCTCTAATCTTATCAAGTTTTCCCTCCTTCCTCAACTAGAGAGCTGTCTGAAATCCTTCTTACCCATTGTGCCATTCTTTCAATAGTTCCGGAGGCAGTGTGTTGTTGATTTCATCAAGTAACATCCCATCTTCTCAAGTTCATGTTCTATTCCTTCCATGTTCAACCGGAGTACTGCCCGAATTCTTCCCCTCTCATCTTGTTTTAACCGGAGTGGTTTCGAATTCTATCTTGTCCATTAAACTCTTGATTCATGTCTTTGCAACCTTCAAGTTCTCGTAATGTTCCTTGTTCTTTTTTTTTTCTAACGGATTGTTTGCAATCTCGTTCTTCTCAGTTGTGCTCTTTCTTTTAAATTGCTCAGCCTCTCAAGGTTCTTTGGTTTCACTCATTGGTCGAAGAAGCAACTTAGTTTTACCTCTTCTCTTCCTCTTCCGTTTCTCTCCGGTGCCATCCTAGATCTCAGGACGAGATCCTCTCGTAGTGGTGGAGTGTTGTAATGCCCCGAGTCCGACGCTCCAGAAGACTTCCAGCTACTTCGAGTTTCATCGTGTGATTTGTTTTGTTTGTTACATCTTTTGCATTGCATCATGCCATCATGTCATTTAATTTTGAAAACTCAACTAAATAAATTGTATGGATCTTCGATCCATTTAAATCGAGGGAAGGGTGACTTCTCTTTATAACATACCCTCCCGATATTTAGGGAGCTATAATAAAATATTCCATTGTTTTGGAATCACCTTAACACACTTGCAAAATATCCCAATGCCTTTGTTATCTCAATTCTTGGTCTCCAACCTTGCCCATAATTTCTTTCATCATTTTCCGGAGCTCCACCAAAAATCCGAACATTTTTGGACCTTCCCAACCCTCACTTCCTATTCAAATCATTTTAATTAATTCAAATGAATTTAAATTTAAATCTTTCAATCGTGGCCTTTCTATTTTTCTTGGTACAAGCGCATTTTTGCGAGCCCGGGAAAATTATCCCCATGCGCAAATCTTTCCACTAACCTCTCTTTCTTTTCTTTCTTTTCTCTGTTCTATTTTTTTTCATTAGAGTGAGGGAGAGACCCAGCTAGGCCTCTGCCAGCCCACCAGGCCTCTGGTCATTCTCCTCCCCACCAGGCTGGCCGGTTTGGCCCACCTAATCCAAGGCCCAGCTCCCTAACCCTAGCCCGAGCGCATCTCTCTCCCTCTCGTTCCCTCTGCCCGCCGCCGCGCACACACACACCGCATCGCCAGGGAGACCCAGCGCTCGATCCCCTCGCCTCCCTCCTCTCGCTCTCTCCCTGATCCCCAGCGCGCGATCCCCCTCCTCACGCTCGTCTTCTCCCTTCTCCTTGCTCCCTCTTCATCCCGCAGCGCCCCACAGCCGAAGCCCCACTTCGCCCGCCTCCTCGTCTATCAGCCGCCGCCGCAGCGCGAGCCCCGCCTGCCGGATCCCCGAGCAGCCACCAGGCCGGAGCCCCGTCGCCACCCGCCGCCGTTGGCGACCACCAGGAGGGCCACCCCGTGCGCGACGCCTCCCCTTGGCTTCCTCGTCCTCGCCTCGTACCCCGCCACGACGGAGCTGCTCCCTCCACCTCGCGCCTGGTCTCCATGGCGTCCCCGTCGCCCGAGCGCCCGAGGAGAGGAGCTCCTCAAGCACCCGTGCCCGCAGCCATCATCCTCCTGCGCCTCAAGTCCCGCGTCGCCAAGCTGTCTCCCTGCCCTCGAATCCGTCCAGTTCTGCCGTCCGCCGTGGCCGTGGAGCTCGTCGGCGTCGTCCTCGTGTCGTCCAGCCCCGGCGACCCCTCCTGGACCTGCTGCTGCCGCGAGTCCCGCCTGCCGGAGTCCCTGCACCGGCGCCGAGGCCCAGCGAGCCCCTGCTTGCTGCTCCGACTCCCTGCCCGAGCTTCGTTTTTCATCATGGACGTGGGGGAGCTGCTGAACCTCGCCATGGTTCTGTCCTTGGATTCGTTAAGACCGCCAAGACCCATACCTGGATCGTCAAGTTCGACTACACGAAACCGCCAAGTACCACTACGATTGCGGACGCCAAGACCGGACCAACAAGTACCCCGATGACCGTCGAGACCGCCAAGTTCCACTATCGCCGACATGTACGACTACACCACGGTCACACGTGAACGACTACATGGAGACGACAAGTTCCTCTCCGAAACGTGTACCTCTACCGACGACCCTGGACATCTACGAAACGAACGTGTACAACTACCGTCGCCGTGTACAATGACTTCCACTACGAACTCGATCCGCCCCGAAAACGCACGCTTCGAAGGTATAACGCCGAGACGACGCCCGTGACCTAATGCATGTGTTGAATGAGATGCATCGTTTGCTCTGTGAATGAATCGTCCTTGCGATGCCCCTATTTTGCCGTGCCACCGTCCCGTGGGAACCCGGAAGTCGGGATCACCCCACCATCTTGCATGACTCGCTCACGTCACGCCTCCTTTTGCACCGGTATCTCTGTGAGCTACCGGAACCGATATGTTGCCATGGCATCATTTTCGGATATGTTGCCGTGGCATCATTTTCCGTTTCATCGCCGTGGCACCCTTTTTGTTCCGCCATGGTGACCAAATGCTTCATAACATGCTCATGTCAACATTTTCATAAAAATTGCATAAAACTTGTATATGTCATCCGCATCATGATAACAACATTTAAAATGTTTAAACTTGTTGTTGCATTAAATTGCTAAATGCATATGGGGATTTACCGGATTTGTTGTTTTTATATCCGGCCCCATTTAAATTGTTTAGATGGTATAGTTTATATTATGCTTCACCTCTTGCCATGTTTAACAACAGTTAATATTGTTGGGTACATAAACGAGATCGAACTAAATAACTTGTTGTGGTGTTTCGTCAATATGCAACTCGTTGCATATTGAGCTCCACTTAATTTGTAGGATTGTTTGTGCACTTTCCCATGCCATGCCTCATTAAACCGGACATGCATCATACTTGTTTGTGCATCATGATTTGTTTATGCTTGTGTGTTTACTATGTTGTTTGTTTCTTTCCGGGTTGCTTCTCTCGTTAGCTTCGGTTTCGTTCCGGAATTGTGAGGATTCGTTCGTCTACGACCGTTTGTCTTCTTCTTGGATTCGTTCTTCTTCCTTGGGGGATTTCAGGCAAGATGATCATACCCTCGAAATCACTACTATCTTTGCTATGCTAGTTTGCTCGCTCTTTTGCCATGCCAATGCTACGATGCCTACCATTTGCTTGTCAGCCTCCCCAATTGCCATGTCAAACCTCTAACCCACCATGTCCTAGCAAACCGTTGATTGGCTATGTTACCGCTTTGCTCAGCCCCTCTTATAGCGTTGTTAGTTGCAGGTGAAGATTGAAGTTTGTTCCTTGTTGGAACATGGAGATGTTGTTCCTTGTTGGAACATGTTTACTTGTTGGGATATGACAATATATCTTATTTAATTAATGCATCTATATACTTGGTAAAGGGTGGAAGGCTCGGCCTTATGCCTGGTGTTTTGTTCCACTCTTGCCGCCCTAGTTTCCGTCATATCGGTGTTATGTTCCCGGATTTTGCGTCCCTTACGCGGTTGGGCTATTATGGGAACCCCTTGACAATTCGCCTTAAGTAAAGCTCTTCCAGCAATGCCCAACATTGGTTTTACCATTTGCCACCTAGCCTTTTCTTTTCCCTTGGGAGTCGCGCTCGTGAGGGTCATCATTATTTTACCCCCCGGGCCAGTGCTCCTCTGAGTGTTGGTCCAAACTAGAGTCCTGTGCAGCGCCCCCTCGGGGAAACTCGAGGTTTGGTTTTAGTTGTACGGAGCGCTCATCTGAGTGTGCCCTGAGAAAGAGATATGTGCAGCTCCTATCGGGATTTGTCGGCACATTCGGGCGGTGTTGCTGGTTTAGTTTTACCCTGTCGAAATGTCTTGTTGTACCGGGATACCGAGTCTGATCGGAACGTCTCGGGAGGAGGTCTATTCCTTCGTTGACCGTGAGAGCTTGTCATGGGCTAAGTTGGGACACCCCTGCAGGGATTTGATCTTTCGAAAGCCGTGCCCGCGGTTATGGGCAGATGGGAATTTGTTAACGTCCGGTTGTAGAAAATCCGAAGTTGACTTTAATTAAAATACATCAACCGTGTGTGTAACCGTGATGGTCTCTTTCCGGCGGAGTCCGGGAAGTGAACACGGTGTTGGAGTTATGCTTGACGTAGGTTGCTATAGGATCACTTCTTGATCATACTTTTATCGACCGTGCTTTGCCTTCTCTTCTCGCTCTCATTTGCGTATGTTAGCCACCATATATGCTAGTCGCTTGCTGCAGCTCCACCTCATTACTCCATCCTTCCTATAAGCTTAAATAGTCTTGATCTCGCGGGTGCGAGATTGCTGAGTCCCTGTGGCTCATAGATACTTCCAAAACCAGCTTGCAGGTGCCGTTGAGTCCGTGCAGATGACGCAACCAAGCTCAAGGAGGAGCTCGATGAAGATCTTGCCCTTTGTGTTGTTTCGTTCTAGTTGATCAGTAGTGGAGCCCAGTTGGGGTCAATCGGGGACCTTTGTCGCATCTGGGGTTCTTCTTTTATTTTGGTTCCGTAGTCGGACCTTGATTGTATTTGGATGATGTAATGCTTTATTCATGTAATTGTGTGAAGTGGCGATTGTAAGCCAACTATGTATCTCTTTCCCTTATGTATTACATGGGTTGTGTGAAGATTACCTCACTTGCGACATTGCTTTCAATGCGGTTATGCCTCTAAGTCGTGCTTCGACACGTGGGAGATATAGCCGCATCGAGGGCGTTACAGGCCTGGCCCAACAGCGCTCGACACCGTGTCTGGCCTAGGCCCGGGGGCTCCTGTTGGTGTACTAGAATAGGGGTACCCTAGTACCCCGAACTTGTGCACGGGCAGTTGCAGCACCCCGCGGCAAGGCTTGCCGGGCGAACGCCAAGATCCTCCGTGGTTCCCTTGGAGCCTTTCAAGAACAAAGTATTTAAGCTCAGGAGACAAGGCCCCGGCAAGAGGAGCTTGCCGGGAAGGCCAACCAAGGCACTCCAAGGAACTTGTCGCGATGCGCCACGCGCTCCGGCAAGGCAACAAGGCCCCGGCAAGAGGAGCTTGCCGGGAAGACCAACCAAGGCACCTCGAGGCCCGGTGAGCTACAAGCTTCTGGACCCGACAAGATAACAGCAGCGGCAAGGCGCTTGCCGCGGCAGGCGGCCACTCTGTGCCCACGCTCCAGCGCATCCACCAACATGTCGCTCTGGGGGCCTCTCCAGGCGTGCGTGGCGGGAGGCTGTGCAGCCAGCGGTGCGCAGTGGCATGCGAAGCTGACAAGATCGCCATCGTGGCGAACGGTGGCGCCCCTAACGGTCCTTTTCTGCACTATTTGGGCGACTCAGACGGGCATTTAATGCCCTTGTCCCCTGCCGTCAGGGTTAGGTAGGGTGCAGTGTACAAGTAACTGTACCAACCACCTCACTTTTTACATTTGTACCCTTCTCTGCGTTGCCACCTGTCGGTGACCCCTTTAGCGTATAAAAGGAGGCCCATGCGCAACGTAGAAGGGGTTCGACTGGTTCGGAACCCAGAAAAACACTATGCTCTCTCTCTGGAGTAAGAACACCAGATAATCAAACAAGCAGCAGTAGGAGTGTTATCTCTCCGGAGAGCTCCGAAGCTGGGTAAACTGCTCGTGTGCTTCGCCTCGATCTGCTCTTCGTGTGATCTCCGCCCCCCGCCGAACCGAAAGGGGCTCGGTCCGCCGGCCCCGTAGATGTTCATGGATCAGTTTCCCCGACAATATTGATAAAAGAAATAGTAACACTTCAAGCATACTAATCAAAGTAATCATGTCTTCTCAAAATAACATGGCAAAAGAAAGTTCATCCCTACAAAATCATATAGTTAGGCTATGCTTCATTTTCATCACACAAAGATGTTCCCAATTTCTATACCCCTGATGACAAGCCAAGCAATTGTTTCATACTTAAATAATCTCAAACTTTTTCAACCTTCACGCAATACATGAGCGTGAGCCATGGATATAGCACTATGGGTGGAATAGAATATGATGATGGGGATTGTGTGGAGAAGACAAAAAAAGGAGAAAATCTCACATTGACGAGGATAATCAACGGTCTATGGAGATGCCCATCAATTGATGTCAACATGAGGAGTAGGGATTGCCATGCAACGGATGCACTAGAGCTATAAATGAATGCTCAACAAAAGAAAACTAGTGGGTGTGCATCCAACTTGCTTGCTCACGAAGACCTAGGGCATTTGAGGAAGCCCATCGTAGGAATATACAAGCCAAGTTCTATAATGAAAAATTCCCACTAGTATGAAAAGGACAACTTATGAGACTCACTATATGAAAAACATGGTGCTACTTTGAAGCACAATATATGAGACTCACTACATGAAGAACAAGGTGCTACTTTGAAGCACAAGTGTGGAAAAAGAGATAGTAACATTGCCCTTTTTTATTTTTTTTCTTCTGTTTTTCTTTTCTTTTTTTTCTTTTTTTGGGCCTTTCTTTTTTTTGGCCTTTCTTTTTTTTCTTTGGGCAATGTTCTAATAATAATGATCATCACACTTCTATTGATTACAACATATTAATTACAACTCGAAACTAGAACAATATATGACTCTATATGAATGCCTCCGGTGGAGTACCGGGATGGTGCAATGAATCAAGAGTGACATGTATGAAAAATGATACACGGTGGCTTTGCCACAAATACGATGTCAACTACATGATCATGCAATGGCAATATGACAAAAGTAAAGTATGTCATGATGATGATGAACGGAATGGTGGAAAGTTGCATGGCAATATATCTCGGAATGGCTATGGAAATGCCATAATAGGTAGGTATGGTGGCTGTTTTGAGGAAGATATAAGGAGGTTTATGTGTGATAGAGCGTATCGTATCACGGGGTTTGGATGCACCGGCGAAGTTTGCACCAACTCTCAAGGTGAGAAAGGGCAATGCACGGTACCGAAGAGGCTAGCAATGGCGGAAAGGTAAAAGTGCGTATAATCCATGGACTCATCATTAGTCAAAAGAACTCATATACTTATTGCAAAAATTTAGAAGTCATTGCTACCTCATGAGCACTACGTTGGATTTCCCCGAAGAGGAGAGGATGATCCAGCAAAGTAGCATAAGTATTTACCTCAGTTTTTGAGAACAAAGGTATCAATCCAGTAGGAGGCCACGCACAAGTCCCTCGCACCTACACAAAACGATAGCTCCTCGCAACCAACGCGATTAGGGGTTGTCAATCCCTTCATGGTCACTTACGAGAGTGAGATCTGATATAGATGATAAATAATATTTTTGGTATTTTTGGTATATAGATGCAAAGTGAAAAGTAAAAGGCAAAGTAAAAACAAAGCAAGTAATAAAGTAATGGAGATTGATATGATGAGAATAGACCCGTGGGCCATAGGTTTCACTAGTGGCTTCTCTCAAGAGCATAGATATTCTATGGTGGGTGAACAAATTACTGTTGAGCAATTGACATAATTGAGCATAGTTATGAGTATATCTAGGTATGATCATCTATATAGGCATCACGTCCAAGACAAGTAGACCGAAACGATTCTGCATCTACTACTATTACTCCACTCATCGACCGCTATCCAGCATGCATCTACAGTATTAAGTTAAAAAAAGAGTAACGCCGTAAGCAAGATGACATGATGTAGAGGGATAAATTCATAGAATATGATAAAAAAACATCTTGTTATCCTCAATGGCAACAATACAATACGTGCCTTGCTGCCCCTTCTGTCACTGGGAAAGGACACTGCAAGATTGAACCCAAAGCTAAGCACTTCTCCCATTGCAAGAACTACCAATCTAGTTGGCCAAACCAAACGGATAAATCGAAGAGACTTGCAAAGATAAGTCAATCATACATAAAAGAATTCAGAGAAGATTCAAATATTATCCATAGATAAGCTGGATCATAAACCCACAATTGATCGGTCTCAACAAACACACCGCAAAAAGAAGATTACATCGAATGGACCCAAAGGTCTGAAGTAAACTACTCACACTTCATCGGAGGGGCTATGGTGTTGATGTAGAAGCCCTCCGTGTTGGATGCCCCCTCTGGCGAAGCTCCGAAACAGGCCCCAAGATGGGATCTCGTGGATACAGAAGGTTGCGGCGGTGGAATTAGGTTTTTGGCTCCCCTTCTGATCGTTTGGGGGTACGTAGGTATATATAGGAGGAAGGAGTACGTCGGTGGAGCAACAGGGGGCCCATGAGGCAGGGGGCACGCCCTAGGGGGTGGCACCCTCGTGACCGCCTCTTTTGTTCCTTGGAGCAGGGTCCAAGTCTCCTGGATCACGTTCGGTGAGAAAATCACGTTTCTGAAGGTTTCATTCCGTTTGGACTCCGTTTGATATTTCGTATCTTTGAAACACTGAAATAGGCAAAAAAAAACAGCAATTCTGGGCTGGGCCTCCGGTTAATAGGTTAGTCCCAAAAATAATATAAAAGTGGAAAATAAAGCCCAATATGGTCCAAAACAGTAGATAAAGTAGCATGGAGCAATCAAAAATTATAGATACGTTGGAGACGTAACAGGCATCCCCAAGCTTAATTCATGCTCGTCCTCGAGTAGGTAAATGATAAAAAGAGAATTTTTGATGCGGAGTGATACTTTGCCATAATTTCAATGTAAATCTTCTTAATTGTGGTATGAATATTCAGATCCGAAAGATTCAAGACAAAAGTTCATATTGACATAAAAAAATAATACTTCAAGCATACTAATCAAAGCAATCATGTCTTCTCAAAATAGCATGGCAAAAGAAAGTTCATCCCTACAAAATCATATAGTTAGGCTATGCTTCATTTTCGTCACACAAAGATGTTCCCAACTTCTATACCCCCGATGACAAGCCAAGCAATTGTTTCATACTTCAATAATCTCAAACTTTTTCAACCTTCACGCAATACATGAGCGTGAGCCATGGATATAGCACTATGGGTGGAATAGAATATGATGATGGGGATTGTGTGGAGAAGACAAAAAAGGAGAAAGTCTCACATTGACGAGGATAATCAACGGGCTATGGAGATGCCCTTTAATTGATGTCAACATGGGGAGTAGGGATTGCCATGCAACGGATGCACTAGAGCTATGAATGCTCAACAAAATAAAACTAGTGGGTGTGCATCCAACTCGCTTGCTCATGAAGACCTAGGGCATTTGAGGAAGCCCATCGTAGGAATATACAAGCCAAGTTCTATAATAAAAAATTCCCACTAGTATAAAAAGACAACTTATGAGACTCACTACATGAAGAACAAGGTGCTACTTTGAAGCACAATATATGAGACTCACTACATGAAGAACAAGGTGCTACTTTGAAGCACAAGTGTGGAAAAAGAGGTAGTAGCATTTCCCCTCTCTTTTTTCATTTTTTCCTTTTTCTTTTTTTTTCTTTTTTCTTTTTTTGGGCCTTTTTTTCTTTTGGCCTTTTTGGGCAATGCTCTAATAATGATGATCATCATACTTCTATTAATTACAACATAAGGATTACAACTCAAAACTTAGAACAAGATATGACTCTATATGAATGCCTCCGGCGGTGTACCGGGATGGTGCAATGAATCAAGAGTGACATGTATGAAAAATAATGCATGGTGGCTTTGCCACAAATACGATGTCAACTACATGATCATGCAATGGCAATATGACAAAAGTAATGTATGTCATGAATATGATGATGGAAGTTGCCTGGCAATATATCTCGGAATGGCTATGGAAATTCCATGATAGGTAGGTATGGTGGCTGTTTTGAGGAAGATATAAGGAGGTTTATGTGTGATAGAGCGTATCGTATCACGGGGTTTGGATGCACCGGCGAAGTTTCCACCAACTCTCAAGGTGAGAAAGGGCAATGCACGGTACCGAAGAGGCTAGCAAAGGCGGAAAGGTAAAAGTGTGTATAATCCATGGACTCAACATTACTCAAAAGAACTCATATACTTATTGCAAAAATTTAGAAGTCATCAAAAATCAAGCACTACGCGCATGCTCCTAGGGGGATAGATTTGTAGGAAAAGACCATCCCTCATCCTCGACCGCCACTCATAAGGATGCACAAGCCAGGTACACTTCATGTTTCAAATTTGTTACACAACTTTAACCATACGTGCATGCTACGGGACATGCAAACTTCAACACAAGCATTTCTCAAATTCACAATTACTCAACTAGCACGACATTGATATTATCACCTCCATATCTCAAAACAATTATCAAGCATCCAACTTATCTTAGTATTCAACGCACTCAAAATAAAGTTTCACATAGCTTGAATACCAAGTATATTAATATTAAGCAAATTACCATGCTATTAACGACTCTCAAAATAATCTAAGTGAAGCATGAGAGATCAATAGTTTATTTAAAACAAATCCACCACCGTGCTCTAAAAGATCTAAGTGAAGCACTAGAGCAAAAATTATCATGCTCAAAAGATATAAGTGAAGCACTATGAGCAAAACTATCAAGCTCAAAAGATATAAGTGAAGCACATAGAGTATTCTAGCAAATTCCAATTTATGTATGGCTCTCTCAAAAGGTGTGTACAGCAAGGATGATTGTGGTAAACTAACAAGCAAAGACGCAAATAATACAAGACGCTCCAAGCAAAAGACATATCATGTGGTGAATAAAAATATAGCTCCAAGTAAATTACCGATGGAAGTAGACGAAAGAGGGGATGCCTTCCGGGGCATCCCCGAGCTTTGACTTTTTGGTGTCCTTGGATTATCTTGGGGGTTCCATGGGCATCCCCAATCTTAGACTCTTGCCACTCCTTGTTCCATAATCCATCAAAAGAATTCACCCAAAACTTGAAAACTTCACAACACAAAACTCAATAGAAATCTCGTGAGCTTCGCTAGAGAAAGAAAACAAAAGACTACTTAAAGGTACTGTATTAACTCATTCTTTATTTATATTGGTGTTAAACCTACTGTATTCCAACTTCTCTATGGACTATAAACTATTTTACTAGCCATAGATTCATCAAAATAAGCAAACAACACACGCAAAACAGAATCTGTCAAAAACAGAACAGTCTGTAGTAATCTGTAACTAACGCACACTTCTGGAACTCTAAAACTCCTACCAAAATAGGAAGTCCTGGAAACTTTGTTTATTTAACAGCAGCAAAAAGAATCAACACAAAAGAACGTTTATGTGATTTAACAAAATTATATTTGTGCGCGCAAAGTTTCTGTTTTTCAGCAGAATCAAATCAACTATCATCGTAGGTTATCCTATAGGTTCTACTTGGCACAAACACTAATTAAAACATAAAACCACATCCAAACAGAGGCTAGATGGATTATTTATTACTAAGCAGAAGCAAAAACAAAAAAAAAATTGGGTTGCCTCCCAACAAGCGCTATCGTTTAACGCCCCTAGCTAGGCATAAAAGCAAGGATAGATCTAGGTATTGCCATCTTTGGTAGGCAATCCATAAGTGGCTCTCATGATAGATTCATATGGTAATTTTATTTTCTTTCTAGGGAAGTGTTCCATGCCCTTCTTTAGGGGAAGTGTTGCACCAATCATTCTAAGGAAAGGTCTACCAAGAATAATAGGACATGAAGGATTGCAATCTACATCAAGAACGATAAAATCTACGGGCACATAATTCCTATTTACAACAATAAGAACATCATTAATTATTCCCATAGGCTTTTTAATAGTGGAATCCGCAAGATGCAAGTTTAGAGAGCAATCATCAAAGTCACGAAAATCTAGCAAATCACACAAAGTTTTGGGAATAGTAGAGACACTAGCACCCAAATCACACAAAGCATGAAACTCATAATCTTTAATTTTAATTTTAATAGTAGGTTCCCACTCATCATTGACTATAAGCATGAGGAGAATCTAGCACGGATTGCAACAAGGAAATACAATCAATTAAAGAGCAATTTTCATAATTAAATTCCTTG
Source organism: Triticum aestivum (assembly GCF_018294505.1). Lineage (NCBI taxonomy): Eukaryota > Viridiplantae > Streptophyta > Magnoliopsida > Poales > Poaceae > Triticum > Triticum aestivum. The sequence goes on from NC_057804.1 coordinate 167,102,105, forward strand.
AGATCCAAAATAGTGGGTTTAGCAACATCCAGGTTTTTATTTCTTTCAATCCCACATTTATCAATTTCATCATCAAGATCTAGAAACTCTGAATTCTTAGAACGCCTTCTAGGTAAAGGAAGATCATATTAAGTTTCATCAAGATTCATATTGCAAAACAAAGAATTAATGGGGGACACATCAATAACTTTTAGATCTTCATCTTGATTTTCATAGGAATTGGAAGAACACGCTTTAATAAAGGCATCTTTGGAAGCACGCATCCTAGCGGTTCTTTCTTTGCACTCATCAATGGAAATTCTCATGGCTTTGAGAGACTCATTGATATCATGCTTAGCAGGAATAGATCTAAGCTTTAAAGAATCAATTTCAAGAGAAATTCTATCAACGTTCCTAGCCAAATCATCAACTTTAAGCAATTTCTCTTCAAGCAAAGCATTAAAAAAAATTTGTGAATTCATAAACTCTTTAACACTACTCTCAAATTCAGAGGGCATCTTATTAAAATTTCCATAAGAGTTGTTGTAGGAATTTCCATAATTATTATAAGGATTACTAGGATAAGGCCTAGGATTAAAATTCCCTCTATACGCGTTGTTTCCAAAACTATTCCTACCAACAAAAGTCACATCCATAGATTCATTATTATTCTCAATCAAAGTAGACAAGGGCATATCATTGGGATCAAGAGGAGTATTTTTAGTAGCAAACATCTTCATAAATTCATCCATCTTTTCACTCAAAACATTGATTTCTTCTATAGCATGCACTTTTTTACTAGAAGATCTTTCGGTGTGCCATTGAGAATAATTAGCCATAATATTATCAAGCAATTTTGTAGCATCTCCTAATGTAATTTCCATAAATGTGCCTCCCGCGGCCTAATCTAAAAGATTTCTAGAAGCAAAATTCAATCAGGCATAAAAATTTTGTATGATCATCCATAAATTCAAACCATGAGTAGGGCAATTGCGAAGCATCAATTTCATTCTTTCCCAATATTGGGCAACATGATCATGATCAAGTTGTTTAAAATTCATAATATCGTTCCTAAGAGTGATGATCTTAGCGGGAGGAAAATACTTAGAGATAAAAGCATCTTTGCACTTGTTCCAAGAATCAATACTATTTTTAGGCAAAGACGAAAACCAAACTTTAGCATGATCTCTAAGTGAAAAAGGAAATAACTTCAATTTGAAAATATTGTTATCCGTATCTTTCTTCTTTTGCATATCACACAAATCAACAAAATTGTTTAGATGAGTAGCGGCATCTTCGCTAGGAAGGCCGGCGAATTGATCTTTCATAACAAGATTCAGCAAAGTGGTATTGATTTCACAAGACTCGTCATTATTAAGAGGAGCAATCGCAGTACTAAGGAAATCATTATTATTGGTATTCGAGAAGTCACACAATTTGGTATTATCTTGCGCCATGGCAACAAGTAATCCAACACGTAAGCAAACAGAAAGGCAACGGGAAAAGGCAAACGGGAAAAAAAGGAGGAGATTCTGAAGAGAGGGCGAATATAACGGCAAGGGTGAAGTGGGGGAGAGGAAAACGAGAGGCAAATGGCAAATAATGTAATGTGAGAGATAGGGATTGTGATGGGTACTTGGTATGGTTGACTTGCTCTTGCGTGAGCCTCCCAGGAAACGGCGCCAGAAATTCTTCTTTCTACCTCTTGAGCACTGCGCTGGATTTCCCCGAAGAGGAGAGGATGATGCAGCAAAGTAGCGTAAGTATTTCCCTCAGTTTTTTAGAACCAAGGTATCAATCCAGTAGGAGGCCACGCACAAGTCCCTCGTACCTACACAAAATGATAGCTCCTCGCAACCAACGTGATTAGGGGTTGTCAATCCCTTCACGGTCACTTACGAGAGTGAGATCTGATAGAGATGATAAATAATATTTTTGGTATTTTTGGTATATAGATGCAAATGAAAAGTAAAAGGCAAAGTAAAAACAAAGCAAGTAATAAAGTATTGGTGATTGATATGATGAGAATAGACCCGTGGGCCATAGATTTCACTAGTGGCTTTTCTCAAGAGCATAGATATTCTACGGTGGGTGAACAAATTACTGTTGAGCAATTGATAGAATTGAGCATAGTTATGAGTATATCTAGGTATGATCATGTATATAGGCATCACGTCCAAGACAAGTAGACCGAAATGATTCTGCATCTACTACTATTACTCCACTCATCGACCGCTATCCAGCATGCATCTAGAGTATTAAGTTAAAAACAGAGTAACGCCTTAAGCAAGATGACATGATGTAGAGGGATAAATTCATGCAATATGATAAAAAAACATCTTGTTATCCTCAACGGCAACAATACAATACGTGCCTTGCTGCCCCTTCTGTCACTGGGAAAGGACACCGCAAGATTAAACCCAAAGCTAAGCACTTCTCCCATTGCAAGAACTACCAATCTAGTTGGCCAAAACAAACTGATAATTCGAAGAGACTTGCAAAGATAACTCAATCATACATAAAAGAATTCAGAGAAGATTCAAATATTATTCATAGATAAACTTGATCATAAACCCACAATTCATCGGATCTCGACAAACACACTGCAAAAAGAGTTTACATCGAATAGATCTCCACAAGAGAGGGGGAGAACATTGTATTGAGATCCAAAAAGAGAGAAGAAGCCATCTAGCTAATAACTATGGACCCGTAGGTCTGTGGTAAACTACTCACAACTCATCGGAGGGGCAAGGATGTTGATGTAGAAGCCCTCCGTGGTCGATTCCCCCTCCGGCAGAGTGTCGACGAAGGCTCCAAGATGAGATCTCGCGGATACAGAAGGTTACGGTGGTGGAAATTGTGTTTCGTCTTGCTCCTAGATGTTTTCGGGGTACGTAGGTATATATAGGAGGAAGAAGTACGTCGGTGGATGCCCAGGGGCCCACGAGACAGGGGGCACGCCCTATAGGGGGGCGCGCCCTCCTATCTCGTGGGAGCCTCGGTTGCTTCTTGACTTGCACTCCAAGTCCTCTGGATCATGTTCGTTCCAAAAATCACACTCCCGAAGGTTTCATTCTGTTTGGACTCCGTTTGATATTCCTTTTCTTCGAAATACTAAAATAGGCAAAAAAACAGCAATATGGGATGGGCCTCCGGTTAGTAGGTTAGTCCCAAAAATGATATAAATATGTAAAATAAAGCCCATAAACATCCAAAAGGGGTAATATAATAGCATGGAACAATCAAAAATTATAGATACGTTGGAGACGTATCAGTCGCTCTTGAGGAAGTTCTTAAAATCATGCATTCAACGTCGGCATGGCATATGTGGTAGACCAAGCATAATTCATGCACGCAAACCTGGATCATGGCGGGCTTCTGCCTCTCTTCCTCTTTTAGATCCTTCTCTCGTCCCAGGACTGTGGTGTACTCAACATCTAGCCCAGCGACCCACTCATCATCTGAGTTTTCAAACATCCGTCTAAAGCGAGCAAGGCATCCTTTCACTATCGCGGAAGAACAGGTGTAGATGACGTCGAACTCATCACCGGTGATGGTTCTAACCTTGTACTCACCGCCGATCATGGAGATTTGGGACACCATGGATTTGGGAGGAGGGTTAGGATTAGTGGAACTGCCGTAATGTGAAAGGACGGGATGACTAGGAGTGAACCGCCATAATATTAAAGGACGTGCGGGGACGAGTAGGAGCGAACTGCCTATGTGCAAATGGCAGGGTAGTGGCTTTCCATTCTCCCATGGTACGGGCTCCCGAGAGCCCTTGGATCTGAGATCGAACGGTTGCATGGCGTGATTCTAGACCTATGGGTGAATATCCTATCCTGGAGGGTTCTTCTGCAAATTTTCAGGAACTTAGCATGCGACCGTTCGATCTCAGATCCAAGGGCTGTCAGCATCCCGTATCATGGTCGCGCCTACCACGACCATCGTGTTGCTCGCGTGGTCGCGCCCTTGGAGATTTAACACGGTGTGTTAGGCTATCTGATGTTTGCATGTCATACATAGTCATCACTTAGTCACTCATACTACAACAAGGTTAGCTATAAGGTTGGCTATAAGTGTATTTTTTTTACTTCTCTCAATCTCTTTCTTCGTACTCCCTCCGACCTCCGTCCCATAATATAAGAACGTTTTTGACACTAGTGTAGTGCCAACAATGTTCTTATATTATGGGACAGAGGGAGTAGTATTTATTGCATTTGCCAATGAGTGACCTCTTCCAATGAAATGGTGCTTAGATGAGGTGCTAAGGGTATTAAATGGCTTAGCAATCAAGTCTGCAATGCATAGGTGCTTATTAGTTTTTTGTTGCTAAGTTTGCTTCATTTAATTAGCTATAGACTCAAAATTATCTTTTCATCTAGGTACACGCGCTTAGCACCGTTTCTTCCTTGGGTCACCAAACTAGTCTCTCTCTTCTTAATTAACTTGCCACATCATACTTTATGCCTATGTGGCAAGCTTAGCACCTGTAGGAGCAAGTAAGTACAATAGTGGGCTATAAGCCCGCTTTACATGTCATTTTTGCATATGTGGAGGAAAGAGGCAAGGAAAAAGTGGAGAAGTGGGCTCTCATGCAAGAGCCAGCCTCTACTACATGGTGGAGCATTGGGAGAGGCACGTGTATGGAGGTGGTCAGGAATCGGAAGACTCACGCCGGTCGTAGAGCCACAGTTAAAATGATAATGGCAAGTCAAATCATGGGGCCCCACCTGTCCAGCAGTAACACGCTATCAAATCACACAACCCTATGTTTGCAGCAGCCTACTCCCTCATCTTCTAGCGTCTCTATCGAACCGACTAGGCGGAACTGCCTTGCCCACCGCGCAGGAAAAGCCCCACCCTCGACTTTTAAATAGTACTCCCCCCGTCTGAAAATACTTGTCCTCGAAATGGTTGTATCTAGACTTATTTTAGTTATAGATACATTCATTTTATCCATTTTGAGGACAAGTATTTCCAGACGGAGGCAGTATACTACTAATTTTGTATCCATGGATTGCGCCATGGAGCAAAGCCACAAGAAAACGGTGGTACACATGTACGGAGTATACAGCATGCCCGTCGCGTTCGCGTCGCACCCCAGACAGTTGGTCGGTCTGGCACGCTGCTCTCCGAATGGAACACGCATCATATTGCGTTTGCACACACATGTGGGACCGCAATTGAGAATCGACCATAGGCACACTCTCCGGCCCCACAAGTCGGGTGACTTAATAGAAGAGAGAGACGAGCGATAGTACTAGAGAAGTGTTGTACCTACGTTGGTGCATGGACGATCCCTATAAGACATGGAAGATTAGTTCGTCCATGCATGTGACCAGACTCCAGCAGACACGCCTGGATTGTCTATCGTCTACATATCGTGCAGGCTGTGTTGTATAGGGCTGTAGTTCTGGTGAGAAATCTAAAAAAAGGTTTCTTGTCATCTCGCAAAATTAGGTGTCATGTACTTCGGATCACTGCGAGGGTTAAACAGCAACAACTGAGTTGGGCTAGTCATTGGGAGCACCTGCACGAAGACTACTCAGTTGCCATCTAGGTCAAGCCGGCTATTAATTAGGACATCTATCGACGGACCCCTATTCTACGAGTTTATCTTTTATTTGAGCTTTGATCCTCGTCTAGTTTGTCCGTCGGGATTCATGTTGTCTCCTTTGGTCAATGTGGTTATGATTTCTTGTCATGTGGCATTTTTCGTGTTATATGTTATAATCCGGTGCTTCAGATCAAAATGACGACAACTGCGCCTTCGGGCCACGTGCATGAAGACTTCTCGACAGTCATTGACGATGTCAAGCCGGCTCTGGTAGACAAAAGAAAACTAGTACTCCACTATATAGGCAGGAGCCTCTGCGCTTGCTTGCTAGTGTTGCTCTCTTCACACTGTCTCGTCCTCTCCAGATCTGAACACGTCAGCGGTGGCCACACACTCTCTCTCTGCTCACCGCTGGTCATAGATCCAGTCGAATCCTCTCCGCCGAGGAAAGTGAGAAGGTGCAACGTTCATGCGGTCATCCATGGCGACGGCTCTTACCCAATGCCAGCGCGTCCCGATTAGTGTGCCTTGCCGTTCTCTCCCAAGCACCGCTGGTGAGGGAGGGCCTCGCACCCCTTCTTCCTTGCTGTCGTAGTGTGGGCAGATCCAGCCTCCCGTCGCCCACCTAGTGACATCCCGGCAATCCTCAGGTATAACTTCCTTTGAAACTGGCATTGCTCTACTTCCTGAGCTCCTGACGTCGCTGCATTTGTATCTTTTACTATTTCTCAGGCCCCCTCGTAGATAGGACCGATTGGTTGTTTGAAAACCACCTAAATTTTTACGGCTAAGAGGTAAAACTAGTTCATGCACTCGAATCTAGTACTACTTGGTTCAAACAAGGAAGAAAGGGGGTGGGGTGGGGGAAGATTTGTTACCTGAATCTAGGACTTGGTCGAAAGAGGAAATAATGGGGGCGAAAAGTAGCAGAGACTGGCTATCCAACTAGTCTCTAGGTCTAATAGGGAAATAAAGGGAAACGTAGTACAAACTCAATATAAACCCGATCTATTGGTTGAAAAAGGAAAGAAAGTGGGGACTAGGGGACAAGTCAACAGAGTAAGTCCAACACTAGATTTGCTAGCCTCACACAATATAAGGTGGCTATACCGAACAAAAATGGGACCAATCCAGATATCCTGTTCTGATGTTTGCTGCCCCGAGCCACTCTTATGTAATGCCACTGGTAAAATGTAGCAGTCGCACTGTTAAAAGTAAGGACACATTAAACCAATGTTGTTTTCAATGTAATGCCTCCAGTAATATGAATCAATGGCACTTTTTTACATGTCCTGCTAAATTTCCCATTAAGATAAGTTGCTTCTTTTCATTAGAAATGCAATTGTCCTGGTCCGCCTACTCTCCCGTTCCCAAACACCAACTTTGTAGCAGTTGTTAATGTAATGTTGCTGGTAAAATGAAGCAATGGCACCATTAAAGTAATGTCGTATTTAACAGTTGTCATAGTTAATTCTAATGCCCACATTAATATCTAGCAATGATGTTGCTTTAGAAATTGCTACTGTCCTTGTAGGATTGCCATTCAGATAAGGAACATGCTTCTTTTCATTTGATGGATGTTTCATCACTTGTTAGTCACCCTCCTTTCCATCTTTTTTGTGCAAACAGAGATATACATTTCATGCTCGATCTTAGTTGAACTACACAAATGATATCCAAATTATAGTTGAACATTCCAGGAGCTTCACAACCAACCTTGATGTTGCTCAATTTTATTGCAACTAATGAAGAAGAAGCTCTGTGGGTTTCGTTTTCTAATGGAAATGGAACCGGGGATGGAGCCCTTTTCTTAAAAAAATGAAGAAGAAGCTGCTAGCTCACGGGACATTGCTTCATTTTAGGTGAACTGCACCAAAAGGTCCCATGAATTGAATCATCCATGTTGGTGACTGAAAGAGCTAGCTTCAGCATTCCAGTCTAAGCACCCCCGGCCTCCATCCTTGCGACGCACGATACACCTTGTTTGCCACCTGCTCGACCCTAGTGTCACTGATAAAATAAAGTAATAATACAGTTAAAATAGAGCAAGTGTCCTCTCTATCATTTCATTTCCAATGTAGATAAAGAAAGTGCTTCACTTTGTTAATGTATGTTTCATCAACTAGTCCAATTGTTAATGTTAAGCGTTTCTTCAAACTGGGGTGCTTAATTTTAGTTGATCTGCACAAAAATAGAGATTTGAATGTTTCAAGGTGCCTCCTTGTAGTCCCGTTGTACACTGATGTTCATCACTGGCAGAAGGTGTATATGGGAGACTTGGGACGATTTCCAGTATGAGGCGTACCGCATGAGGCGTCGCAGGGCCCATCTCGCCCTCGCAGCATGGCATACTGTGATACTATCGCAATATTTATTTTGTGTGTTTCATAAACTAGTGCCACTATAATGTAATCACGCTTTTTCACTATCTGTGCAAACAGGATTATTCAGCTGTATTTTGGTGGAACTGCACAAATGTATGTATGGAACCGGCATATATGCAGAGTGCGAGGTGTGCCAAGTAAAAATTACCGACACCAACCATGCTCCATGCACGCATTAGCATCCACCACCACCAGTGGGATGTGTGGCGCTCTCTGTGGACGGATCTTTCTCGGCAGCAAATCCTCTTAACCCAATACTGGTAGCTTATATTGGCAGTTTTTTAGGGAGTACTCTTTTCTGAAAGAAGCACCAATCTATTTTTCTTTATTTGTACACTGTGTCACAACTTTGACCCAAAGGTCCAAAGCTATTTTAGGGTGATTGGCGTAGTACTCGGAGACTGATTGTAAGCATGATTTTCATTAGCTGTCACACTGATTGTAAGCATGAGCAGGTGGAAGATTAGGTTAGTGCAAAGCTTACCTTAAACCCTACCGCCGCCGTTGAAATGAGGCGAGCGTCGAGGGAACCATGGAGAATGGCGGGGAAGCGATGTCGCACCATCCAGCCTCCTCTTGCGGTGGGAGAACGAATACTCCTATGGCTCCGGCTGGCTCTGCACCCTCACGAACGGCACACCATACTCGATCAATTCATTATCCTCTGGGTGCTCGACCTTCGACCTGTACGCCCACCAACTTCGCCTGACTGTCGCCTCGGGCGAATTTGTCTGCTCCATCGCCCAGAGGAGATACTTGATGAACTCGGAGGACTGCGGCGTGACTGCCATCGAGGAGTACATGTACATCGCTGCCCTAATCGCCGCCGTCTTGCTCTTTTGCATACATTGCCACATGGCCCTCACCGTCCTTGAAATCTCCCACTCATTGTTAAACCAAGTAAGGATCTCCTTCAACCTGGCTAACTTTGTCTGGTCGTTGCCGATGATCTGCCTGATTTGTTGCTGCATCCTCTCCATATATGTACTTATGAGTGGTCCGGTGCTAGCTTTGGAAGATGGGAGGAGAGATGGTGGTCTTGCAATAGAGAAGAGGGAGAGGCGAGACGGTGGTATTGGAATGGAGATGATGGAGAGGAGAGGAGGTGGTTTTGCAATGGAGAAGAGGGAGAGGCGAGACAGTGGTTTCGGAATGGAGATGATGCAGAGGAGAGGAGGTGGTTTTGCAATGGAGAAGAGGGAGAGGAGGGTGCAGCAGCGATTTAGGATTGGACGAGAGGGCCGGCGCGCTGTGACTGGATCAAAATCAAATCAATTTACCCTTCAATTAAGAAAGCGACCCCACATTAACTAGTCTCCCTTTTATTCTGGGTCATAATTGACCATGATTTTTGCAAATAAAATATATATTATACGTTGCAAAAATAATACAATTTGAAAGTACATACAGATACGAACCAAACGATACAATTTTTGTGACATGCATTCACATTTTGCTTCTCAAATACAGTACATGGTCAAACTTTGACCCAAAATACGCAAAACAAAAAAATACTTCCAAGACCAGCGCCGCTGTTCCGCTCTTCTCCTCTTAAACCACCGCCGCTCCTCTCTTGTTCCAATCTAAATCCAGCGCCGCTCCTCTCCTCTTCCATTTCAAAACCACCGCCCCTCCTCTCCTGTTCCAATCCAAAACCAGTGTTGGGTGGTAGGTGCGACATACGCCAACGGATGGCTTATCATTGTGGGAGCCAGTAAGACATCACCGGTGCTTGCAAACGGGATAAGGCAAAGACATGCACGCCGGCGGATCTTACCCAGGTTGGGGACTCTCCGTGGAGATAATACCCCTACTCCTGCTTTGCGGGGTCTCCGCATGATCACTAGATTGATAAGAAGCTACATGAGGCTCCTTGAGCTGTTTGGTGAGAGGAGGAAGAAGGGCAAGGCTAGCTCTTTTCTCTCCCTATGGTAGTGTCTAAAACTCTCTGAGATCAACCCTTTGCATGGGTGTTCCGGGGGGTTTATATAGGCCTACCCCCGGGGGTACAATGGTAATCCGGCTGGGCGTGGGTCCAGGCCGTCAGCGCCTATGACTGCCGACCTCTCCGCCGGCTCCTGGGGCCCGCCGACTGGTGGGTCCTGCCGGTTGCCGGCCCATTGGTCGACAGGCCGGCCCCACCGCTTGGGGGATCTTGTCGGGGGCTGGTTACTGTTGTCTCGCCTCGGATGACGAGGGCTTTGTCAAGGTAAGCATGGCTACAGTGCGGCCGCCTTGCAGGCGCTCACTATAGCCTTACCTCGTCTTGTCTGCTTAATGGTGCGCGCGCCTCGAGGAGGGGAGCAAGCCGGCTACAGGAAGCCGGCCTGGCCTTAGGCCGGCTGGGGAAGGCCAAGCCGCCTTTGAATGTCTCTCTGGCCGAAGGGGCCCGCCGCCTTTGGGCCGTACCAGCGGCCCGTCGTGGATGGTGTCATGATTCGCATGGCAACAGTGCCTCGCCGGACAGGAGATGTCCGCCCTGTATGGCATACTGTAGCCATGCACATTCCGGGATTCGGGGGTGGCAGGGTCCACTGTAGCCATGCCCCGTCTCGTCATCGTTATGGGGGGTTGACCTTAGGGTGCGGCCCATGGCCGCCTGCCATGGGCCGGCTTTCTTGGAGCCGGTCCTTCATGGGCCGGCTTTCTTGGAGTCGGTCCTTCATGTGCCGGCTTTCTTGGAGTTGGTCCTTCATGGGCCGACTTTCTTGGAGTAGGCCTTGTGGTGGCGTCCCGTAAAGATTGTTTATGGCCGGGCCGCCTTCCACTAGTCGGCCTATGTGATTGCCGGACGGAAGAAGGCGGCCCCGTGTCTTGGGCGCTTCAAGGCTCGGTCGGCCCATTGTTTTTTCTGAGGGCCAAAGGGAGCCGGTTAGGCTACCCGTAGTCATTTACTCCCACAATAGTCCCCGAAGCTGGTTGGGCTTCGCGGCTGAAGGAGGAAACGAGAAGCTCGGCCAGCTTCCTATCCCGAAGAGTCGGCAGCTAGGAGCCGGCTTCCCTTGCGCGTGCCTTCTCGGCGAAGCCTTCTCAAATTCCAAAGGCGAGAAACAGCTGACACGCGAGCCAAGCGGCGGGCTGACCGCCCGCCACCCGTGCGCCATGTGGCACCCTTCGGCGGGAAGGGCCTGCCAGCCCACGCGCGTGATGGGACGCCACCGCAGGCCAGGGCCCACCACTTCCGCGCCTTGGCCCGAGCGTGGATCTTCTGTGGCCCGAACCGACCGCACGTCTTCCGGCGGTGGTTCCCACTCACCATCAAGGCGTGATAATCACGGGTCGTGGGGGAGCGGGCGCAGTCAATCCCACGCCCCCCCCCCCCACGCCTCGCCTCCTCAGCTTCGCCGCGCGAGATTATAAGTAGGGGCGGGGAGGGGGAGCAGCAGTCGTTCACACGCTCGCCCTCGCCCTGCCTCCTCCCTCTTCTTCCTTGCTGCGGTAGCCCTTCGTTGTGCTCCCGCTCCGCCATTCTTTTCTTCTTCCCAGCGTGTCGCAGGCTTGCTGCCTCCGCACCGAGCGCTCTCCGCCGCCACACTTGCCGCCATGGCTCCGACGTCGAGCTCTTGGGACGGCTCCACCGTCCGCGACGACCACATCAATTTCCTCCACAAGACGCGGCGGCTGTCGGGCGAACATCTTGTGCGAGTCTGCCTTGCGCTAGCGAGGGAGGTTTCGCCGGCGCCGGAGGAAGGCGAGCGAGTGATCTTCTACTCGCACTGCCTGCGCTGCGTCGGCCTCCCCGCGAGCGGCTTCTTCCGTACATTCCTTGACTTCTACCAACTTCAGCCGCACCACCTCACCCCCAACATGGTGGTGCTGCTGTCGGCCTTCGTCTCGCTGTGCGAAGGTTTCCTCGACGTCCTCCCCACCATCGAGCTCTGGGGGGAGTTTTTCCAGTCCAAGCTCGGCACAGTCATTGCGGGTGTGCCGGCTCCGTGTGGCGCCTTCATCGCCATAAGGAGGTCCACCGCCGACAACCCATTCCCTCCTATCACGATGATCCAGTCGGTGAAGCTCTGGCAACGTTCTTACTTTTACATAAAGAACGTTGCCCCGAACGATGATTATGTCAACTTGCCGGCTTACGTAGCTGGCCCGCCGGCCGCGAGGCCGGCTTCATGGTCCTACCGGGCCAGGTCGCTAACGCCGGCTGGAGCTGGTGCCGTCGCCCAGCTTCGGGTGCTGATCCAGTCGGAGCGCCTGACCGGGCCCGACTTGATCGCTGCCTTCGTCGAGCGCCGAGTACTTCCGCTTCAGGGCCGCCCTCATTTGATCTGTCAGATGAGCGGCCGCTTTGACCTGAGCCGGCTCAGCACCAGGGAGATGCCTCACGACGAGGTGTCGTACATGGTGAACTACATCGCCAACTGCAAGCTCACCGAGGACTGGCAGTATGGCAAGCCGCCGTATTCTCGCGCCAATCCACCACCCTTGGTAAATTTTGTTTCTTCCTTCGTTGCCCAATTTTTCTTTTCTGGCCGACTCTTGACCAGTCGGCTTGTCTTCAATCAAAATCCTCTCCTCATCCTTCGGCCGGGACTGCGGGGCCGGAGCGCGAGTTCGCCCCCGACCGCGAGGCGGATGACTTTGAGGACGCCGACTTTGGGGCGGCCGCCCTGGATGAAGATGACACGGGGGGGGGTGGCGAGACAGACGGCTCCGGCTTCACTGCCGGCTTTGACGACTGGCCCGATGATAACAAGGCCGATCCCATTCCACGCCGCCAGCCGGCGACCGACCCCCAAGGCGCCGGCCCATCCGGCGGGCCGACCGCGCGAGGCGGCGCACAGAAGCGTCGGGCGGCGGCCGGCCGAAGAAGCCCAAGGCATCCGCAGCGGCGACCAAGCGGGACGAGGCGGCCGTGAAGGCGGCCCGCTTCCGCAAAGTGGTGAAGCAGCCGCAGGCGGTCTCGGCTTAAGTTCTGGTCCTTACGCACTTTTCTTTCTTTAGTTGATGTTCTTCTAAGTCCTTTCTCCGTTTTGCCAACCAGAGCCCCGCTCTCCCTTAAGTGGACTACCGCCGCCTCCATAGTCGGCGGAGCGGGAGGATCTGGGGGCTCCCGTCACATAGACCCCCGCGCCGAGCTTCAGGCGGCGATGGAGCAGAACGCGCGGGAGGCGCGGGAAGAGCGGGAGGCGGAGGAGCGAAGGGCAGCCGCCGCCGAGTCGGCCCAGGAGACGACGATGGAGTCGGCCAAGGCGCACTCCGACGCTGCAGCCAGGGCCCGGGCGGAGGCCGAGGCCGCAGAGAGGGCGGCGGAGGCCCTGCATGGCCAGCCTCCGCAACTCGTCATCCCCCTCCGCTCCGTGCTCCCGGACATCCCGGTGTCCCCGTCGGAGGAAATCGGCCGTGACCCGCCGGCGATGGAGAGGGAGGGGCGACATAGTCGCCCCGGAGGGAGAAGTGGTGCCGCCTCCGTCGGCCGAGACCGGTTAAGGCGGCCAGCCCGAGGTGCCGCCTGAGCAGCCGGCTGGAGGAGGGCCGACTGCAACGGCGGATCTAGTGGTCCTGTCGCCGGCTCGCCGGCGTGCGGGGAGGGTGGCTTCAGAGCCGGATCCGCAGAGGGCGGCCGGCTCCAGCTCATTGTCGCATGATCTGGAGTCGGCCACAGCTAGCTCACCAGGGTGGACGACGGGCGGTGGGACGGCCGCGCTGAACTTGGCGGCGCAAGATGTCCGCAGCCGGCTTCAGGCTCAGGCCACCGCGTTGCAGCAGTGTACCCGAGAGTTTCTTGCGACTCGGACGGTCGTTCGGGTGAGTTCTTTGCTCTTGATTTTTCCGTGGGGGAGTGTCAGCGCACCCACTAGGTGTAGTCCCCGAGTTCCAAGTCGGCTGCTGAGCAGGCGGCTTGGAACTTCTTCAAAGACTTTGCTTTACTAATTTGCTCTTGCTTGCTTCTTCGTCCTGTTTGCACGATTATCACAACCTCCACGCCGCTACCTTTAACTCCCAGGTACAGGAGGCAAATCAAAGGGCCGCCGATCTGATGGAGAGCCGGCATGAGTGTCTTTGTCTTTTTATCTCATCTGGGGACGCGTCAGCGCACCCACTGGGTGTAGTCCCCGAGATTCGGGCCGACTGCTAAGCAGTCGGGTCGGATATTTCTTGCCGACTTCTTTCTTAACTTCTTCTTTCCATACTGGCAGGAGCCAACGCCGACTTGAGGCAGCAGCTGGGCGTGGCCCAGACCGCCCTTCGCACCAAGGAGGGCGAGCTCAGTGCCTTGGCTCAGGAGCATGACCGCCTGGCCAAGGAACTGGCCGACCAGGAGGAAAGCCACAAGGCGGCCCTGAAGGCGGCGCAGGACAGTGAGGCCGCCCTCAAAGCCGAATACGAGACAGAGGCGGCGAGCTGGGCCGAGGCAAGGCAAGCTCTGAGCGAAGGCTACGGCCGAGTCGAGGATTTGGTTGACGGTAGGCCGCCTTCTTCTTCGCTCTTTGCTTGTCCTTGTAAGCCAGTTTATCTCCTGATTTGCTCTGTTTATTTCTTCTTTGTGAAGAGTACTTTCCTGACTATTCCGTCGCTGCCAACCAAGCCATCGAAGCCCATCGTGAGGCCCGGCGACAGGCTGGGGTTGAGATCGCGCCGGATGCCAACCGATCGCTTGAGGAGCAGCTTCTGGCGATCCAGGCCCGCCTTCAACCGGCCTACCGCATGCTCCGTCGACTTCAGCATGTCGGAGCACAGGTGCTGGCCGCCCTCTGGTCTGGCGAAGTAATTCCTCGCACCCCCAGCCGTACTGCCGACTGGCTGGAGGTAGCCGTCAGCCGCCTCGAGGCCTGGAAGGATTCAGTAGCTCGGTCCAGCGCTCGCCGAGCGCTAGAGTTCGTCCGGGCTTGGTACCCTGGCCTGAACTTGGACCAACTGCGCACCTGGCGGCAGGAGGCTGACGAGGAGCTAGAGGCGATGCGGCTGGCTATCATCCAGCATGCTTCGGTGATCGCCGACTTCACCGACACCAGCGCCTTTGCTCGTGAGGTGAACGAGGATGGCGTCGCACAGCCGGAGGAATGGTTCGGGCTGAACCCGGCCGACGGTGAAGACTCGGCAGAGGAGATTGACTCCAGCGACGAGGGCGAAGAGGAGGAGGAGGAAGACGGCGAAGACCCTGTGCGGGATGTTGGAGCAGCCAGCCAGCCTCAGCTTGGCCGTGCCTCCATCAACGAGGCACGCGCGAATGCTCCGTCTGCCGCTGGCGACGACCAGGCCGAGACTCGCCAGCCAGCCACTCCTCCAGCCGACACTGCCGTCTCAACCAATCTTCCTGACGCTCCGGGCGCTCCCTTGGATTGATTCACTGTTTTTATTTTCCTGCTTGACACTCTTTGAACAGATTTGTTATCTTTGCGCAATTCCACCCACTGGGGGTGTATTCAAACTTCGTTGAATGCCGGCCTCTCAAAGGCATTTTGTGTAAATATTATTATGCATGTGCTTGGCTTCCATTCCTACTTGCTTTTTATCTATCGGCTTTTTTCCTTTGTCGCCTTCCCTTGGCTGCCGCCTTCCCAGTCGGACAGCTGCTCTGCAGTCTGTGGCTAGGTAAGGAGTTCAGCCGTCTGGGAAGGCAAGTACTCAAGCTTTCTTAGATTGTAGCAGAGTAGGAAAGGAAGCCGGCCAGCCGACTGCTTCGACAGCCGATTGGCAAGGGGGAAGCTGGCTTGTGTTATGTACGTTCGTTAGTCCTTAGCCGTTTTTCATGTGGGCATCCTTTCCACCTTCAGCTCTTGCTAGTCGGGCAGCCGATTCTTCGAGCTGTGACTTTCGCAAGAGAGGGCTTGGGTGCCGGCACATTACTTGTCTGACTGTAGGTAGAACTTGGACATAACTCAAGGCGGCAAGTCCCCGGGCCGACTAGTCGAACCCGGTGCCGGACGGAAAAAGTAAATGTAGTGGGATAACCATGGGTATGATACCCGACATACATAGATAAAATAGGGTAGTCCCCGAGAACTCCTCGGGGGGGCCATTGTCTGATACTTAATAGAAAAGGTAGTGTGATACATACTGCATTTCAACTGTAAAATCTTTGAAGAAGATTAGCATTCCATGGGCGCTCCGACTCCTTGCCGGAGTCGTCTCTCTTGAGTGCCTTCGACTTCTGCACATCGATTAAATAATAGGAGTCGTTTCCCAGAGCCCAGCTGATGACGAAGGGGCCTTCCCAAGGGGCTAAGAGCTTGTGTTGGCCGGCTGTTCGCTGTATCAGCCGGAACACAAGGTCTCCCTCTTGGAAGGATCTTGGCTTCACCCTCCGACTGTGGTAACGGTGCAGACCTTGCTGGTAGATGGCGGACCGGCTGAGGGCTAACAGCCGGCTTTCTTCCAGCAAGTCGATGTCATCTTCTCTTGCTTCTTTAGCCTCCGCCTCCGTGTACATGGTGACCCGAGGTGAGTCGAATTCGATGTCAGTTGGGATGACAGCCTTGGCACCATATACAAGGAAGAAAGGGGTGAAGCCAGTTGACTTGTTTGGGGTAGTGCGCAGACTCCAGAGGACGGCCGGTAGCTCGTCGAGCCAGCAGCCGGCCGAACGCTCCAGTGGCACGACCAGTCGGGGCTTGATGCCGGAGAGGATGAGGTCGTTTGCTCGCTCGACTTGGCCGTTGGACTGCGGGTGGGCAACGGACGCTAAGTCCAGTCGGATGCCCTACGTCGCGCAGAAACGTGCCAGTGCTCCCTTGGCAAAATTTGTGCCGTTGTCGGTGATGATGTTGTGTGGTATGCCATACCGGGTTGTAATGTCTGCAATGAATGTTACGGCAGTCGGCCCATTCAGTTTTTTGATCGGCTTTGCTTCAATCCACTTGGTAAATTTGTCCACGGCGACAAGAAGATGTGTCATGCCGCCGCACCCCGTCTTGAATGGGCCGACCATGTCCATCCCCCAGACGGCAAAGGGCCAAGTGATGGGGATGGTCTTGAGTGCAGAAGCCGGCAGGTGTTGCTTGGAGCCGAAGACTTGGCACCCTTTGCAGTGTTTGACTAGTTCCTTGGCATCCTCCAAAGCAGTCGGCAAGAAGAATCCATGGCGGAAGGCCTTGGCGACGAGCGCCCTGGAGGCGGCATGGTGGCCGCATTCGCCTTGGTGGATGCCTTCGAGGATTTCTATGCCTTTCTCTGGCTCGACGCAGCGCTGGAAGACTCCGGTAGCAGTGCGCCTGACTAGCTCTTGGTTCATTATTGTGTAAGCTCCGGCTCGGCGCTGAACTTGTCTTGCCGAGATCTCATCAGTCGGTAGCTCTCCATTTACCATAAAATGGAGGATGGGATGGGCCCATGATGGGGCTGTGACTTCTTCGATTGCCAAAACGGCTACTGCAACCAGGGTGGGCGAGCTGGGTTGTGAAGAGTTGGAGTCGGCCTCCGCCTGCTGTGTTGCCGTAGTCCCCGGGCCGGGTTTGACTATGGCAGTCCCCGAGCCGGCTGCCGAAGTCCCCGGGCCGCCTGCCTAGTCCCCGAAGTCGGATCCTACTGCGTCGGGGTTAGGCAGTACGAAGATGGAACTGGATTCCGGAGACGGCTTGACAGATGGCTTGAGGAGGCGTTGGAGGGCGACGCTGTCACGCCCAATATGCGACCCTATCCAAAAGGAACTCGAAGGTCCCACCAAGGATAGACCCGCATATTGAAACGCTGTTGCAAGGTGGATATCATTACATCAACATTACATAATAGATGGGGATACATACAAGAGGCATACAATGCCACATGAATACAACATCACATTACATAAGAGCAGCATCCGACTGCAGATGAAACACAAATAGAAACTCAAACGACATCCACCCAGCTAGCCTAGGCTGCCGACCTGGAACCTATCCCTGATCAAAGAAGCAGAAGAAGAACTCAACGCAAGCAAGCATCGCTCTCGTGTCATGATCATCGCATAACCTGTACCTGCAACTGTTGTTGTAGTAATCTTTGAGCCACGAGGACTCAGCAATCCCATTACCATGGGTATCAAGACTAGCAAAGCTTAAAGGGAAAGGAAGGGGTAAAGTGGTGAGGTTGCAGCAGCGACTAAGCATATATGGTGGCTAACATACGCAAATAAGAGCGAGAAGAGAGCAAGCGGAACGGACGTCAAATAGTAATGATCAAGAAGTGATCCTGAACTCCTACTTACGTCAAACATAACCCAGAAACCGTGTTCACTTCCTGGACTCCGCCGAGAAGAGACCATCACGGCTACACACGCGGTTGATGCGTTTTAATTCGGATCTGGTGTCAAGTTATCTACAACCGGACATTAACAAATTCCCATCTGCCTATAACCGCAGGCATGGCTTTCGAAAGATTATACCCTGCAGGGGTGTCCCAACTTAGCCCATGATAAGCTCTCACGATCAACGAAGGAATAGACCTTCTCCCAGGAAGACCCGATCAGACTCGGAATCCCGGTTTACAAGACATTTCGACAATGGTAAAACAAGACCAGCAAAGCCGCCCGATGCGCCGACAATCCCGATAGGAGCTGCACATATCTCATTCTCAGGGCAACACCGGATAAGTCAAGCTACGAGTAAAACCAGCCCTTGAGTTGCCCCGAGGTGGCCCCGCAGGCTGCTCAGTTCGGACCAACACTTAGACAAGCACTGGCCCGAGGGGGCTAAAATAAAGATGACCCTCGGGTTGGCCGACCCAAGGGAAAGGGGTAGGTGGTGGTGAGGCAAATGGTGAAACCAAGGTTGGGCCTTGCTGGAGGAGTTTTATTCAAAGCAAACTGTCAAGGGGGTCCCATAAATCACCCGACCGTGTAAGGAACGCAAAATCCGGGAACATAACACCGGTATGACGGAAACTAGGGCGGCAAGAGTGGAACAAAACACCAGGCATAAGGCCGAGTCTTCCACCCTTTACCAAGTATATAGATGCATTAATAATATAAGAGATATTGTGATATCCCAACAAAATCCTGTCCACCATGGAGCAATCTTCAACTTCACCTACAACTAGCAACGCTATAAGAGGGGCTGAGCAAAGCGGTAACATAGCCAATCATCGGTTTGCATAGAAAAGGTGTCAAAGGTTAGAGGTTCATGGCAATATGGGATGGCTTGATAAACAGGTGATAGGTAGCGCAGCATAGCGATGGAACGAAACAACTAGCATAGCAATGATAGTAGTGAGATCCAGGGTAGCGGTCATCTTGCCTGAAATCCCGCAAGGAAGAAGAACGAGTCCTTGAAGACGACGAACGGATGAAGCCAATCCAACTGTAGACGAACGAATCCCCACGATCGCAATGAAACAGGAACTATCGAAAAGAAGCACACAACATAGTAAACACACCACACATGAACATGACATGATGCACAACAAGCATGATGCATGACAAAGCTACATGAAGCTACTCATAGCAAGAGATGATGCAAACAAGAGCAACACATCAAGGCAAGTTTAAATGAGGCCGGGAACAACAGATAACAATTCCGGTAAGTCCTCATATGCAAATTTCGAAATTGGTCCAGATCTGAATAAACCTTATGTTAAAGTTGTTAAACAGCAAGTTAAGATGAACCAACATGATCTACACGAGATTCTAGTCAAGTTACATATAAAGTTCAATTAGTTCGGAGCTACGCCTAGAAGATATGAGCAAAACAAGTTGAACATGGCATTGATGCAAAATGCATACAAACATCAAGCAAACACCTCAAAACAAGGATGCAACATGATAATATGAAGCTACATGCAATTCTAAGCAAGTTTCATATAGAGCACACTCAAAACGGAGCAACGGTTCAACACACACATGGAACAAGTTTAAAGGACAAGCTGTCCAAAACAGCAACTAGGCATATTACAAGCATCAAAACAACATGCTACAGCACCTGAACATAATAACAAAAGGCATGGGCATGATGTACAGGTAAAGCATTACAGAACATGAACACTGATGTATCTCCAGAAATCACTATAACATGCTCAAACACACATAGTAAGATTGCAAGTTATAACAATTTCAGACTTTGCAGAAAATAACATCAGGTTGCAATGTTTAGAGCTATCAAACAGCATGTTACAGGAACTTATCATGGAAAACAAAGGCATGGCATGAACCTACTAAATGCATAGATCAAAAGTCCCTTACTGACCATAAGCCAAAAAGGATCAGAAAATATGATGGCACCCACGTAAACATGGCAAGTTATAATACAGATTCAAACATGGCAGAAACAGAATTATGAAGGCATGTAGATGAGCTTTTGCAACTCACTACAGAGCATTAAATGGTATGACAAGGCACCCAACAGTAAGAAGGCATGATTGTGAAGCTAATCTTGGCAATATCAAGGTCGTAGGGTGCATGGATCACTAGCAAAACACATGGAAACAACTGAACTTAATGTTAACAGGCTGACAGCAACATTATGAAGCAACTTTAGAGCAAGATATGGACAAGCTACAGCAAGCTATAAATGCAACCAGGGGCATGTATGGATAGAGCATGACATGTAGATCAAAACATGTTTATAGAACATCTCCAGATTATGCATAGAATGACTAGTAGCAACATATTTATATAGCATCGCAAAATAACAGATTCAGCCTAGCAAAACAGCAACATCATGTACCCTACTTAACAATCTTGAATCACTCACCACAAGTCATTGCATGACAAGATAAGCATAGCATCATCAAGAAGACATGTTTGTGAAACAAACCAAGTCAAGAACAAGTCCATAGCATGCAAGGATCAACTATAGCAAGCTTGGCCACATTGAATAACACGTAAACAATCTGCCAGGAAACATTTTGAAGAAAAAGTAGAGCACGAAAATGACATGCTAGACTACTCCATAATTACAAACAAGGGCATGAATGGATAGACAATAACCACATGTTCAAAACACCCTTACTGAAGTGTCTCAAGATATGCATGGATCTCTCTGTAGCATCAAGTTTACATGGCATCAAAATAACAGCAGAACAGGGACTAAAACAACAACATCACGATGCCTAGTTTGCATGCTTGTGCTAGTCACCACAGAGATCACAAAAATACATGGTAAGCACCTATGTAAAGAAGACATGGCATAGATCAAAACACATGAAGACATCAACCTCATAGGATGCAGACATCAATCATGGCAAAAATGACAAAAGAGCTCGTTCTGATAACAGACAGCAGATAACATCATGAAGCACTCTTACAACGATGTTTCAGGCATCTAGATGACCTCAAATGAATATGATGCAATAGAATGAAATTATGTACTCTTCGAGACGAACCATTTGACATATTACAAGCATGAAACGGAGCTACGGATGCGGAGATACAGCATGACGAACATAGCATGAAAATGACAAAATCTGGGACTTAGTCAATTCGGGGAAGGGGGAAAAGTCAACCTCGGCGGGGACTTCGCCGGAATCTCACCGGAGCGGAGGGGGATGGCCGGAGACGGGAGGATCCGGGCCGGATCTCGCCGGATCCGGGCCGGATCTCGCCGGATCCGGCCGGATCCCGGCGAGGGGAGGCGGAGGAGGCGACGGGGAGGCGACGGGGCGGCGCGGCTACCGGGCGGTGCGGCCACCGGCGACGGGCGGCCGGACTCGCGCGGGCGGCGGAGCCTGGGCGGGGCGCTCGGGGTCGATGGGGAGGCGGCGGCCGCGGGGAAGGGCGGCGGAGCCCCGCGGCAGGAGGCGCTTCGGCGGCGACGACTCGGGCCTGAGCGGGCCCCGGATGGGCCTGGCGGGCCGCGCGGCGGCGGAGGAGAGAGAGAGGAGACGCTGGGTGATGTGGCGGCGGCTGATTCGTCCGGCGCGGCAGCTGGACGTGTCCGGCGGCGGAGTGGACATGTCCGGCGCGCGGAGGTGGAAGAGGCTAGGGTTAGGGTAGGATTTCGTCCGCGAATTTCGGGGGAGAGGCTAGATTTATAGGTAGAGGGAGCTAGGAGAGTCCAAATGAGGAGCGGTTTTCGGCCACGCGATCGTGATTGAACGACCGAGAGCATGGAGGGGAGTTAGATGGGTTTTGGGCCAATTTGGAAGGGGTGTTGGGCTGCAAAGAGAAGGAGGCTTTACGATTACCCGGTTAACCGTTGGAGTATCAAACGACCTCCAAATGACACGAAACTTGACAGGCGGTCTACCGGTGGTATACCAAGGCCGCTTGTCAAGACTCGGTCCGTTCCAAGAAAGTTTAACACCCACTCACAACGAGAGACGAAAGGGGAACGCCGGAGGACATAGGAGCGCCGGATTGCAAAACGAACAACGGGGAAAAGGCTTGGATGCATGAGACGAACACGTATGCAAAATGAAATGCACATGATGACATGATAAAATGCAACACGCAAGCAAATTACATGGCAACGACGGCGAATAACTGGCAGACACCTAGCGCATCGAATCTGGGGCGTTACAACACTCCTCCACTAACAAGAGATCTCGTCCCGAGATCTTAGGACCAAGACGGAAGGGAAAATGGATGAGGTGAAACAAGAGCTCAACAGAAGAAGCAAAGAATCGAGAGCACTCGAGAAGAAGAGAGGAACGACGAGAATGACAAGAATCGGAAGCTCACGGAATCAGATAGACTATGAAACCACTCCGGTTAGAACATATTAGAAACGAATAAGACTGAAAGGATTTAGGTAGCACTCCGGTTGAAAAATGAAGGAATAGAACACGAGCTTGAGAGGATGGAATGATACTTGATGGAGACTTGACACAAAATCTCTGGAAAGAATTGAAAGAGAATTGAATGGAAAGAACTTAGAAGGAAGGATTGAATTGAGTTGTTGAGAAAATCAACAACGAAAGAATAAGCTTGATGTGGACTTATCAAAACAACTCAAAACTTGAGGTGAAATTATGCCACAAGAAAATGCTTGAATATCTGGGAATAACGAAGAAATGCAAAACTCCACTTCAAAAGAATATAGAGGATTAATTGCACTTCGAGACGCAAGAAGAAAAGATACTTGAACTCCACCGACAAGAATCTTGATGAACTCTTGAAGAAAGAATTAAATCGTGATGAGCCACCGTGAAGAACTCCGGTAACAAAAGGATGACGAGATAAAATGAAGGATGAAAGAACAAGACGAGCCTTGTGATGATTTAGATGGAGGTTCCGACGAAATGACCGAGGGAATTGAACTCCGGAAAAGAAAAAGATGAAACAGTACAACCGAGAATTACTTCATCATGAACAATCTCCAGAAGAAAAGAATTGAATCACCTCGATGAAATAAGAATAAGATTTATTATATGCTTATCCTTCATCAAATTAAATTGATGACAAGCAATGGATTTCACATACTACTTATTCTTCTTGAAAAAGGATTGAGAAGGAACATAGCACAAAACTTGAGAAAGTCTTCCTGAATCACCAGTAGAATTGGAAAGAAACGAATGGGTATATGATAATCAAAGAAAAATAATCTTGAACGAACCACCGTAAGAATTCGAAAATGATAGATGAAAGAGAATGAATCACCGGGAAGGATTAGAAGAACCAATATGCTGGAGGGGATTTAGATACAAAAGAACAAAGAGATCACGAGCTGATTGAAGAACACTTGAACGAAGCACCGGGATAATTAGATAACGATAACTGGAATGATGGCCTCCGGTGAAAAGAAACGGGAAAAGAACTCCTGACAAACTCTGGATGGTTGAGAAAAGGAATATCTGACAAATGGAATAATTCAAGAGGATGATATGAAAATCTCTTCTTCGATCTTCAAATGACGACGAGAAACACCACCAGAATTACTGAGATACTCTGGTAGAATGACAAGCGAAGAGGTTGAGCCAACAATGAAAAGAGTTTGAAAACGATCTTGGAGAAGGCATGTGACTGATGGAAACCATTCTTACGTCACACTTTGAAAAGAATTGAGAATAACTCCGGGGGAATTAGAAGAGTCAGGTAAGATCCTGGGAAAAAGCCTGTGGGTTAGGGCCCACTGAAGAGAAAACACCGTTGGAAAGGATTGATGAACAGATAGATGATGCACCGGAACAATTGAAATATTTGAATGAGGTGACAACCTCGAATTAAATGGAACACAGAGAATCTCCTGAGATGTCTTCCGAACTCCGGAATGATTGAATGGCGAGAGGTAAACGAGCAAGGATAACACTTGATCCAAGGAAAAGAATACGATCAACACCGAAAAACATGAATTGAATCCACCGGAAAGGAAAAGAGATGAAGAATGTCCACCGAGATGAGAATTCACCGGTTGAAATAATTGAGGAAAGACTAAAGATACTCCGCACGAATGAAATAGATGTTCGAGAGAGAGTCAGACTCCGAGAAGAAAAAAGGGTGGGAGGGCGGGAAAAACAAAGGCAACTCGGGAGGGGAAATCGACGAATATCTTGGAGAGAAAACACCGGTTGAAAACATTGAAGAAAGAAGGCAAGGACTTCGCACGAGTAGGATGGATACTCGATTACGGACTCCGGTTCCGAGAAGAAGAGGGGTGGGAGGGTGGGAAAAGAAAACAACTAAGGATTGAACTCAAAGATGAAGGGACTCGATTCGATTTGACGAGAAATGCACCGGATCAAAAGAGCTAAGAACCAACGATCGAAAAACCAACTACGTGATCCTAAAGAAAAATTTGAAGGGTAAGAGGAGTAATTCAAAACACCTACGTCAAGATTGCTTACCAGAGCGACGAAGGGGCTGAGGAGTAAAAAGAATTCCTACTCTCGATATAACTAGACTCTGAAAACAGTTTTCTTCTAGACTCAACAACGGCCAAACTACACGATCAATCAAGGGGGCTCCTAGGGTCGGTCGAGGCTCTGATACCAACTTGTCACACCCAATATGCGACCATATCCAAAAGGAACTCGAAGGTCCCACCAAGGATAGACCCGCATATTGAAACTCTGTTGCAAGGTGGATATCATTACATCAACATTACATAATAGATGGGGATACATACAGGAGGCATACAATGCCACACGAATACAACATCACATTACATAAGAGCATCATCCGACTGCGGATGAAACACAAACAGAAACTCAAACGACATCCACCTTGCTAGCCCAGGCTGTCGACCTGGAACCTATCCCTGATCGAAGAAGCAGAAGAAGAACTCAACGCAAGCAAGCATCGCTCTCGCGTCATGATCATCGCATAACCTGTACCTGCAACTGTTGTTGTAGTAATCTGTGAGCCACGAGGACTCAGCAATCCCATTACCATGGGTATCAAGACTAGCAAAGCTTAAAGGGAAAGGAAGGGGTAAAGTGGTGAGGTTGCAGCAGCGACTAAGCATATATGGTGGCTAACATACGCAAATAAGAGCGAGAAGAGAGCAAGCGGAACGGTCGTCAACTAGTAATGATCAAGAAGTGATCCTGAACTCCTACTTACGTCAAACATAACCCAGAAACCGTGCTCACTTCCCGGACTCCGCAGAGAAGAGACCATCATGGCTACACACGCGGTTGATGCATTTTAATTCAGATCTAGTGTCAAGTTATCTACAACCGGACATTAACAAATTCCCATCTGCCTATAACCGCAGGCACGGCTTTCGAAAGATTATACCCTGCAGGGGTGTCCCAACTTAGCCCATGATAAGCTCTCGCGATCAACGAAGGAATAGACCTTCTCCCAGGAAGACCCGATCAGACTCGGAATCCCGGTTTACAAGACATTTCGACAATGGTAAAACAGGACCAGCAAAGCCGCCCGATGCGCCGACAATCCCGATAGGAGCTGCACATATCTCGTTCTCAGGGCAACACCGGATAAGTCAAGCTACGAGTAAAACCAGCCCTCGAGTTGCCCCGAGGTGGCCCCGCAGGCTGCTTAGTTCGGACCAACACTTAGACAAGCACTGGCCTGGGGTGGGCTAAAATAAAGATGACCCTCGGGTTGGCCGACCCAAGGGAAAGGGGTAGGTGGTGGTGAGGCAAATGGTGAAACCAAGGTTGGGCCTTGCTGGAGGAGTTTTATTCAAAGCAAACTGTCAAGGGGGTCCCATAAATCACCCGACCGCGTAAGGAACGCAAAATCCGGGAACATAACACTGGTATGACGGAAACTAGGGCGGCAAGAGTGGAACAAAACACCAGGCATAAGGCCGAGTCTTCCACCCTTTACCAAGTATATAGATGCATTAATAATGTAAGAGATATTGTGATATCCCAACAAAATCCTGTCCACCATGGAGCAATCTTCAACTTCACCTGCAACTAGCAACGCTATAAGAGGGGCTGAGCAAAGCGGTAACATAGCCAAGCAACGGTTTGCATAGGAAAGGTGTCAAAGGTTAGAGGTTCATGGCAATATGGGATGGCTTGATAAACAGGTGATAGGTAGCGCAGCATAGCGATGGAACGAAACAACTAGCATAGCAATGATAGTAGTGAGATCCAGGGTAGCGGTCATCTTGCCTGAAATCCCGCAAGGAAGAAGAACGAGTCCTTGAAGACGACGAACGGATGAAGCCAATCCAATCGTAGCCGAACGAATCCTCACGATCGCAAGGAAACAGGAACTATCGAAAAGAAGCACACAACGTAGTAAACACACCACACATGAACATGACATGGTGCACAACAAGCATGATGCATGACAAAGCTACATGAAGCTACTCATAGCAAGAGATGATGCAAACAAGAGCAACACATCAAGGCAAGTTTAAATGAGGCCGGGAACAACAGATAACAATTCCGGTAAGTCCTCATATGCAAATTTCGAAATTGGTCCAGATCTGAGTAAACCTTATGTTAAAGTTGTTAAACAGCAAGTTAAGATGAACCAACATGATCTACACGAGATTCTAGTCAAGTTACATATAAAGTTCAATTAGTTCGGAGCTACGGCCTAGAAGATATGAGCAAAACAAGTTAAACATGGCATTGATGCAAAATGCATACAAACATCAAGCAAACACCTCAAAACAAGGATGCAACATGATAATATGAAGCTACATGCAATTCTAAGCAAGTTTCATATAGAGCACACTCAAAACGGGGCAACGGTTCAACACACACACATGGAACAAGTTTAAAGGACAAGCTGTCCAAAACAGCAACTAGGCATATTGCAAGCATCAAAACAACATGCTATAGCACCTCAAGATAATAACAAAAGGCATGGGCATGATGTACAGGTAAAGCATTACAAAACATGAACACTGAGCTATCTCCAGAAATCATTATAACATGCTCAAACACACATGGTAAGATTGCAAGTTATAACAATTTCAGACTTTGCAGAAAATAACATCAGCTTGCAATGTTTAGAGCTATCAAACAGCATGTTACAGGAACTTATCATGGCAAACAAAGGCATGGCATGAACCTACTAAATGCATAGATCAAAAGTCCCTTACTGACCATAAGCCAAAAAGGATCAGAAAATATGATGGCACCCACGTAAACATGGCAAGTTATAATACAGATTCAAACATGGCAGAAACAGAATTATGAAGGCATATAGATAAGCTTGTGCAACTCACTACAGAGCATTACATGGCATGACAAGGAACCCAACAGTAAGAATGCATGTTTGTGAAGCTAATCATGGCAATAGCAAGGTCGTAGGGTGCATGGATCAGTAGCAAAACACATGGAAACAACTGAACTTAATGTTAACACGCTGATAGCAATATTATGAAGCAACTTTAGAGCAAGATATGGACAAGCTACAGCAAGCTATAAATGCAACCAGGGGCATGTATGGATAGAGCATGACATGTATATCAAAACATGTTTATAGAACATCTCCAGATTATGCATAGAATGACTAGTAGCAACATGTTTATATAGCATCGCGAAATAACATATTCAGCCTAGCAAAACAGCAACATCATGTACCCTACTTAACAATCTTGAATCACTCACCACAAGTCATTGCATGACAAGATAAGCATAGCATCATCAAGAAGACATGTTTGTGAAACAAACCAAGTCAAAAACAAGTCCATAGCATGCAAGGATCAACTATAGCAAGCTTGGCCAAATTGAATAACACGTAAACAATCTGCCAGGAAACATTTTGAAGCAAAAGTAGAGCACGAAAATGACATGCTAGACTACTTCATAATTACAAACAAGGGCATGAATGGATAGACAATAACCACATGTTCAAAACACCCTTACTGAAGTGTCTCAAGATATGCATGGATCTCTCTGTAGCATCAAGTTTACATGGCATCAAAATAACAGCAGAACAGGGACTAAAACAACAACATCACGATGCCTAGTTTGCATGCTTGTGCTAGTCACCACAGAGATCAGAAAAATACATGGTAAGCACCTATGTAAAGAAGACATGGCATATATCAAAACACATGAAGACATCAACCTCATAGGATGCAGACATCAATCATGGCAAAAATGACAAAAGAGCTCGTTCTGATAACAGACAGCAGATAACATCATGAAGCACTCTTACAACGATGTTTCAGGCATCTAGATGACCTCAAATAATATGATGCAATGGAATGAAATTATGTACTCTTCGAGATGAACCATTTGACATATTACACGCACGAAACGGAGCTAAGGATGCGGAGATACAGCATGACGAACATAGCATGAAAATGACAAAATCTGGGACTTAGTCAATTCGGGGAAGGGGGAAAAGTCAACCTCGGTGGGGACTTCGCCGGAATCTCGCCGGAGCGGAGGGGGATGGCCGGAGACGGGCGGATCCGGGCGGATCCGGGCCGGATCTCGCTGGATCCGGCCGGATCCCGACGAGGGGAGGCGGAGGAGGCGACGGAGCGGCGCGGCCACCGGGCGGTGCGGCCACCGGCGACGGGCGGCTGGACTCGTGCGGGCGGCGGAGCCTGGGCGGGGCGCTCGGGGTCGATGGGGAGGCGGCGGCCGCGGGGAAGGGCGGCGGAGCCCCACGGCAGGAGGCGCTTCGGCGGCGGCCACTCGGGCCTGAGCGGACCCCTGATGGGCCTGGCGTGCCGCGCAGCGACGGAGGAGAGAGAGTGTCAGGACCCCGACTCAATGCCACATCGATCTAGCATGTAACACCTCATATCACTTTGCGGCCTCACGCACGGTATTCCCACGGGTGTCGCCTTACCTTTGCCCGGGACCGTTTGTGCCTTTTGGCACACGTATATGACAGTGTCGCTAGCATCCATATGATAAGGAGCCCGGGCTGACATGGCTAGTCGTAAACCCAAAGTGGCACAGACTTACAGGGACAGGCATCCATGACCCAGCATCGAACGTGTCGGTCATCAGCGAGTGAATCCAGGCTGTAGCACTGGGCTAGCAGGACTCCGGTGAACCGGGCTGTAGCGGGCTGACAGGACTCCGGTATTCATTGCGTGACATTTCCCCGAAGGGACAGACACAGGAACGAAGAAGGACACATGCCGGCCAGCCTAAGTGTTCCGGAGCAGTAGCAAGCTACCAAGGCTCAATGGAAACACTAGGAGACATTTCCCGGTAAGAGAGGCTACTAAAGATAAACAACTAGATGGTCAGATCCCACACATACCAAGCATTTCAATAACATACACACAATATGCTCGATATGTGCAACTACAACATGGCATCACAACATGACTCTACGACTCAAGTAATTTATTCAATAGGCTCCGAGGAGCGAGATATTACAAACATGGGTCTCACGACCCAACAATCAGAGCATACAAATCAAAGCACAAGCGGAAGCTATCATGTCTGGGTACAGACATCTATAACTGAAAAAGGCTGAGAAGCCTGACTATCTACCAAATCCTGCCGAGGCACAAGACCGTAGCTGAGGTAACAAGCTAAACGTCGAAGTCCACGCGGAACTACTAGCGAGACCGAAGTCTCTCTGCAAAAACATAAAAATAGGCAAACGTGAGTACAAATGTACCCAACAAGACTTACATCAGAACTATCTACATATGCATCATTATCAACAAAGGGGTGGTGGGGTTTAACTGCAGCAAGCCAGCTTTGACTCGGTGGCTATCCTAAACTACCACTGCAAGTAACTCTTTTGAGGTGGCGCACACGAGTCCACATATTCACCAACCAATACACCACTATGGAACCGCTCCCGTCTCCCTACGAGAACGCCATCCATAGCACTCACGCTTATCTTGCGTATTTTAGAGTATCCACTTTCACTTGTCTATGAACTGATATAAGCAACCCAGAAGTCCTTTACCGTGGACACGGCTATTCGAATAGATGATGTTAACCCTGCAGGGGTGTACTTCTTCATACATGTTTCCACCACTTAGCGTCTGCACACGACATGTGCTCGGCAGACTTCAAGCGAAAACCGACGTGGGTGTAGACCACGACCTACCTAAACACTCAAGTCTCTAGTCCAGGTTTATCGCCTATTCGGGTTCCATCCATGAGGAGATCCGGCCGGAGTTTCGCTCACAGCCCCAAACGATGTGAACAGGGTTCCCGAGATACCAAATGGGCATCCGGTACACCGTGCCACGTACCTACCGCATCACAGCCCACCCCTACGGTCAGCGCTGTCCACGGCCTCCAGTAAGCTACAAACACCAGAAACTACTTGCAACTCCTGGACAGAGGACAAGGGTGAATAAGAAGTCGAGCGGGGTCATATTTCAGGGCCCAATGTATGGTAGTAACTGAATCATGGATCACAAACACAGAACTCAGTTCCTGAGGACGGCTGCAATGAGACAACCCACCATGTACTCCTACATGGCCTCTCACTGCTACCTTTACCAAATCGTGTTCACACACTTAGCTCACACACAGTAGAACATGTTCACACACCTCTGATTCATCCCCGATGAATCAGACCTGACTCAACTCTAAGCAGTAGCAGGCATGACAAACAAGCAAGAATGAGTAGGCACAACAGGGCTCAAACAACTCCTACTCATGATAGTGGGTTTCATCTATTTACTGTGGCAATGACAGGTCATGCAGAGGATAAAGGGGTTCAACTACCGCAGCATGTAATAGTTGAATCGGTGTTGTCCTAATGCAGTAAAAGAGAGCAGGAGCGAGAGAGTGGGATTGTATCGGAATGAACAAGGGGGTTTTTGCTTGCCTGGCACTTCTGAAGATAACATTGAGTCTTCATCAGTGTCAACGATCACATCATCGGTATCACGTCTATCGAGAGGGGACAAATACCGGCAACACAGAAGGGAACACAATCAATGCAATGCACAATATGATGCATGATCATGACATGGCAAAATGAATGTGTTTTGGCTAATGCAACTAGCAACAGATTAAATGAAGTTGGTTTGAATACAAGATTCAAATTCAAACTCCATATGTGATTAAATAAATGCCCTTTATATGATTTGTGCTAAACAGCAGCTATAAGTTGTTCTAACATGCATGAAAATGGTACAGATGGATTCCTTGAATTTTTCTGATAATTTTTCATATATAATTTATTTAATTTGGAGTTACGGTTAATTTTCTATGATTTATTAAAGTTTATACAATTTTCTGGAATTTTCTGAAATAAAATAAATCCAGAAAACACTTATTGCGTCAGCCTGATGTCATGATGACGTCAGCAGGTCAACGTGGCACAGTCCGGTCAACCCCTGACCGGTGGGTCCCGAGTGTCAGTGTCTAATTAAACTACCTAGCTTAGTTAAACTAACCTAACCTAATTAGCCGGGCGGGGCCCGCAGGTCAGTGAGAGATAGGGCTGTTAGCAGGGTCATTAGCGACTAAGTAAGTGCGCCACGTCGGCGTCACCGGAGACCAGCCGGTGGCGACCACAGGACACGGCGGGGCACGCCGGACTTGCGCTAGAGGCGTCAGCTTGGCGCGCTGAGGGCACCAGGGGATGGCCCTTGCTCTCGCGCATCCAGAGGACCAAGTGGGAGGTCGTGGGGTCGCCGGAACTCATGCCGGCGACGAGCTTTGGCGGCGATGGTGTTCGGTGGTGCTCGGGCGCGTCGCTACGGTGCATCAGTGAGCAAATGGAGAGGCTGGGCAGCACCTGCTAGTCATGGGGAGCGCTAAGAGCAGCTCAGTGAGGCCAGGGGAGCACGGAGGCTATGCGTGCAGCAGCAATGGCGGATGGTGGCTTCGGTGCTCGTGGGGAACGGTGCTACGGCACGGAGGGGAGCATGCTGAGTTAGGGGAGAGGGTCAGTGACTCACGGCGATGACGAGGGGACGCTCGGCGAGGTCGGGAACGGTCCGGAGCCGGCGAATTTGACGAAGATGGCCGGCGGGTCCGAGGTAGAAGACGACGGCGATGGCGGCGATGCAGGGCTTCCAGAGGGCTGTGGATCGGTGGGGAGGAAGAGGGGGTCGAGGCGGAGCTCCTGGGTGCATCGGCGAGGCTAGGGGTGGCCGGTGGCCATGGGTACGGCGACGATGACGGCGAGCTCCGCTCGGTCGCGGGAGGGGAAACAGAGGAGCGAGGGGGAGGGAGGTCCAGAGAGCGAGGGAGAAGTGAGAGGGGGTCGGGAACGTCTCCGTGGCGTCGCGAGGAAGTCGGGGAGGCTGCCACGGCGAAGCAGGAGGTGGCCGGCGTCGGCGCGCGTGTGTCCAGCACGCAGCTGCTTCGGGGCGAGGGGGAGGAAGATGACTGGCAGCTGGGCTGCACAGTAACGGGCCGCGCAGAAGCTGGGCCGGCTACAGGTAAGTGGCCCAGGTACGGGTCTTTCTCTCTGTTTTATTTAATTCTGTTCTGTTTTTCTTTTATTTAATTCTTTTGCCACTGTTTTGAATTAAAAATAATAATTCAAACAATGCCAAAGCTCCTCTGAGTATTTTATATTGCCAGATGGACTCTTCCAAAAGCTTATAAAATATTTCAGGGGTATTTGAATTTATATTCCAATTATATGAATATAATTCAAATTCAAATAGCTAATGAATTAAATCCAAAGTCCCAAAAATAATTCCTTAAAAATGTTCAATATTTTGGTTGGGACCAGAACCCTTACCAAAAATTATCAAACATTTAAGAAGAGCATTTTGGAACAATGAATGAGATTTTAGGGGTTTTGCCCTTCTTTTATTTAAGTTTTTGAGGCTTCCAAAATTCCCTCAGTTCAAATTTTCAGAATTTAAACATGATGCACACATGAAGCTAGCCTAGAGCACTACCAGCAGCTAGGGATGTGACATAGAGAGGAGACGCTGGGTGATGTGGCGGCGGCTGATTCGTCCGGCGCGGTAGCTGGACGTGTCCGGCGGCGGAGTGGACATGTCCGGCGCGCGGAGGTGGAAGAGGCTAGGGTTAGGGTAGGATTTCGTCCGCGAATTTCGGGGGAGAGGCTAGATTTATAGGTAGAGGGAGCTAGGAGAGTCCAAATGAGGAGCGGTTTTCGACCACGCGATCGTGATCGAACGACTGAGAGCATGGAGGGGAGTTAGATGGGTTTTGGGCCACTTTGGAAGGGGTGTTGGGCTGCAAAGAGAAGGAGGCTTTACGATTACCCGGTTAACCGTTGGAGTATCAAACGACCTCCAAATGACACGAAACTTGACAGGCGGTCTACCGGTGGTATACCAAGGTCGCTTGTCAAGACTCGGTCCATTCCGAGAAAGTTTAACACCCACTCACAACGAGAGACGAAAGGGGAACGCCGGAGGACATAGGAGCGCCGGATTGCAAAACGAACAACGGGGAAAAGGCTCGGATGCATGAGACGAACACGTATGCAAAATGAAATGCACATGATGACATTATAAAATGCAACACGCAAGCAAATGACATGGCAACGACGGTGAATAACTGGCAGACACCTGGCGCATCGAATCCGGGGCGTTACAGACGCCAGTTGGTATAGTTTGTCGGGTGGAGCCTATTCGTACCAGGGAATCTGCTTGCTCATTGTCGGCCCATGGCACGTGAAGGAACTCGCACCCCTCGAAATATCCGTTGAGCTGCTGGACGAGGAAACGATAGCTTGCCATGTTTGCGTCCTTGGCATCCCAGTCGCTGGATGATTGCTGGACTACTAAGTCCGAGTCGCCATAACACAGGATCCGGCGGATGCCGAGTTCCTTGGCTAGCCGGAGCCCGTGTATGAGCGCCTCGTACTCGGCCACATTGTTGGAGGTGGCAAAGTGGATTTGCAATGTGTGTCTGAGTTTGTCGCCCTTGGGAGAGGTGAGGACGATGCCGGCTCCCAAGCCGGTGCGCATCTTGGATCCATCAAAATGCATCCGCCAATGAGTGGAGTCGGGGACCGGTGGCAGGTACTGGGTCTCGGCCCAGTCGACGAGGAAGTCGGCCAATGCTTGGGACTTGATGGCGGTGCAGGGCTGATAGTAGATTGTGTAGGGAGCCAGCGCAATGGCCCATTTCGCCACCCGACCGGATGCGTCCCGGCTGCCTATGATCTTGGCAAGCGGGGCAGTGCATACGACTGTGATGGGATGTTCTTGAAAATAGGGCTTGAGTTTCTTGGAGGCGAAGTACACACCATAGCACATTTTCTGATAGTGCGGGTAGTTCTGTTTTGAGGCGGACAATACTTCGCTCAAATAATATACCGGCCTCTGGACTAGCTGAGCTCGGCCTTCTTTTGGACGCTGGACTACGATGACCGTGCTGACCACCCGGCTGGTGGCGGCGATGTAGAGGAGCATGGGCTCCTTCTCAATTGGGGCCGCCAAGACGGGTGGTGTGGACAACATCTTCTTCATCTCGTGGAAAGCTCGGTCCGCCTGGTCATTCCACTCAAAGTGAGTGGACTTCTTCATGAGTCGGTAGAGGGGGAGAGCCTTCTCTCCGAGCCGGCTCATGAAGCGGTTCAAAGACGCCAGGCATCCGGTGAATTTTTGGACGTCTCGCAGCTTGGTAGGGACCTTCATTCTCTCTATGGCCTTGATCTTCACTGGGTTGCATTCGATGCCGCGTTCGGAGACCAGGAAGCCTAGGAGCTGGCCGGCTGGTACCCCAAACACGCACTTCTCCGGGTTGAGCTTGATCTGAAACCGGCGCAAGTTCTCAAAGGTCTCCTTGAGGTCTTCCAGCAGGGTGCCACGCTTCTCCGTCTTCACCACAACATCGTCTACATAGACGTGGGCATTTCTGCCGAGTTGCTTGAGGAGGCATTTCTGCATGCAACGCTGAAAGGTGGCACCGGCATTTCTCAAGCCAAATGTCATGGTCAGGTAACCGAAAGCTCCGAATGGGGTGATGAAGGCGTTCTTCAAGCGATCAGCCGGGTTCAACTTTATCTGGTGGTAGCCTGAATAAGCATCCAAGAAACTCAACAGCTTGCATCTGGCTGTGGAGTCTATCACTTGGTCAATCCTTGGCAGGGCGAACGGATCTTTAGGGCAGGGTTTGTTGAGGCTGGTGTAGTCAATGCACATGCACCACTGCTTGTTCTTCTTCAACACGAGGACCGGGTTGGCAAGCCATTCTGGAAAGAACACTTCCGTAATGAAGCTGGCTGCCAGAAGTCGGGCTATTTCTTCTCCAACTACTCTTCTCTTCTTTTCCGACAGGCGGCGCAAGGGCTGCCTGACCGGCTTTGCGTCAGATCGGACGTGTAGCTTGTGCTCGGCGAAATCCGTCGGGACACCCGGCATGTCTTTGGGAGACCATGCAAAGACATCCCGATTCTCACGGAGGAAATCGACGAGCTCGCCTTCCTATTTGCTGTCAAGGCCTGCGCCTATGACAGCGTGCCTCTCCGGGTGCTCCAGGTCTAGAGGTATCTTCTTTGTCTCCTTGGCCGGCTGGAAAGAACCTTGAGATTCACATTCTTTGGGGTCAGGAGACAAGGCCGGTTGCTTGCCAGCCAAGGTCACAATTCGATCCAGCATCTTCTTCTCTTCGGCGATCACGAGGGACTCGGCCAGCTGACTGCTGGCTGCTGCACACTCAGAAGACTTCTTATAGTCTCTGGCTATGGTGATAATGCCCTTAGAACTCGGCATCTTCATCTTGAGGTAGGCGTAGTAGGGCACAACCATAAACTTGGCCAACGCTGGTCGGCCAACCAATGCGTGGTACGGGCTCTCCAAATCCACTACCTCGAACCATATTGCCTCTCGGTGGAAATGATCCTTGTCCCCAAAGAGGACATCCATCTTGATCTTGCCGATTTGTGAGCAGGACAGGCCGGGTACGATGCCGTGGAACACAGTCCGGCTTGGCATGAGTTGCTTCGGCTTGATGTTGAGCTTCTCCATTGTATCTTGGTACAGTATGTTGATACTGCTCCCGCCGTCTATCAGCACGCGGGAGAATCGGGCGGCACGCCTCTCCGTCGCCAGGGTGGCATCCAAAACCAGGGCATAGGAGCCAGGAGACGGCATCACCTCTGGATGGTCGTCCCAGCTCCAGCTGATGGGCTTCTCTGACCAGTGCATGAACTCAGGGTTACTGGAGGAGACCGCGTTGACTTCTTGCTGCTGTCGGCGCTGGCTGCGTCGATCTTCTGTCTGGCTGGTGAACACGACGTAGGCGGCTTGCTCGTCGGGGAACTCGTCTTGGACAGCTCCGACTACAGGCCGAGTGGCCGGCTGCTGCGGCGCAGGAGGCGGCTGACCTGGAGGCCGAGGCGGCAACAGCCCCTCGCCCTTGGAGATTCGGGTGTTGTATGGTTGGACGGCTTCGCGCCGCTGTGAAACTTGCAAGGGGCGTCGAGGGTTTGCTCGTAGGAGAAATCTTGCTGCCAAGCCGGCCTGCCGCCCTTTTGCTTCTTAGGAGCCGGCCGTCCCTCAGGCTGCTCTTCTTCGATCGTGGCCACCTGCCGGCTAGTGGAAGGTGGCATAGGGGCCTTGCGCTTGTGGTCGTTTTGATACGGGCGCCGGCTTGATTCTCCAGCCGGCGTCTTGGGAGCCGGCGCCAACACTTTTCCGGAGGCGTCTACCCGGAGCTCAATCTTCATTGAGGAGTCGGTCGTGGCATACTTGTCCGCAATGATCAGTAGCTCATCAAGGGTTGTCGGCTCGTCGCAGAGGAGTCGGTGCTTGAGGAGAGTGCCCTCGCGGCACCCGGCGGTGAAGTACTCAATGGCCTGAACCTCGTGCACCCCTTCGCAGGAGTTGCGGATCTCGGCCCAACGCGTGAGGTAGTCATGGGTTGATTCGCTGGGCCCTTGTACGCACAAGGAGAGCTGTCGGGGCTTGGGAGCCCGCTTGTAGGTGCTGGTGAAGTTGCGTATGAAGGCTTCGGTGAAGTCCAGCCAGCTGTTGATGCTGTAAGGCTTGAGGCTGTTGAGCCAGGTGCGCGTCGTGCCTTGGAGCATCAGGGGGACATATTTCACGGCAACGCGTCGGTTGTCGTTCGCTATGCGAACCGCGGTGGAGTAGTCGATCAACCAGTCTTCCGGCTTCACAGAGCCATTGTACTTGGGCGTGTCTCTTGGGAGCGAGAACCCTCTGGGAAAGGGCTCGTCGCGGATGCGGGGGCCGAAACAAGGTGGGCCGACATCATCTTCTTCTTCCAGGGCCAGGGATCACGCAAGGCGGTCGATCTGATGGCGGGCATCATTCTCGCCGACTCCTTCACGGCGACCAAGTCGGCCGCTGAGAGTCGGATGCTCGACAGGCGGCGGGGTCGGATATCTTTCCCCGCGAGGCGGAGGAGGAGGCAGGTCACCTCGTCGTTCCACACCTCGGGGACGGCCTTCTGCGTCGTGCTTGATGGTGATGCGAGTCCGGCTGCGGCTAGCAGCCAGCTCCTTCTCTTGTCTTGTACGGGCGCCACCCGCAGTCGGCATACGCGACGTCGCGCCGTGCTCTCGACGAGGGGGGCTTTCAGCTCGGACGCTGGCTTCATGCCGCGCTGCGGCCGCGTCGATCAGCTGCTGGATGCGTCTGGTCATGTAGGGGAGCTCGTCAGCCCCCAGTCCGTTTAGCTCGTCAACAATCGACTGGGCGGCGCGTAGATTCTCGAGGGGCATGGCGTAGACTGGGCGGTCCGCTCCCAGCATGTTGGCGATGGCCGCGCCGCGTTTCTTGACAACGCCAACTCGGCTCGGCCCTTCTGGAGGCAGCGTGCCAAAGGCGGCGCGGTCGACTTCGCGCTGGTGGGCTTCCGTGAGGCGTCTCATGGTGGCTATCTTCTGGCCCTCAGCAAGGAGGGCAAGGCGGCATGCCTCCAGTGCCTCAGCGTCAGCGTCCGCCGGGATGGGGGCGGACAGATCGTGCAATGCCGCTTGCAGGGCGTCGCGGGCGTTCTTGTTGGAGGCGACACCGTGGCTGATGACCAGCACTTCGGTGACGGTGCTGCCGCCACTGTCAGCTCGAGGGAGAGGGTCGTCGAAGATGATCACGTCGGAGGGGAAGGCATCGAGCGACATCGTGTCAGAGTCAACAAGTATCGAGTCGGTGGAGCTGACCGACTCCAAGTCCATGGTAGGCTCGTCGGAGACATGGAGTTGGTCGAGGAGGCTCACGAGGCGACTCTCGGGGTAGCCTGTGCCGCGTCGGATGCGGGCTCGTCAGAGATGCGGGTCTCGCCAAGAAGATCGGCGAGGCAGCTCGTTGTGCAGGCGTCGTCGATGCTTTGCAGCGCGTCGGGGCAAGCGCCATCGGGCGTGCCGGGCTGGCTACGCTCGCTGGGGAGGAAGAGGGTTCCCGTCCAGAGCAGGTCTCCGGACGACGGTGCACTTGGCCCCATGGTGGGCACCAAATGTCGGGTGGTAGGTGCGACATATGCCAACGGATGGCTTATCATTGTGGGAGCCAGTAAGACATCACCGGTGCGTGGAAACGGGATAAGGCAAAGACATGCACGCCGGCGGATCTTACCCAGGTTGGGGGCTCTCCGTGGAGATAATACCCCTACTCCTGCTTTGCGGGGTCTCCGCATGATCACTAGATCGATAAGAAGCTACAAGAGGCTCCTTGAGCTGTTCGGTGGGAGGAGGAAGAAGGGCAAGGCTAGCTCTTTTCTCTCCCTATGGTAGTGTCTAAAACTCTCTGAGATCAACCCTTTGCATGGGTGTCCCGGGGGGGTTATATAGACCTATCCCCCGGGGGTACAATGGTAATTCGGCTGGGTATGGGTCCAGGCCGTCAGCGCCTATGACCACCAGCCTCTCCACCGGCTCCTGGGGCCCGCCGACTGGTGGGTCCTGCCGGCTGCCGGCCCATTGGTCGACAGGCCGGCCCCACCGCTTGGGGGGTCTTGTCAGGGGCTGGTTACTGTTGTCTCGCCTCTGATGACGAGGGCTTTGTCAAGGTAAGCATGGCTACAGTGCGGCCGCCTTGCGGGCGCTCACTGTAGCCTTACCTCGTCTTGTCTACTTAATGGTGCGCGCGCCCCGAGGAGGGGAGCAAGCCGGCTACAGGAAGCCGGCCTGGCCTTAGGCCGGCTAGGGGAGGCCAGGCCGCCTTTGGATGTCTCTCTGGCCGAAGGGGCCCACCGCCTTTGGGCCGTACCAGCGGCCCGTCGTGGATGGTGTCATGATTCGCATGGCAACAGTGCCTCGCCGGACAGGAGTTGTCCGCCCTGTAGGGCATACTGTAGCCATGCACATTCCGGGATTCGGGGGTGGCAGGGTCCACTGTAGCCACGCCCCGTCTCGACACCGTTATGGGGGGTTGACCTTAGGGGGCGGCCCATGGCCGCCTGCCATGAGCCGGCTTTCTTGGAGCCGGTCCTTCATGGGTCGGCTTTCTTGGAGTCGGTCCTTCATGTCCCGGCTTTCTTGGAGTTGGTCCTTCATGGGCCGGCTTTCTTGGAGTCGGCCTTGTGTTGGCGTCCTGTAAAGATTGTTTATGGCCGGGCTGCCTTCCACTAGTCGGCCTATGTGATAGCCGGCCGGAAGAAGGTGGCCCCGTGTCTTGGGCGCTTCAAGGCTCGGTCGGCCCATTGTTTTTTCTGAGGGCCAAATGGAGCCGGTTAGGCTACCCGTGGTCATTTACTCCGACAACCAGCGTCACTCCTCTCCCATTCTAATCCAACACCAGCGCTGCTCCTCTCCTCTTCCATTCAAAAACCACCGCCGGCGAGCGAAGGTGCTGTGGAGAAGTAGATCAATGGAGGAGTACAACCGATACATGAGGATCATAGACAGCGACCCTGTGAAGCTAGCTAGGATGTTGGAGATACAGTCTTGGTTTGACAACAAGGACCAACTAGCAGCGACGGCGACATCCATGGACAAATATCTGCAACAGAGTGAAAAGGCGGCGATACTCCCGGAGGGAGTCGCACGGGAGTACATAGAGCTGCTCTTCTAGGCCATGGAGCAAACAGATTCACCAAATCCAATCATGAGGGAGCGGTGGTGGGAGTAT
Source organism: Triticum aestivum (assembly GCF_018294505.1). Taxonomy (NCBI): domain Eukaryota; kingdom Viridiplantae; phylum Streptophyta; class Magnoliopsida; order Poales; family Poaceae; genus Triticum; species Triticum aestivum. The sequence continues at coordinate 167,142,175 of NC_057804.1, forward strand.
CAATCCCAGATGGAGCATCCACCAGAGATTGAAGGATCGAGCATCTACAGGGTGCCGTTTGTGAGGGTTTCGTGCCAGAGCGAGCCGGTGGAGTCTTCATCGATCGAACCCAAGTGCAAGAGGAGAAAAGTAGTTGGCCAGACGACGCTTCCCTGCCATCCTCCCCCTCGCCGTTCACATCGTCGCACGGGGCGCTATCTGCCGCCGAGGAATAGGAGTGGACTGCCCCCAGCCCAATAGTCGGGCAGGTTGTGAATTGTTAGGAGGAGCTTAGGGTTGTCAGTATTTGCAGGTTGTGAATTGTGTTTTGTGTTGTGTATTTTGAGAGTACTTTCAGATATGAATGTCTTTTGAATTTCAGATTTGCAGTATTGAGCATATGAAGTATTTTATGAATTCTAGAGATCTTTTTTGAGCACTTAAAAAAAATGTAGTTTCATAGGAGTATAAAAGTGCAGACAATGTGATTCTCAGAGAAGAAACTGCAAGTTTCAGTTTCAGATAAGAAACTACAAGTTCAGTTTCAGATAAGAAACTGCAACTTTCAAAGGAAGAGCATTTATATTAACACGGCCTTTTCAAACAGGGTTAACATCATGTTGGAAGTTTTATTCATGGTCGAAAATGGAACTACCAGCCAGTTAACATCATGCCGATCAACATTCATACATAGCACATCTTCATATGATGCACAGTCAAAAGATATGCTATTTTTAAAATGCCCACACAATGTCGAGTGTGCGAAACAGAGAGAAAATGAGGGACGAAGTTTTGGCAAGTGTTGGACGTGGTGTGCGTACATGACAATGGGGACCCACATGTTAATAAATGTCGGGTAGTGTCACTTGGCCACTAGGCTAGTTCAGTAGTTTCATTAATAATAAGGCTTTGGGCGGCTGGAGCAAGAAGACCAGAGGTTGAAGAAGCACTACAGCCGGACATCGTACGGTCACTAGAGCTAGAATCGTTCATACTGACTAAGATGACAAAGCCCTCCGTCCCTGTCAACTTAATAGGCCCACAAGTCAGCCTCCCACCAAGGAGGGTACCAGCTGGCGGGGGGAGTATTCATTTTTTGTGCGTAATAAGGAGGCACTTCCTTGCGTGCGAAGATAGCTGGTGGGTCTGACCTGTCAGCGGGGGGCATATTTTTTCGCGAAATACAGAGGCCTTCCGGTGGGTCCCAGATGTCAGGTGGAGGAATCATTATTTTGTGCGTAATAAGGAGGCATTTCCTTGTGTGCGGCCATGGACCCAGCTGTCAGCCTCTCCACGCGCAGTCTACTTCCGATGGTGTCGTTCATTGACCACGTTGACCACGCCGTGCCGAGCGCATCCAAGGTGGTGGACGACGGCGAGGCCCTGGACAGCAACGAGCCAGAGATGGGAAGACGCGGGAGTAGAGTCGCAGATGGAGAGGTGTACGAGGGTTAACTGGTTCTGGTGCGGTGTGGTTCGGCAGTCGGTGGAGAAGAACAGGAGGTGTGGAGGGGGGGAGGGATGGCCTGGTCAACGGTGGAGTAGCGCTTCACGGCGAAGCGTGCTAAGCAGAGCTGCTAGTAGTAGGAGGCGAGAGGTGGTCCCCGCGGCGCCGGAGGAAGAAGATGAGAGATTGAAGATGGATGTCGGTCGTTGGATGTAAATCCAACGGCTAACGATGTCAGAATCATTTGTTGACTAAGTTGGCAACGACTTGCGTTGGTTTCGACCTATTGGCCCACAATTTACAGCCAATTTGATCTTTTTTTTGAATTACAGTCCATTAGCTGGGCTGGGTGAACAAATAATGTAGAGTCCATGCGGCCCATTTATTTTTTTTCCTGAAAAATTACAGGCCATTTGCACTTTCTCGAAATACATGATTTTGCTGGGCTGATTCTAATTATAATGTTGGGTTGAGCCAACAATGTTATCAAAAACTAAACAGGGGCTGAGCATTTTGTTATAAATATATTTAAATAATAAGTGATTTATTATTACATTCGTCCTTAAATCTTACCAAGCTTTTGTACACAATCACTAGGATTTTCATGCCAAAACAATCCAGGATTTTATTGTTAAGAAATTATTTTTATAAGTTAATAAGATGTGGGATATTGTTTTCTTACATATGTAAGTATCTGTTAAATATATGATGACAATATAAATAATATATAATAACATATAAAATAATTTAAATACATATGATATAGTTAGAAGGGAAACATAAGTTGGAGCAGGCGTTCCTATTCTTATATAGAAAAATAGAACAGACCTCTGTGTTTTCTTCAAAAAAATATACATAAATTGGGCTACCGATATTTCAGGAAAAATAAAACCTCGGATGGGTGGTCCATAGGTCGGTCGATACATGACGTCCCTCAAGAAAATACAAACAGGCCTATGGACCTCCCATCCGAGGTTGTGGGCTGTGCATGTTAAAAAAGAAAGCCTAGATGGGGCGGCCCAAAAACCAGCTGATACTTGCTGCCCCAGTGATAATAAATGATCCCTGCCAGTCGTGCCGCATGGAGCATGCGGCCCAAACCAGCACCGGTCGTGCCGCATGCTCCTGCCTCCCGTGGCCGGCTGTGCTGCCGTGGAGGCCTCACCGCTCCCTACTATTCCCACCGCTGGCTAGGCCCTACGATGACGGCAGCCTCACACTGCAGTCGAACCACTGAACCCTCGTACTCCTCCCCGCGCGGGCTTCCACTGTCGCGTCTTTCCTGGCTCCGCGTCGTCCCCTTCCTAGGTCTCGCCGTCATCCATTGCCCCGGTGCTCTCCGCGCGGCGTGGTCAACGTGGTCAAGGAACGACTTCCATCAGAAGAGTACTGTACGTGGAGAGGCTGACAGCTGGGTCCACGGCGGCCGCAGGGAAGTGCCTCCTTATTACGCGCAAAATATTATTCCTCCACCTGACAGCGAGGACCCACAGGACGGGCCGCCGTATTTTGCAAAAAAACGTTTCCCCCTAACTGCTGGGACCCACCAGCTACATCTTCACACGCAAGGACATGCGTCCGGGCAAAAAAATGATTCGGCCCCCTAACTGTTGGGACCCACCAGCTACATCTTCGCACACAAGGAAGTGCGCTGACAGTTGGGACCTACCTGGTCGAAGCATACGTAGCGTTGTCATTCTGGTCGCGAACGTGTATGTACATACTGGTCGATGTAGAGGCGCGCACGTATCATGTACACGTACGTACAACGGCCAGTGTGCAAGAAAGAATATACGGCCACGTACGTACATACGGGCGGGGTCTCGAACGCCTACTCGCTCATACATACGGCCAGGGCTTGTGTACATGGCTGTGTTGGAACAGAGAAACTGCGTCGTCATCCTGTTCATGGGGAGGCAACAGAATGAGTCGTGTTCGTCGGGAGGCAACGGAATGCATCGTGTTCATCGGGAGGCAACGGAACGCGTGGGAGCCAACCGGCTTGGATGGAACAGTCGATGGAAACGAGGCCTGGTGTACCGTATAATGGAGGAAACGGCCTTGTCTTCGACCGGCCATGTTCAAAACGGAATCATGTTCATCGAGAGGGGTCTGTCGTACCGCAAAATAGAGGAAACGGACTGTTGTTGGACCTCCTACGGTTGAAATGGGGTCTTGTTGATCGGGAGGGGTGTGGCGTACCACAAAATGGAGGAAACGGACTTGTGTTGGAGTGCTATGGTCAAAACGGGGGTCCTGTTCATCAGGAGGGGTGTGGCGTACCGCAAAACGGGACTCCACGGGATACTGTTCATCTCCACCATCGACCTCCTCCAGCCTCCACAGGCTACTGTTCATCCACCGTCGACCTCCTCCAGCCTCCACCTGTGACTGTTCATCCACGGGCACCTGTTCATCCAGCCTCCACCACGCGCTACTCCACCGGCTACTGTTCAACCAGCCCTCTCCACGGGATCCTGTTCAACCACCCCTCCCCGGGCTACTGTTCATCCACCCATCCACCATCTACTATTCATCCAGCCCTCCACGGGGTCGTCTTGTTCATCCAGCCCTCCAAGGGTCCTGTCCATCCAGCCCCAACTGGCTCGATCGATCGGGGTCCTGTTCATCCAGAGGCAACACCACGGGGTCATGTTCATCCACCCCCACCGATCACTGTTCATCCACCCCCCAGCAACGCTCACTATTCATCTAGAGGCAGTATCGATCGGCTTTAGTTAGCAGCAGTAGCGAAGGAATCGCTCGATCGGGTTCAGTTAACAGCCATCGATCGATCGCTCGGGTTCAGTAACACGTAGCCTGTAGTGCAATTGCTCGGGTTCAGTTAGAGCCCAATGCCTCGCTCGGGTTTAGTTAGAGCCCAACGCATCGCACAAACGCGCGTACGTGTACGAGAGAAACGCGCATCGCTCGGCCCCGACCACCCACCGTAACCGGGAACACCCCGAAATTTTCCTCGCCCTCGCTTCTACCACGGTTTTTCCGTCATGGACGACCCAAATAATGTCATGCAGCTGCGTTTACGGCCCGCCCAGGATGAAAAACCCATTTTCTATCATGATTTTTTGTCATAGAAGTAGGATCCTACCACATCTATGATGATACTGGATTTTGTCACAATTATCGTCATAGAAGTGTCATAAGTATGACAGAAAAAAATCATTCAGCCCAAAATGTCATGGATATGTCTTTTTTTTGTAGTGGATGCCCCGTCCTTCCGAGCGCTGCCACCCACACCGAGAGAGTGGCCACCTAAGCCGAGAGTGTCGCTGCATCCACATTGAGAATGGTCGCTTCCGCCGAGAGGGCATCTGCAGCAGCCGACAGGGCAGTTGCAGCTGCTGCTGTGATGGCGGCTGCAAATGCCAAGAGCGCTCGAGCTGCCGTCCATGCCACCGATGTCGCCCTGGCCCGGGTCGAGGCCATCCATGCCAAGATATTCCAGGCCAGCTCGGAATCCAGCATGCAACCCATGTTCAAAAAGGCGGCTGTGGACATAGAGCACCTGCTTCCTCATGAGGTCACCGGGCGGGAGCTGGAGATGTAGGAGGCGGCGGAGATCGAGGAGCGCCGGGAGGAGGAGTTACGTGTGGCCCAGGTCGAGGTAGAGAAGAGTCTTTCCGTCGAGAAATTGGCGGTGGAGTACCAATGCAAGCTCTGCTGCAGCCACTACTACGAGTACTACAACCTTGAGGGCGGCGTCGAGGATGAGGACGATGACGCGGTCGACTTCAACAGGGGGGACGCGGAGTCCACCAACAGCGACATGTTGCCAGGACAAGTCATCGACATCTCATCTCACACCGGCGATGCATAGGCCGGTGTGGCGGCGGATTTGTTAAAATTATGCATACTTAGGCTTTGTTTTTAATGCTGGTCTTTTGTTAGAGCAATGTTTAGGTCAATTGGCTCTGCTTAGTTACTAAAATTGCTCGATTCAGTAAGTGTGGTATGCATGATGTACGCTCTTTTGTGTGCCCAAATTAGCAAGCGATGTTAAATTATGCAATGACGTACCCGGGGAAATTTCCACCAAAATTTGAATTATCAAACTCATCCCATGCGCGTAAAGCAGAAGAATCATTTGCGATGCACACTATCGTTCAAAGTGAATGGTGTCCAGCAGCACCGCACGCAAAGTTTCCCCTCCACATTTCAAAAAATTTGGCCTACCGCCGAAATATCTACCCCTTCCCACCCCCCTTTCTCCCCGACCACAAGTCACATTTCCCCTGTTTCCCCCTTCCTTCCTTCCTTCCTGCCTGCCTAAGCTATATCCGCTTCCTTGCTTGCTTCCTCGCTCTCGTTGTCTCTCATCCTACCGCCGGGGTCGCCATGGTCTTCTTCAAAGACCTCTCCAGCAGTTCCTCCTCCAACGACGACTCCTTCACCACCCGTGTATGCCTCTCTTCTCTCTCTCTTGGGCTATGACTTGGAATGAAGGATTTTTACCCGGCGGTCGATTTGAGTCATTTCTTCCTCTTGTAGTTCCCTAGGACCATCAGTTGCAACAAATGGAGCGGGGTGGCTGAAGATCTGTCTGCTCGTTGTCACCATCAATCTCCATGCGTGAAGCTAGTTGCGTTTGAATATGTGGACAGTGGGAGGAAGTTTCTGGCATGTGCAGAGAAGGTTAGACCCTCTTTCATTGTTACAAATCATTTGTTAGATATGATTCAGACAATTTCACGGTGCCAACCCATTCATACCACACCTTCAACCAAACACATCCTAAGACAGTGTCATAGTTTGTACCTAGTATCTAAAAATGTTGCCATCTCATCAGCGGTGCCATTAGAAAATTATTTGGCACCGCTTCAGTAGTTTGTGTAGCCAACTTGTCCACACATCCGAGCAACCAAGCAGTAAAATACTAAATCTTTATGGCATGAAGGAACTGTGCATCGGAGCAACTAGGTGCTCCGGAGTTTGGGTCCCTGATTTTTTTCCGCTGCATCGGCTCACCAGTGCAGGGCACCGGAGCAAGATGTAGCAACCGTTCTCTTTACGGTTTTGGCATACATAGTGCACGGCCTTAGTGCTATTAGTTCTATGTTACTAAATTTGTGCATGTACACACCTGTTAGTATCAATTTGCTGGCATCCAAACACTGTCGCTATGCTGTTGCAGTTATATTTACCCTCCTCTTAAAATGTTCAATTTGTTATTTATAGTACATGAGTAAGAACTTGTAGCATTGTTGTAGTTAATTATAGCTTCTGGTGTTTCAGAATTTGGTTTTTGTCCCAGTAGCAATTAATTCATTTGCACATTGATCTTTTTGAGAAGATATGTCATAATTAACCTGTTTCTTCAGATTTCAAAATAAGTATTGGTGATTTACTATGTTGCTATAAACCCATTTTCCCTACATTTTTTACTGATACAGTTTTAAATATTATAGGATGAACGGAAGTGTTCTTACTTACAGTGGGTTGATCAAGAGTGGCCACAGTCTTTGAAGATGTGCCTAGCAAAGCTCTGGAGCGTGTATCAGGAAGAGAACAGAGGTACGCTTAGAGAAAGTGTTGTCAACGCTGAAGAATATTTGAAGATGCGGGATAAAAAGAGGAAGGTGGAGACTGATCAGCTCAGATTTTTTAAATCAGACTTTGCTAAGATGCTGTTGGCGAAGGAGGAGGCACTTTCCCAGTTGGCCAGTGCAAAAAAGGTTCTTACTGAACTAAAAGCAGAGGTGGATAAGACGAGCCTAGATGATCTCGATTAGGAAAATGAATATATTGTTCTATTATTGTTCTTATGAAGTTGAACTAGCTATATGTTGTACTATGCTGTTTTTAGGCAACTACTATATTGTGATGTTAAAATATATCTATGTGCCTGATTGACAAATAGCGGTTCGATATGAAATGTGAATTTGTGTAATACTAGAACTATTAATTGTAAACTAATAAACCTGCTAAATGGGTCATGAAATTTTGCAAACTATTCTAGAAGTAAAAGTGCTTGTCATGGATAGCCCAATGCCAGACAATTTTCTTCATCAAATCGTGTGTGATGTAGTTGATAAAAGCAAACATTTAACCAAGGCAGAGTGTGTGTGATAGTTACGCCTATCACACACGAGCCTATACATAAACCTGTGTGGGATGTACATACAAAAGGAAACGTTTTCCCTGCATTGACTGTGTGGGATGTACATACGAACGGAAACGTTTTCCCTGGATTGACTATGTGGGATCTACATACAAACGGAAACGTTTTCCCTGGATTGACTGTGTAGGATGTACATAAGAACGGAAACATACTCCCTGGATTGACTGTGTGTGACATACATACGAACGGAAATGTTTTTCTGGGATTCACCATGTGGGATGTACATACGAACGGAAATGATTGGGTTTCGATGCCTTTCCCGATCGCATACGAGCTCATTTTGCCCCAGCCTATGTGCCAGGAGGGCCTATCCCCGACGGTTTCTGGGTCGTGTGGGAAGGACCCCCCCTATCACCCACACTCACTTGGCGCCGATTCCAAATGTCGTCGCGGAAAGGGGTTAAAAACCGTTTGTATAGCACTGACGCGTACCAGTGTTATGTTGTTTCTTCGACTATAGCATGTCTAGTGTAATTTATCTTCCGCTGCATACCATGTAAGTTATTTGCTTGCTTGTCTTCGAAGATGAAAGTGCTAGTTATCGACTAGAGGGGGTGAATAGGCGATTTTTATGAAAGTCTTCAAAACATGAGGTCTTTGAAGACAAACTGTTAAAATGAACCTATATGATATGCAGCGAAAGATGAACTACACTAGACAAGCCATAGTCAAGTAAGCAGTATAGTGAAAGTACGAAGACTAAAAGCAACTAGGTAGTATGGATTAGAATGGAAGACAATATGAAGCCAAACAAGTAATAGTCGTCACATAGTGAAGTCAATCATATCAGGCAAGTAAGCAATGACTTCACGAAGATGAACTGAAATGTAAAGGAGGAAGGGGATAGAACCGGTAGCTTAGTGAAGACAAGGATTTGGTAGACCAGTTCTAGTTGTTGTGACAATTGTATGTCTCGTTAGGGAGGCTGAGATTGAACTCAGAAGACCGTGTCTTCACCTTAATCCCCTTGAGCCAAGGACACCCAGTCCTCGCACAATCACTCTGGTAAGTCTTCAAGGTAGACTTCCAAACCTTCACAGACTCCGTTCACCGGCGATCCACAATGACTCTTGGACGCTCAGAACGCGACGCCTAACCGGCTGGAGGATGCACAATCCTCAATTGTAATAAGTCTTCAGGTCACGCGGACAGAAAGACTTCAGTGATGCCTAACACTCTTTTGGCTCTGGGTGTTTTGAGCTTTGTCCTCGCAAGGATCTCTCTCTGAAAGGCTTCGGAGGTGGGTTGCTCTCAGACGACAAAAGGCGTGCACTAACTCTGAGCAGCCACCAAATTATGGTGTAGGGGGTGGGCTATTAATAGCCAGGAGGCAACCTGACCTGATATGTCCGAAATGACCCTGGGTCACTAAGGAACCGACACGTATTTAACGGTCAGATTTCAAACACACGCGACAGCTTGGCTTGGGCTACAAGCAAAGCTGACTCATCCAACTCTGGATAAGATTTGCTCTCATTGTCTTCACTCGAAGACATAGGATTTTGGTTGAGTATCACTTCAGTCATCTGACTTTGTTCACTTGGACCCCACTTAACAGTATGGTGGTTCCTATGACTCAATAAATAAAAGGAAACTACGAAACAACTATGTCTTCGCACTCCATAGTCTTCAAGTGAATGTCTTCACAGGTCATAATCTTCATCGTGAATGTCTTCATGAACCACCATTGTCTTCAATGTCTTCATACATTTTTAGGGGTCATCTATGGTAGGTAAACTGAATCAATGAGGGGACTACTACCTGTGTTATCCTGCAATTCTCACAAACACGTTAGTCCCTCAACCAAGTTTGTCGTCAATACTCCAAAACCAACTAGGGGTGGCACTAGATGCACTTACAGAAGACATTTCATGTCTTGAAGACTTACATAAAAATTGCCTATTCACCCCCTCTAGTCAATAATTAGCACTTTCAGTATTCGATCCCTCAAGGCCCTGGTTTGTAATATGAAGCTTGTATGACTTTTATTTGTGTTTAGAGTTGTGTTGTGATATCTCCCTATGAGTCCCTGATCTTGATCATACACATTTGTGTGTATGATTAGTGTATGATTGAATCGGGGGTGTCACACATACATAAACTTATTATCATGACAAAGGCTATACCATATCACATGCAATCCTGCAAAACCAAGTTAGATGCCATCTAATCAATTTTAGAAAATTTTAATTATGTGGTTGCTAGGTTTTACGGTCAACACTAGCTACCTACGTACACACACAAAAGTGATAATCCTTGTTGCTAGATTAACTTTTGGGGTGTGTGAGGGAAGAGACTTAGTTAAAAATCTCTAGCCCCACACTAAACTTCGTCAATACGTATGACCCCTAGAAGATCAAAAATCTTCATTGCCCTCTTGTGATCATGACGGTTCACTATTCTTGACTATGATGTAGCCCAAATAACTGTTAGCAAATCATCGACAACCAGAGTCGATCGATTATCAAAATTTTATCAAAAGCTACACCATGACGTCAATGAACTAACATGAAGCAACACTCGTGGGAAGCATATCAAGAACATCAACACTCACATCCACATGTGATCTAGATCCCAACGTGCACCTACTCATAAAACCATTCATGATGCCACTATTCCGAAACATAGTAGAAAACAAAAAAATCAGCCTATGAACACCCAGGAACAATATGAAGGTGCATTAAGGGATTGGGTCATGATTGTTACCAACTCCGAGTATGTAGCGGAAGCAAACGAGTCACTGTAGATTGTACTTGGAGTCCCTCGAACCGTTGATGAATGATCCCACGAGCCGCCCTCGAACGATCGCTCGAACCGAACATCGAAAGCACGACCGTTCTATAGTTTGCAAGCGTACAGTCTTCATGATCCGGCAGCGCTTCACTGTCCAAAAGTAATCTCTGCCTGAGAATTAGAGGAGAATATTAGAGACACTCTGGGCTTCTAATTATGAGGATTAGAGGAAATAGAACTAGCTGTAATGATCTAAATTAGAACTAGTAGTATTGGGTTGAGGAGGCACCTAAAACTTGTATGAAGAAAAGGGCAAATACCTCCACTATATATAGGTTAGAGGGGGAAGGAGGGGTAGCCATCGAGGAGGGAAAGACCCTCCTTGGGGTGTCGGACAAGAGGGGTACTCCTCCCCCACTCAAATTCGGCCTCCCCTATCGAAAGGGGGTGCGTCTCCTCCACTTGGGCCTTTGTGGCCTAAGTTGCCTTCCTCCTCTTGGCCTTTTAAGGCCCGTTGATATTTAATTAATTATAAAAGCCTTCTAACAATTATTAGAGCCTTTTATATATAATTTAAGATCACCAAAAACATTCTCCACTTATATATTGGTTATCGGTAACACCCGGTATTGCTCGATAAACTCCGAAACCCTTCCGGTGACTTTGAAACGCCTCCGGTTCCTCTTGGAACTATTCTAAATATTAACGAAACTATTTCACAAATAAATCCTCGATACTATCATCCTACTAACACTCAGCAAGTCGTGATTACCTTAAACTTGTGACCATGTAGGTTCGGTAAACCATAGACATGAAGGAAACCTCATTCGTTCAATGACCGACAACGAAACCGTGGACGTCCATATCGATCCCTATGATTACACGAATGACATTCGAGTGAACCTTTTGGTTATCATGTGATGTTCCCTTCGCTTCGTGATACTCTACAAAACTCGAGGTGAGATATATCGGTATCCTATTGAGTCATACACATGCTCATTGTATAGGTCTCCTTGTTGCCGTTTTGTTCCCCTTTCTCGTTGTCGCGTTTCGGTATCCCCGTGATGAAGTCACCTGTGTCTGGCCAGACGATGATGGATGTCGTCACACCGAGAGGGCCCTAAGAATATCTCTCCATCGTTGGAGGAGCAAATTCCACTTGAGCTATCGTGTCCCTTGTCAAACTTTCCAATGAACCTGTAAGTTATCGTTATGATCATCAAGTTAGTCATGATTTTTGAGCAACCCTAGAGCTGATTGTACGACAAGAAGTGACAACGATACTCTCATGGTCTAAGGAAGTAAAATCACAAGTTAACACTCCATGTTATAACAATTGACTCATGACGATATTATCTCAAAGTATAACAAACAAGTTTGGATCAATTCAGTATGATCGTTCTTCTAACTCATACTCTTAGTGTTGTTTTGAGACTATCGTTACACTTAACGATATCTCACGATCCGGAAAACATAATCACCAACAACACTTGAGCTATTCTTATAGGCGAGATTAGGAATCTTATTTTACCATTTATCATTCTACACGTACATATGATTTTTCCACTAAATCACATATTCCAGGATCATAGCAGTTATATTATAAAATATAAACTCTAAATTATGAACACGGAAATATAATAATACAATATTATTGCTCCAGGGCATACTTCTAACAGAATTCAAGACAATAACTTTCTTGGACCAATTCTAACTTACTGTGCCACCATAAATCATTTAGTTTGAAATCAAAAAATCACTTTGGAGCATAGATGAAGATTTTATCGATGTACTACTTACAACGAGCTTGTTTGGATACAACTCCTTACAACAATCTTTTCATTTTCTCCGAATGCAAGAAACATGTCGTCAATACTTAACGACATTTTCACTATTGTCCTATGATCAACAATTTGACCATTTCGGTAACTTTACTCACAACTTACTTCGAGTATGATCATATCTAGTTATTTACATGCATATCATGAAACTAAAACAAGTGTGATTGAAATCATGTATTTCACTCGTCAGTATTTCAAGATACCGATTGTTGCTAAGAACTTCTTTCATGTGACTTTGACAAGAAACTCTTCCTGACGTTTTCATACTAAACTGCTTTTAATATTTGTCAATACGTATTTTGGTTAATGCCGATTAGACACTACAATCTCCAAGATTATTATGCCTAATACCAATGATTACGTACTTTACTGAAAACTAGTTTTAATAAAGTCTTAATTTGTGTCAAGAAATTAATATAATTTCTAATTAACAATGTGTCAAGTACATGTAGTGTTTAGAAATAGGGCCATTTGCATTTCTGTCCCTAACTCGAATTATCTACTCATATTTGCCCCTAATTTTGAAGCATGCTTAAATTTGCCCCTCTGCCATCAAGTCACCTTATAGAAATACCATTGTGTGTCGTTACCCTCCAATCAAAGGGCTTTGATTGTCTAATGAACAGTAAATTCAAAAAAAATAGCAAAAAAATAAAAAAAAAACTGAAATTTTGTGAGATACTCGAGTGCGCAAGGTGCGTCCAAATTTTTGTGGTGTTTGGACATTCCACGAGCCCGTGAGAAGGGAAAGAATTTAATCTGTATGCCTGTGAACAGTAAATTCAAAAAAATAGCAAAAAGTTAAAAAGATCTGAATTTTGCGAGATCGAAGACGCTCGGGTGTCCAAGGTGCGTGCAATTTTTTGTTGTGTTTGTACATTGCAGGAGCTCATCGAGAAAAGAAATCAAAATTTGGCTCAAAAAATGCACTATTTTTTTTACTAGAGCTCGCATGTCATTTGATCACAAAAATTTGCACTCACCTTGCACACCCGCGCGTCTTCGATCCTGCAAAATTTCAGATTTTTTGTATTTTTTTGCTATTTTTTTGAATTTACTGTTCACGGGCATACATATTAAATTCTTTCCTTTCTCACGGGCTTGTGGAATGTCCAAACAACACGAAAATTTGCACGCACCTTGCGCACTCGAGTATCTTCGATCCCACAAAATTTCAGATTTTTTTAATTTTTGTTGCTAGTTTTTTTCAAATCTACTGTTCACGGAGTTACTGTTCACCAGATGGTCAAAGTCCTTTGACCGGACTGTAACGGCATGGAAGGGCATTTCTATAAGGTGACTTGATGGCGAGAGGCAAATTTAAGCATGCTTCAAAATTAGGAACAAATATGAGTAGTGGGTTTGAGTTAGGGACACAGATGTAAAAGACCCTTAGAAATATTATTATGCTCCACTTGCTTTCTTGTAAATACAAGTATCTTTGCTTTTCTCGATGAGATTAAATTATTTGACCATTTCATTGGAACAAAGATTTTAACTTTAGTATGCTTGTTTCAGTCTATTATAGGATCTCTTGAAGTTTGCTCACTTACTAGCATCCTATCGATCGACAAAATTACCTTGAACCGTATTTTAGTTCTATTTTATATCATGAGAATCATTTTGACATCCATCTATTGTATGTCATTATTAAAATATTTAGTAATTACTTTCTCCGTTCCCAAATATTTGTCTTTCTAAAGATTTAACAAATGACTACATACAGAACAAATTGAGTAAATCTACACTCTAAAATAAGTTAACATACATCTGTATGTTGTGACCATTTGAAATGCCTAGAAACACAAATATTTGGGAACCGAGGGAGTACTAGTTTAACCTGAACTGATTTTAGGTATTGCGGGGATGAGGCAATCTCATTGTAGTTAACTCCCTTAACCAAAGGAGGTCTCTCTCTCGCACGCGTCGTCCTCCCCGGCCTCCACTGCATTCCCTCCCTTCCCGTCTGCTCCTCCCTCCTCCTCGCCCGACCCCGTCTACAACCCCTGGTTAAAACCCTACGTACTGCCAACCCCGTTGCCATGGCACCGCAGCCGCCTCTCTTCCCTCCCGCTGCCTTCGACCGCGGCGGCGGCGGCCTCCCTTCATGGGACCCTAGCCGCACCTCCAACCCTTCCTTCGACCAGGGCTTCCTGAAGGCGGCCTTCGACGGCGAGCTCCACCTCGTCAAGAGTAAGTACTACCTCCCTCTGTCCGCGTCCGCGATTACTTTCTTCATTTTCCGGTTCCCGTCTGTTTCCGTGCTGATTTTGGCGCCGATTCGTTTTGCATTTCAGAGGCGGCGAGGGTGGTGGGAAGGGGGGCGGAAGGCAGTCGCCTCGCTGAGAAGATGGGCGCGGTCAGGGACGGCTACGGCATGGGCTTGTTGCACACCGCGGCCCTAGGCGGGAGCCTGCCCGTGTGCCGCTACCTGGTCGAGGACATCCGGCTGGATGTCGATGACGTAGGCCCGATGGGTGCGTCGCCTTCCTTCAAGCCCTCTCCTTTCCTTTCCGTAATAAGTACAGGAGCTCTCATTCCCGCACTGAATCATCCCAGCTTTCGTTGATTAGAGAGTGGCTCTCGTTCATTCCATCCAGGCAGTTGTTCGTTTGGATGGGCTGAATTTGTGCTAAGCTTCTCTGCTCTGTTGTCCCTGACAGGCGAAACGCCTTTGACTGTTGCGATTGGCTGTCAGAATGTGGATTTGGTGCGCTACTTTCTTGATCAAGGTGCTGCTACAATGAAGCTCAACGACAGTGGGAGTACTCCCCTCCACCTTGCTGCTGCAGCAGGTAGTATCGATCTCTACGCATAAGTATCTATTGCACACACTCATCATTCATAAATTGTTCTTCATCTCCCTGTGTACTACTGTGTGAGGAGCGAGGACCTATATATCCGTGAGACACGGAGTAAAAATTTCTGACCGAATATTCTTTATAGTGGCAAATATCCGAGGAAAGTGAGTATGGTGCTGGCTGTATGCGAAAGTTCTTCCTTCCCCCCCATAGACATCATATCATGGAGAAAATATAACTAGCAGGCCATCTTTTTTTTTCACGACATTGTTAATTTATTTTAGCCAAGTCCAATTTTTTTGAAATGCCCTTTTGTCCACATCATGCATACTCACTCAATCAATTCACAAGACATATTGACTCTGTATTTCAGTATGTCCTCTAATTTAGACTTGTTTCTTATGAAGTTTCTTAGCACATTGTTAGATAGGATGGCGTGAATACAAGGACTTACAACAAAAATCTACAGTTGACTAAAATATATCCTGTATTATTTTTATCCAGGAAGCTGTGAAATAGTTGAGCTCTTACTCTGCAGTGGAGCTTATGTTGATGCACTACATCTTGGTGGGACGGCACTGCATTCTGCTGCCCGTGATGGGCGGGATGATATTGTGAAAGTTTTGCTAGACCACCATGCAGACGTAAGTGTCACTCCCATCTTTTCTTTTTCTGAACCTTCATGCTATTTGGAATGGTAAGATCGACAATATAGTTTTTTTATATACTTATTTCAGTGTTTCCCTATCCATCAACTTTATCCTATTTGAGTTTTTTTCTCATGTGGCTGGCTTTGTCATGTTGCACTTGTTGTTCTTATTCCTTCTAGCTATAAGCTATAATCAGGTGGAGTCTGGCTCTTCACCTGCTCCAGTTTTCAAACCATATTCTCATTCATATATTTTTCTTGCTAATATGAGTAGCATTGTTGATATTTTTTCAAGCCAATTCATTTTCTCTCATCTACTAATCAACCCTTAGTATCCTTTTGAGCGCCGAGCCACCAATTTTCCCTGCTTCACTGCACACATTCCACCAGTGACCAGGTGGAGTGTAGAAGCCTTTTTTTTAGGTTGGTGGATTCTAGAGACTTGGCTGTACAACATGCTTCTTTTTCCTAGCATGTTCTTTTTTTTCGTCCAAAATTCAAAGAATAAAAATCTTGCATGTATATACGCGTGAATCATGTACCCTCAAGTGCTAGTAATTTTGTTCTTGACTTGTACTACCTCTGTACCGAAATATAAGACGTTTTTGTAGGCTAAACTAGCCTAAAAACGTCTTATATTTTGATACGGAGGGAGTAGTTTGCATGAAAACACAGGAATCAGGAGCTAAAAAGGCATTTTTTAGGTGCTTGTTTTTTTTCCACGCCAATAAAAAAACATAAACTTTTTCATAAAACATGAAATTTGAACATGATAAGGAGCCATCTACATGTGAGAATATTTTGAAGAACGAAAAAAATTATTTGAGAAGGCGGCAAATGCTTCCGAGCACCATACGGCATTATCCATGCATAATCTCAGTTTCTACCATCGTTGCATGATACGTCTGACAACTTGAATTCAGCATGCTTACCAATGATTTAACATGGTATCACTCTAGTGTGTTAATCGGTAAGATCTTGCTTTGCAGTGTTCCTATATTTTTATTAGTGCTTGACGTTCAATGCACAATGACTGTTAAGATCTAGCTTTGCCTCTTGTATGTCCACGGATTTACTGTGCTGGAAACTCAGCCGTGCCCTTCTTTTTTCTACTTCTCTTTTGTATGCATTTTTAGGAATGGTCACAGATGTCCCAGAAGGATCACGGATGATGAGGATTCACCAACTTTCATAGATAATATGAGAAGCTAATTCATTTACTTTTGCAATGTTTGTGTATGCTAATTTTGTTATTTCATCTTTTTGACAAAAGTTTTTACTCACAGTAACATGGTTATATCTGCTATTTATTACTCCCTCCGTCCCAAAATAAGTGTCTTGAGCTTAGTACAAATTTGTGCTAGAGCTAGTACAAAGTTGAGACAGTTATTTTGGGACGGAGGGAGTATATGCTAGTTCTAGTTATACGCAATTTCTAATTTCTTAGTCTCTCAACAGCATAAGATAACTTTGGGTGGTACTGGTTATACAGCTCTTGCTATTGCTAGTGTTGTGCACTCACTGAAATGTGTGAAGCTCCTGCTTGAGGTATGTTACTTCGTACATCAACTTACACATTATGTAATAATGAAAAAAGAGGATGCATTCTCAAAAAAAAGAAGAGGATGTTACTCAACTAATTTTTTTATTTTTCTTCAAATGATTGTGACGCAATTTGTATGTGTGTTGTATGAAGCATATAACCCAGATTTTTATTGTTAGGCTGGTGCTGATGTGGATGGTAATTGTAAAGAGACACCATTAATCATTGCTGCCATTAGTGGCTCAACTGAAATCCTGAAGTGCTTAGTTCTGGCTGGTGCGGATGCTAATGTTCCTGACAGTGTAAGCTGTTGTACCTTGTTGTTACATGCATGCTTTTGTGTCTATACCTAATATAAGATATTCTAGTAAAAGTTCATTTTTAGTTTTCCATTTCAAACTGTTAACTTGAGACAAACATCTGGATGAATTTGCTTATTGGCAGGTCTATTTTGTGTGTATTTTGGGTGTCTCGATTTATCCTAATAGGATTAAAATACATGAAACATCAAAGGTACATTTGAAATTCAGTCCCCTGTTCTATTTTATTATTTGGAGAGGCACGTGATGGTTCTAGGCTATCTACTAGATTGGAAGAACATACCTTAGAGTTTCCACTTCGAACAAAATTTTCTACATGGAACTTGCAAAGAACTTCTTTGGGTTGTTGGGATAAAAATATAACAGTTGTTCTTACCATTTTGGAGGAAAAATGAAGCAGAGGTTGCAAATACCAGGAAGAGTTACTACTTCTCTGTTTCATCCTAGAAGTTGTCAGGGTAGTATTAGATCACATATGTTAACAATATAGTTCTTGAGTTGTGGTTGCTGTCCTATCACATGTTTATGTGCTCATTGCTACAATATAAGATACGCTACATGGCTTTTGTAGCACTTAATGTTATGCCGATCTCTAGAATTTATTTTATTTTATAACATGTGTATGTGCCTGATGGTTGCTCATATATCTTGCATACTGCAAGTTTGTCGTTTTCCATTGCCAAATACTGAGTGAAGTTAATCCTGCTTGTTATCATGGCAGTTAGGACGAGCTCCTATTGAAATTGCTGCCCGCTCTGGTAGGCGTGAAGATGTTGAGATTCTATTTCCGGTCACTTCTCGTATTCCAAATGTATGTGACTGGAGTGTAGATGGGATCATTAGGCATGTAAAATCAGTGCGTCCAGCGAAGGTATAATTTGAGTGCCATTATTATATTAATTTAAATGGTTTGTGTGCAACTGTGTATGTTGGCTGTTAGCTTTCAGACAGAGACCTTCCCAGTTTGGGATTTCTGAAATTCATTGCTGTTACTTCAGAAATGAGCTTGAAATTCATTGCCCACTCTTTCTCTGTGAATATTTGAAAATTTAGCTACAATTGGTGGCTAAGAATTGTATTGACCATGCATGTTAAGTGTGCGCCAGTCTTATTGCATGCTTTTCTTAACTATGACCTATGAGCCGGTGAAATGAAAATATTGTGTTGCACACTAATCATTTGGGAGCAATACAGTTTTGTTGAAAGCAGTTTAAATATTTACCTTGATCGGTTCTGTTAAGCTTGTAAACCGTATAGTCTTTCTGACATGACTTTGACGGCACATTGCATGTTAGGTTTGTAATATGCAACGTGCATAGTGATTTACTGGTATCCCTGTGGTTTATGTGTTTGACCTCTTCTGAATCTTGTAAGGACTAACCTAGCCAGGGTTAACACCCCGTGTTGATTTTAAATCAGTTTGGACAGAGATGAGCATTTAACAACTAAGGTAAAATAATGTCTAATAAATTGGCGAAGAAGAAATACTAGTTTTAAGTGATGAAATTATGATCTGTGGGGATTCTGCAGAGGTAGCCTATTCCAACTTGCTTGTGACTGAAGGCTTTGTTGTCCTTGGGGATGTAGAGGATGTAAGATTGGGTCATAAGCAATGCAGATAAGAGAACATTTGAAATGTGTGAATTTGAGATAAGTCAGACTAACTTCTATCAGTAATTTGGGTTGGATCACAGTAGAATCATGTAGAAGTTGAAACAAATCAAACAATTCTTCCAACTGGGGATACTAAGCTTTATTATTATTTTTATGGATAAACCGCGTGACAGGAGGTTTAATATTCATGACCACTTTATACATGGTAGATATTGAGATGAGATATTGCATTGATTCAGGGAGAAAGTAGTTATAACATGAGGGAAGGGACTAGGTGTGGTAATGAATCTTTTTATATCATTTGGTTGCTCTCAATGTTTCAGAAAGCCATGCTTACTAGTGCAAAATCTAAAGCGCATGAGGCGTTCAAGAACGGGAACTATTATCTTGCAGCAAGAATATACAAAGAGGTATATTATTACGAATTTGCTAATTCTCAGTTGCCTGAAATTTTCGTAAATCTGAGCCACCTAAAATTGCTCCTTGGTTGGCCTGAACTGCACCTTTTATACTAGTTCTTGCATGTTTTACGGCATAGTGCAAATTTTGTACAAAGTGTGCAACCTCTGCAAACTAAATTTTCTGGTTTAGTTTTTATCCTGTATATATAATATTCTACTTGTTTTTCTCTATCAGAGTAAAACTTCTCCAGAAATTCTATATATTGTAAATATATTTTTTGTTTTAGTAATTGTTTATTTTTATCTTTTATAAAATATTGATTTTGTTTTTTCTATTCTAGTATTATGGGCTAATACACAAAAGTTGACGTTTTGAAAAATTTCGTTCATCTGATGGATATACAGCCCCATATTATTAATCTTGTTGTATAAGTTTATGGACTTGTTGACTGTTCAAAAAAGTTCAAGATCCTACAAGGCATTTTAGCCTTATTTGTTTGTTTCTTCTTGGAATGGCATGTTGGTATGGGGATTATGCTTTCTGCACATTTGCGGATATGCTAATGTTGCGAAGTTGATAGAGATTGCAGATATGCTAATGTCTCTGACCCGTTCCTATTAGAGCATCTACAGCCAGATTTGGCAAATCCAGCTCCCTGTATGCCCGGGCTCCCTATATGCCCCCGGGCGCATCTGTAGACGGCGCCGAGAGGCCCCTCATTTGGCCTGCCGGACAGCCAGACTCCTCGTATGTGAATCCTTAAATCCATGCAATGCATGCACGTCGATCATAGAGCACAAATTCATCACAATTCAACAATTTACCAAATGCGACAAAGCAAAATAAATCATAGTTCGACAGTTCGGACATGCCAAAGTGTAATTGAAGTCCGAGCGTGAGAGATCGCTCGCTGGCCGGATCACTCGCCGGACAAGCTGGCCGGATCACTCGCCGGACACCATCCATGCTCCTGCTCTGCGGCCAACCTTGCCTCCTCCTTGGCTGCCAACCTTGCTTCCTGCTCCGCAGTCATCCTTGCTTCGTAGTCCCTACGTTTGTTGATCTCCTTCATTCCCACAAGTCACTTCTTTGCATGCTCATCCAAGGTACTTTCGTCCGTCAACATTATCTTGGCATCCTCAGCGTCTCGAGCAAGTTGCAACCTCTTATTCTCAAGCTCAATTTCTCCAAATGTCTGGGCCTTCTCCATCTCCCATTTGATCGCCGCTTCGCTCTTCTCCAACTCGATCTCGACCCTTAATTTGTAGCTTCTTGAACGCCCTCTCCTGGTCCCAATCCATCCTCTCTTTTTGTGCATCCAACATGAGCTTGTACCTCTCCTCTTTCTTGTTCTCCTTTAAGGAAAAATGTCTGTCCAATTGAAGGACATTTTTGTAGCCGCAGCATCACAAGAGGCCCTCGCCTTCTCCTACTTGTTTCCCATCACTTGCCGGTTATCCTTTGGCATGGTGGCTCTTCCATTCTCCCCTACAATTTCTTCCTCTTCGTCGTCTAACCCAGTTGATTGGTCGGAGCTTGAGCCATCATTCTTCCTTTTGCCGGCCTTGAGATCGGCCACAAATTGTGTCCACTTTGGTTTGCATTCAATAGCACTCAACAATGGCTAAAACCGAATATCTTCTTCTTCTGTCTCTTGATACATAGTGGCCGCCATCATAATCTAGCAAACAATGCATGTATAATGATGAGAATGCAACAAAAAATACAAGCAATTCAAATTATGACAAAATGAAGTGATTATGCTTACGTGAGTGGACATACCCATCCCACTTTGAGGGCGGCCAAGCACTTGTGCATAGTAGCCGACGTATTTGTTCACTTCCCCTTAAATTATCCCCGATGGTTGTTGGAGAGATGCCACATTGCGGTTGGTGGCGATAGGATGCGGCTCCACATAATGCTTGTGTTCATGATAGTGCTTGTGGATCTTCTCCCAATACCGATTGCCTTTTTGCTCCGTGCTATGTATGAGGTCCAGTGTTGTGGCCAACCAAGATTTAACCAACAAGATGTCCTCAAAAATTGTGAATGCCAGACTTCTTGCCTTGGGCATCTTTCCCTTCTTTTTCTTGTTTGGATTGGGGTTTGATGTGCCGCCGACTTCAAACATAGGACAAGTTGGATCCCCCAACTCATACTGCATTTGGGTCGGATCATGATTACCATTGATCATGTCGACGTGATCAATTCCTACAATTATCATGATTTCAAATGAATTAAAGGTCTATGCAAAACATTGATCATCACATATGCAAAGTTGATCGAAAGAGGAGCAAAGTAAACATACCGAGTCCTGCTATGTCATTCCATCGAACAGGGCATGGGCAGCCGGTGCGCCGCCGGTGCCCGGGCCTGTACGCGACCGAACGAGCGGCGACGAGTCATAGCCGTCCCCTCGAGGTCCACACCCTCTCCCTGCGACGCGCCTTCCCTCTCCCGCTGCCTCCATCGCCGGTCCCTCTGAGCGACGTTCTCCGGCTTGCGGGACAAAGCCAAGGATGGGAGACCCACGGACGATGCAGACATAGCCTCCATGACAGTGGTGTTGGGAAACGTTGCATGGAAAAACAAAAATTGACGCAATGATCTATCCATGAAGATGCATAGCAACGAGGGGGAGAGTGTGTCTACGTATCCTCGTAGACCGTAAGCGGAAACGTTTGACAACGCGGTTGATGTAGTCGAACTTCTTCTAGCTCCGATCGATCCGTATGTACGGCACCTTCGAGTTCTGCACACGTTCAGCTCGGTGACGTCCCTCGCCTTCTTGATCCAGCAGGGTGTCGAGGTAGTAGATGAGTTTTGTCAGCACAACGGCGTGGTGACGGTGAAGTGATCTATGCAGGGCTTCGCCTAAGCACTATGAAGATATGACCGTGGGAGTAAACGGTGGAGGGGGACGCCGCACACGGCTAGGCAATTGTCTCGGGTGTGCTAGAGGCGCCCCCCCACATATATATAGGTGGGAGGGAGAGGGAGGCAGCCAGGGTGCGCCCCAAGTAGGATCCGAATCCTACTTGGGGTTTCCCCAAGTGGCGCCCCCTGCCTTATTTCACCGGAGAAGAAAGGGATGGGGAAGAGAGAAAGGAAAGGGGGGCCGAACCTCCTTTTTCCTTCTCCCAATTCGGCCTCCTGTCATAGGGGGGCGCGCCACCCCTTGTGGGCTGGTGTGCTCCCCTCTCATGGCCCATATGGCCCATATCTTCCCCCCGGGGAGTTCCGGTAACCCCTCCGGTACTTCGATAAATACCCGATACATTTCCGGTGTTCGAATACAATCGTCCTATATATCAATCTTTACCTCTCGGCCATTTCGAGACTCCTCGTCATGTCCGTGACCTCATCTGGGACTCCGAACAACATTCGGTCACCAAATCACATAACTCATATAATGCGATATCGTCATCGAACGTTAAGCGTGCGGACCCTATGGGTTCGAGAACTATGTAGACATGACCGAGACACCTCTCCGGTCAACAACCAATAACGGGACCTGGATGCTAATATTGGCTCCTACATATTCTACGAAGATCTTTATCGGTCGAACCGTTATGACACATACGTTATTCCCTTTGTCCATCGATATGTTACTTGCCCGAGATTCGATCATTGGTATCTCCATACCTAGTTCAATCTCGTTACCGGCAAGTGTTTACTCATCCCGTAATACATCATCCTGCAACTAACTCATTAGTCACTTTGCTTGCAAGGCTTCTTATGATGTGTATTATCGAGAGGGCCCAGAGATACCTCTTCGACACTCGGAGTGACAAATCCTAATCTTGGTCTATGCCAATTCAACAAACACCTTCGGAGATACCTGTAGAGCATCTTTACAATCACGCAGTTACGTTGTGACATTTGATAGCACATAAGGTATTCCTCCGGTATCCGGGAGTTACATAATCTCACAGCTGAAGGAATATATATTTGACATGAAGAAATCAATAGCAATAAAACTGAACGATCAATATGCTAGGCTAACGGATGGGTCTTGTCCATCACATCATTCTCCTAATGATGTGATCCCGTTATCAAATGACAACTCATGTTCATGGTTAGGAAATCTTAACCATCTTTGATCAACGAGCTAGTCAAGTAGAGGCTCACTAGGGACACGGTGTTTGTTTATGTATTCACACATGTATTAAGGTTTCCGATCAATACAATTCTAGCATGAGTAATAAACCTTTATCATGAATAAAGAAATATAAAATAGTAAACTTTATTATTGCCTCTAGGGCATATTTCCTTCAGCCTCCCACTTGCACTAGAGTCAATAATCTAGTTCACATCGCCATGTGATTAAACACCAATAGTTCACATCGTCATGTGATTAACACCCATAGTTCACATCGTCATGTGACCAACACCCAAAAGGTTTACTAGTCAATAATATAGTTCACATCGCCATGTGATTAACACCAAATAGTACTAAGGTGTGATCATGTTTTGCTTGTGAGAGAGGTTTAGTCAACGGGTCTGCCACATTTAGATCCGTATGTATTTCACAAATTTCTGTCTACAATGCTCTGCATGGTGCTACTCTAGCTAATAGCTCCCACTATCAATATCTATCCAGATTGAGACTCTGAGCCATCCGAATTGGTGTCAAATCTTGCATCGACGTAACCCTTTACGATGAACTCTTTATCACCTCCATAAATTTTGACAGTCCTCTTAGCTAATTAAGGATAAATTTTGACCGCTCTCGAGTGATCTACTCCTGGATCACTATTGTATCCCCTTGCCAAACTCATGGCAAGGTACACAATAGGTGTGGTACACATCATGACATACTTTATAGAACCTATGAGTGAGGCATAGGGAATGACTTACATTCTCTCTCTATCTTCTGCCGTGGACGGGTTTTGAGTCTTTACTCAACTTCATACCATACAATACAGGATAGAACTCCTTTGACTGATCTATTTTGAACTCCTTCAAAATCTTGTCAAGGTATGTACCATTGAAAATCTTATCAAGCGTCTTGATCTATCTCTATAGACCTTGATGCCCAATATGTAAGCATCATCATCAAGGTTTTTCATTGAAAAATTCTTATTCAAGTATTCTTTTATGCTATCAAGAAATTCTATGTCATTTCCAATTAGCAATATGTCATCCACATATAATATTAGAAATGGTACAGAGCTCCCACTCACTTTCTTGTAAATACAGGCTTCACCGTAAGTCTGTATAAAACCATATGCTTTAATCACCTCATCAAAGCGTATATTCCAACTCCGAGATGCTTGCACCAATCCATAGATGGATCGCTGGAGCTTGCACACTTTGTTAGCACCTTTAGGATCGACAAAACCTTCTGGTTGCATCATATACAACTCTTCTTTGAGATATCCATTAAGGAATGCAGTTTTGACATCCATTTGCCAGATTTCATAGTCATAAAATGTGGCAATTGCTAACATGATTCAGACGGACTTAAGCATCACTATAGGTGAGAAAGTCTCATCGTAGTCAACTCTTTAAACTTGTCGAAATCCTTTCGCGACAAGTCGAGCTTTGTAGACAGTAACATTACCATCAACGTCAGTCTTCTTCTTGAAGATTCATTTATTTTCTATGGCTTGCCGATCATCGGGCAAGTTCATCAAAGTCCACACTTTGTTCTCATACATGGATCCTATCTCAGATTTCATGGCCTCAAGCCATTTATTGGAATCTGGGCTCATCATAGCTTCTTCATAGTTCGTAGGTTTGCCTTGGTCTAATAACATGACTTCCAGGATAGGATTACCATACCACTCTAGTGCGGATCGTGCTCTGGTTGACCTACGAGGTTCAGTAGCAACTTCATCTGAAGTTTCATGATCATTATCATTTGCTTCCTCTCTAGTTGGTTAGGCATCATGGGAACGGATTTCACTGATGTGCTACTTTCCAATTCGAGAGAAGGTACGATTACCTCATCAAGTTGTACTTTTCTCCCACTCACTTCTTTCGAGAGAAACTCCTTCTCTACAAAGGTTCCATTCTTGGCAACAAAGATCTTGCCTTCGGATCTGTGGTAGGTGTACGCAATTATTTCCTTAGGGTATCCTATGAAGTCGCACTTCTCCGACTTGGATTCGAGCTTATCAGGCTGAAGCCTTTTGACATAAGTGTCGCAACCCCAAACTTTAAGAAACGACAGTTTAGGTTTCTTGCCAAACCACAGCTCATACGGTGTCGTCTCAACGGATCTAGACGGTGCCCTATTTAACGTGAATGCGTCTGTCTTTAATGCATAACCCCAAAACAATAGTGGTAAATCGGTAAGAGAATCATAGATCGCACCATATCTAATGAAGTACGGTTACGACATTTGGCCACACTATTACGCTGTGGTGTTCCAGGTGGCGTGAGTTGTGAAACAATTCCACATAGTTTTAAATGAAGGCCAAACTCGTAACTCAAATATTCGCCTCCGCGATCAGATCGTAGAAACTTTATTTTCTTGTTACGATGATTTTCAACTTCACTCTGAAATTCTTTGAACTTTTCAAATGTTCCAGACTTATGTTTCATTTGCGGCCTCACGATACCAAAGCTGTCAGGACCCCGACTCAATGCCACATCGATCTAGCATGTAACACCTCATATCACTTTGCGGCCTCACGCACGGTATTCCCACGGGTGTCGCCTTACCTTTGCCCGGGACCGTTTGCGCCTTTTGGCACACGTATATGACAGTGTCGCTAGCATCCATATGATAAGGAGCCCGGGCTGACATGGCTAGTCGTAAACCCAAAGTGGCACTAACTTACAGGGACAGGCATCCATGACCCAGCATCGAACGTGTCGGTCATCAGCGAGTGAATCCAGGCTGTAGCACTGGGCTAGCAGGACTCCGGTGAACCGGGCTGTAGCGGGCTAACAGGACTCCGGTATTCATCGCGTGACATTTCCCCGAAGGGACAGACACAGGAACGAAGAAGGACACATGCCGGCCAGCCTAAGTGTTCCGGAGCAGTAGCAAGCTACCATGGCTCAGTGGAAACACTAGGAGACATTTCCCGGTAAGAGAGGCTACTAAGGATAAACAACTAGATAGTCAGATCCCACACATACCAAGCATTTCAATAACATACACACAATATGCTCGATATGTGCAAATACAACATGGCATCACAACATGACTCTACGACTCAAGTATTTATTCAATAGGCTCCGAGGAGCGAGATATTACAAACATGGGTCTCATGACCCAACATTCAGAGCATACAAGTCAAAGCACATGCGGAAGCTTAACATGTCTGAGTACAGACATCTATAAATGAAAAAGGCTGAGAAGCCTGACTATCTACCAGATCCTGCCGAGGGCACAAGATCGTAGCTGAGGTAACAAGCTAAACGTCGAAGTCCACGCGGAACTACTAGTGAGACTGAAGTCTCTCTGCAAAACATAAAATAGGCAAACGTGAGTACAAATGTACCCAGCAAGACTTACATCAGAACTAACTACATATGCATCATTATCAACAAGGGGATGGTGGGGTTTAACTGCAGCAAGCCAGCTTTGACTCGGTGGCTATCCTGAACTACGACTGCAAGTAACTCTTTTGAGGTGGCGCACACGAGTCCACATATTCACCATATCAATACACCACTATGGATCCGCTCCCGTCTCCCTACGAGAACGCCATCCATAGCACTCACGCTTATCTTGCGTATTTTAGAGTATCCACTTTCACTTGTCTATGAACTATGCAAGGGGTCCAAGTTTCCATATCCGAGGAATCCGGCTATTCGAATAGATAATGATAACCCTGCAGGGGTGTACTTCTTCACACACGCTCTCGCCACTTATCGCCCTGTACACGTCATGTACCTCGGCAACCTTCAAGCGGAAGCCGGGCGAGGGAGTCGGCCACGACCTGACTAACCATACAAGTCTCTCGTCCAGGTTTATCGCCTATTCGGGTTCCATCCGCAAGGAGATCCGGCCGGGGTGTCGCTCACGGCCCCAAACGATGTGAGCAGGGTTCCCAAGCCCACCATCCGGGTGCCACTTGGTACACCGTGCCACTGTGCCTAGTCTGTCCCAAGCCCACCTGTACCGGGTGCCACTTGGTAGACTACTAACACTACCTACAAACACCAGAAACTAGTTGCAACTCCTGGACAGAGATCATGTTGATTAATAAGTCGAGAGGGGTCGAGTTACCGGAACCCAATGTGTGGTAGTAACTGGTCATGGATCACAAACACAGAACTCAGTTCCTGAGGACGGCTGCAATGAGACAACCCACCATGTACTCCTACATGGCCTCTCACCGCTACCTTTACCAAATCGTGTTCACACACTTAGCTCACACACAGTAGGACATGTTCACACACCTCTGATTCATTCCCGATGAATCAGACCTGACTCAACTCTAAGCAGTAGCAGGCATGACAAACAAGCATGAATGAGTAGGCACATCAGGGCTCAAACAACTCCTACTCATGCTAGTGGGTTTCATCTATTTACTGTGGCAATGACAGGTCATGCAAAGGATAAAGGGGTTCAGCTACCGCAGCAAGTAACAAATATGTCGTTGTTGTCCTAATGCAGTAAAAGAGAGCAGGAGCGAGAGAGTGGGATTTTATCGGAATGAACAAGGGGGGTTTGCTTGCCTGGCACTTCTGAAGATAATATAGCTCTTCATCGGTGTCATCGATCACATCGTCGGTATCACGTCTATCGAGAGGGGGCAACACCGGCAACACAGAAGAAACACGATCAATGCAATGCACAATATGATGCATGCTATGACATGGCAATATGAATGTGTTTTGGGCTAATGCACCTAGCTATGATTTAAATGAAGTTGGTTTGAATACATGATTCAAATTCCAGCTCCATATATGATTATTTAGATGCCCTTTATATGATTTGTGCTAAACAGCATTTATAAGTTGTTCTAACATGCATGAAAATAGTACAGATGGATAGATTGGATTTTTCTGATCATTTTCCATATATAAATTATTTCATTTGGAGTTACGGTTGAATTTCTATGAATTTTAGAAGTTTATACAATTTTCTGGAATTTCCTGAATTAAATTAAATCCAGAAAACCTATTACGGCGTCAGCATGACTTCACGGTGACGTCAGCAAGTCAACGGGCGTTGTCCAGGTCAAATCTGACCTGTGGGACCCATATGTCAGTGACACATGAACTAATCCCGGGCAAACCCAGCGCTGACTGGGGTTTGACCAGGCGTGGGGCCCACTGTCAGCGGTTGTAGGGTGTTTAGCTGGCTGGGTTAGCTCCTAATGACGAGGCCACGTCAGCTCCCGCCGGAGTTTCGCCGGCGACGACCTAAACTGCGGCGGCAACTCGCCGGACTTGAGCTGCGGGCGACGGATGGATGCGCGAAGGCCACCAGGGGGTAGCCCGCGCTCGACCGCGTCTAGCTGAGCGATCGGAAGGCCTCGGAGTCGCCGGAGATGACGGCGGCGAGCACAGAAGCGGCGGCCGGAGCTCGGGCGAGCTCAAGGTCGAGGCCACAGCGGCCTTGGTGATGCGGGGTTAACACCTACGGTGTCTACGCGGTGCGGCGAGAACGTTGGACGCATGCCCGGGACCGAATGGTCACCGGAGCGTCATCGTCGGCGAGCTTTGGCGGCGGCGCTTGTCGGTCATCAAGGGAGCGACGGCTACGGCAATCAAACGAAGAGGGGAAGAGGGGGAAACGGTGGCGGAGCTCACAGCGGTGCCGTAGGGATGGTTAGCGGGCTCGGGGACGTCCTGCGTGCGGCGGATCGACGACGATGGTGGCCGGAGCCCGAGGTGGAAGACGACGGCGATGGCGACGTTGCTGGCCTCCCGGGGTCGCGTGCGTCGCGTGTGTAGCTCCACGGGGTCGGGACGGAGCTCAGGGATGCGGAGAGGGAGCGAGGAAGTGGCTGTGGCCGCGGTGGTTGCGAGCGACGTCGGCGGCGGCTCTCGGTGGGGAGAACAGAGGAAGGGGAGAGATCCAGAGAGAGTGAGAGAGCGTCGGGGGGGTTGCGTGGCGTCGCGGGAGGCGACCAGGGCGACGAGGGGGTAGCCAGGCAGGCAGGGAGGAGCTGGCGCGGCTCGCCTGCGCGCCGGGCACGCAGCTGCTTCGGGGCGAGGGGAGGAAGACGACGGAGGGGCTGCAGTGGTGGGCTGGGCCGGCCAGCTGCAGTGCTGGGCCGGTTGGGCTACCAGGTGAGCGCCAGGTAAGATGCTCTGTTTTATATTTCTGTTTTTCTATTTATTTGCTCTGTTTTGACTTAGTTTATAAACCAAATCATTTTAATAAATCCTGAAAATAATTGTGGGCATTAACTGAATTATTACAGAGGCCCTCAACTATTTTCAGAATTGTTGGAGCAATTAAAAATATTAACAGTATTTAAATACCCAATTCAAATACAATATGGTTTATTCAAAAATCCAAAAATGTCTTGGAAAAATATCCATCATCTCTGGATATGGTTTTCACCCTTTTCCATTAATCATGAACATTTTTGCAAACCAATTTGGGTTCTTTGAAAATATTTTGAAGTTGAACCTATTTGCATTGCTTTGGTGCTAGGGCTTGGTCATCCCCATTTCAAATTTCATGAACTTTAAACATGATGCACACATGGAAGCAAGCATAGGTCAGGCCAGAACTAGGGATGTGACAATTCACCCCCACTAAACAAAATCTCGTCCCGAGATTTAAGCGTAGGGTAAGGTGAAGGGGGAACGCAACTAGCACAATCTTCACGATCCAGGTTGCACTTCAAATGAACGTTGATTCAATCACCATCTTTGTCTCGTCGTGATGCTCTGAGAACTCCAGCCAACATGACAATGAGAGGAGAAGGGGACTCTAGAAGGACTGATCTTTTCGAAGATCGAACAACTCAGGATCAGATCATGGAGAGACGTAAGAACAACTCTTGAGTTGAGACACCAAACACACATTAGGAATGATGGTAAAGAAATGGATGACGAAGGTTCAAATTGGTAGGCAACCATCCCACGCTTAAGTAAAATGGTGCATGGTTTCAAAGTAACAAGGAGATGATTGCCATGACTCCATAACGGGACACCTTAGGAAAGGTGACGCAAAGAGCTATTCCCCTAAGTGGCAAAAGAATTACTTTTGATTCAGAGATCATTGAAACTCTTCATACCAGCCTAAGGCAATTCACAGCAATCGATTAGCGGGGGTCGGTAGAATGGCATACTCGGACTTGGATGATGTGGACTACCTTGTTGAAGACAACGTAATGGATGAATTTGCTTACCACCGGAAATGGAAGAGACCCGTGGTAGAATGGCACATTGGGGGTGCAAGCTGGGAACAAAATGCAAATGCTGGGAATGATTCTGGTAACTGGGGAAGAACCCAACAATAGAGAGTGAATTCACTGTTTGAAAAGGTCATAGCATTGCCGAGGAAACTGAGAGCACTATACAGTTAATGCCGACAATCAAACCTAGCACTTGCGCGTGCTCTCAAGAACTTGAGCATTTCCATAATCATCAAGATTTTACCAATATCCGTGTCAAGGATCCTGGCAACACAACTTGCTACCATGATGAATGATGATGGATGATGCAGATGCAAAGGAAGATAACACTTCCTCAGATTTCACCCTTGGCGGGGCCAAGGAAATAAAATCTGGATGATCGACCGAGAGACATTTAGCACTCCGCTTCTAATGTTCTCCTTGATGTGCTATCGTAATCCATAGATAATTATGGTTTGATATCTAGAACATCAAGTAAAAGGTCGGACTTCGGGAGCACAAGAATCCATAAGGAATAACTACGGAGGTAAATCCTGCGAAATCCTTATGGGGAGGTGGCCAACTCCTTCAAACAAGATACTACAATTATAGGTCTTCCGGCTGGATGTGTTGGCCACGACATCCACTTTACTGGTTATCGAGGGACCAATATTATAGTTCTTGGGAAATGTTCCAACCATCATATCTGCCTGAGATTCAGAACTGGTTGGTGTCAGAATATTCCAGACTCATCGAGTCTAGGAAGAAAAATGAAAGTTTGCAACACAAATCGACGAGATGACGTTGCGAGATTCTCGGGAAATGAACTACGATAGCAAGCTCCAAAACATGAGCTGGTTCTGCTGCAAACATGTGAACACGTTGTCCCAGACAAGCATGCCCACATGGTAGTCTTACAATAAAACACTACCGAGTTTTGGTTGGGAACCATCATTGAGGATATAGGAATCTTGTGCATGAACTAGTATTGCACAGCAACTCCTTTTCCTTGAACAAATCAATCAGTGGCTTGGTGTGCTAGGGATACATATGGAATGAAGATGATCAGTCTATCAGACCATAGAATACTTCGCACATGCATGACTGACTTGGGATGATTCCAGAGGAGCAAAAACAAACTTTCTCAAATTCACGACGGCAACTTACATCAAATGCACGTGAATTAGAGAAAGTCACTTCTTACATCCGACATATGCTTCATGAGCTAGCATGAAGAAATGCTTTCAAAATTTTCCAACACTAGCTTAATGTTCAACAAAATCATGGAGGAGACAAGGATGTTGTCGATGGGCTCAACAACAATTCATCCAGGTTTCCATATAAAAGGAATTCCATAGTTAAGTGAACACGGTGATAGCATTGGTCAGACCAAAGAATATAATGGTGTATGCTCGAGGAAAAACCACGAGTAAGACAACATTACGAATATCGTTGGTTCTGATTTGATTTGACGATCGCCCATACTCAATCAAAGGTTTGGGTAAGATAATAGATCCAACAATTGATCACAAGGACCAATTGATGAAGATATCATCTTTCTTCAACACACACACACACAAAAAAAGATATCCCTTAACATGAACTAAGTCGGACAAGCTTTTATCTTCCAACTCTCCAAGTTGTTGTTCAGCTTAGCCAACTAGCTCAGGGGTACCCCACACAGATTCTTGGAGAAAGGGTGGTTTACAGGATAAACCAACTTGATCACGAGCTCAACATAACAGTCAGGTGACAACCTGGTGATACTTTCGAGAAGATATTCGAAAAATCACGAACCACCAATATGTTAGTAAGCTCGAGAACAATCTTGCTTTTGAGGGCAAGACGATATGATCAAATGAGTGAGGACTTGACAAAATCCTAACTCACCAATCGAAATGTGCACCAGGAAGATGGACAAGGTAGCACGATCAATCTTAGAATGATGATTCAAGAACCAACACGTTAAGAATGAGGTTATTGTCCATTTAACTACCAAGCAACTAGTTGCTAGGGGTACTGATTTCACACATCACAGTTCACCTGTCAGCATTCCGGTTGCAGCAACACGGAAACCGAGAAATGAAAATGATGGCGAGAAGTATCACTATATCAAGAGTTCATAAGAGGGTGTGCAATTCTCACGATACTCTTGCTATGAAAGAGGGTGATACTCCAAGGTAGAACAGAGCAAAAGCTGGATTGGCATTTTGATCTGCGGAGTACAATTGTTTTGACCCAATCCTAGATATGGAAGAGGTACTGGAGTTTGTTTCTCCTAGTCATTCCGCGATAGAATGGCTTGACGGACCACAAGAGTAATAGGCATCGATAAACGAACGCACGCATACTCTTGACTATCAATTGATAGACGAAGGTCAGTAGACAACTAAAGAGGGACAACTCAAAGGAAATATAACTTTTTGAGTTGTGGATGCGTAGATTAGTATGTCGAACCAGGTTCAACATAATTCTTCTGGATAACCCATGCAGAAAGATTGAGCTGGCAGAGTCACAATATAACATGGAGAACTCATCAAGAGCACTCTGGTTGTGATCGTTCAGTTCAACGAGGAACTTCTGCCATAAGTAGTTCATGGTATTTGGAAGAAGAAGATACCACGGATTTCAAGGACTATCGCAAAGGTTACTAATAACCTAAGGGAGCTAGCAATTACTATCAACATGAAGTAAGTAGGGTGAATCTCGGGTTCAAAACCCAAGGAGTAGAATACCTACTACTAAGTGGCATCACGGGATGCTTTCGAGAATAAAAGCTAGAATCATCACACTGGGACACAAAACATGGCTAGACTACTAGATGATCCCCTGAGACACCTAGGGTCATAATAATAACTCCAACATAAAGGTCGAGGCAGTAGAGTACCTCAACTCAACAATTTGTGTGATTAACCTGGCCTAAAAGACATTGAAACCAGAGGAAAAGGATTTTGCAAATGCATCAGACTCTTTGGAAACCTGGGATGACTCGGACAGCATAACGGCTGTAAATGCTCAGAAAAGATTTGAGACATTCACAAAAATGGTGGCATAACCACTCAGAAGCACAATATCAAGGTCTCGAGATCAATAATTAACATACAGAGGTAGAAACTGAACTGAGGCTTAATCCAACAATCTTATAAGTCTACGGATTAGTAACACGTGATCCTGATAGAAAGAAGAGATAGCCTAGTTCTTAATCCCTGTAGAAGAGAAGATGATGACTCAGATCAGAAGACCATGAGGTATAAGGAGTAAAAAGAGCCTTACGTTCCAACCCACAATCAATTCCCTTACATAACTAAAGAATTTCTAGACTCAACTTCGACCAGTTTGGCTTGGTAATCCTACAGGCAGTCAAGCTCTGATACCAAAGCTGTCAGGACCCCGACTCAATGCCACATCGATCTAGCATGTAACACCTCATATCACTTTGCGGCCTCACGCAC
Source organism: Triticum aestivum (assembly GCF_018294505.1). Taxonomy (NCBI): domain Eukaryota; kingdom Viridiplantae; phylum Streptophyta; class Magnoliopsida; order Poales; family Poaceae; genus Triticum; species Triticum aestivum. The sequence goes on from NC_057804.1 coordinate 167,176,359, forward strand.
GGTATTCCCACGGGTGTCGCCTTACTTTTGCCCGGGACCGTTTGCGCCTTTTGGCACACGTATATGACAGTGTCGCTAGCATCCATATGATAAGGAGCTCGGGCTGACATGGCTAGTCGTAAACCCAAAGTGGCACTAACTTACAGGGACAGGCATCCATGACCCAGCATCGAACGTGTCGGTCATCAGCGAGTGAATCCAGGCTGTAGCACTGGGCTAGCAGGACTCCGGTGAACCGGGCTGTAGCGGGCTAACAGGACTCCGGTATTCATCGCGTGACATTTCCCCGAAGGGACAGACACAGGAACGAAGAAGGACACATGCCGGCCAGCCTAAGTGTTCCGGAGCAGTAGATAGCCAGATCCCACACATACCAAGCATTTCAATAACATACACACAATATGCTCGATATGTGCAAATACAACATGGCATCACAACATGACTCTACGACTCAAGTATTTATTCAATAGGCTCCGAGGAGCGAGATATTACAAACAGGGGTCTCATGACCCAACGTTCAGAGCATACAAGTCAAAGCACATGCGGAAGCTTAAAATGTCTGAGTACAGACATTTATAAATGAAAAAGGCTGAGAAGCCTGACTATCTACCAGATCCTGCCGAGGGCACAAGATCGTAGCTGAGGTAACAAGCTAAACGTCGAAGTCCACGCGGAATTACTAGTGAGACGGAAGTCTCTCTGCAAAACATAAAATAGGCAAACGTGAGTACAAATGTACCCAGCAAGACTTACATCAGATCTAACTACATATGCATCATTATCAACAAGGGGATGGTGGGGTTTAACTGCAGCAAGCCAGCTTTGACTCGGTGGCTATCCTGAACTACGACTGCAAGTAACTCTTTTGAGGTGGCGCACACGAGTCCACATATTCACCATATCAATACACCACTATGGATCCGCTCCCGTCTCCCTACGAGAACGCCATCCATAGCACTCACGCTTATCTTGCGTATTTTAGAGTATCCACTTTCACTTGTCTATGAACTATGCAAGGGGTCCAAGTTTCCATATCCGAGGAATCCGGCTATTCGAATAGATAATGATAACCCTGCAGGGGTGTACTTCTTCACACACGCTTTCGCCACTTATCGCCCTGTACACGTCATGTACCTCGGCAACCTTCAAGCGGAAGCCGGGCGAGGGAGTCGGCCACGACCTGACTAACCATACAAGTCTCTCGTCCAGGTTTATCGCCTATTCGGGTTCCATCCGCAAGGAGATCCGGCCGGGGTGTCGCTCACGTCCCTAAACGATGTGAGCAGGGTTCCCAAGCCCACCATCCGGGTGCCACTTGGTACACCGTGCCACTGTGCCTAGTCTGTCCCAAGCCCACCTGTACCGGGTGCCACTTGGTAGACTACTAACACTACCTACAAACACCAGAAACTAGTTGCAACTCCTGGACAGAGATCATGTTGATTAATAAGTCGAGAGGGGTCGAGTTACCGGAACCCAATGTGTGGTAGTAACTGGTCATGGATCACAAACACAGAACTCAGTTCCTGAGGACGGCTTCAATGAGACAACCCACCATGTACTCCTACATGGCCTCTCACCGATACCTTTTACCAAATCGTGTTCACACACTTAGCTCACACACTGTAGGACATGTTCACACACCTCTGATTCATTCCCGATGAATCAGACCTGACTCAACTCTAAGCAATAGCAGGCATGACAAACAAGCATGAATGAGTAGGCACATCAGGGCTCAAACAACTCCTACTCATGCTAGTGGGTTTCATCTATTTACTGTGGCAATGACAGGTCATGCAAAGGATAAAGGGGTTCAGCTACCGCAACAAGTAGCAAATATGTCGTTGTTGTCCTAATGCAGTAAAAGAGAGCAGGAGCGGAAGAGTGGGATTTTATCGGAATGAACAAGGGGGGTTTGCTTGCCTGGCAGTTCTGAAGATAATATAGCTCTTCATCGGTGTCATCGATCACATCGTCGGTATCACGTCTATCGAGAGGGGGCAACACCGGCAACACAGAAGAAACACGATCAATGCAATGCACAATATGATGCATGTTATGACATGGCAATATGAATGTGTTTTGGGCTAATGCACCTAGCTATGATTTAAATGAAGTTGGTTTGAATACATGATTCAAATTCCAGCACCATATATGATTATTTAGATGCCCTTTATATGATTTGTGCTAAACAGCAGTTATAAGTTGTTCTAACATGCATGAAAATAGTACAGATGGATAGATTGGATTTTTCTGATCATTTTCCATATATAAATTATTTCATTTGGAGTTACGGTTGAATTTCTATGAATTTTAGAAGTTTATACAATTTTCTGGAATTTCCTGAATTAAATTAAATCCAGAAAACCTATTACGGCGTCAGCATGACTTCACGGTGACGTCAGCAAGTCAACGGGCGTTGTCCAGGTCAAATCTGACCTGTGGGACCCATATGTCAGTGACACATGAACTAATTGTTGGAAATATGCCCTAGAGGCAATAATAAAAGCATTATTATTATATTTCCTTGTTCATGATAATTGTCTTTATTCATGCTATAATTGTGTTATCCGGAAATCGTAATACATGTGTGAATAACAGACACCAACCTGTCCCTAGTGAGCCTCTAGTTGACTAGCTTGTTGATCAACAGATAGTCATGGTTTCCTGACTATGGACACTGGATGTCATTGATAACGAGATCACATCATTGGGAGAATGATGTGATGGACGAGACCCAATCCTAAACATAGCACAAGATCGTATAGTTCGTTTGCTAGAGTTTTTGAATGTCAAAGTATCTTTTCCTTAGACCATGAGATCGTGTAACTCCCGGATACCGTAGGAGTGCTTTGGGTATGCCAAACGTCACAACGTAACTGGGTGACTATAAAGGTAGACTATGGGTATCTCCGAAAGTGTCTGTTGGGTGACATGGATCAAGACTGGGATTTGTCACTCCGTATGACGGAGAGGTATCACTGGGCCCACTCGGTAATGCATCATCATAATGAGCTCAGAGTGACCAAGTGTCTGGTCACGGGATCATGCATTACGGTACGAGTAAAGTGACTTGCCGGTAACGAGATTGAACGAGGTATTGGGATACCGACGATCGAATCTCGGGCAAGTAACATATCGATAGACAAAGGGAATAGCGTACGGGGTTGATTGAATCCTCGACATTGTGGTTCATCCGATGAGATCATCGTGGAGCATGTGGGAGCCAACATGGGTATCCAGACCCCGCTGTTGGTTATTGACCGGAGAGTCGTCTCGGTCATGTCTGCTTGTCTCCCGAACCCGTAGGGTCTACACACTTAAGGTTCGGTTACGCTAGGGTTATGAAGATATGTATATGCAGAAACCCGAATGTTGTTTGGAGTCCCGGATGAGATCCCGGACGTCACGAGGAGTTCCGGAATGGCCCGGAGGTAAAGAATTATATATAGGAAGTGCTATTTTGGGCATCGGGACAAGTTTCGGGGTTATCGGTATTGTACCGGGACCACCGGAAGGGTCCCGGGGGTCCACCGAGTGGGGCCACCTGTCCCGGGGGGCCACATGGGCTGTAAGGGGGTGCGCCTTGGCCTAATGGGCCAAGGGCACCAGCCCCTATAGGCCCATGCGCCTAGGGTTCCCACCAAGGAGGAGTCCTAGTGGTGGAAGGCACCCCTAGGTGCCTTGGGGGGGAGGGAAACCTCCCCTTGGCCGCCACCCCCCTAGTAGATCTCATCTACTAGGGCCGGCGCCCCCCCTTGGCACCCCTATATATAGTGGGGGGGGAGAGGAGGGATTTCACACCAGCCCCTGGCGCCTCCACCTTTCCCCGTCACGTCTCTCCCTCGTAGTCTCGGCGAAGCCCTGCTGCAGTGACGCCCTGCATCCACCACCACGCCGTCGTGCTGCTGGATCTTCATCAACCTCTCCTCCCCCCTTGCTGGATCAAGAAGGAGGAGACGTCTCCCGTCCCGTACTTGTGTTGAACGCGGAGGTGCCGTCCGTTCGGCGCTGGTCATCGGTGATTTGGATCACGTCGAGTACGACTACATCATCACCGTTCTTTTGAACGCTTCCGCGCGCGATCTACAAAGGTATGTAGATGCATCTAATCACTCGTTGCTAGATGAACTCCTAGATGATCTTGGTGAAACGAGTAGGAAATTTTTTGTTTTCTGCAACGTTCCCCAACAGTGGCATCATGAGCTAGGTCTATGCGTAGTTCTTCTTGCGCGAGTAGAACACAATTAGTTGTGGGCGTAGATTTGTCAACTTTCTTGCCGTTACTAGTCCTTTCTTGCTTCAGTGGTATTGTGGGATGAAGCGGCCCGGACCAACCTTACACGTACGCTTACGTGAGACCGGTTCCACCGACTAACATGCACTAGTTGCATAAGGTGGCTGGCGGGTGTCTGTCTCTCCCACTTTAGTTGGAGCGGAATCGATGAACGGGGTCCTTATGAAGGGTAAATAGAAGTTGACAAATCACGTTGTGGCTTTAACGTAGGTAAGAAGACGTTCTTGCTAGAACCCTAATTCAGCCACGTAAAACTTGCAACAACAATTAGAGGACGTCTAACTTGTTTTTGCAGCAAGTGGTTTGTGATATGATATGGCCAAAGTTGTGATGAATGATGAATGATCTATATGTGATGTATGAGATGTTCATGCTATTGTAATAGGATTCACGACTTGCATGTCGATGAGTATGACAACCGGCAGGAGCCATAGGAGTTGTCCTTATTCTTTTAATGACCTGCGTGTCATCGAGAAACGCCATGTAAATCACTTTACTTTATTGCTAAACGCGTTAGCCATAGTAGTAGAAGTAATAGTTGGCGAGCAACTTCACGGAGACACGATGATGGAGATCATGGTGTCAAGCCGGTGACAAGATGATCATGGAGCCCCAAGATGGAGATCAAAGGAGCTGTGTGATATTGGCCATATCATGTCACGTTTATTATTTGATTGCATGTGATGTTTATCATGTTTTGCATCTTGTTTACTTAGAACGACGGTAGTAAATAAGATGATCCCTCATACTAATTTCAAGAAGTGTTCCCCCTAACTGTGCACCGTTGCGACAGTTCGCTGTTTCAAAACACCACGTGATGATCGGGTGTTTTATTCAGACGTTCACATACAACGGGTGTAAGACAGATTTACACATGCAAACACTTAGGTTGACTTGACGAGCCTAGCATGTACAGACATGGCCTCGGAACACAGAAGACCGAAAGGTCGAGCATGAGTCGTATAGTAGATACGATCAACATGAAGATGTTCACCGATGTTGACTAGTCCGTCTCACGTGATGATCGGACACGGTCTAGTTAACTCGGATCATGTAATACTTAGATGACTGGAGGGATGTCTAATCTAAGTGGGAGTTCACTAATAGTTTGATTAGTTGAACTTAATTATCATGAACTTAGTCTAAAAACTTTACAATATGTCTTGTAGATCAAATGGCCAACGTAGTCCTCAACTTCAACGCGTTCCTAGAGAAAACCAAGCTGAAAGACGATGGCAGCAACTATACGGACTGGGTCCGGAACCTGAGGATCATCCTCATAGCTGCCAAGAAAGATTATGTCCTACAAGCACCGCTTGGTGACGCACCCGTTCTCCCTGCAGAACAAGATGTTATGAACGCTTGGCAGGCACGTTTTGATGACTACTCCCTCGTTCAGTGCGGCATGCTTTACAGCCTAGAGCCGGGGCTCCAAAAGCGTTTTGAGAGACATGGAGCATATGAGATGTTCGAAGAGCTGAAAATGGTTTTCCAAGCTCATGCCCGGGTCGAGAGATATGAAGTCTCCGACAAATTCTTCAGCTGTAAGATGGAGGAAAACAGTTCTGTCAGTGAGCACATACTCACTATGTCTGGGTTGCATAACCGCTTGACTCAGCTGGGAGTTAATCTCCCGGATGATGCGGTCATTGACAGAATCCTCCAGTCGCTTCCACCAAGCTACAAGAGCTTTGTGATGAACTTCAATATGCAGGGGATGGAAAAGACCATTCCTGAAGTATTTGCTATGCTGAAATCAGCAGAGGTAGAAGTCAGGAAGGAACATCAAGTGTTGATGGTCAATAAAACCACTAAGTTCAAGAAAGGCAAGGGTAAAAGGAACTTCAAGAAGGACGGCAAGGAGGTTGCCGCGCCCGGCAAGCAAGCTGCCGGGAAGAAGCCAAAGAATGGACCCAAGCCCGAGACTGAGTGCTTTTATTGCAAGGGAAGCGGTCACTGGAAGCGGAACTGCCCTAAGTACTTAGCGGATAAGAAGGCCGGCAAAACAAAAGGTATATGTGATATACATGTAATTGATGTGTACCTTACTAGTGCCCGTAGTAGCTCCTGGGTATTTGATACCGGTGCAGTTGCTCACATTTGTAACTCAAAGCAGGGGCTGCGGAATAAACGGAAACTGGCAAAGGACGAGGTGATGATGCGCGTCGGGAATGGTTCCAAGGTCAATGTGATCGCTGTCGGCACGCTACCTCTGCATCTCCCTTCGGGATTAGTTTTAAACCTTAATAATTGTTATTTAGTGCCAGCTTTGAGCATGAACATTGTATCAGGATCTCGTTTAATTCGAGATGGCTACTCTTTTAAATCTGAGAATAATGGTTGTTCCATTTTTATGAGAGATATGTTTTATGGTCATGCTCCTATGGTGAATGGTTTATTCTTTATGAATCTCAAACGTGATGCTACACATGTTCACAATGTGAGTACCAAAAGAAGTAAGGTTGATAATGATAGTCCCACATACCTGTGGCACTGCCGCCTTGGTCACATAGGTGTCAAACGCATGAAGAAGCTCCATGTTGATGGACTTTTAGAGTCTCTTGATTATGAATCATTTGACACATGCGAACCATGCCTTATGGGTAAAATGACCGAGACTCCGTTCTCAGGAACAATGGAGCGAGCAACTGACTTATTGGAAATCATACATACTGACGTGTGCGGTCCAATGAGTGTTGAGGCTCGCGGTGGCTATCGTTATGTTCTCACCCTCACTGATGATTTAAGTAGGTATGGGTATATCTACTTAATGAAACACAAGTCTGAAACCTTTGAAAAGTTCAAGGAATTTCAGAGTGAGGTTGAAAATCAACGTGACAGGAAAATCAAGTTTCTACGATCAGATCGTGGAGGAGAATACTTGAGTCACGAGTTTGGCACACACTTAAGAAAATGTGGAATAGTTTCACAACTCACGCCGCCTGGAACACCTCAGCGTAATGGTGTGTCCGAACGTCGTAATCGCACTCTGTTAGATATGGTGCGATCTATGATGTCTCTTACCGATTTACCGCTTTCCTTTTGGGGCTATGCTTTAGAGACTGCCGCATTCACTTTAAATAGGGCTCCGTCGAAATCCGTTGAGACGACACCGTATGAATTATGGTTTGGGAAGAAACCTAAGCTGTCGTTTCTAAAAGTTTGGGGATGCGATGCTTATGTCAAGAAACTTCAACCTGAAAAGCTCGAACCCAAGTCGGAAAAATGCGTCTTCATAGGATACCCAAAAGAAACTATTGGGTACACCTTCTACCTCAGATCCGAAGGCAAGATCTTTGTTGCCAAGAATGGGTCCTTTCTGGAGAAAGAGTTTCTCTTGAAACAAGTAAGTGGGAGGAAAGTAGAGCTTGATGAAGTATTACCTCTTGAACTAGAAAATGGCGCAACTCAAGAAAATGTTCCTGAGGTGCCAGCACCGACTAGAGAGGGAGTTAATGATAATGATCAAGATACTTCTGATCAAGCCCCTACTGAAATTCGAAGGTCCACAAGGACACGTTCCGCACCAGAGTGGTACGGCAACCCTGTCTTGGAAATCATGTTGTTAGACAACGGTGAACCTTCGAACTATGAAGAAGCGATGGCGGGCCCGGATTCCGACAAATGGCTAGAAGCCATGAAATCCGAGATAGGATCCATGTATGAAAACAAAGTATGGACTTTGACTGACTTGCCCGTTGAGCGGCGAGCCATAGAAAATAAATGGATCTTTAAGAAGAAGACAGACGCGGATGGTAATGTGACCATCTATAAAGCCCGGCTTGTCGCTAAGGGTTATCGACAAGTTCAAGGGGTTGACTACAATGAGACTTTCTCACCGGTAGCGAAGCTGAAGTCCGTCCGAATCATGTTAGCAATTGCCGCATTCTATGATTACGAAATATGGCAAATGGACGTCAAAACGGCATTCCTTAATGGTTTCCTTAAGGAAGAATTGTATATGATGCAGCCGGAAGGTTTTGTCGATCCTGAGAATGCTGACAAAGTGTGCAAGCTCCAACGCTCGATTTATGGGCTGGTGCAAGCATCTCGGAGTTGGAACATTCGCTTTGATGAGATGATCAAAGCGTTTGGGTTTACACAGACTTATGGAGAAGCCTGCGTTTACAGGAAAGTGAGTGGGAGCTCTGTAGCATTTCTCATATTATATGTAGATGACATACTTCTGATGGGAAATGATATAGAACTCTTGGACAGCATCAAGGCCTACTTGAATAAAAGTTTTTCAATGAAGGACCTTGGAGAAGCTGCTTATATATTAGGCATCAAAATCTATAGAGATAGATCGAGACGCCTCATAGGTCTTTCACAAAGCACATACCTTGATAAGATATTGAAGAAGTTCAATATGGATCAATCCAAGAAGGGGTTCTTGCCTGTGTTACAAGGTATGAAATTGAGCTCAGCTCAATGTCCGACCACGGCAGAAGATATAGAAGAGATGAGCGTCATCCCCTATGCCTCAGCCATAGGTTCTATTATGTATGCCATGCTGTGTACCAGACCTGATGTTAACCTTGCCGTCAGTTTGGTAGGAAGGTACCAAAGTAATCCCGGCAAGGAACACTGGACAGCGGTCAAGAATATCCTGAAGTACCTGAAAAGGACTAAGGAAATGTTTCTCGTTTATGGAGGTGACGAAGAGCTCGTCGTAAAGGGTTACGTCGACGCTAGCTTCGACACAGATCTGGATGACTCTAAGTCACAAACCGGATACGTGTATATTTTGAATGGTGGGGCAGTAAGCTGGTGCAGTTGCAAGCAAAGCGTCGTGGCGGGATCTACATGTGAAGCGGAGTACATGGCAGCCTCGGAGGCAGCACATGAAGCAATATGGGTGAAGGAGTTCATCACCGACCTAGGAGTCATACCCAATGCGTCGGGGCCAATCAAGCTCTTCTGTGACAACACTGGAGCTATTGCACTTGCCAAGGAGCCCAGGTTTCACAAGAAGACAAGGCACATCAAGCGTCGCTTCAACTCCATTCGTGAAAATGTTCAAGATGGAGACATAGAGATTTGTAAAGTACATACGGACCTGAATATAGCAGATCCATTGACTAAACCTCTCCCTAGAGCAAAACATGATCAACACCAGAATTCCATGGGTGTTCGATTCATCACAATGTAACTAGATTATTGACTCTAGTGCAAGTGGGAGACTGTTGGAAATATGCCCTAGAGGCAATAATAAAAGCATTATTATTATATTTCCTTGTTCATGATAATTGTCTTTATTCATGCTATAATTGTGTTATCCGGAAATCGTAATACATGTGTGAATAACAGACACCAACCTGTCCCTAGTGAGCCTCTAGTTGACTAGCTCGTTGATCAACAGATAGTCATGGTTTCCTGACTATGGACACTGGATGTCATTGATAACGAGATCACATCATCGGGAGAATGATGTGATGGACGAGACCCAATCCTAAACATAGCACAAGATCGTATAGTTCGTTTGCTAGAGTTTTTGAATGTCAAAGTATCTTTTCCTTAGACCATGAGATCGTGTAACTCCCGGATACCGTAGGAGTGCTTTGGGTATGCCAAACGACACAACGTAACTGGGTGACTATAAAGGTAGACTACGGGTATCTCCGAAAGTGTCTGTTGGGTGACATGGATCAAGACTGGGATTTGTCACTCCATATGACGGAGAGGTATCACTGGGCCCACTCGGTAATGCATCATCATAATGAGCTCAGAGTGACCAAGTGTCTGGTCACGGGATCATGCATTACGGTACGAGTAAAGTGACTTGCCGGTAACGAGATTGAACGAGGTATTGGGATACCGACGATCGAATCTCGGGCAAGTAACATATCGATAGACAAAGGGAATAGCGTACGGGGTTGTTTGAATCCTCGACATTGTGGTTCATCCGATGAGATCATCGTGGAGCATGTGGGAGCCAACATGGGTATCCAGATCCCGCTGTTGGTTATTGACCGGAGAGTCGTCTCGGTCATGTCTGGTTGTCTCCCGAAGCCGTAGGGTCTACACACTTAAGGTTCGGTTACGCTAGGGTTATGAAGATATGTATATGCAGAAACCCGAATGTTGTTCGGAGTCCCGGATGAGATCCCGAACGTCACGAGGAGTTCCGGAATGGTCCGGAGGTAAAGAATTATATATAGGAAGTGCTATTTCGGGCATCGGGACAAGTTTCGGGGTTATCGGTATTGTACCGGGACCACCGGAAGGGTCCCGGGGGTCCACCGGGTGGGGCCACGTGTCCCGGGGGGCCACATGGGCTGTAAGGGGGTGCGCCTTGGCCTAATGGGCCAAGGGCACCAGCCCCTATAGGCCCATGCGCCTAGGGTTCCCACCAAGGAGGAGTCCTAGTGGTGGAAGGCACCCCTAGGTGCCTTGGGGGGGAGGGAAACCTCCCCTTGGCCGCCACCCCCCTAGTAGATCTCATCTACTAGGGCCGGCGCCCCCCCTTGGCACCCCTATATATAGTGGGGGGGAGAGGAGGGATTTCACACCAGCCCCTGGCGCCTCCACCTTTCCCCGTTACGTCTCTTCCTCGTAGTCTCGGCGAAGCCCTGCTGCAGTGACGCCCTGCATCCATCACCACGCCGTCGTGCTGCTGGATCTTCATCAACCTCTCCTCCCCCCTTGCTGGATCAAGAAGGAGGAGACGTCTCCCGTCCCGTACATGTGTTGAACGCGGAGGTGCCGTCCGTTCGGCGCTGGTCATCGGTGATTTGGATCACGTCGAGTACGACTACATCATCACTGTTCTTTTGAATGCTTCCGTGCGCGATCTACAAAGGTATGTAGATGCATCTAATCACTCGTTGCTAGATGAACTCCTAGATGATCTTGGTGAAACGAGTAGGAAAATTTTTGTTTTCTGCAACGTTCCCCAACACTAATCCCGGTCAAACCCACCGCTGACTGGGGTTTGACCAGGCGTGGGGCCCACTGTCAGCGGTTGTAGGGTGTTTAGCTGGCTGGGTTAGCTCCTAATGACGAGGCCACGTCAGCTCCCGCCGGAGTTTCACCGGCGACGACCTAAACTGCGGCGGCAACTCGCCGGACTTGAGCTGCGGGCGACGGATGGATGCGCGAAGGCCATTAGGGGGTAGCCTGCGCTCGACCGCGTCTAGCTGAGCGATCGGAAGGCCTCGGAGTCGCCGGAGATGACGGCGGCGAGCACAGAAGCGGCGGCCGGAGCTCGGGCGAGCTCAAGGTCGAGGCCACAGCGGCCTTGGTGATGCGGGGTTAACACCTACGGTGTCTACGCGGTGCGGCGAGAACGTTGGACGCATGCCCGGGACCGAATGGTCACCGGAGCGTCATCGCCGGTGAGCTTTGGCGGCGGCGCTTGTCGGTCATCAAGGGAGCGACGGCTACGGCAATCAAACGAAGAGGGGAAGAGGGGGAAACGGTGGCGGAGCTCACAGCGGTGCCGTAGGGATGGTTAGCGGGCTCGGGGACGTCCTGCGTGCGGCGGATCGACGACGATGGTGGCCGGAGCCCGAGGTGGAAGACGACGGCGATGGCGACGTTGCTGGCCTCCCGGCGTCGCGTGTGTAGCTCCACGGGGTCGGGACGGAGCTCAGGGATGCGGAGAGGGAGCGAGGAAGTGGCTGTGGCCGCGGTGGTTGCGAGCGACGTCGGCGGCGGCTCTCGGTGGGGAGAACAGAGGAAGGGGAGAGATCCAGAGAGAGTGAGAGAGCGTCGGGGGGGTTGCGTGGCGTCGCGGGAGGCGACCAGGGCGACAAGGGGGTAGCCAGGCAGGCAGGGAGGAGCTGGCGCGGCTCGCCTGCGCGCCGGGCACGCAGCTGCTTCGGGGCGAGGGGAGGAAGACGACGGAGGGGCTGCAGTGGTGGGCTGGGCCGGCCAGCTGCAGTGCTGGGCCGGTTGGCTACCAGGTGAGCGCCAGGTAAGATGCTCTGTTTTATATTTCTGTTTTTCTATTTATTTGCTCTGTTTTGACTTAGTTTATAAACCAAATCATTTTAATAAATCCTGAAAATAATTGTGGGCATTAACTGAATTATTACAGAGGCCCTCAACTATTTTCAGAATTGTTGGAGCAATTAAATATATTAACAGTATTTAAATGCCCCAATTCAAATACAATATGGTTTATTCAAAAATCCAAAAATTTCTTGGAAAAATATCCATCATCTCTGGATATGGTTTTCACCCTTTTCCATTAATCATGAACATTTTTGCAAACCAATTTGGGTTCTTTGAAAATATTTTGAAGTTGAACCTATTTGCATTGCTTTGGTGCTAGGGCTTGGTCATCCCCATTTCAAATTTCATGAACTTTAAACATGATGCACACATGGAAGCAAGCATAGGTCAGGCCAGAACTAGGGATGTGACAACTCACCCCCACTAAACAAAATCTCGTCCCGAGATTTAAGCGTAGGGTAAGGTGAAGGGGGAACGCAACTAGCACAATCTTCACGATCCAGGTTGCACTTCAAATGAACGTTGATTCAATCACCATCTTTGTCTCATCGTGATGCTCTGAGAACTCCAGCCAACATGACAATGAGAGGAGAAGGGGACTCTAGAAGGACTGATCTTTTCGAAGATCGAACAACTCAGGATCAGATCATGGAGAGACGTAAGAACAACTCTTGAGTTGAGACACCAAACACACATTAGGAATGATGGTAAAGAAATGGATGACGAAGGTTCAAATTGGTAGGCAACCATCCCACGCTTAAGTAAAATGGTGCATGGTTTCAAAGTAACAAGGAGATGATTGCCATGACTCCATAACGGGACACCTTAGGAAAGGTGACGCAAAGAGCTATTCCCCTAAGTGGCAAAAGAATTACTTTTGATTCAGAGATCATTGAAACTCTTCATACCAGCCTAAGGCAATTCACAGCAATCAATTGGCGGGGGTCGGTAGAATGGCATACTCGGACTTGGATGATGTGGACTACCTTGTTGAAGACAACGTAATGGATGAATTTGCTTACCACCGGAAATGGAAGAGACCCGTGGTAGAATGGCACATTGGGGGTGCAAGCTGGGAACAAAATGCAAATGCTGGGAATGATTCTGGTAACTGGGGAAGAACCCAACAATAGAGAGTGAATTCACTGTTTGAAAAGGTCATAGCATTGCCGAGGAAACTGAGAGCACTATACAGTTAATGCCGACGATCAAACCTAGCACTTGCGCGTGCTCTCAAGAACTTGAGCATTTCCATAATCATCAAGATTTTACCAATATCCGTGTCAAGGATCCTGGCAACACAACTTGCTACCATGATGAATGATGATGGATGATGCAGATGCAAAGGAAGATAACACTTCCTCAGATTTCACCCTTGGCGGGGCCAAGGAAATAAAATCTGGATGGTCGACCGAGAGACATTTAGCACTCCGCTTCTAATGTTCTCCTTGATGTGCTAGCGTAATCCATAGATAATTATGGTTTGATATCTAGAACATCAAGTAAAAGGTCGGACTTCGGGAGCACAAGAATCCATAAGGAATAACTACGGAGGTAAATCCTGCGAAATCCTTATGGGGAGGTGGCCAACTCCTTCAAACAAGATACTACAATTATAGGTCTTCCGGCTGGATGTGTTGGCCACGACATCCACTTTACTGGTTATCGAGGGACCAATATTATAGTTCTTGGGAAATGTTCCAACCATCATATCTGCCTGAGATTCAGAACTAGTTGGTGTCAGAATATTCCAGACTCATCGAGTCTAGGAAGAAAAATGAAAGTTTGCAACACAAATCGACGAGATGACGTTGCGAGATTCTCGGGAAATGAACTACGATAGCAAGCTCCAAAACATGAGCTGGTTCTGCTGCAAACATGTGAACACGTTGTCCCAGACAAGCATGCCCACATGGTAGTCTTACAATAAAACACTACCGAGTTCTGGTTGGGAACCATCATTGAGGATATAGGAATCTTGTGCATGAACTAGTATTTGCACAGCAACTCCTTTTCCTTGAACAAATCAATCAGTGGCTTGGTGTGCTAGGGATACATATGGAATGAAGATGATCAGTCTATCAGACCATAGAATACTTCGCACATGCATGACTGACTTGGGATGATTCCAGAGGAGCAAAAACAAACTTTCTCAAATTCACGACGGCAACTTACATCAAATGCACGTGAATTAGAGAAAGTCACTTCTTACATCCGACATATGCTTCATGAGCTAGCATGAAGAAATGCTTTCAAAATTTTCCAACACTAGCTTAATGTTCAACAAAATCATGGAGGAGACAAGGATGTTGTCGATGGGCTCAACAACAATTCATCCAGGTTTACATATAAAAGGAATTCCATAGTTAAGTGAACACGGTGATAGCATTGGTCAGACCAAAGAATATAATGGTGTATGCTCGAGGAAAAACCACGAGTAAGACAACATTACGAATATCGTTGGTTCTGATTTGATTTGACGATCGCCCATACTCAATCAAAGGTTTGGGTAAGATAATAGATCCAACAATTGATCACAAGGACCAATTGATGAAGATATCATCTTTCTTCAACACACACACACACAAAAAAAGATATCCCTTAACATGAACTAAGTCGGACAAGCTTTTATCTTCCAACTCTCCAAGTTGTTGTTCAGCTTAGCCAACTAGCTCAGGGGTACCCCACACAGATTCTTGGAGAAAGGGTGGTTTACAGGATAAACCAACTTGATCACGAGCTCAACATAACAGTCAGGTGACAGCCTGGTGATACTTTCGAGAAGATATTCGAAAAATCACGAACCACCAATATGTTAGTAAGCTCGAGAACAATCTTGCTTTTGAGGGCAAGACGATATGATCAAATGAGTGAGGACTTGACAAAATCCTAACTCACCAATCGAAATGTGCACCAGGAAGATGGACAAGGTAGCACGATCAAGGCATTTTCGGTAAATGAAAGCAAAGCGAAGCTTTACGACCAAGGAGAGATAAGCATATTTTATGAATGATAGAAGGAGTGCTCCCCGAGCACAGGCTCGTTTGGAAGGATAGAGCGCCGCAAGACAAGATGGCATATTGAAGGGAAGGCTATGAAAAGAATTCTGGTCTCTCGAACGCCTGGCATACTAATACGAGCCGCATACTTGAATACTAGTGACATATTGGAGGAAAGGAGATTATTGGAATACTAGAGGGAGTTACGCCCATAAGAACTGCTGGCTGTAAACGCGACTTGCTCTGCTCTTAGAATGATGATTCAAGAACCAACACGTTAAGAATGAGGTTATTGTCCATTTAACTACCAAGCAACTAGTTGCTAGGGGTACTGATTTCACACATCACAATTCACCTGTCAGCATTCCGGTTGCAGCAACACGGAAACCGAGAAATGAAAATGATGGCGAGAAGTATCACTATATCAAGAGTTCATAAGAGGGTGTGCAATTCTCACGATACTCTTGCTATGAAAGAGGGTGATACTCCAAGGTAGAACAGAGCAAAAGCTGGATTGGCATTTTGATCTGCGGAGTACAATTGTTTTGACCTAATCCTAGATATGGAAGAGGTACTGGAGTTTGTTTCCCCTAGTCATTCCGCGATAGAATGGCTTGACGGACCACAAGAGTAATAGGCATCGATAAACGAACGCACGCATACTCTTGACTCTCAATTGATAGACGAAGGTCAGTAGACAACTAAAGAGGGACAACTCAAAGGAAATATAACTTTTTGAGTTGTGGATGCGTAGATTAGTATGTCGAACCAGGTTCAACATAATTCTTCTGGATAACCCATGCAGAAAGATTGAGCTGGCAGAGTCACAATATAGCATGGAGAACTCATCAAGAACACTCTGGTTGTGATCGTTCAGTTCAACGAGGAACTTTTGCCATAAGTAGTTCATGGTATTTGGAAGAAGAAGATACCACGGACTTCAAGGACTATCGCAAAGGTTACTAATAACCTAAGGGAGCTAGCAATTACTATCAACATGAAGTAAGTAGGGTGAATCTCGGGTTCAAAACCCAAGGAGTAGAATACCTACTACTAAGTGGCATCACGGGATGCTTTCGAGAATAAAAGCCAGAATCATCACACTGGGACACAAAACATGGCTAGACTACTAGATGATCCCCTGAGACACCTAGGGTCATAATAATAACTCCAACATAAAGGTCGAGGCAGTAGAGTACCTCAACTCAACAATTTGTGTGATTAACCTGGCCTAAAAGACATTGAAACCAGAGGAAAAGGATTTTGCAAATGCATCAGACTCTTTGGAAACCTGGGATGACTCGGACAGCATAACGGCTGTAAATGCTCAGAAAAGATTTGAGACATTCACAAAAATGGTGGCATAACCACTCAGAAGCACAATATCAAGGTCTCGAGATCAATAATTAACATATAGAGGTAGAAACTGAACTGAGGCTTAATCCAACAATCTTATAAGTCTACGGATTAGTAACACGTGATCCTGATAGAAAGAAGAGATAGCCTAGTTCTTAATCCCTGTAGAAGAGAAGATGATGACTCAGATCAGAAGACCATGAGGTATAAGGAGTAAAAAGAGCCTTACGTTCCAACCCACAATCAATTCCCTTACATAACTAAAGAATTTCTAGACTCAACTTCGACCAGTTTGGCTTGGTAATCCTACAGGCAGTCAAGCTCTGATACCAAAGCTGTCAGGACCCCGACTCAATGCCACATCGATCTAGCATGTAACACCTCATATCACTTTGCGGCCTCACGCACGGTATTCCCACGGGTGTCGCCTTACTTTTGCCCGGGACCGTTTGCGCCTTTTGGCACACGTATATGACAGTGTCGCTAGCATCCATATGATAAGGAGCCCGGGCTGACATGGCTAGTCATAAACCCAAAGTGGCACTAACTTACAGGGACAGGCATCCATGACCCAGCATCGAACGTGTCGGTCATCAGCGAGTGAATCCAGGCTGTAGCACTGGGCTAGCAGGACTCCGGTGAACCGGGCTGTAGCGGGCTAACAGGACTCCGGTATTCATCGCGTGACATTTCCCCGAAGGGACAGACACAGGAACGAAGAAGGACACATGCCGGCCAGCCTAAGTGTTCCGGAGCAGTAGCAAGCTACCATGGCTCAGTGGAAACACTAGGAGACATTTCCCGGTAAGAGAGGCTACTAAGGATAAACAACTAGATAGCCAGATCCCACACATACCAAGCATTTCAATAACATACACACAATATGCTCGATATGTGCAAATACAACATGGCATCACAACATGACTCTACGACTCAAGTATTTATTCAATAGGTTCCGAGGAGCGAGATATTACAAACAGGGGTCTCATGACCCAACGTTCAGAACATACAAGTCAAAGCACATGCGGAAGCTTAACATGTCTGAGTACAGACATCTATAAATGAAAAAGGCTGAGAAGCCTGACTATCTACCAGATCCTGCCGAGGGCACAAGATCGTAGCTGAGGTAACAAGCTAAACGTCGAAGTCCACGCGGAATTACTAGTGAGACTGAAGTCTCTCTGCAAAACATAAAATAGGCAAACGTGAGTACAAATGTACCCAGCAAGACTTACATCAGATCTAACTACATATGCATCATTATCAACAAGGGGATGGTGGGGTTTAACTGCAGCAAGCCAGCTTTGACTCGGTGGCTATCCTGAACTACGACTGCAAGTAACTCTTTTGAGGTGGCGCACACGAGTCCACATATTCACCATATCAATACACCACTATGGATCCGCTCCCGTCTCCCTACGAGAACGCCATCCATAGCACTCACGCTTATCTTGCGTATTTTAGAGTATCCACTTTCACTTGTCTATGAACTATGCAAGGGGTCCAAGTTTCCATATCCGAGGAATCCGGCTATTCGAATAGATAATGATAACCCTCCAGGGGTGTACTTCTTCACACACGCTTTCGCCACTTATCGCCCTGTACACGTCATGTACCTCGGCAACCTTCAAGCGGAAGCCGGGCGAGGGAGTCGGCCACGACCTGACTAACCATACAAGTCTCTCGTCCAGGTTTATCGCCTATTCGGGTTCCATCCGCAAGGAGATCCGGCCGGGGTGTCGCTCACGGCCCCAAACGATGTGAGCAGGGTTCCCAAGCCCACCATCCGGGTGCCACTTGGTACACCGTGCCACTGTGCCTAGTCTGTCCCAAGCCCACCTGTACCGGGTGCCACTTGGTAGACTACTAACACTACCTACAAACACCAGAAACTAGTTGCAACTCCTGGACAGAGATCATGTTGATTAATAAGTCGAGAGGGGTCGAGTTACCGGAACCCAATGTGTGGTAGTAACTGGTCATGGATCACAAACACAGAACTCAGTTCCTGAGGACGGCTTCAATGAGACAACCCACCATGTACTCTTACATGGCCTCTCACCGATACCTTTTACCAAATCGTGTTCACACACTTAGCTCACACACTGTAGGACATGTTCACACACCTCTGATTCATTCCCGATGAATCAGACCTGACTCAACTCTAAGCAGTAGCAGGCATGACAAACAAGCATGAATGAGTAGGCACATCAGGGCTCAAACAACTCCTACTCATGCTAGTGGGTTTCATCTATTTACTGTGGCAATGACAGGTCATGCAAAGGATAAAGGGGTTCAGCTACCGCAGCAAGTAACAAATATGTCGTTGTTGTCCTAATGCAATAAAAGAGAGCAGGAGCGGAAGAGTGGGATTTTATCGGAATGAACAAGGGGGGTTTGCTTGCCTGGCACTTCTGAAGATAATATAGCTCTTCATCGGTGTCATCGATCACATCGTCGGTATCATGTCTATCGAGAGGGGGCAACACCGGCAACACAGAAGAAACACGATCAATGCAATGCACAATATGATGCATGCTATGACATGGCAATATGAATGTGTTTTGGGCTAATGCACCTAGCTATGATTTAAATGAAGTTGGTTTGAATACATGATTCAAATTCCAGCTCCATATATGATTATTTAGATGCCCTTTATATGATTTGTGCTAAACAGCAGTTATAAGTTGTTCTAACATGCATGAAAATAGTACAGATGGATAGATTGGATTTTTCTGATCATTTTCCATATATAAATTATTTCATTTGGAGTTACGGTTGAATTTCTATGAATTTTAGAAGTTTATACAATTTTCTGGAATTTCCTGAATTAAATTAAATCCAGAAAACCTATTACGGCGTCAGCATGACTTCACGGTGACGTCAGCAAGTCAACGGGCGTTGTCCAGGTCAAATCTGACCTGTGGGACCCATATGTCAGTGACACATGAACTAATCCCGGTCAAACCCAGCGCTGACTGGGGTTTGACCAGGCGTGGGGCCCACTGTCAGCGGTTGTAGGGTGTTTAGCTGGCTGGGTTAGCTCCTAATGACGAGGCCACGTTAGCTCCCGCCGGAGTTTCGCCGGCGACGACCTAAACTGCGGCGGCAACTCGCCGGACTTGAGCTGCGGGCGACGGATGGATGCGTGAAGGCCACCAGGGGGTAGCCCGCGCTCGACCGCGTCTAGCTGAGCGATCGGAAGGCCTCGGAGTCGCCGGAGATGACGGCGGCGAGCACAGAAGCGGCGGCCGGAGCTCGGGCGAGCTCAAGGTCGAGGCCACATCGGCCTTGGTGATGCGGGGTTAACACCTACGGTGTCTACGCGGTGCGGCGAGAACGTTGGATGCATGCCCGGGACCGAATGGTCACTGGAGCGTCATCGCCGGCGAGCTTTGGCGGCGGCGCTTGTCGGTCATCAAGGGAGCGACGGCTACGGCAATCAAACAAAGAGGGGAAGAGGGGGAAACGGTGGCGGAGCTCACAGCGGTGCCGTAGGGATGGTTAGCGGGCTCGGGGACGTCCTGCGTGCGGCGGATCAACGACGATTGTGGCCGGAGCCCGAGGTGGAAGACGACGGCGATGGCGACGTTGCTGGCCTCCCGGGGTCGCGTGCGTCGCGTGTGTAGCTCCACGGGGTCGGGACGGAGCTCAGGGATGCGGAGAGGGAGCGAGGAAGTGGCTGTGGCCGCGGTGGTTGCGAGCGACGTCGGCGGCGGCTCTCGGTGGGGAGAACAGAGGAAGGGGAGAGATCCAGAGAGAGTGAGAGAGCGTCGGGGGGGTTGTGTGGCGTCGCGGGAGGCGACCAGGGCGACGAGGGGGTAGCCAGGCAGGCAGGGAGGAGCTGGCGCGGCTCGCCTGCGCGCCGGGCACGTAGCTGCTTCGGGGCGAGGGGAGGAAGACGACGGAGGGGCTGCAGTGGTGGGCTGGGCCGGCCAGCTGCAGTGCTGGGCCGGTTGGCTACCAGGTGAGCGCCAGGTAAGATGCTCTGTTTTATATTTCTGTTTTTCTATTTATTTGCTCTGTTTTGACTTAGTTTATAAACCAAATCATTTTAATAAATCCTGAAAATAATTGTGGGCATTAACTGAATTATTACAGAGGCCCTCAACTATTTTCAGAATTGTTGGAGCAATTAAAAATATTAACAATATTTAAATGCCCCAATTCAAATACAATATGGTTTATTCAAAAATCCAAAAATGTCTTGGAAAAATATCCATCATCTCTGGATATGGTTTTCACCCTTTTCCATTAATCATGAACATTTTTGCAAACCAATTTGGGTTCTTTGAAAATATTTTGAAGTTGAACCTATTTGCATTGCTTTGGTGCTAGGGCTTGGTCATCCCCATTTCAAATTTCATGAACTTTAAACATGATGCACACATGGAAGCAAGCATAGGTCAGGCCAGAACTAGGGATGTGACACCACAACTCTGTGTTCTACTCATGCATATCATCTACACATAGACCTGGCTCATGATGCCACTGTTGGGAAACGTTGCATTGAAAAACAAAAAATTTCTACGCACACGCAATGATCTATCCATGGAGATGCATAGCAACGAGGGGGAGAGTGTGTCTACGTATCCTCGTAGACCGTAAGCGGAAACGTTTGACAACGCGGTTGATGTAGTCGAACTTCTTCTAGCTCCGACCGATCCGTACGTACGACACCTTCGAGTTCTGCACACGTTCAGCTCGGTGACGTCCCTCGCCTTCTTGATCCAGCAGGGTGTCGAGGTAGTAGATGAGTTTCGTCAGCACAATGGCGTGGTGACGGTGAAGTGATCTACGCAGGGCTTCGCCTAAGCACTATGAAGATATGACCGTGGGAGTAAACGGTGGAGGGGGACGCCGCACACGGCTAGGCAATTGTCTCGGGTGTGCTAGGGGCGCCCCCCCACATATATATAGGTGGGAGGGAGAGGGAGGCAGCCAGGGTGCGCCCCAAGTAGGATCCGAATCCTACTTGGGGTTTCCCCAAGTGGCGCCCCCTGCCTTATTTCACCGGAGAAGAAAGGGAAGGGGGAAGAGAGAAAGGAAAGGGGGGTCGAACCCCCTTTTTCCTTCTCCCAATTCGGCCTCCTGCCATAGGGGGGCGCGCCACCCCTTGTGGGCTGGTGTGCTCCCCTCTCATGGCCCATATGGCCCATATCTTCCCCCCGGGGAGTTCTGGTAACCCCTCCGGTACTTCGATAAATACCCGATACATTTCCGGTGTCCGAATACAATCGTCCTATATATCAATCTTTACCTCTCGGCCATTTCGAGACTCCTCGTCATGTCCGTGACCTCATCTGGGACTCCGAACAACATTCGGTCACCAAATCACATAACTCATATAATGCGATATCGTCATCGAACGTTAAGCGTGTGGACCCTATGGGTTCGAGAACTATGTAGACATGACCGAGACACCTCTCCGGTCAATAACCAATAACGGAAGCTGGATGCTAATATTGGCTCCTACATATTCTACGAAGATCTTTATCAGTCGAACCGTTATGACACATACGTTATTCCCTTTGTCCATCGGTATGTTACTTGCCCGAGATTCGATCGTCGGTGTCTCCATACCTAGTTCAATCTCGTTACCGGCAAGTGTTTACTCATCCCGTAATACATCATCCTGCAACTAACTCATTAGTCACTTTACTTGCAAGGCTTCTTATGATGTGTATTACCGAGAGGGCCCAGAGATACCTCTTCGACACTCGGAGTGACAAATCCTAATCTTGGTCTATGCCAATTCAACAAACACCTTCGGAGATACCTGTAGAGCATCTTTACAATCACGCAGTTACGTTGTGACATTTGATAGCACGTAAGGTATTCCTCCGGTATCCGGGAGTTACATAATCTCACAGCTGAAGGAATATATATTTGACATGAAGAAATCAATAGCAATAAAACTGAACGATCAATATGCTAGGCTAACGGATGGGTCTTGTCCATCACATCATTCTCCTAATGATGTAATCCCGTTATCAAATGGCAACTCATGTCCATGGTTAGGAAACCTTAACTATCTTTGATCAACAGCTAGTCAAGTAGAGGCTCACTATGGATACGGTGTTTGTTTGTGTATTCACACATGTATTAAGGTTTCCGATCAATACAATTCTAGCATGAATATAAACCTTTATCATCAATAAGGAAATATAAAATAACAATTTTATTATTGCCTCTAGGGCATATTTCCTTCAAGTGGTGGGGGACGGGCTGGACGACATCGAGGGCGGCGTGGATGGGGGAGCAAGGGTGGTCGACGGCAAGGGATCGGACATGGGAATTGGTGGGATGGAGGAGCGCGGTGGGTTTGGTGCAATTTGTGATGGAGTCGGGTTGTCTAGTCCGACACGGTGGTCGCGCCCGGACCTCCCCATGTCTGCCCCAGATTTAGGCTGGATATGAGGGGTGCCGGTCAGTCCGGGTGTTTGACGCGCCCGTCTGAGTCGCTTTTTTTTTATCGGTCAGTGATCGGGCCGTCCGCCCGGGCATTTGAGAGTTGTTTGAGGCGCCCGGCTGTAGATGCTCTTAAGCTGCTATATCTGTTGTTTCTTGTTGTGCATGCTTGTATCCATGAGGCAGTAGGATCACTGCCAGAACGGGTCGTACCATCCATTTCATTGTTGTGCTTGTGGACATAGGTCATGAGCATCAGCAACAGCACATACATGTAGGAGCAGGATGTAACCAATACTAGCAGACACCGCAAGGGTGGCTGACGGCAAGGGATCAGACACGAGAATTGGTGGGAGGAGCGTGGTGGGTTTGGTGGATTTGGTGTAATTGTGGTGGAGTCGGGCTGTCTAGTACGACGTGGCAGTCGTGCCCGGACCTCCCCATACCTGCCCCAGATTTAGGCTGGATATGAGGGGTGCCGGTCAGCCCGGGCGTTTGAGGCACCCGTCTGGGTCGCTCTTTTTTGACCGGTCAGTGATCGGGCCGTCCACTCAGGCATTTGAGGGTTGTTTGAGGCGCCCGGCTGTAGGTGCTCTTAAGCTGCTATATCTGCTCTCTTGTTGTGCATGCTTGTATCCATGAGGCGGTTGGATCAGTGCCAGAACGTGTCGTACCATCCATTTCATTGTTGTGCTTGTGGACATAGGTCATGAGAATCAGCAACAGCACATACATGTAGGGGCAGGATGTGATCAATACTAGCGGCTAGCTTGCAGGTTTCAGGAAGAAGTTGACACCTAGATTATATCCATGAATAATAGTTTCGGAATTGGTTTAGAGATAAGTCCATGGAATTAGGAAGTGAATTCCAATGTGTAAGTAGTCAATTAGCCATCCTTGTCCAGGTGACCAGGTTAAATCCTTCTAGGTGAGTCCTGTCAATCTATAAGCCAGGTTCAGTCAGGAAGTCTAAGTAGTCCTTATAAATGGATGATGTGTATGTGGTTCCTGTTAGGGAAATAGCAACATGTACTTCCTGGTGGTCGTGGGCCGATATATATATACATGTATAGGTGTGGTAAATATGCAGGAAAACTCTTAAACAATGAGATATTACACGGAAAATATATAAAACTCGACCCCCCCCCCCCCTCAAGCTCAGAGTGGATCAACAACACTTGAGTTTGGAGAGAGAGAAACCCTGTTGCGCTCTAGTCTGGGCCTTTGCAAAGAAATCCGTCAACTGTAATTGGGAAGACACATACTGAAGAGCAATAACCTAATCATGCACACCAACACGCACAAAGAAGCATCAACACCAATATGATTGGTGAGCTCATGCTTCATAGGGTCGCATACAATGTTGATAGACAAGAGTGGAGTAGGTGTGGTAACATAAACACCAAACTCGTGAAGTAACCATAGTAACCAAGTCACCCTTGCCATCAGAAGAGCCATAGCTCACAACTCAGTCTCTTCACTTGAATGGGAAACTGCAGTTTGTTTTTTCATCTTCCAGGCAATAAGAGAACCACCAAGAAAAACATAGTAAGCAGAAAGTGACGTTGATACGAGGGATCACTAGCCCATGTGGCATCCAAATAGGCCTGAAGTTGTAATGAATTGGAGCAGGGAAAGAAAAGACGGTGAGGGATCATGCCATGAAGAGAACCCGAAGGAGGTGATATAGTGAACCAAAGTGGGAGCAGAAACAAACTGACTCAAATATGGACAGGATAGGAGATATCCAGACGAGTGACAACTAATAGACAAGACTCCCAACAAAATGACGATACGCGTCGGATCAGACATGGGGTCACCATTAGAAGCATGGAGGCGAACATTGAGCTCCATGGGAGTCTGAATAATGCGCTCATCAGTAAGAGCAGCACGAGCAAGAAGATCCTGGTATACTTTCCTTGGGAAATAAAGAAGCCATCAAAGGTAGAAGAAACCTCAATGCCAAGAAAGTAGCGAAGAGGTCCAAGATCAGACATAGGAAACTGCTCGTTAAGATGTGTTCCCAAAAGCAATGTACTTGGGGTTGTCACCAAAGATGATCATGCCATCAGCATATAGAAGAGTCCGACCACGAGTAGAAAGGCAGACAAACAACGCAGGATCCTGAGCACTCCCCAAAAAACCAGCGCAGTCACCATGGAGTTGAAGCGCTCAAACCTGGCACGCGGGGCTTGCTTAAGGCCATAGAGAGAGCGGCAAAGAGGGCAACTCATATCAGGAGGACCAGAATACCCAAGTTGTGGCTGCATGCAAACCTCCTCACGCAGCTACCTTTAAGAAAAGCATTCTTACATCAAGCTGAGATACAAACCAATGGCGAACAAATGCCACAACAAGAAGTGTGCGAACAACGGTAATATGCAAGGTTGTCAGAATCATGATTTTCTTAACTATCAGAATCGTAAAAATGTTGATTCTACTAACCAAAATCGTAGAATCAGAGTGGTTAGTTTTGATCGTAAAGTCGTAGAATCGTACAATAGAATCATGATTCTAACAACCTTGGTCATATGGACCATAGGAGCAAAAGTCCCATCGTAATCACGACCATGCTCCTGCCGAAAGCCACAAGCCACAAGACGAGTTATGTAGCGCTCCAGAGAACCATCGGAGTCGTAACCTTGTAGACCGACTTACAAGTGATGGGATGAACACGTGGAGGAAGAGAAACAAGATCCCACGCGTTTGAGCTCAAGAGCAGCAATCTCCTCTGCCTGCAACTGCCATTCGGGATGAATAACAACATCACGATAAGAAGTCGGCTCAACAACAACAGCGCCAGGAAAACCATAGCAGTCAATGGCGAGGCGAGGCCGACCACGAAGATCATAAGTCAGCTGAGAAGAAGTAGATGGCACATCAGTAGACTCATCCACTACAGGTGGACAACGGGAGTATAATAGCGAGGAAAAGAGGGGATACGAGGATAAACCATTAGAACAGACTCATGTGATGGAGATGGAGAATCCATCGGAGATGAAGATAACAAGGGAGAAGAGGAAACAATAAGAGATGGCAGTGTCGGATCTGCAACAGTGAGATGAGTAGGAGTAGGATGGGGGGGGCAAAGTGAGAGGTGTGTAAGGAAAAGTGAGGAAAGAGATATTGTCCACTGAAAAAGATGGTCACATCTGAAGTCACATCCTGAGAAACAAGCATTCGACGACAGACATGATCCCAACAATGATAGCCTTCATGCTCATCGCCGTATCCTAAGAAGACACTCTCGACTGACTGAGCGGTCAGTTTGGTGCGTTTATGCAGGGCGACAACATAGCAAACACAACCAAACAAACGATGCGGCGAATAATCAGGAGAACTATCAAAAAGATGCTCGAAAGGAATGCCACCCTACTGAGCAGTTGAGGGTTTAATGTTGATGAGATAGGTGGTAGTGGAAACAACCTCAGCCCAAAAGTGAGGCGGAAGAGAGGTGACGATCATTAACGCACGAGCTCTCTCAAGAAGATGATGATGCTTGCGCTCAACCATACCATTCTGAGTGTGAGCACCAGTAAAAGAGAACTGAGTAAGAGTACCCTGCTCAACAAGGACACGATGCAACATCTTGGAGATATACTCTCCAGCAGAGTCAGCACGAAAACACATGAATAGGCATAGAGAACTAAGTGTGGACCATGGCAGGAAAATGCTTATATAGAGAGCTCATTGCAAGAAGACATAAAATAAAGCCAATGTAGCGAGAGAAATCATCGATAAAAATGATATAGTATCGATGGCCCCCTTCCGAAGCGAAGGAAGCCGGACCCCATACATCGGAATGGACTAAATCAAAAGCATGTTGAGACACTGATTCACTAGTATTAAGGTAGTTGAATCTGTTGCCAAGCCTACAACCCTGACACTCGAAGAGACGTCTACTGGGACAGACCCCAGAAGACCTCGGCGAACTAAAGGCAACATACGAGAACCACAAAGATGACCGAGTCGATGATGGCACTGTTGGAAGGAGCCGGTAGCTGAAGCAACAGAAGTAGAGGGACTGGCAATAGTGGTGGCAGTGAAAGGGACGTGAAGCCGGTCTAACTCTCAAAGACCTTGAGACTCACAGTGGCGAGGGCCAGCCCCAATCCGTGTGTCTTTCTCGTTTAAATTTCTCATCCTAGTCTATATCTATTTGTACTTAGGTTCAAAACCCCTTATGAATTAGTCTATTCCTCAAGAAACCTTGTTCTTTCAAGCCAGGCTGTTTGGTCATCTTCTGTTGCTAGTTACCCTGATGCATACTTAGGTTCACATCATTTGTGGGACTACGTTGTAATGAGTCTTTTCTTGTACTTTGTTATGAAGTACGCGAACAACTTGTTTAGTCTGTACATGTGCTCTAGATAATTTTGCATTTCCAAGGGTGGATCCAGTTCATAAGATTATTTTGCTCACAGCATGCAACTGCATGCGAATTTAGGTATCACTTGTCCAGTTTTTTTTCTTGGGATGAAGCATGTTCATTCTATTAATCAGAGTGCCGAACAGAATCGCTGGCTACAAGCGTACAGGTGAAGGTAGGAACACCGCCCAGCTAAGGTTGAATGCCTCATGTGCTGACCTATCATTGCATGCTTAAGTCACGGTATATTTAGGGCCGGTTCTTTTGGGGCCATAAGCCTCAAAAGAACTGGCCCTTAAGAGGTAGGAGATGCCACCTCTAGAGATTGGGAAGTGGAGTGGTAAATAGGTTAATTGTGGTCCCAACAGTAATCATGAGGTTTGCTATATATTTTTAGGAAGGAGGATAGCCCCTGGCCCCTCTGCATCATTGTGATGCATACGACCACAATAATCATGAGGTTGCTATTTGAGAGGCTCACCAGTGAACACACACATTATACTTCTGTACTCTGTTTTTCTTCCAAATTTCTGCTGATATTTTTCTTATTCGGCACCTCTTTATTGATTGGTTTTTATGTGCTTGAGCTATATATATGGATTCAAATTGTTACATCCAGGAGTAGATTATGACTTCGATGAGCTGTTTTCCTCTGACATGCTTATGCAAGTTTTTTTTTTCGAAAAAGGGGAAACACCCCGGCCTCTGCATCATCATGATGCACACAGCCATCATACTTATGCAAGTTAATAGTCATTGATGACTTGTGTCTACTGCATATATTTTATTCAGTGAGTAATAGGGATTCACAAGCATGCTTATGCAAGTTAATAGTCATTGATGACTTGTGTCTACTGCATACATTTTATTCAATTAGTTTTAGGGATTCACCCAGCATAACAAATTCCTGCGGGGCAAATCTAAGAACAATGCACAGAATTGTGTTTAATGCTTCTTCTGTCTGTTCATAGGCAATGGCACTTGACCCTGGTAATGCAACCTTGCTTTCAAATAGGAGCCTATGCTGGCTCTGCCTCGGTGATGCAAAGAACGCCTTGAATGATGCTCAAGCTTGCATTATGATGCGACCTGGCTGGCCAAAGGCCTCATATCGTCAAGGAACTGCTCTAATGTTACTGAAGGTGTGATAACATGTTGAGTTCAGTTCTATATTTTCTGTAGAAAACCTTTTTTGAATTACAAGTTATGCATTTTATGCTGTAATCCCTTTTTATGTATGTATAATTCAAACTCATTGTCTTCAGGACTATGAAAAGGCATGTGGTGCATTTCTTGATGGTCTTAAATTGGAGCCTGGGAACATAGAGATGGAAGATGGATTACGGTATCCTCTTTGTTCCTTTTGGCTACATTGGTGTCTAGTGTACAGCGATAACCTCTCAATGATCTTTGTTTCCTTGTCGCTACGATGTTTCACTTAGAGAGCCTATAGGCATATTTACTTATCATTCAAATAAAAATGTGCAGGCAGGCTTTGGAATCCTTGAAGATATATCGCAGTAGTCGTGGGCAAGACTAGCTGGATGAGCATCATCAAGTAGATGTGAGAAACTTGTAGTTACCAGATTTACACTGTTCACTGGAGAGACGGAGGTGCCCTGTTTTTCTGTCTCATAGGGGGTAGCTAAAGGGTTTGAATCAGACAAGTAGATTGGGTAGTTTGGATGGCCTTTCGCTGATCATCATCAGCTATATGGTGAGAAACTATGAAATACCTTCCTCACTGGATGGTCGAGACCGTTCTGCTGATTGCGATTTCAGGCGCAAATGCTGTTCAGAGTGCAGCATTTTTTTTCTATGGTTCCGTGGATAGGGAAACATTTTTACCATGGACATTCCTGGTAATAGCCTCTTAACTGACAGTATTGCCAGATTGACGTTGAATGCCTGTGTCTTGCTTCAGATCTCTTGTCAAGCTAAAGATCATTGCCCATAGACTTTGATCAATGTGGGTGGGGCATAGGGCAAGTAAACCCGAACCTTGGAGCTTGCATGGTCATGATTGTTAGGAGACTTTGCTGACGACGAACTGTTAAGCTTTACAATGATTTGTGCCAATGTATATTCTCTAGAAACTGGTATGTGTAGTGTAACAGTATAGTAAAGATGTTCCCTCGGAAAAAGAGAAAAACAGTGGTACTAGTCAAGATGAACAATCCATCACTAGTTGGGGCCCGTAAATGTATTGGATGTGCTTATTTTCAAATAAACTTTAACGGCTATTACTATGACCAAATTAAACGTGTGAACTAACCGTTTTCTTTTAGCGGCACTAATGGTTGGGCCGATAGGGGGGTTGTGCTTCCACTCTTCCAGCCCATTGCGAAACAGCCCCTAGGTAATTTTTTTTTGAAACGAGGCAAAAGATTTACCATTTTCATTGAATAAGGAGAAGAGTTTGTGTTCGTACATAACAGCCCCACAAAAATAGGAAAGGGGCAAGGCCTACTCTCGGGGCATCAAATTACACAAATGTCTAGCACCCGTCAGGGCCCAGATAGACGCCTCCTCCTTGATAATCCGCACGATCATCGCCACCGGTGAGGTCTTCGTCCTGAACACTCGTGCATTTTGCTCCTTCTAGATCTCCCAGCTAACAAGATGAAGACAGGAGGCCAAGGCTTTCCGCGGTTGTGTGTTGCTGGCGAGGACCCCCTCCCACCACGACCGCATCGTGGCGTAGTTCATCCAAGGAGCGGTGTCAACATCAAGGTGCAGCCAAGCAAGAACCTCCTTCCAAACCCGAATGGAGAAGCGGCACTTGAACAGGAGGTGCGCCGCGGACTCTTGCACTTGGTTGCAAAGAGGGCAACGGTCACAGTTTGGCCACCCACGACGGTGGAGTCGGTTTGCCGTCCAGATCCTATTTTGCGTGACCAACCCCTAGATATATCGTGTCTTTTCTTCGGGTTTCCCTATAAAACGGGAAATGTTATCTTCGGGTTTCCCTTTCAAGGATAATGCTTGTAGACGGCGTGCCGGCCAAAACTTCAGCCGGCCGCACACGCAGTGTTCAATTCCTCCACATCATACGCCCTGTGATTCGCACACTCAACTTTTTTTCGTTCTCTCTGCTTCATCTTCTTCCACCTCTCTATCTCTTATCCATTCTCATTTTTTCGTTGCTCCCCCATCCCCCCCCCCCCCGACCTCCATGAAACTCGGGGCTGCTCCTAGAGACCAACCGCCGCCTGCTGCTAGGGGAGTCATCACGGGCGGAGAAGACGACCATAGCCAATGCCTCCTTCCTCCCGCTCTCAGGCACCCCCACCTATGGGCACGCATGAGCTGCAATGGCGACCGGGATGCATGTTACAATGGCGATCGGCGGGGGTGCAGCGACGGTGAGCATTGATGCATGACCGGCGAAGGCAATGTTGGAGCCGCAGTATCCACTTTTTGGTGTTTTCACTGACAAAATAGCTTCAAATCCAAAAGCTTCAACCGACACTGTCAATCAGGGAAAGCTTCAACCGTTGACACAAAATGCTCCAACACTGGATGAAAAAGGCTACAACGAAACCATAGAGAATCTTTTTGCTACATCCATCCATTTTTTGCAGCAACCGTCCATGGTTTTTGCTACGTCCAACGATTTTTTTGCTAAGGCCATTCACGGCAGAGTTGTGACCTGCGACAGCGGGGTGATAATAATTTTGGTACAACCGTAATCTCTTTCTGTTACGACCGGTGGGATGATTTGCTACATCCATTCATGGCAGAGTTGTGGACGAGACAGCGCCGATGATGGTTTTTGCTGCAACCTTAGCTTTTGCTACAATCAATGTTTTTTTGCTACATCCCATTCAGGGTGTGACTGGTGGCCGTCGTTGGCAGAAAGTCATGTGTCCACGGTGAGGGCCGGCGGGCGGCGCACCGTAGCGCTGCAACCATGGAGCATCAACGGACGGAGTTGCAACCGGTCGAGGGGGAAGTTTCGAATGCGGGGGAGGGGGGGGGTCGTCAACGGGATCTCCAACTGAAATCGACGACGGGGGGAGGTTCTTTAGCGAGCACCGTCGTCAGAGACGACGGGCAGCTCTGCCGTCGTGAGCGAGGGTGCTCGCTGAAGAACCTCCCTTCAACACGAAGAGGGGAGGTTCTTCAGCGAGCACCATCGCTAGAGACGACGGGCGGCTCTGCCGTCGTGAGCGAGGGCGCCATGAGCGACACCTTTTTTGGGTTTCTATGACAAGCTGCTGCAGGGAGCGACGCCCGTGTTGTACGACTGATGTACGCTTTAGGGATAGGGGCGTGTGGAGAAGAAGATAATGACATGGGGCATAAAATCGGATGGCTTCTGTACGCTGGATCGCACGGCTGCGGGCGGAACGGCCCAAATTTGGGCCGGAGCACCGGCTGCCCTTTTAAGAAAGGAAAACTGTAAGATTTGAGAATATCACAGTAATCCGCTTCAGTTTTAAGTTGGAGAAGAAATGCATATCAACATTAGCTGACGTGCCGAGCTAACTAGCATTATGGAACCAACTTGCTGGAACCTTCATGTACTGGCACCTTCATGGGAAATCTTTTGCTACAGTACCTTTTCTTATCTTTCT
The DNA here is from genome assembly GCF_018294505.1 of Triticum aestivum. Classification (NCBI taxonomy): domain Eukaryota; kingdom Viridiplantae; phylum Streptophyta; class Magnoliopsida; order Poales; family Poaceae; genus Triticum; species Triticum aestivum. The sequence continues at coordinate 167,208,330 of NC_057804.1, forward strand.
TTGCTTCCTCTAGCACATATTTTGATTTTTTTTTAGAATCACCGGGGGGGAGCTCCCCCACCTGAATATATTGCTCAAAGGCCTGTCGTGGCAGTGAGTACAGAATTACATAGGCACGGTGCAACGTGTAGAGAGGTAGGAGGGCCACAAGAAGGCGTCCTCCTTGTCTTGTGAATGCACAAGACGATGAGACCAGAGATCCAAAGCAGTAATGAGGTTCCTATGGGTTATTACAGAGTTTTGATCGACCGATCTAAATACCATGTCGTTACGTGTTGCCCAAATCATCCATAGTAAGGCCACGAGAACCAAAGGCCAAGCTGTGGTCGGGAGGCGAGGAGGAGTAGCAGCGTCCCATAGGTCTGAGATTTCGGTGGTTGGAGGCAGGAGCCCAAGGCGTTGCCAAATTCTATTGACAAGAGGACACGTGATGAAGAGGTGGTTGGAGTCTTCGGGTAGCCTAGCACACCGAGGGCATATATCTGAATCGACGATATGCTTGCGTGCAAGGTTGACCTTAGTGTTGAGACGGTCTTTGAAGAGTAGCCATGCAAATACTTTGAGCTTTCGAGGAACTTTAGCATTCCATATGAAGGGAGCAATGAGATCGTTGTCTGGCCGAGCCATGAGGGCACCGTATGCATGCTTTGTGGAGAAGGCAATGCCATGTCGTAGGAACCGTTGGTCTTCCCCCGCCGATGGCATAAAATCCTGCAAAACAGCCACAAGCCACACAAGTTCTTGTTCTGCCGTGAGGGAGAGGCGATTACGGAGGTTAGCTTGAATACCGTAACGGAAAATGTTAGCCACTTTAACCAGCTCTAAGGTGGAGTGTGAAAATAGGTGGGGAAGGTGATGGCAAGGGGTTGAGGGACCAACCAAGTGTCGAGCCAGAAATATGTATGTGAACCACTGTTTGTGAGCACGAAAGATATATTTTGTAGAGTAGGGATTTGCTGTGAAATTGTGCGGCACAGAAAAGAGGTTTGTGGGGGGGGGAGGAGACTAAAGCGTTAGGGTGTTGAAGATCAAGCCACTCCAGCCATGGTGTTTGTGCAGTGGAGAGTGCTTTGGCTACAAATTTCATAAGGAGGCAGTTGTTTTGAACGTGTAAGTTTTTGAGCCCTAGACCACCGATTTTTTTTGGTAAACAGACATTTTTCCATGCAACAAGACATTGAGCACCCGAGCAAGCATCGTCTCCTACCCAAAAAAAACTCCTTCTCAGGGAATCCAGAGTTTTGATTGTTTTCTTTGGGATGCGAAAAACAGACATAAAATAGGTGAGGATTGAATCGAGCACCGCAGAACTGAGGATGAGCCGATCAACTTTATCAAGAAGTTAGGCATGCCAGCCGGTAAGTAGTTTCCTAGTTCGTTCGACTAGAGGGTTGAAAACATTGGTGAGATGTTTGGTCGGGGCGAGGGGGAGACTGAGGTAGGTTTGCGGGAAGGAAGCGCATGAGCACCCCATGGCGAGGGCGATGGAGGCAGCCGTGGCTTCGTCTGTGTGGAGGGTGGCTAGGGTGGTTTTGGAGAAGTTGATGGCGAGGCCCGTGGCTTGTGCGGAACTATTTAGGATTACTTTAAGGGTTGAAGCAGCGGCAGGAGAGGCGGCTGCAACGATGAGCGTGTCATCGGCGTATTGGAGGACAGTGGGAGGCAGGTGGGAGAAGATGGGGTGGTGGAGAGTAGGATCAGAGTCCTGGAGGATGAGTTGTTGTAGAAGGTCGGCGACGATGAGAAAGAGGTATGGAGAGGCCGGATCGCCTTGTCTCAGCCCATTTTTGCATTGGATCCATTTGCCCGGCATCCCGTTCATAAGTACGGCCGTTTTGCCTGTGCGGAGAAGATTTTGGGTGCAGCTGCGGAAGATTGGAGAGAACCCGCGAATTGCCAGGATTTTATCGAGGGCAGGCCATGCCACAGAGTCGAAAGCCTTTCTGAAATCCAGCTTGAAGACCATCATTCATTTTTTGCGAGAATGGCAAGAGCTAATAAGGTCGACAGCAAAAACAAAGTTTTCGGCAATGTTTCTTCCAGAGATGAAGCCAGTCTGGTTGCCATGAACTAGCAGAGGGATGTGCGGCTTTAGGCGAAAAGTGATAACCTTAGCGACAGCTTTGATCGGACAGTTTTGCAGTGAGATAGGCCTAAAAGCATCAGGCGTGGTTGGTGTGTCCTTGTGGAGGAGGACAACGTGGGCACGGTTTAAGCGTTCGGTGTCAGCTAAGCCTTGATGAAAAAGAGAGAAGAAAGACAGGATTGAATTTTTGACTAAAGGCCAGAAGGCTCTATAGAAATAGGGTCCGAACCCGTCTGGTCCAGGGCTGGCTTGGGGGTTCATAGTGAAAAAAGCGTGCTTGATTTCCTCTTCGGAGAAGGGCTCATCTAAGACGTGGAGTCCGGGCACCGGATGTGGGTAAACAGAATTTAGGTCAAAAGCCCAATCTGTCGGAGCTGGAGTGCCAATTAGCAAGACGAAGAAATCACGTAGGATCTCATCTTTTTGCTGGTGAGCAGAAAATTCGGAGCCATCCCGAGTAAGTGTGAAGATTTTGTTTTTCCGGAGACGTTGAGAGGCAGACATGTGGAAAAACTTAGAGTTCTCACCATCGTTTATGGCGCGCGATACCTTAGTACGCCAATGCCAGTACGACATTTTCTCTTGAATGGTGCATTTGAGAATGGAGACAATGATTTTGCGCGTGAGAGATTCTGGTGTAGATAGAGGTCTATTTTCCTCCACAAGGTCTAAGGCGGTGATGGCAGCATGACAGCAAGCTTCGCGGAGGGGGTGGGTATGCGTGAACGTGCCCATATTTTGAGGCGGGAACGAGATTTTTTGAGCGCGGCGACGAGGGAAGCGGCTGCTGGATGGCGAGGAGGGCTGTGAGGCCCAAATTTGGCTGATGATGTCGCTGCAGGGCCGGAAGCTGGCCCAGCCAGGCCCAAATTTTAAAAAGTTAGAGCGTGGGATGGTGGTGGTGACGTGGATGAGGAGTGGGACGTGATCGGACGTGAAGCGTGTGCGAGAGGACAGCGAGGTGTTAGGGAAGGCGTCCGCCCAAGCAAGGTTAAAGAAAACACGATCTAGCCGTTCTACGGTGGGGGTGGCTCGATTGTTCGACCAGGTAAACCTGCGATCAAGTAGGGGTAGTTCGATGAGAGCTAGATCATCTAAGGTTTGGTTAAAGGCATTGGCTTCGGCGTGGTGGAACGCGTGGTTGTTTTTGTCAGAGGGGAAGCGGATGAGATTGAAGTCACCAGCGATAATCCAGGGGGTGTCATCGGGCTGTGAGATGGATGAGAGCTCGTTTAAAAAGGCTTGCTTGAGTGAACATGATGATGGAGCGTAGATGTTGGTGATGGCAATGTGTTGGGCACACACAGTTGATTGTAGGAGTAGGGTAGAGGAGAAGGTTAGATGTGAGTAAGAAACGACTTGGAAAAAGGCAGAGTTGATGGCAGAGATAGTACCACCCGCGGAACCGACCGCTGGCAGCGAGAAAGCTTGATCAAGTGTTCGTGGCAGAAAGGATTTTAATTTAGAATCAGGGAGAGTTTCGAGTTTTGATTCTTGCAAGAGGGTTATATGCGGCTTAGTCGTCACCAGTTCGGAGAGAACGTCGGAGCATTTATCGTTATCGCCAAGACCACGTACGTTCCAGGAGCAAATTAAGAAGGCATCATTACTCATAGAGTTTGCTACAGCACCAACGAGCAGAAGCGGGGTACAACAGGCGTACATGCACAAAAGCTACAGGCGGAGACAAGAGTAGCAGTGGTACAAATGATAGAGGTCTCGACAACCAAAAGTACAAGGTAACGGAAGCGACATGCGGTGAAACTAAGGGTGGCGGAAACGGCCGAGAACATGCCACCGGGCCAATAACACTAGGAGTGCGGATCATGGGGCTTCGTCATCACCAGAGGTAGAATCCTCGGACCCAAGGATGGCATCCACCTGGCCGTCGTCGACACTGCAGAGCAGCGCATGGCTGCAAGATCTTCGGCGGAGGCAGGAGGGGCATCAGACTCATGGAGGCATGCCTCCTGAATAGCGTGGTCAATGGTCGTGCCGACGTCCGCAGCAGAGAGGCAGGCCACCTTGGCCTTGACGGCTTTGGCGAGCATGGGGGAGTACTTGGCCTCCTTGCCAGCCAGTCGTGCGCTCCGCCGTAGCTTGTCTCTGGAGACGGTCTGGTCGCGTGCCGTCTTACGGCGCTCCTTGCGAATGGTGCACTCGTGAGTGTCCAGATCCTGCAGAGGGAGAGCTGCATCGACAGCGATCACAGTCAGTGGCAGAGAGGCAGAGGGCATAGAATTAGGTTGATTAAGGGCGGGCTGGGGAGCGGGGTTACCATCAGCACATGAAGACTCGCCAGCAGAGAATGTGAGGGTGGTGGGAACAACATGTGCATCTGCAGGTGGAATAAACACGGCGAACGCGGACGCGCTAGACGACATCAGTGGGCCCGCAATCAGAGGGGCGGCAGGCGACCCAAGGCATGGGTTAGGTGGCACCACAGAGCCCACCTGGGCAGCCGGGTGGATGACAGGTGGGGTATGGTCCACGGGAGGGGGTGCATGCACCGCGTCCAGTGAGTCCGAGGGCACGCCATGCAGGAGTGGTGCATGCATGTCATCGGAGGCAGCAGAATCATCGTCAGAGATGATGAGTGGCTGACGCACTATTCCAGGAGGAGGGAAAGGAGAGGCCAGTGTGGATCGGTCTGAGACAGAGCCATGAGATGCGACAGGTGCACGGGGGGCGACCGGCCTAGAGCCGCCGTAGGTGGGGTCGGCGCGCCACCCCGCACGTACCGCAGAAACAACAGGGGCGAGGTGAGCAGGGGAGGGCGGACATGGAGATGCACGCTGAGAGAGTGGCGCTGAATCACCATCAGATGAGTCACCACCGAAGGGATTGGCCCCATCACCATGGTGCCAGCGTGAAACCTCTACAACTTTTGCTATTTTGATCTCATTGATGGGTGGAAGCTGTATGACAATGCCAGGAGGAGCTGGTTTGCCTGATTGGAGGAGCACAAGTGTGCGAACTGATGTGTAATCAATGCCATGGAGGCAGAAGTCGTCAACGGCACAAACGTCACCCAGGAAGGCCAGGGCGAAGCATATGCCGTCATTGTGCCAGAGCTCATGCGGAAACTCGGAGGCCTCGACCTCAGCAAGGTCAGTGAACATGGAGATGGAGCGGTCGACGTGCTCGACCGGCTCAATAGTGACAACATTCCCCTCGAACTCTATTGGGTTGTGCCTAATGACATCATTGCGTGCGGCAGGAGTGTGGAAGGTGAAGCAGGCAATCCCCTGCCATGATCTGCCCGTGATAAAGGCGGGGTTGCCGCATGTGTGCTGGATGGCTCTGCGGATGAGGGGGTGGGGTTGGGGTCTGGGTTCCGAAGGTGCATGAAGGCAAAGCGGTGCGGGCAGTGAACTAGGCATGGTGGAGCGGCGACTAAGGGCATATCCCCGTAGGGCGGAAACAGCCCAGCCTCATGGAACGGTCGTGGCGGCTCCTCATCGGAGTCGGTTTCAGAGACGTGAGATGGGGATTGAGTGTATTGGGAGGTGAGGAGGACGTCGGAGAGACGTTGCCGCAGCTCCTGGGTGTCGAACGGGGGCATGTGCGTGTGCTGGGTTTCTGGGGAGGGGGAGGTGGGTGTGGGTGGAGGCACAGAGGTACGTGGCGGCGAGGGGGAGGGGAGCCCCATTGGCATCGACGGGAATGCCATTGAGGACGAAGGGGGAGGGGATGCAGAGCGCGGTGAAAGGTTCGGAGAGGATGATGGGGACGTGGCCGATCATGAGCGTGCGTGCGACGCGGGCTGCCGTCGAAGATGAGCCAGCGAAGTCCATGCTGCGGGTGCAAAACGCTGGGTTAGGTTGGGAGGAGAAAGAGTCGAGAAGAGGCTGGAAGAAAGGCCATATCCTCTTATACCTGCAGTCATGGCTACAGTGGCCTGATGTCTACTACACAACCTTCTTCTTGTAGACGTTGTTGGACCTGCAAGTGCACAGGTTTGTAGGACAGTAGCAAATTTCCCTCAAGTGGATGACCTAAGGTGTATCAATCCGTAGGAGGCGTAGGATGAAGATGGTCTCTCTCAAACAACCCTGCAACCAAATAACAAAGAGTCTCTTGCGTCCCCAACACACCCAATACAATGGTAAATTATATAGGTGCACTAGTTCGGCGAAGAGATGAAGATACAAGTGCAAAATAGATAGTAGATAAAGGTTTTTGTAATCTGAAATGATAAAAACAGCAAGGTAGCAAGCGATAAAAGTGAGCGTAAACGGTATTGCAATGATAGGAAACAAGGCCTAGGGTTCATATATGGGTGCAGGGGGTACGTCGGTGGACCTTCGGGCTGCTCACGAGGTAGGGGGCGCGCCCAGGGGGGCGCCCTCCACCCTCGTGGGCAGCCCAGGACTCCCCTGGCGTGCACTCCAAGCCCATCAGGTTGGTTTCCTTCCAAAATTAACTTCTCCAATTGATTTCGTTCCGTTTTGACTCCGTCTGATATTCCTTTTCCTCGAAACACTTAAATAGGCATAAAACAGCAAATCTGGGCTGGGCCTCCGGTTAATAGGTTAGTCCCAAAAATAATATAAAAGTGGATAATAAAGCCCAATATTGCCTAAAACAGTAGATAAAGTAGCATGGAGCAATAAAAAATTATAGATACGTTGGAGACGTATCAAGCATCCCCAAGCTTAATTCTTGCTCGTCCTTGAGTAGGTAAATGATAAAAAAGAATTTTTGATGGGGAGTGATACTTTGGCATAATTTCAATGTAAATCTTCTTAATTGTGACATGAATATTCAGATCCGAAAAATTCAAGACAAAAGTTCATATTGACACAAAAATAATAATACTTCAAGCATACTAATCAAAGCAATCATGTCTTCTCAAAATAACATGGCAAAAGAAAGTTCATCCCTACAAAATCATATAGTTAGGCTATGCTTCATTTTCGTCATACAAAGATGTTCCTAACTTCTATACCCCCGATGACAAGCCAAGCAATTGTTTCATACTTAAATAATCTCAAACTTTTTCAACCTTCACGCAATACATGAGCGTGAGCCATGGATATAGCACTATGTGTGGAATAGAATATGATGATGGGGATTGTGTGGAGAAGACAAAAAAAGGAGAAAGTCTCACGTTGACGAGGCTAATCAACGGGCTATGGAGATGCCCATCAATTGATGTCAACATGAGGAGTAGGGATTGCCATGCAACGGATGCACTAGAGCTATGAATGCTCAACAAAAGAAAACTAGTGGGTGTGCATCCAACTTGCTTGCTCATGAAGACCTAGGGCATTTTGAGGAAGCCCATCGTAGGAATATACAAGCCAAGTTATATAATGAAAAATTCCCACTAGTATATGAAAGTGATAACACACGAGACTCACTACATGAAAAACAAGGTGCTACTTTGAAGCACAATATATGAGACTCACTACATGAAGAACAAGGTGCTACTTTGAAGCACAAGTGTGGAAAAAGAGATAGTAGTATTGCCCTTTTTATATATTTTTTTGGGCCTTTCTTTTTTTCTTTTTGGCCTTTCTCTTTTTTTTGGGCAATGCTCTAATAATGATGATCATCACACTTCTGTAAATTACAACACAAGGATTACAACTTGAAACTTTGAACAAGATATGACTCTATATGAATGCCTCCGGCGGTGTACCGGGATGGTGCAATAAATCAAGAGTGACATGTATAAAAATAATGCATGGTGGCTTTGCCACAAATACGATGTCAACTACAAGATCATGCAATGGCAATATGACAAAAGTAATGCATGTCATGATGATGATGGTGGACGTTGCATGGCAATATATCTCGGAATGGCTATGGAAATGCCATAATAGGTAGATATGGTGGCTGTTTTGAGGAAGATATAAGGAGGTTTATGTGTGATCGAGCGTATCGTATCACGGGGTTTGGATGCACCGGCGAAGTTTGCACCAACTCTCAAGGTGAGAAAGGGCAATGCATGGTACCGAAGAGGCTAGCAATGGCGGAAAGGTGAGAGTGCGTATAATCCATGGACTCAACATTAGTCAAAAGAACTCATATACTTATTGCAAAAAATTAGAAGTCATCAAAAATTCAAGTACTACGCGCATGCTCCTAGGGGGATAGATTGGTAGGAAAAGACCATCGCTCGTCCCTGACCGCCACTCATAAGGATGCACAAACCAGGTACACTTCATGTTTCAAATTTGTTACATAACTTTAACCATACGTGCATGATATGGGATTTGCAAACTTTAACACAAGTATTTCTCAAATTCATAATCACCCAACTAGCACGACTATGATATTATCACCTCCATATCTCAAAACAATTATCAAGCATTAAACTTATCTTAGTATTCAATTCACTCAAAAGAAAGTTTCACATATCTTGAACACCAAGTATATTAACATTAAGCAAATTAACATGCTATTAAAGACTCTCAAAATAATCTAAGTGAAGCATGAGAGATCAAATAGTTTCTTTAAAACAAATCCACCATCGTGCTCTAAAATATCTAAGTGAAGTACTAGAGCAAAAATTATCACGCTCAAAAGATATAAGTGAAGCACTATGAGCAAAACTATCAAGCTCAAAAGATATAAGTGAAGCACATAGAGTATTCTAGCAAATTCCAATTCATGTATGGCTCTCTCTCAATAAAAAAAATTCAGATCTTGATACTTCATTCAAACAGCAAGCAAAGCTAAAGAAAACTACAATGCAAGGATAGCACAACTCATGTGAAGAAGCAAAAACTTAGACTCAACCGATACTAACCGATAATTGTTGAAGAAAAAAGGTGGGATGCCTACCGGGGCATCCCCAAGCTTAGATGCTTGAGACTTCTTGAAATATTATCTTGGGGTGCCTTGGGCATCCCCAAGCTTGAACTTTTTTGTCTCCTTAATTCCTCTCATATCATGGTTTCTCTTCTTTTTATCAAAAGCTTCATTCACAACAAACTTAACAAGAACTCGTGAGATAGGTTAGTATAAACCAATGCAAAACCTTATCATATTCTACTGTAACAAATCACTTAAATTATTATTCAACATTGCATACTAAATGCCTCTGTATATTTATACTCCTATCCTTAAATAGAATCATTAAATAAGCAAACATATGCAAACAATGTAACCATAACAGCAATCTGTCAAAACAGTACAGTCTGTAAAGAATGCAAGAGTATCAATACTTCCCTGACCCCAAAAATTATGAACTAAAATTTCCACTGTAATAAATTTATCAGATCTCAATATGCAAAAAGATTCAACATTATACCATGCTCTGAATTTTCTAGGGAATTTTTGCAACAGCGGTAAACTTTCTGTTTTCAAACAGCAACATGCAAACTAGCGAAATAAGCATGGCAAAGGCTATCATTGACTTTTTTGTTGAAACTAAAGAGGCAAAACATTATTCTAACTAACATAAAGGAAACACTAACAAAATAAAATGACTCTCCAAGCAAAACACATATCATGTGACGAATAAAAATATAGCTCCAAGTAAAGTTACCGATGAACGAAGACGAAAGAGGGGATGCCTTCCGGGGCATCCCCAAGCTTAGTTGCTTGGTTGTCCTTGAATATTACCTTGGGGTGCCTTGGGCATCCCCAAGCTTAGGCTCTTGCCACTCCTTATTCCATAGTCCATCGAATCCTTACCCAAAACTTGAAAACTTCAACCACACAAAACTCAAAACAAAACTCGTAAGCTCCGTTAGTATAAGAAAATAAAACCACCACTTAGGTACTGTAATGAACTCATTCTAAATTCATATTGGTGTAATATCTACTGTATTCTAACTTCTCTATGGTTCATACCACTTAATACTAGCCATAGATGCATCAAAATAAGCAAACAACACATAGAAAACAGAATCTGTCAAAACCAGAACAGTCTGTAGTAATATGTATAAAACGTATACTTCTGGAACCCCAAAAATTATGAAATAAATTTCTGGACCTGAGAAATTTGTCTATTAATCATATGCAAAAAGAATCAACCTAAAAGAACTCTCCAGTAAAAAATGGAAGCTTATTTCGTGAGCGCTAAAGTTTCTGTTTTTCACAGCAAGATCACAAAGACTTCACCCAAGTCTTCCCAAAGGTTCTACTTGGCACTTTATTGAAACAAAAGCTATAAAACATGATTACTACAGTAGCATAATTATGTGGACACACAAAAACAGTAAGGATAAATATTGGGTTGTCTCCCAACAAGCGCTTTTCTTTAATGCTTTTTAGCTAGGCATGATGATGACAATGATGCTCATATAAAAGATAAGAATTGAAACATAACGGGAGCATCATGAAGCATATGACTAGCACATTTAAGTCTAACACACTTCCTATGCATAGGGATTTTGTGAGCAAACAACTTAGGGGAACAATAATCAAAAATCATAGGAAGGTAAAACAAGCATAACTTTAAAACTTTAAGCACATAGAGAAGAAACTGGACATTATTGCAATTCCTACAAGCATATGTTCCTCTCTTATAATAATTTTCAGTAGCATCATGAATGAATTCAACAATATAACTAGCACCTAAAGCATTCTTTTCATGATCTACAAGCATAGAAAATTTACTACTCTCCATATAAGCAAACTTCTTCTTTATAGCATATGTATCATCACAATAATCATCATAAATAGGAGGCATGCTTTCATCACAACAACTTTGCATATCAAAACTTGGGATGCTAAAAATATCATCTTCACTAAACGTAGCATCCCCAAGCTTGGGACAAACATTAATTCCAGCAAATATATTCTCAAATATTTCATCCTCATCAAACATAGCTTCCCCAAGCTTGGGCCCTTTCATATCATAAGCATAATCACTCTCATAATTAATATGGATAGCACAAATAGTATAGCAATTATAATCATCACAAGTAGTAGTAGGAGCAACATCTTTTGGTAGGGATACCTTTTTACCTTTGTTGCTCCTTCTTTTCTTTTTCTTCTTCACATTATGTGTAGGTTCAACCTTCCTCTTTGAGCTCCTTATTGATGAGATTGATTGAATAGAAAGATCCTCCTTGTTACCTGATTCATCATAAGAAATAATAGGAGGAGATTGGGAAGCCTCTTCCCTTTCATTATTATTCTCATCATCTTTCATTTGCTTTCTTTTCCTTATGTAATTGGCAATATAAGGATTTTCAATACAATTCTCCACACAAAACATATAAATATTCTCTAGATCAAAATGAAGAATTCTATCAAGGGCAAATTCTAGAATAATCTTAGTTATACGTTTAATTTCTTCATAACCCAAGAGCAAACTAAGTTCATTATGATGTGCAAGGGAAATCAAGTCATCACAATTTTTGGACACGATACGATCATGAAACAATTTGCATTGGGTACTAAAATGATCACGTTCATTGCAAAGTTCACAAGTATGGCTAAGCAAGTTTAAATTTTCAGCACACGCATCTAGCTCTTCTTGCAACAATTTGGTTTCGAAGTACTTATGCTTCTTGCAATATCTATCTTCCCTATTTGGTGTGTACTTACAAACCCAATGCACTCCACAAAAATTGACATGTTTATAGGAGACATTTTCATCATAACTAGTGCAATCATCATTAGCATCATGGATATTCAAAGAATCTGTACTAACAACATTGCAATCATGCTCATCATTCAAATATTTAGTGCCAAACAATTTAGAGATTTCTTCTTCTAGCACTTGAGCACAATTATCCTTTCCATCATACTCACGAAAGATATTAAAAAGGTGAAGCGTATGAGACAAACTCAACTCCATTATTTTGTAGTTTTCTTTTATAAACTAAACAAGTGCTAAAACAAGAAACAAAAAGATTCGATTGCAAGATCTAAAGATATACCTTCACTTACCTAGCCTCCCCGGCAACGATGCCAGAAAAGAGGTTGATTTCTACTACACAACCTTCTTCTTGTAGACGTTGTTGGGCCTGCAAGTGCACAGGTTTGTAGGACAGTAGCAAATTTCCCTCAAGTGGATGACCTAAGGTTTATCAATCCATAGGAGGTGTAGGATGAAGATGGTCTCTCTCAAACAACCCTGCAACCAAATAACAAAGAGTCTCTTGTGTCCCCAACACACCCAATACAATGGTAAATTGTATAGGTGCACTAGTTCGGCGAAGAGATGAAGATATAAGTGCAAAATAGATAGTAGATAAAGGTTTTTGTAATCTGAAATAATAAAAACAGCAAGGTAGCAAGCGATAAAAGTGAGCGTAAACGGTATTGCAATGGTAGGAAACAAGGCCTAGGGTTCATACTTTCACTAGTGTAAGTTCTCTCAACAATAATAACATAGATAGAACATATGACAAGCCCTCAACATGCAACAAAGAGTCACTCCAAAGCCACTAATAGCGAAGAACAAACATAGAGATTATGGTCGGGTATGAAACCACCACAAAGCTATTCTTTCGGATCGATCTATAAAAGAGTTCGTACTAGAATAACACCTTAAGATACAAATCAACCAAAACCCTAATGTCACCTAGATACTCCATTGTCACCTCAAGTATCCGTGGGCATGATTATACGATATGCATCACACAATCTCAGATTCATCCAACCAACATAAAAGTACTTCAAAGAGTGCCCCAAAGCTACTACCAGAGAGTCAAGAACGTGTGCCAACCCCTATGCATAGGTTCCCAAATGTCACGAAACCCGCAAGTTGATCACCAAAACATACATCAAGTGGATCAATAGAATAACCCATTGTCACCACGGTTATCCCATGCAAGACATACATAAAGTGTTCATAAAAGACTCAATCCGATAAGATAACTTCAAAGGGGAAACTCAATTCATCACAAGAGAGTAGAGGGGGAGAAACATCATAAGATCCAACTACAATAGCAAAGCTCGGGATACATCAAGATCGTGCCATAGAAGAACATGAGAGAGAGAGATCAAACACATAGCTACTGGTACATACCCTCAACCCCGAGGGTGAACTACTCCCTCCTCGTCATGGATAGCGCTGGGATGATGAAGATGGCCTCCGGTGATGGGATCCCCCTCCGGCAGGGTGCCGGAACAGGGTCCCGATTGGTTTTTGGTGGCTACAGAGGCTTGCGGCGGCGGAACTCCCGATCTATCTTCTTTTCTGGAAGTTTTAGGGTACGTAGGTATATATGGGTGCAGGGGGTACATCGATGGACCTCCGAGCTGCTCACGAGGTAGGGGGGCGCGCCCAGGGGGCGCCCTCCACCCTCGTGGGCAGCCCAGGACTCCCCTGGCGTGCACTCCAAGCCCATCAGGTTGGTTTCCTTCCAAAATTAACTTCTCCAATTGATTTCATTCCGTTTTGGCTCCGTCTGATATTCCTTTTCCTCGAAACACTGAAATAGGCATAAAACAGCAAATCTGGGCTGGGCCTCCGGTTAATAGGTTAGTCCCAAAAATAATATAAAAGTGGATAATAAAGCCCAATATTGCCTAAAACAGTAGATAAAGTAGCATGGAGCAATCAAAAATTATAGATACGTTGGAGACGTATCATGGCTGCACCGCCAGTAGCGAGCGCGGCGGACTAGGTCGCGGCAAGTCTCCGCACAATGATCTACAGCAAGGCACCGGAAGCAGCGCCGCTTTCTTTTGGTGGGCGGAGAAGTGCGAGAGCGCATGTGAGGGGGAAGAAGGCGTTGAGGTGTTATATAGGTGGGGGGAGGGAGTGGATGGCTGTGAGCGGGGGGGGAGAAGAGGAGAGCATCTTTGTACGAGGGCGTCGTTTTGCTATTGGATTGCGAGGGTAGCAAGGCGCCGTCAGAGCGGCAGGGTCTGTTGCGTGTGTCAGAGGGCAATGGGGCGACGTGTTGTGGCATGGTGACCGAGCGGCCACCATAGCCTGTAGAGGGAGATTAGGCATGATGATGAGGCCTAGATGTAGATCAGAGGCAGTGGGGCGAAGCTGCAGCGACGGACGAGCGCGTGATCTCTCTGCCTCGTCAGTTCCCGATACAAGATTCACCGTTGATGTGGTCGTCGGGGCCGCGCGTGGGAAGACAGAGGCGGCGCAGCGGGGTCCGGATTAGACGCGGGGCGGACAAGTGGGCCGTCCAAAAATGGCACGGACAGAGAGACAGGGAGGGGTTCCTGGGGGCGCGTTGACTCCGCCCGCATGCGGCGAATCCGGCACAGCGTACGGATCTTTTGCAAGATATGGTGTGTCTGCAGGCACTGCATAGCCATCATCATGCATGGTGCGGGCCCCAGGCGCATGCGGGGTAGGGCGGACGTGCGGCGAGCGTGCGACCGCGGGGGACTGCTGAGGCGCATGGACCCGCAATAGCTGGTGAGCGAAAGGGCCAAGGATGGAGTCCGATCGAGTGGGCAGAGAAGGATATGTAAACTTGGTGTAATGATGAAGGAAACGACTGCAGTGAGCGACGGCCGGTTCAAGCTGGTCAAAGAGAAAGAGTCGAAACCCTTCAGAATCAACGGGCCCATGTTTGAGAATTTGAATTTTGATTGAGTGGGAGAAGATGCCAGACTTAAAAATGTGCTCATGAACTTTGACTACCAGAAAATCTTGTTTGACCAAAAAACAGTGATTTAGGGAAGACTCAACTAACAGTTCATTAGGCCTAATAGTAATAGGCAAGAAAGTAATCCAAAACAGGTGCGTGTGTTGAGTGTAATGCATGGGTGGTGTAAGCTCGGTAAAGCGATTAACATTAAGCATACGATAGAAAAAGCTAATACCAGGCCATTGACGATGCTCCTTGGGTAGATCAAGAGTTGTAGATGCAGGTGGCAGTAGAGCAGGATCAGCCACCGACGGCGAGGGGGACGCGGCACCAGCGGACGACGACAATGCAACCCCAGAAGGCAAGCAGCAAGCACCCCCCATAGACAGGGGCCATGGGAAGCGGATCATCATGCCCAGCTTGCAGAAGTCACCCATGGAGGCGATGAGCGATGCAACGTCAGGCGAAGCAACGGTGAAGGAGAAGCACGAGTCTCCGTCATCCGTTACGTTGAAGAGGTGGTGAACACCGCCAAAGAGGCCGGCGAGGATGAGGCTTATCGTGGAGGCATCAAGAGCGAAAGGGAACTGGATGACGCGCGCGTACATGTGGCATCCGTGCTGCTGGTTTTGTGGATGTATGGAAACAGGCGATCGACATTGTGCCCAGGCGACCTTTTCGAAGTGGACGCCCAGGTCGTCGGGGATTTGGAGCAGCTGTGCAATCGTCATGCATGTAGCAGCATAGCGAGATGGAGGTGGAAGCGGGGGCAGGGTTCGAGCGAAGGAGAAGGAGTAGTTGCGGAAACGGAGAGTGGTTTGAGCGAGAATGATCTCTGCAACACGTGCAGAAGCGACATGGAAACGGAAGACCAAGGGAGAGCATTGGGCGATGAAGAAATGAGCAGCCGAGCCACCCAGGACGGCCTGGAGCAAAGCGGCGACAACTATGGCGTTGAGGTGGCGGTTGGAGTGGCCAAAGGTGATGTAGAGCGGGGAGGCGAGGTGGAGGGCCGGGGTGGTGATGTCGAGGCGGAGGTAGTAGCAGCAATCATCTTCAAACTCCAGACCCATGGCATTGCTGCAGCCCAGGAAGTTGCGGAGTGCCACCTGCCTGGCCTTGACATAAGGTGGGTCGAAGAATGGCGAAGGTGGTGGAGCTACTGATGGGAGGAGCTCGTGTAGGGGGTTGGTGGCAAGAGTTAGGTCAGGCGCTGGGACGACGGCGTGTTTGGTGGCTGGGGCTTGACCGGAGGCCGGCGGGGCGGTTGGCGAGGAGGACAATGAGGGAGCAGGAGCGGGAGCGTGAGCGTGGGCGGCTTCCATCGGCCCCGCCATTTTGATCTTTTATCAATTGGACGTTTTCACTACTAGGGAAAAGCCTATACACAGAACTTTAGCAGTAGCGCATGTTAAAAAAGGGCGCTACTGCTAGACAGCAGTAGCACGCGCAAAATAACCGCGCTGCAGATACATATATAGCAGTAGCGCATCCTGCTGTAAAAGCGCTACTACAAATATTCCCACCACTAAGCCGATTGGCTACACATAGTAGTAGCGCTCTTTTAGAAACAGCGCTGCCGCTAATTTTGTTGTAGCAGCGCATTTATGTGTAAGGCGCTACTGCTTACGAAAAGAAAATGAAATGAAAAACAAGTAGAAAAGTAAATGAAAATGAAAGAAATAGAAAAAGGAGAAAGGAAAAAATGTAAAGAAAAATAAATGAAAAAGGGAAAAAGGAGAAAGGAATAGCAGTAGCGCGTTTCAGGAAACGCGCTGTAGCTAACTTAGCTATAGCGCGTTTTTAGGAACGCGCTACCGTTACGTTTCACTTAAACAGCGGTTTCCCTCCCCCCGACCATCACTTCTTCCCCAAATCCCTCGCCCTCGCCGCCGTCTCCCCAATTCGCCGTCGCCCCACTTCGCCGTCGTCTCCTGCCGGCGTGGACGCACACAACCTCACCGTCTCCTTAAAGGCCGCTGTCATCCTCACCGCCGTCGCCCGAGGCCGCCCTTAGCCCCACCGCCGCTGCCCGAGGCCGCCCTCGACCTCACTATCGCCGCCCTCCACCTCACCGCCACCCGAGCCCGCCCAGGACCGCCGTTGCCCGTGCCCAAGCCCGCCCTCTCCGCCCCTGCCTCCGTCGCCGAGCACCTCCCCACCACCGTCTCTCCCCTCTCTGTAAGTCCCCCCTCCGCCCCACTCCTCTCTCTCTCTGTATTTTAGAGCAAAAATTAGTAGAGCAAAAGTTAGTTTATAGCAAAAAATTTAGTTTAGAGCAAAGGATGTTAAGTACTAGATGTTAGAGCAAAAATTAGTTTAGAGCAAAAAAATTGGTTTACAGCAAAAGTTAGTTAGGGTAGTAGGGTTTAATTAGGGTAGATGCTGCTTGTAGTATATAGTGATACTAGTAGATGTTAATTAGGTTAGGGCGGTAGTGGTACTAGTAGATGTTAATTAGATGTTTTTCAGTTAGGGCAGTAGAGTTTTGCTAGGTTAATTAGGTTAGTAGTGCTGCTAGTAGTAGTGGTATAGTAGGTTAATTAGGTGAAGTTAAATGAATAACCTAAATGAATGAAATTAGTAGTTAACAGATTTTTTTTCCTTTCATCATTATAGAGCACTAAAATTAACTGAATTTTGTTCTATTAGTAGTTAAATGACTTTTCTTCTACACTTTGTTTTTGAATTAGCTTGTGAAATTTGGACATGTGGTTGCTCATGTATATTTGGACATGTGTTGCGGTGTCAAAGAGGGATATTTGAACTATTTTCAGGGAATGAAGCTGAGTGGCCTATGTTTTTCCGGAATGTTGATTTGTTTCCGTTTCGGCAAATTTCAGCTTCTCAATTT
Source organism: Triticum aestivum (assembly GCF_018294505.1). Classification (NCBI taxonomy): domain Eukaryota; kingdom Viridiplantae; phylum Streptophyta; class Magnoliopsida; order Poales; family Poaceae; genus Triticum; species Triticum aestivum. The sequence continues at coordinate 167,225,746 of NC_057804.1, forward strand.
GTCCACTTTTTAGCAAAGGTCATGCCGAAATTTTCCGTGAATTTCGGCATGACTTATGCTACAAAGTAGGACATATCGAGTGCCCGGGATTTGCCGCACCAGGAAGGAGTCAACGTTCCTGCAAAACAATAGGCCTTTTTATGTCATTATTCATTTTATTAGGTCTAGAATTAATTGACTAGATTTAATCATAGGAAACATGGTTAGCAATGAGGAAGGACAGGGTTCTCGTGATTGCGACGACGTCTACCGAGCGGCAGACAAATTTTTGAGCCTTGCTGACGATCAACCGATGTTGTTGCTGGGCTCGCCGGTGGCATCGGGGACTAAGACCGACACGCAGACCGGTGCTGAGACTGAGACCAGCGCTGAGACTCAGACCGGCATCGAGACCGACGCTGAGACTGAGACCGGCGCTGCCTCGGGGAGCGGAGCCGGCGTAGACCCGAAAGCAAAGAGGCAACGACTTCCTAACAAACTCAGGACTACTAGACTGGTGGTCACGGAGGTGGACGACGGCAATTTTGAGCCAAAGGCGCCCGAGGAAGCGCGCTCGTGCTAAGACAATCAAATAGGCTGCATCATACGGACAACCGCCACCATCAACGATGAGAAACTACAGAAGATAGATAATATGAGGCCCTCCCTCCTAAAGAAGTTTCACCAGATATTCTTGTTCCCGGGCCGGAATGAAAAGGATTATGAAGATCCAGATAAGGACCCGGCAATGAAGAAGATAAACAAACACGCCATGACCAAATTTAGCGACGTGTTGGCCGCTTGGAAAACAAGGGTGAAAGCAAGGATCATCGAAGAACATTCGTCGAAGAACATTCACAAAAAGGATTACACCCACATCAAGGATGTTCTCGACAGTGCTATGTTTTACTACCAAGCACGGGGTGGAGAGGTCAAGGACAAGAAGAGAAGGGGTGGCAGGCTCGCCTTCAGCCATAAGACCGACTTCTGCTGCATCCAGCAACCGAGCGATTCTCTTAATGATGGATTCTATGTCCTACACCACATGCTGGAGTATAGACGGGATCACCAGAACCTTCGCATGTCACCTAGATCCGGCGATGCCCATATTCTGCAATGGGCAAAGGATGTAGGAGATATCGAGGATCATCGACTTCGAGCTGAGTTCTATAACATCCAGCGCGAACTTGCCCAAATCATCATGAAGGAGGTCGTCGGAAAAACAGGGATGTTCTACAGAGAAGGACAAATGTCGCGGGAAGACGTCCGAACATGGGTAGCCTCTCAGCGTCTCGACTTGAAGCCTTTCACTGAGCTCGGGGACTATCTCCCTGACATAGATGGATGGCACGACATGTTGGAGTGATTGTCGATATATGACAATGTGTCTGTTTAGTCCATACTTTCTGTATGGCAAAACTTTGAGTTATGCATGGCGAAACTTTATTTGTGATGTAATTAAACCGTCCTCCTCCTCGACTAGCGAAGATCACTCTAGTTAGGGCATTTTGGGTACGATGAACTTTGTTATTTATGCTTATGATATGTTGTTTCTATTTTTGCCAAGTATGTCTATTTCTGTTGCTCAACTATATATGTTGCATATCATCGACTCATGTGACGATGCAGGTGCATAGATCATCGATGGCGAAGAAGTGCTACGCCAGGAGTATATATATGATGAGTGGCCGGAGTGTCAGGCCCAGGTGTACCGGTTTCCGGTTTCCGAGCGACAGGCAGTAGTTAGTTTAGGTTCACGCTAATGCGAGAGAGGGATACGAACTCATGTACTGCATAGTTCCGCTCTCACTCAAAGTGATAGCTCTTCTTGCGTATATCATTGTTTAGATGGATGACGATGTATTTGCAAGTAATACAGACTTGTATCGCTATTTTCGAGATGATGACGAGAGACCACTCTGTGTTGGATGATGATTATGATGATGACATTATTTGATGAGACTAGTTGTATGTATATGCTATGATTACATTTGTATGTGTATGATATGCTAAAGATTATTGTATAAAGCCTATTCAAATACAAAACAAATATGCAGAAAAAAACTAATAAGACTAGTAGTAGTGAGGGAAAAAAGTTAGCAGTAGCGCCGCCTTACCAGTAGCGCTTCCCTGTAAAAAGCGTTGCAGATAATATCAGCAGCGCTCTTCTCTGAAGCACGCTACATCTATCCATGTATAGCAGTAGCGTGGGACGACAGGCGCTACTGCTATACGTTAGCTGTAGCGTCTTATCAGTACCGCATCGTCCCGCGCTACTGATAGGACTAAAACCCGCACTGCTGCTAGGCTTTTCCCTAGTAGTGTTTGTTTGCTTAGAGCTCTAAATGCCATTGTTCATTTGCTAATATCTTCAGTGGTTTATTGTTCAAATGATGTGTTGGAAAGTTGAAACTCCCAAAAATTGGAAGCACGTTCCTCTTTGGAACAATTTTATCACATACTAGTAATGAATTCAGGTTATCAGCCTGCAACCATATGTTAACTTATTGTTCAGTCGTTGATGTATATGCTGCAAGGACAGAAAATCGACGGTACTAAAGAGATCAATCCCCAAACAGCGTGACCGATGTGTCTGCTCGAGGATGAAGCGCCATCATGCCGCGTGACCGCCGTCGACAAGAGTTCCTGATGTTCCTCGCAATGACTAACTGCACCGCATGTCGGAGCATCTGGACGGGCGGCTCGCAAGGAGGACGCCTCGTCGTGCCGCACGGCCACCACCGCCATCGTCGTCGCCGCCACAGAGGTCGTGCAGAACCTGGACAGCTTCGAGTGGGAATCAGGATTAAGGCTGGGCTCGGTCGTAATCGAGGACTGGTGCTTTGAGATTGGTATTAATACGTGTTGTGAATCGGAATGGGTCTCATGTAGTGAGGTGTACGACCTGGTCGTATAAGATTATTTTTCCATCCGTTCTCCTCGCCCGCCTTGCCTCGTCGGCATCCGCGGGCCACCTCTTCGTTGCCACCTCTAACACCAGCTACAGGCCAGCACGCCCACATCCTCATCTGGTCCGCCATCACGTCGTAACCCGAGGATGACCCCGACTATGAAGACGGCTTCCCCACCCTTGACAGCACCGACGGGACACGATGCTTCCCTCCAAGCCTCGCGGCGGTGCCCGAGACATGGTCACGGCTACGATGCCCGTGCTTGTCTCCCTGGATGTCGTTGGGCACCGCGGCCGCGTGCGGCTCGATGACATCATGCGCACCATCATTCTCCCTCGGCTGCTACCAGTGAGCATCCCTAATCCACCATCCATGCTACATGTTTCTTCTCACCTTAGCTAATTGAAAGAATTTTTTTGTCATCACCATTCTGAATCCTACCATCCCTTACAACAGAACATTATAGTACATCATTGCACTAAGTGTGTGCTAACTGCTTTATCACTTTGGCCAATCACGCTCCCTAAATCGCTAGCACCTTAATTTTCTACCATGGCAAATTTATTAATCATGTGAAAATCAGCAGCAAAAATGGAGTCAGGGCAGATGGTGAGGATGCAGTGATGCTTAATCATGTGAAATGTTTTAGTATTTTTATTTCGTAGAAGGTCGCATGGCAAGTGCTTTTGTAGTTTTTCCATATTACTCATGACAAAGTATGCCTAAAATCTAAAAAATGCATACGCACTATTTGGAGACAACGAGCGGCCGAGCTTTCTAGCCATGCATGAATTGTTTTTTTGTCTGCTAGTGCATGTCGTTATTAGTATTTAATATGTTTACACTCGTTAGTCCGATTTGAAAGAAACAGCTTCACATACAATTATTTTGGTTTTCCAAAATTTTAAAAAGGCATATCTTTCAAACCGCACGTCGGAATTCAGATTCGTCTTCACTGTTGAATTCTTTGCGACGAGATCTTTAAAACTAGATCCCGCATCGGTATGTTTCGACGAAAATTTTTTGATGCCAACTTTGATGCTATATTATGCAACTTCAGTACTGTTTTGTGCAACTTTAGTACATCATGGTGCATTTTTTTCAAACCCAGTTTTTTGGAGCTGCATCCATAGTAGTTGTAGTTGCACACATAGTAGTCTTAGTTGGCACATGCATGGCCACAGACTTGCACAATCTGGTCTGCATAGTCGCATATGAATTGGCATATCTTGTAATGTAGTCTAGTTGCATACATATTGATATTTAGTTGGCTTGTAACATAGTCTAGTTGTGCACACATTGATCTTTAGTTGGCAGGAAGACTAGTTGCACACACATATGCTTAGTTGGTTTGTAATATAGTCTAGTTGCATACACATTGATGTTTAGTTGCCAGGGCACTAGTTGCACACACTTATGCGCAATTAACGCGACAATGTAGTCTAATTGCACACACATTGATATTTAGTTGGCAGGACTATTGGCACAAACATGCTCAGTTGTGCGGCAATGTAATCTAGTTGCACAGACAGTGATGTTTAGTTGGCACGACTATTGGCACACACATATGCTCAGTTGGCACGGCTATATAGTCTAGTTGCACAGACATTGATGTTTAGTTGGCAAGAAGACTAGTTCGTCGAAACATCCCCATGCGCGATCTACTTTTGAAGAGCACGTCGCGAGGGTTCCAACAGTGAAAGCGGATCTTAATTTCGACGCGCTGTTTGAAAGTTATGGTTTTTTAAAAAACTGAAAATACAAATTATTTATTCTCTTCACATATGTCCACACCTTTTTACTTTTTGTAATATGAGTCAGGGAGACAAAAACTTACCTTTTTTGGCCGGCCACCATGGAGGGCTAATGGGCAGCCCGCCGCCGGTTAGACGCGTCCCAAAGTATGAACATGTTTAGCTCATTTTCCCATTACATCGCAAATGCACAGAATTTTGTTTTGATGACATTTATATTGTTCATACCATGGCAAATTCTCTTTTTACAACTTTTTTTATTGCAGATACCATGGCAATTATTGAACATGTGGTAAATTTATCTTATGTAGCTTGGCAAATCCCTAATTTTGGAATATAATATATGCCATGAGTTTGTAGAGGCTTTGTAACTCAAGCATTTTTTTGAATTTTGATTTGAATTTTTGTGATAACATACATTGATGTTTTGTCAATGCACCATTTTTTGTGAATTTTTTGGAACATTTATCAACATACAACAGGAGTCGGGTGCACCGGTAGCACCAATTGCACCACATATGCCCCCCCCCCCCCCCCGCACTCCGCACGCACGCATTTTTGGGACCAGAGATTGTACGGGACGGGACGTTCCTGTTGTTTTCATTTCTTTTATGTTCCTTTTTTTCTATTTTGTTGTTTTATTCTTTAAAATAATTTGGAATTTTAAAAAGTTCCTGATTTCAAAAATAGTGAAAGTTTCAAACGAAATGTTATCATAAAATATTCATGTATTATAATAATATTCATGAATTTGGAAAAAATGTTCAAAAAACCCAAAAAATGTTCATAAATGTTTGAAAAATCCCAAATTTTAAAAGTATTTCATACTTTCCAAAAACAATTCTTCATTAAAAAAATGTTCATGAATTAGAAAACATGTTCATGTATTTCAAAAAAAATATTAAAAAATATTCATGAATTTTAAAAGTGATCCCAAAATTCACATAATGTTCGCTGCTTCAAAAAATTCAAATTCGAAAAAATGCTTGCGAATTTGTGAAAGGTATTCATGATTACAAAAATGTCCAGAAATTTGTTGTTCGCAAATTAGAAAATTGTTCATGATTTCAAAAACTGTTCATGAATTCTAGAAATAAATCATGATTTATAAATATGTTCATGATTTCAAAAACTATTGAAGAATTTGAATGATGTTCGCAAAAGGAAATAAATAAATAAAAGCTAAATAAAAGAGGAAAAATATAAACGTACAAAATATATAAAAAAGGGCAAAATGAAAAAAGATAAAAGAAAATTTAGGGGAAAAAGTAGAAAAATCTTTACTTATATATAATAATAAAGTAAATTGGGTTTCTTTCGTCCGTCATGCCATTTTTCAGAAAAGTCCCTCTATTTCAGAGAATTCAACCCGCAGTCCTGTTCTAAGTTAAAACGAATCGTTATTTTCGTATTTTACACAAAAGTCCCTGTCTTTTCTTGAAATCAACCCGTCGTCCGGATTTAAGTCACACCCGAACCGTTATTTTACATTTTCCGACCCCCCCCCCCCCCCCCGATGTTTTAGGTAATTCATCCGCGGATCATATTTAAGTCAAAAAATGCTTTTTAAAATCATTCATATCTTATAAACCGTAACTCCGATTTGAACATGTTATATATGAAATTTGATTAGAAAAATATGTAGAATATGAATATGAGATTATTTTTACCTTTTAAGTATCTTTAAATATTATTTTGGAATATATTTGAGTCAAACCAAATGATTTTCTAAATTATTTGTATCTTTTAAACCGTAACTTTGATTTTAACATATTATATATGAAATTTTATTAGAAAAATGTGTGAAATCTAAATATGATGCTAATTTTACCTGTTAAATATTTTTAAAATATTGTTATGGAAGCAAACTTATAATTTATAGCGCAAGATCCATTTTTTCATATCGGCGGCGATCCGGATTGCAAATAAACACTCCACTATAACCATATACGGAAAAGAAAACATCGATAACTACACGTGCATACCTCTGAAAAATGTCGCAAGGGAAAACAACAGATTTCTCATCGCAAGAGTGAGAGAAAGCGAGCGAGCGAGAGAGAGGGAGAGAGAGAGAGGGGGGGAGGAGAGAGGGAGAGAGAGACGCCTTAGGATTAACCATATTCAACACATGTTTTTTGTTGTTTCGTGTGAACACCGAGGCCATCGCCGGCGAGGGTGAGAAGGAGGATAAGCGGCAACACAAATATGATGTCTCGCAAAAATAAAGAAGATGGACCTATTGTGGTCTTGAGTGATGGTTGTTGAGTTAAGAGTGTGTGTTATGTTTTCTCTCCCGTTGCAACGCACGGGCTCTTTTGCTAGTAAGGATAATAAAGAAAAACCAGAAAAAAACAAAGAAAAAACTGATTCAGTGAAAGTTCTAGAACATTCCCAACCCCTGTGGTAAAAAAACCAGACTGGGCCGGCCCATATGATGCACACTTGCATGAAGGAGGGGGTATGTGGTAGGTCGCATCAAATAACTAGTCGGTCGCTGCTGGGGCGTGGGTGGTGGGAGATGTATCTGGTGCACTAGTGCTTGTGGTGCTATCGTATGCCCGTATCATATTTTCATATATTTGAAATAAAACTGTAAAAAGTATTATCACATTCACCCAACATCGGTCCATGTTGTCGCAAAATTTCAAATAAAAATGGAAAATATTGCTCGAGGTACAAAAACAAAAAATTTGACACTCAATAGTACATAACATAAGTTGGGGTTCAATTTGGCCCATTGTGACATTGATGCCATTTTTTCATTTCTATATCTCATGCACTGTTTGGAATTTTGATATGATATTTTGTGACAACATACATTGATATTGTGCCAATGTGCTAGATTTTTTTCCAGATTTTTTGAAACATTTTAAAATGTGATACGATTTTCGATGCATCGATATCACCACAAGAGACTAGTGCACCAGATGCATTCCCCCGATCGCCAGATTTTGTTTCGAAAATGAGGATGATTCCCGGACTCTACATCAGGGCTATGCATACAATCATTTTATTAATTATCCATGAAGACCTTGCAAAGTAATACATCAATACGTCTGAAGCCACATGCAACATCTATCGCTACTCCTATCAACTTGCTGAAGGGGTGCATATTATCGAGGCCGCCTGCCCAGACCTTACATCAAAGCCCAACATCTAAAATCAGAGACCTCAACCAAGCCGCAATCGCCTGGTCTGGGGCACACACCTGGCCAGCGCACTCCCAGTAGGCATCGCATGCGCACGTTGCAGAGGCCGCCGCTATCGTCTTCCATCGACCTTGCCAGGCTGTCGTTGACGCCACTACGGCGCTAGACAATGCCACCTTCCTACGCGCGTCCATCATCACGCATCCGTCGCCGAGATCATGCAGCGCCACATCGCCGAGACTCCATGTAGTCGATGCGCCGCCCCACCGCCGAACTGTCCACTGGTCCCTCTACCCAATGCACACCTCCAAGAATGACGCCCCCAAGGGGGAGGGGCGTCACAAGAGCGTCGTCGTCATTCGATCGACTGATCTAGGGTTTCCCCCGGAGGTAGCGGATAGAGGTCTGGAGCTTCTTCATGGCGATGCCTTCAAGAAGGGAATGACAAAAGAGTGCCGCCATCGCCGACCTTTGCAACTAACCAAGAGCAAGGTTTTTTGCCCGGATGTGCTCGACGATCCTCCATCTACCATCGTGTGCACCAGACCCCCACTGATCTCCGTTGCCGCACAGCGAGCAGGCCGCACCGGCCAGATCAGATCCAACCGGAGGTCAGGCCACGCATGCAGTCGACCCGTCCACCAGGCCTTCCACCCCACCCCCGCCGATCCGAGGCCACATGGCCGCCGCCGCCGCCAGAAGCAGGGCCGGCCGCCGCGCCGCCAAGACCCGAATGGTCGCGCCTCCTCATGCCAAGGGGCCTCGCACCACCCCCATGTCGCGAGAGAGAGGAAGACCCCGCCACCGCCGTCAGCCACTGGGCTTAGCCCGGCAATGCCCCCTGGTGGTGACAAAGGGAAGGAAGGAGGTAACGCCCCTTGCGGCACCACCCGAGTTGCCCAAGTGGGGATGACACGGGGGTCGGGGTGGGATGGAGAGAGGGCTACGGATCTGCTCTCCGTTGTGGAGGTGGCTGAAGGAAGGAGATCGAGCGGTGGCAGCGGAGCTCTCTCCCGCTGCGGCGAACGATCGGCAGATATTGACCATCCAAAAAAACCGGTCGTTTGTTTGCATGTTAGTGGAGACCACAGGATTCCTTTGTGTGGGCTTAAGAAAATACCCGATGTTGATACTTTGAAGCCACTAGAATAAGAGTAAAGAAAAGACACCTCTATTGTTATGGTATGAATGTAGGCTTAATCAGCTCTTAACATCTTGATATCATTATAACAAGACTTCGAGGAACCGAGAGGAGAAACATAAAAGGGTTACGCGCTACGCGCTTATATATGCAGTGAAGAGCTATAAGGTAAAATCCCAAAATATGTTCAACATAACCCCTTCCAGTCCTCTGCATCCATCGTAAAGCCTGAACATCAAGTACAGTGACGGTGTGCATCACCATCACAAAGCTTGTACTGGTTCTGTAGGAACACAGCTTCTAAGTAGCAAGCCATCATGGAGTTAAGACCAACACTTTCTTAGTGCCCTCATGAAGCTTCCTTCAGACAGATGTCACAGGGGCTAGGGCCATCTTTACACCTTTGACTGTTGAACTGTTCGCCAAAGTGACCCAGAAGAGTTTGCCTGCGACACTCAGTCTGGAAAGAAAGGGCAATTGTTCATAAATTGATTGCTGACAATTTTTCAACCACCTTTGTTACACTTTTAGTTAGCCAGAGATTTTATTTACCTTCAGCTCGCAATACGCCTGCATTTTCTTTGCTTGGTCCATTGCAACCTTGAAGGTTTCACTCTTGAAGTTATCAGCACTCCTCAGCATGCACACGATGCGGCTGAAGTCTTTCTTCTGATATAACACCACACAATGCGCTGGAAGGCCATCTCTTCCAGCCCGCCCAGACTCCTGATAGTAGCTTTCTATCGATTTCGACAGCGTGTTGTGGACAACAAAGCTCTGAGTGGTGTCAGATTGAAAGGTTGCAGTTAGCATACAATGTGCACAGGTATTCAAAATAAAAACATTGACTGAGAATACGTACCACATCAGGCTTGTCAATCCCCATGCCGAAGGCTATTGTAGCACAAATAACTTTGACCTCTCCTCTGTGCCACTTCTCTTGGACGCTGCTTCGCTGACGGGCCGCCAAGCCAGCATGGTAATGCGCACATTTTATCTTGTACTTCTCCCTCAAGAACTTGGCAGTGTCTGCACATTCGTTCTTCGAGAGGCAATACACAATGCCAGACATGTTCATGAAACGCTCTTTCAGGAGCTCACCCAGCTGCATCTGGGGAGTTCTCGTCTTGCCAATCACCATGTATTTGAGGTTGTGTCTGTCAAAGCTCCTCTTAAGTACCAAAGCGTTTGGGATCCTCAAGGTACTGAGGACGTCCTGCAAATTCCATATAAAAATTATAGTTAATAATTAGTGTTCCAAGCTGTAGTGTGGGAACAGGAGGGGAGTGCTTTAGTACCTTACGGACAGCTTCAGTTGCTGTTGCAGTTAGAGCCATGATTGGGACTCTAGGGAAGTGCTGTTTGAGGCATCCTAGGCCTCGGTAATCTGGACGGAAGTCATGTCCCCATTGACTTGGATAGAAATAGAAATCAGCAATATGTCAGGAAAAAAAACTGCTTCTGGAAGAATATGACAAAGGTTTGATTTAAGCGTTACCTTACACAGTGTGCTTCATCAATCACAAACCTTGCTAGCAATCCCTATCAAAAAGTCCAGGTTAGCATATCCTCTCGGGCCAAATAATAGAAGTACTGATCTCAGAAGTACTAGCATTTCAACAACATAATATATACCCTCTGGTGTAAGCCTTTGAGGATCTCCATGAAGGAATAGTTTCCAGCCATTCTTTCAGGTGTGACATACAGAAGTTTGAAAGAAGGTGTGCCATTTCTGCAACGAGATGAGAACTTAAGTTACAAAACAAATGGCAGATCATTTCTTACACTGGAGGGGATATAGGAAAGAAAATCATGTGATAATGTAAACTAGAGATCGAATGAACTACGGAATAGTGTTTACCTAAGCTCTTGGATAACTGCAGATGCCTGTGCTGAAGTTTGCTGAGAATTCAAGAATGCTGCTTGTATCCCAAACTTGAAGGTTAAAGCAACCACCTGATCCTGAATAAGTGACAGCAATGGACACACAACAACGGTAACACCTGGGTGCAATGTTGCAGGGAGCTGCAAAGGTGATAATACAAATGAAGTTTTCATATCTTGCAAAACAAACAAGATTAAAAGAAGAATGCTGAACAAGGCAGAATTTAATGACCTGATAACACAAGCTTTTGCCACCACCTGTTGGCATAAGTATAAAACAGTCTTTATTGTCCAGTGCAGCACTACAAGCTTCATACTGCAGGGGCCTAAAACTTTTGTTGCCAAAGATGACAGCATTGGCCAAATTGATGTCATCTAGAGAAGAAAGCTGCTCATAACTCAAAATTTCTCTCTTCCGAAGACATGCATTTGGCTGTCCCTCTCTATTTGAAGCTGGAGTTGTTGATTCATATCTCTTGGTTCCTTTGGTCACCTTCAAAACATAATTTCGAAACACAAAGAGCAATGCCTATAAGATTAGCAGCAGGATTGGAAAAGCAAAACTCTCTCTACTTTTGTGGAGATAATAATAGCATGTTTACTGTGTCCATATGTGTGCAGGCTCAGTCAACTTATGTTACAGTATTTTCACAAGTACATATCCATCATGTGCACAATAGAAATGGAGATGGAAGAGACCAGTAATGGGAGAAATCAGGAGTTGGCTTACAGTAGATTTTGTTGAGCTTCTTGTCTGAGCTTTAGAGTTTCTTGTTTGTGGCTTCTTCTGGGTACCCACGTTATTATCACGGTGGGTGTTTGTTTCATCAAATATGTCAAAATCTGAATCATCAGAGGAAAAGCTCGATATTTTTAAACCTTTCGGATTATGTTGACTGGAGGAATCTGCCCTTTTGAACAAAGGAGTGTCCAGAACAACTCCTCCTTTTTCATCATTTACACCCTTCCTCATCATTTCATTCAAATTGCCACAAGCTTCAGTCTCTATTGCATTCAGGTCATCCCAGTCATCAGTAAGTTGTGTTGCATCAGCCAATGCAGCAATAAAATCATCGCCACAGTTCTCCACAGTAATGAAATCTTGGCCACCCTCTCCTGTGCCAGAACAATAAATTATCGCCCACACATAGTATCAACCAGCAAGAAGTGAACCCAAAACTACACTGAAGCAAAAGCAAAGCATAATGTCTTAACTATGGGTGGTACAGTTTATCCAAAAGCATCAGAAACCTCAGCACTAGTCACTTGATAATTCAATATAAAATGCTGCCGAAAACTAAACGTCTAAGTCAGCATACAAAGCAGGTTTCACTGAATTATGTTGTGAAGATGGGCAGGAGTACCAAACATATGTTTATTCTGTCGAATGCACGGCAGGACCTTTGCTCATTCTATTAGGAGAAGTGCACCAATTTCTTGTCATGGAGAAAAAACACCCAAATACTGGCCCACTAAAATGGTCAAAACAGAACATATATGTACACTCAAGAAGAAATGATTTGATTCAACACCTTCCATATCGCAAACCTACCTACCCAAATACTCAAAATGACTGCTCATTGTGATCAAAATGCAGTACTGTCAACACATGCGAAACCAATAGAACAGCTAATACATTTTCCATAATTCGTGATAACTGATCCTCTCTCTATCATGAACCAAGTTTTTCATGCGCAAATAACAAGCTGATGTGTTCATAGTGCGGCATTGATCCTAGCCATGGGCGGAGACAGGCCCCAGGCAGCCTGGGCGGCGGCCTGGAGCGTGAGGCCCATCTCGTTCGTTTACTGTAGCAAATACACTGTAGTACAACGAAGGCCGCCTGGGGCGTGAGGCCCTTCTTGTTCGTTGCCGGCCTCTGCCTGCCTGCGGCTTGCCTAGCGTGCGTCGGCAAGGACGAGCCAACCGGCCAGCTCCGTCCTCTTCGCCCGACTTGGACAAACTCTAGGCGCATCCCGCCGGCCAGCTCCGTCCCCTTCGATCCCCTTCTGCAGCATCTGGTTGCGCCGCTGCGTCGCTGCGGGCTGCTGACCTGTCCGGCGAGGCGGCGAGCCAGCGACCCCAGCGAGGCGGCAGGCTGCGCGGCGTCCAGCGAGGCGTCCGCAAGCCCGCAACCCACCCCATCGGCCGCAACCCCGAGCCGCAGCACAGAGCAGACAGCAGAGCAATTGCGCAAAGGTATCTCTAATCGGCTAATCTCTTCCTACTTTCCTAGTTCCTAGCTCTTCCAATTCCAGATCCCAACTTTTGTTTCTAACTTCTAAACTCAGACTGCTATGCTTACAAGATTAGGACTAATCTGGACTAGCTGCACTCGATTCGTACCTACAGAAGATCTGGATATTATTGCTTTTCATAGAATACAAGTACTGAATGTTATAGATGTCCGTATGTTTGCTGTAATGTTCAGTTTGTCACGTTTTTCTGATTAGTATGGTGGCTGCAGCATACAGTTTTTCCAAACTATCTGAAAATGATTCTGGGCTGTCACATGAGTAATTCTTGTTTCTATCAAATTCTACAGGAAGGCAAGATGAGTACAAGAAACAGGACATTGAATTCTTCTGCGATTGAAGATGTAGTCATGGAGGCTCAGATCAACCAATCCTTTGATTTGGTATCAATCTTTTAACTATATCATCTATGTTACATATTGTATTTTGATTTGCCTTGCTTTATTTTTGGTATCAATCTTTTGTATCATCTATATATGCTACATATTATATTTTGATTTGCCTTGCTTTATTAGTTGACCCATCATGGAACAAATGCTGCCACTGAATATCATGTTTGGTTTCTTGTTAGTTATGCAACATAGACCGACTTTTGTATGCCTTGAAACGTAAAAAAAAATTGGGTAATTTTTAGCCCTTAGTTTCTGGGGGCGTCAGTCAATCCTGGCTCCGCCACTATTCCTAGCAGCACAACCAAGAAAACCACCCCCAAAATGAAATGGTCTTAATTGGGCGGGGCGTCTCTCCCCTACAATTCCTACTAAATTTTAACTCCTCGTTTCAATCAAATCAGGAGCTCGTCCCATGAAAACAAAACCAGCCACAGCCAATCCGCCGTTAGAGCTCGGGGGGGGGGGGGGGGGGGGGGGGGGGGGGCAGTGGGCGTAAGGCGGCGGTACCGTAGAGGTGGACGAGGCGGGAGAGGGCGGCTACGGCGAAGTCGCGGTCGAAGCCGTAGTCGACGGCCAGGTCCAGGAGACGCTCCCTCTCCCAGTGAGGCTCCTCCATCTCCGGCTGGCAAGCACGCCTACGCCTCCCGCGGACGCCGGCACGGATCGAAACCCTAATGTCGGTAAGCGGGGACGCGGGAAAGAGCTGGGCGCGCGCCGTCTCCTTCGGCTTAATTTTTGGCAGAAAATAGCAAAAGAGGCCGTGTGTTGCAACGGAAGAGAAAACATAACACACACTCTTAACCCAACAACCATCAGTCAAGACCATAATAGGTCCATCTCTTTTATTTTTGCGAGGCATCATATTTGTGTTGATGCTTATCCTCCTTCTCACCCTCGCCGGCGATGGCCTAGGTGTTCACACAAAACAAAAAAAAACGTGTTTGAATATGTTTAATCCTAAGGCGTCTCTCTCCCCCTCTCTCCCCCCCCCCTCTCTCTCTCGCTTTCTCTCACTCTCGCGATGAGAAATCTGTTGTTTTCCCCTGCGACATTTTTTAAAGGTATGCATGTGTAGTCATCGATGTTTTCTTTTCCCTATATTGTTATAGTGGGGTGTTTATTTGCAATACAGGTCGACGCCGGTATGAAAGGAAAACGGATCTTACGCTATAAATTATAAGTTTGCTCCAAAAACGATATTTTAAAAATATTTAACAGGTAATATTAACATCATATTTTGATTCCACATTTTCTAATAAAATTTCATATATAATATGTTAAAATCGAAGTTACGGTTTAAAAAATACGGATAATTTAGAAAATCATTTGTTTGACTTAAATATATTTCAAAATAATATTTAAAAATACTTAACACATGAAAATAATCTCATATTCATATTCTACATATTTTTCTAATCAAATTTCACATATAACATGTTCAAATCAGAGTTACGGTTTAAAAGATATGGGTGATTTAAAAAAACATTGTTTGACTTAAATATGATCCGCGGATGAATTACCTAAAACATCAGGGGAGGTTTCGAACAATGTAAAATAACGGTTCGGGTGACTTAAATCCGAACTGTGGGTTGATTTTAACAAAACATAGGGACTTTTATGTAAAATATAAAAATCGTTTTAACTTAAAATAGCTCTGCGGGTTGAATTCTTTGAAATAGAGGGACCTTTCTGAAAAATGCCATGACGGACCAAAGAAACCCAATTTACTTTATTATTAGGTAAAGATTGGTTTGATACCTTCAGCTGGGCTAGTCCGTGATCTGGGCTCTGAGATTATAAAACGTTGGGCCCAAAAGGAGGTGGCAAAACAAAAACCCATTTGGCCCCGTTCACAAAGGTCGATAGTTTTTAGGGAGCAACTAGTTGACGGACGCTCCTTCGGGAGCCTCATAACAATTAGGGTCACTTGGCACGTTCTCAGCCGTCAGCATGTGGCACGCTTTGGAAGTTCTCTTCGGATTTTATTTTTTATTTCCCCGCACGTGTTTTCAGGTTTTTAAATGTTTTTTTGTTTTTTTTTTACTTTTTGGTTTTTCACTGGTCTTTCTTAACTTTGGGACCAAACAACGTGTTTTTTTGTTCCGCGAGAGGCACGGTTGTGCTTTAGCAAGAGGCACGGCCGTGCCTCTCGAAAACAAAAAAGACATGTTTTATATTATTTTTCTTTCGTGAGAGGCACGGTTTTGCTTCTGCGAGAGGCACGGCCGTGCCTCTTTCAAAAAAGAAAAAAATTGTGCTCTCGGTTCGTTTTTTGTCCCTTTTTTGACTGGTTTTTTCTGAAAAAAGTTCGTCAAAACCTATCAACATGAAATCTAGTTTTGAAGATCTCAACACGGGGAACCCAACGGTGAAAACGGTTCGAGATTTGAATGCACGGTTTAAGAGATAAAATATTTTGAATAAACAGATATATGAAAAAAAACTCTCAAGTTGTGACAAGTGGCGTACATGCAACGCGCCTGTGCCTCTTGTCATAACATGAAAATGTGGAAGTGGTCTTTGCAAGGAGTACTTCTCAATTAGTGATTTCGACTTTTTAGACTAGGAGGAATCAACCAGTTTCCCTATTAAAATCCGGTATTAGTATCAAGTTTTCCCGTTTTATTATCAATAACCAGGGGAAATGTATACAAACTTGGTTATGTGAAGCCCAACAATAAAATTACTCCAGCAAGAAAGAAAAAATATAATCAAAATAAAGTATAGAGGGGGAAGCTGGGAGCAGAAAGAAGGGAAAGGATCCAAGGCAAGGCATGTTGAGTTGGTTTGTACTGTTTGATGGTTGTTGCGCAATGAACACCACACAAGTCCTCACGTGCGTCTGCTGACCTGTCCTTTAGTAACGTATGGTTGCACTTGCTAGTTGCTGCATTGTGTGGCTTCTTTTCTTTACTGCATCCATGGTGATGGTGTGCGTCTGTTTTGCATCACTATGTGAAATACTCCATCTTTTGCTCGTACTCTGCACCATTCTTTTTTCTTTCTGAAAATTAGGAGAAGAGCTGCTGAGATTCCGTTGCAGAAGGGTAGCCTGCATCATCTTTTGTGCAACATAAGAGCATCCAGCCGTTGCCCCCGGGGCGCGTAAAATCGCCGTCTGGGGGCGAGCCGGCGCTAAAAATCAACGTGGGGGCGAGTGGGTTCCCAGCCGCCGACCCCAGGGCCGCCCCCCAAACGCCGTTTATATTTAAAAAGAAAGGGTATTCGGCAAAGTTCGGCAAATTGGACAAATTATTCGGCTAAAGTTCAACAAACTGGACATATATTCGACATGTTCGACATTACATAGCAAAGTTATTTAAAAAAAAGGCCGCAACTACTACTATTTAAGGGCCGAAGAAGTCGCTGAGCACGGCGAAGTCGCCGACGTCGCCGCCATCCTCGCCGTCGTCGTCGGCGGCCTTCTCCTTCTTGACGCGACCGCCCCTGCTGGACCCCTGCCTGGCGTCGCCCTGGCGGACCGGTGGCGGCGGCGGCGCGTCGTCGTCGCTGTCGTCGAGGACTACGACGCCTCCCTCGTCGCGGCCCCGGCGCCGAACTTCGAACTGCTCGTAGGCGCGGCACTGGCGCTCCATCTCCATGCGCGCCCAATCATCGCGCGCCCATTTCAAGGCCGCCGCGTCGTCGAGGTCCCCGCCTGCGATCCTAGGCTTCGTCTTCACGACGGCGAGCTCCGGCTCCGTTTTCACGGCGGCGAGCCCCGGCTCCGTCTTTGGTTTGACGTAGCGCGGAGGAGCCGAGGAGGAGGCGTGCCGGCCGCCCTCATTGATGACGATGCCGGCGCTGCGGTGCGCCTGCCGAGCAGCGTCTCCGCTGCGGGCTCGGCCTTGACGTCGAACACCACCGGCGAGCCGGAAGAATGGGAAGAGGAGCGGGAGGAGGAGTGAGAGAAGGAAGTCGAGGAGGAGCCGAACCTCCTGGGCATCCATTGCCCGGTGCTCCGGCGGGGGACCGGGGCGGCCGCCGCGGCAGGGTATGCCAGCGGCGGGTCATTGTCGCCCTCGAGGTACTCCAGCACATCATGGAGCGTGCGGCCGGGGGCGCCCCACCATACGCGGCGCCCCTCGCTGTTCTTGACGCCCACCACCCCCGGTGCCCCGTTGGTGGACGCCAGCCTCTGTGCCTGGCGGTGCTGGAAGTACGCCGCCTACGAAACTGTCGGCGGCATACTGGGGAGGGCGTGTTGCTCCTCCGTCAGGGGCGCCCGCACGCGGTCGACCTCGGCGGCGAAGATGGCAGGGCGCGCTTCAACATCGGGCACCCGGGGAATGGGGACGCCCCCGTTGCTGAGCCTCCACCCCGGTGGCCCGGCGCGCATGTCTGATGGCGCCGGGATGTTCGCCTTGAACAAGAGGTAGGCCTCCCACTCGTGGAGCGAGCGGCGGCCGAAGCCGTTGGCCGCCGCCGCATCGCAGGGGAATCGCGCGGCCATCGGATGGGCTTGGGAGAGAGGGGAGGGAAGAAACGTCGGCGGGCGGATGCGCACGGGGAGAGAGGCAAAGCTTGGCGTCGGTCAGCGGGCGGTGTGATGCCCGATAATTAAGCTACAGTAATTCCTGGCTAATGATGCCACATCATCATGAGTACTGTTGTTGAACTCGCAATGGTTTGAAACAAGTTCAAATTTCAAATTCAAATCAAAGTCCAAAATTCAAATTTTCAAACATGAAATCTAAAACGTTCAAAGTGTGGCAAATAATCCCCGGACATTTGTCATGTTGAAACCTACCTTTTTTGAATTCCCAAAATGCCCCTGGGAATTAATTTTTGGTCCAGCAGCCTATAAATAGTGTGCTTGATTTATGTGACAAGTCTAATATCTAACAAAACTCATTTAGTTTTACAATTAATTATAAAACAGTAAAGAAAATAAGAAAACCCCTGGCTCCCCTGGGCCTCAGCCCATCCCACCCCAGCTAGCCAGCCCAACTGGCCACCAAACCTCGGTCGCTCTCCCCTTCTTCTTGTTCATCTGTCTCAGGTCGCTATAGGGGCATGGCTGCCCCGACCACCTCGCCGGCGACGCCAGGAAAGGATAAGGCCTCCACCTCCCCCTGGCGCCTCGGCCCCCGCTCCCACTCACCCCACTTGCCCCCTCTCGCTCCATCCCCTCCCCCTCGCCAGATCCCTCCTCGCTGAGCACCGCCATGGGCTCGCTCCGGTGAAGCCCGCTGCCACTGTCCACCCCTTGCCTCGCCGACGAGTCCAGGAGCATCGTAGTGTCGTCCTCATCGTCTACGCTGAGCCACACGACATAGGAAGGCCCCGTGATGCCACCCCAACCTCGACTTCCTCCTCGGGCACGGCGGCCACCGCGTCGATCTGCGCCACCTCAAGCTCCTCCGGCTTCCCCGGGCCTTCTCTGCAACGCCGGTGAGCTCCAGCTCTTTTCTCTCTCTCCGTTGACGCCTTCCTCCGCGTTCGTAGCCGTATTCGCCGTAGTTAGCATACCTGCCACCGCGGTCGAGCTCGGTTGCCATGGCCGAAGCTATGCATCTGCGTGCGCGCGCCCGCCTGCGGGTGGCTGCGGCCCCTCCGCCGTCGCCGCCCTGCACTCACGCCCGCGCGCACCCCCTGGCTGCTGCCCCCTCCCGCTCGCCTTGGCTAGCCACCACTGCCACGGCTCTCGCCGGGCCGCAGTCAAGCGTCGCCGCCGCCCCACCCGTCGCACGCGCGCGGCCCCTTGCCCGTCGTCGTCGGGGCCGCGTCTGCCGCCACCCGGACCCGCTTCCCCCGCCCTGACCTCACCGCGGCCGGGCACAGCTCCGGCCGGCTGGCCTCGCCCCGCCCTGGGCAAGCTACGGCCTCGGGCACGGTTGCCCGCACCCGCTCGCCCAGTGCCCGATTAGGCCTCATGGGCAACTGCCATAGTGGGCCCGCCGCTGTAAAACTAAAAAAAGATTTAAGATAATAAATAATAATAATTAAATTAAGCTAAATAGATTAATTAGTTTAACCTAAGCCCCGAATGACAGGTGGGCCCAGTGCCTAATTAGCTAATTAGATTAGTTAAAAATCTGTTAAACAACCCACTGTCAATGACAGGTGGGTCCCCGGCGTCAGCTTGACCAGTCAACTGGCTGGTTGACTGCTGACATCAGGATGACGTCATGTTGGTGCAGTATTATCTTTTTAGTTAATAATAATTTTAGAATATTGCTAAAACTTTAGAAAATCATATAAAATAATCCGTAACTCGGATGAAAAAGTTTTCTACAGGAAAGTTGCTCAGAACGATGAGACGAATCCGAATACGCGGTCCGTTCACCCGCCACATGTCCCTATCATAGCAAACGTAGAACTTTTCCCCTCTGGTTCTGGAACCGGGAAAACTTTCCCGAATGTTTCCCTCTTCGCCAGTATCGCCTAGCGCTGCGTTGGAACACCTCTAGCCCCGCTTATTGTCTTGTTATGCTTATGTTTGCGTGTATTTACTGTTTCTTCCCCCTCTTCTTCTCCGGTAGACCTCGAGACCGCTGCTGATGCCCCTGTGATCGACTACATCGACGACGACCCTCCTTCTTGTCTAAGCAACCAGGCAAGCACCCCCCCTTTGATCATCCCGATATCGCCCATTCTATACTCTCATGCTTGCATTAGATTTTACTATTGTTATTGTTTGCTCCTATTTCGATGCATAGACTGCTTTTGTACCTGCTATGGTTACCTACCTGCTTATCCTAAACTACTTAGTATAGGTTGGTTAGTGATCCATCAGTGACCCCCACATTGTCCTTGTGGCCCCTGCTTCATCTTCGACGACTCGATCAACATGATTGATGACCAGAGCCTGACACCTCACATCACAGGATGCCCCTTTTGTTACTCGACTCTGTAGAGCTACTATCGAGTGCCAAGGGTGATCCCTCATAACGCACTCCTGATGATAATTCTGTAGTGTAGCTACTCGGCCGTGGTCATCGAGGGTGATTTCCTCTTTCACCATTCCCGATACGGCTCTGTCGTTCAACACCTCAAGTGTGAACCTCGAGGGTGGTCCCTCTTATGTTCACCTTGATGATTACATTGAGTGGAATCCACCGGGGGTGATTCCTCAGGTTTTCTTCCTTGATGTTTTGGACACACGGTTACCTTGACTTTACTTGAGACCATTGTTGAAGTCGGGTCGGTCCTGAGGGGTACCCGCGAGTTGATGTGAAAGTCGGGCGGGCCCGTAGAGCACCTGCGAGTTTTCCACATGGTACGACCGGGCAGTCTGGGCCCTTGCTGTAAGTCCATGAGACGGGGCGACGGGGTCACCTTATCGTGAGTCTCTGCTCGTTTCCGCGAGCCCCCAATGCACTAATAGGTTTGGGTATTTGTTCTGAGTTGACCTCTGGCCTTTACGCACTAACCACCACATGAGAATAGATATGGGCCTCGACGTCGTGGTATCAGTCGAAGCTTAGTTAGATGTCCAGTTCAGCAGTGCGGCACGGCTGGGCCGTCACCATCCTGTAGTGGTGGAGCCTGGACCCGCCCTACATGCAACGATCCGGAGTGCAACGGGCGATGGGCCCAGACCCCGGAGTGCTTAGGATGTAGACCGGCGGGGACCTCTCTGCTGAGCCTAGGTAGGGCTGCGACATGTTGATCTTCCGAGGCCGGGGATTGACCCCAGAAAGGTGTGTCCGGCCAGAGTGATCGAGCATGTTGGGTAACTGGTGCACCCCTGCAGGGAAGATATATATTCGAATACAGTGTCCACGGTAATGGACGTTCAGAGTTATATCATGATCTTATATAACTAGAAATGGATACTTGAGATATGTGATGGATATGTGGCTCCGAGATTGCTTTCTCCCAGGGAGTCAAGGAAGGATCTCTGGGCGTTGATGTTACAACATGCTTGCTAAATATTAAAATGCTACTCTTTACTCTTCTACATGCTGCAAGATGCTTGGAGCTGCGTGAAGATGCTAGTCTTTGATAGGCTAGGCCTTCCCCCTCTATTCTGGCATTCTACAGTTCAGTCCACAGATACAAACCTTCCATTTGATACCAATGCATACTTAGTATAGATCTGATGCTTGCGAGTACTTTGGATGAGTACTCACGGTTGCTTTGCTACCCCCTTTTCCCCCTTCTTTCTCCTTTCCGGTTGATGCAACTAGATGGTGGATCCCTGGAGCCAAATGCCACCGCCAACGGATACTGCTACATGGAGGCCGCCGAAGACCAGTAGTAGTTAGGAGGTCCCAGGCAGGAGGCCTTGCCTCTTCGATCATTGTTGCTTTTGTGCTAGCCTTCTTAAGGCATCCTTGTTTAACTTATGTCTGTACTCAGATATTATTGCTTCCGCTGACTCTTGTGTATCGAGCTTGTATTCGAGCCCTCGAGGCCCCTGGCTTGTAATACGAAGCTTGTATTATTTCATTTTGTGTCTAGAGTTGTGTTGTGATATCTTCCCGTGAGTCCCTGATCTTGATCGTACACATTTGCGTGTATGATTAGTGTACGATTGAATCGGGGGCGTCACAAGTTGGTATAAGAGCCGACTGCCTGTAGGAACCCCCTTTCCAACTCCTTGGCCGAAGTTGAGTTTAGTCTTTGAAAACGGTTTTACTAACATGGTTGTGTGGCTTACGGGCCCACGTCGCCATTGGGTGGTATTAGGATCTTTTACTCCTCGGCCTTTACTCTGGCTCTAATCTCTCTTCTATTCAGGTTAAATGATTTTGTTAAATCTAACTCTAGGTTCTCGTAAATACTTTCTCCCGGAGAGCCCCTCACTCCAGATGATTGCTTGGTGCAACAGAAGATTCTAAAGATACTCTCCATTGTTTTCCCGAGACCCTTGTGCCATTCGCCGTTGCGATCCCTACCACCGATAAATCCGTATGGGTAACTACCTACATTGCCATTCATACCTTCATCCCCAGTTGCTCTTGTTATTACAAGATGCCCCGAGTTACTCTCTGTTGTCCTGAGAATCCGTTGAGCCTACTACCTTGCAGTTCTTTGCCACATGAATATCCCCTATGGATAATTACTCGCGCTTGCCAAGTATTCGTTCATCCACAATTGTTCATGTGATTCACAAGATACTTTGGAATACCATTAGATCTTCCGATAGTCCTTTCCAACGGTTGCTCTGTTAATATTTATCTGCTTGCAGTATGGTTACTCCGTATGTCTAGCAATACTCATTAGCATCCTTTGTCATCGTGATTTTGAGCATTTGATTCAATTTGTTTATGAATGCTCGTGATCATCAGTCCTATTTAAAATTCTTCCCTTGGTTCAGATGTCACTTCGGACATGAGCTAGTGTTTGGTAGATCAAGCCTTGATTGATTGTCATTCTGAGTCTATTCAACTTATCCATGCTTAATCAGAGCGTTTGCTTCTGATCCCTTGATTTGAAAATCATAAATTCCTTTGCATTTGAGCTTTGAATTGGTTAGTTGTTTCTATAACCTGATCTCCTTACATCCTTTCTTCTTCTGGTTGAGTACCGTTGCTCACATCAGATCCCTCGTGGACCACCAGATACTTTGTTGGATTTTATCCGACAGCTTCTTCCTTTTTCAATAACCTTGTGAGCCTTTCCTCGGATACATAATGCCTTTGGTAAATTGTATCTTCTGCTTTCTCAACCATACTCTGCTTTCGGGCTTGAGTTTTTTTACTCGTGAAGGTTGTGGTATATGTTCCTAAGATGCCCCTATGGGTCGAATCTATGTCTTCCCTAAATCCGTGTGAACCCGAAGATTATGTGAGTTATATCTATTGGCGGTTCTTCGGATAAATTTTGACCTCTTCAACATCATCGAAGACGAGAAGTAAATGGAAAGTTATGCATTAGAGAAGTGGGAGTCGACCTTGAACCTTTGTGTTCATGCCCACAGACCCGATGTGGAGCTTATCATGGAAGCTTCTTGTTATAATAATCCCCTTGTGATAAGTCCATCCTGTATCTATGTTTGGTCCTTTGCATCCGTGGTTTCGACCATATTGTTCTTCTTTGATCCCATTTCTCGGACAAGTTAAAGTACTTGTCCTCTTCAGATCATTTCACATGTCCAACCTCTACATTGATCTACCCTCAAGAATTACCCTCTGGTATCTCGAGAATATCACAGAACTACATAACTTATGAGTTCTTCATCAACTATTATTTCTCGCTGGCTCAAAATTTCCACAGGGTCTGAGTTGTTAGACACTCGAGAACACCAGTAACTGATTCAAATCTACACCTGCTTTTCCTTTCTTTTGTTTAACCTTTTTTGTAACCTAACATATATGAGCAGTGATAATTCGCTGCTTATGTAAATGCCTTGTTGTACAACTCTGTTAGTAAGACCTTGTTACTATGGTTGATGACATTCCGGTAGCCACCGATGGACGAGAACTTTGCCTATTGGTCCGCCTCGTCTTAACGAGCAAGAAAATGGTTCTCTTCGTCCCTCGTCCTTGGTACCAATGTTGTTGCCAACATAATTGACAGGCTATCCTCTGACCTGCCTTGCTATCATGACCGTGCAAAATGATTAGCGCCTTCCTGGTGTTAACCCACCACTACAAAAAAAAGACACATCCGTGACATTTTGGGCCGAACGATTTTTTTTTCTGTCATACATATGACACTTCTATGACGATAATTGTGACAAAACCCGGTATCATCATAGATGTGGTGGGCTCCTACTTCTATGATAAAAAATCATGACAGAAAATGGGCTTTTCGTCCTGGGCAGGCCGAAGACGCAGCTGCATGACATTCTTTGGGCCGTCCATGACGGAAAAACCATGGTAGAAGCGAGGGGGAGGAAAATTTCGGGGAGTTGCCGGTTACGATGGGAGGTCGGGGGCCGAGCGATGCGCGTTTCTCTCGTACACGTACGCGCATGTGTGCGAGGCGTTGGCTCTAACTGAACCCGAGCGAGGCGTTGGGCTCTAACTGAACCCGAGTGATTGCACTGCAGGCTACGCATTACTGAACCCGAGCGATCGATCGATGGCTGTTAACTGAACCCGATGGAGCGATTCCTTCGCTACTGCTGCTAACTGAAGCCGATCGATTGGATGAATAGTGAGTGTTGTGGGGGGTGGATGAACGGTGAGCGGTGGCATTGCCTCTGGATGAACAGGAACCCGTGGTGTGGAGGGCTGGATGAACAGTAGACGATGGAGGGGTGCCCGTGGAGGGGTGGTTGAATAGGACCCCATGGTGTGGAGAGGGCTGGATGAACAGTAGACGGTGGAGGGGTGCCCGTGGAGGGCTGGTTGAACAGTAGCCGGTGGAGTAGCGCGCGGTGGAGGCTGATGAACAGGAGCCCGTGGAGGGCTGGAGGAGGTCGACGGTGGAGATGAACAGTATCCCATGGAGTCCCGTTTTGCGGTACGCCACACCCCTCCCCCCCCCCCGTTTCAAATGTAGCGCTCCACCACAAGTCCGTTTCCTCCGTTTTGTGGTACGCCACACCCCTCCCGATCAATAGGACCCCCGTTTCGACCGTAGGAGGTCCGTTTCATCCGTTTTGCGGTACACCACACCCCTCCCGATCAACAGGACCCCCGTTTCGACCATAGGAGGTCAGTTTCCTCTGTTTTGCGGTATGCCACACCCCTCCCGATCAACAGGACCCCGTTCCGAACATGGCCGGTCGAACACAAGGCCGTTTCCTCCGTTCTGTGGTACACCAGGCCTCGTTTCCATTGCATGTTCCGTCTAAGCCGGTTGGATCCCACGCGTTCTGTTGCCTCCCGATGAACACGATGCATTCCGTTGCCTCCCCATGAACACGACGCATTCCGTTGCCTCCCCATGAACACGACGCATTCTGTTGCCTCCCCATGAACACGACGACGACGTTGTTTCTCTGTTCCGACCCAGCCATGTACGTATGCGCAAGTAGGCGTTCGAGACCCTGGCCGTATGTGCGTACATGACCGTATTTTCTTTCTTGCACCCTCGCCGATGTACGTACGTGTACATGCTACGTGTGCGTCTCTACTACGACAAGTGCACGCCTCTACTACGACACGTGCGCGCCTCTACATCGACCAGTATGTACGTACACGTTCGCGACCAGAATGACAATGGTACATACGCTTCGACCAGGTAGGTCCCGACTGTCAGGCACTTCCTTGCCTGCGAAGATGTAGCTGGTGGGTCCCAACAATCAGGGGGGCGAATCGTTTAGTTTTTTTTGCCCGGACGCACTTCCTTGCGTGCAAGGATGTAGCTGGTGGGTCCCAACAGTCAGGGGGCGAATCATTTTTTTTGCCCGGACGCACTTCCTTGCGTGCGAAGATGTAGCTGGTGGGTCCCAGCAGTCAGGGGGGCGAATCGTTTTTTTTTGCCCGGATGCACTTCCTTGCGTGTGAAGGTGCAGCTGGTGGGTCCCAGCAGTCAGGGGGGAAACGTTTTTTTTCACGAAATACGGTGGCCCGTCCGGTGGGTCCCCGCTGTCAGGTGGAGGAATAATTATTTTCCGCGTAATAAGGAGGCACTTCCTTGTTGTGGCCATGGACCCAGCTGTCATCCTCTCCACATACAGTCCACGTCCGATGGAAGTCGTTCCTTGACCATGTTGTCCACGCCGCGCCGAGAGCACCAGGGCGGTGGACGATGGCGAGGCCTAGGAAGGGGACGACGGGGAGCTGGGGAAGACGCGGCAGCGGAAGCCCGCGCGGAGAGGAGTACGTGGGTTCACTGGTTCGGCTGTGGTGTGAGGCTGCCATCGCCGCAGGGCCTGGCCAGCGGTGGGAATAGTAGGGGGCGGTGAGGCCTCTGCGGCAGCACATCCGACCACGGGAAGCAGGGGAATGCGGCACGACCAGCGCTGCTTTGGGCGGCTGGAGCAAGAAGGCAGGAGGTTGAAGAAGCACTACGGCCGTTGGATGGACATCGTACGGTCACTAGAGCTAGAATCGTTTATATTGACTAAGTTGACAAAGCCCTCCGTCCCCGTCAACTTAGTAGGCCCACAAGTCAACCTCCCACCAAGGTGGGTCCCAGCTAGCAGGGGGGTATTCATTTTTTTGTGCGTAATAAGGAGGCACTTCCGGTGGGTCCGAGCTGACAGCAGGGGGAACGTTTTTTTCATGAAATACGGTGGCCCGTTGGGTGGGTCCCAGCAGTCAGGGGCAAACGTTTATTTCGCGAAATACTGGTGGCCCATCCGGTGGGTCCCTGCTGTCAAGTGGAGGAATAATTATTTTCCGCGTAATAAGGAGGCACTTCCTTGCGGCTGCCATGGACCCAGCTGTCAGCCTCTTCACGTACAGTATTCTTCTGATAGAATTCGGTCGTTAACCACATTGACCACGCCGCGCCGAGAGCACCACGGCAGTGGACGATGGCGAGGCCTAGGAAAGGGACGACGTGGAGCCGGGGAAGATGCGACAGTGGATGCCCACACGGAGAGGAGTACGAGGGTTCACTGGTTCGGCTGCGCTGCCGTCGCCGCAGAATAATAGGGGGTGTGGGTGAGTGGAGTGGA
Source organism: Triticum aestivum (assembly GCF_018294505.1). Lineage (NCBI taxonomy): Eukaryota > Viridiplantae > Streptophyta > Magnoliopsida > Poales > Poaceae > Triticum > Triticum aestivum. The sequence continues at coordinate 167,252,680 of NC_057804.1, forward strand.
GGGATGGCCTGGCCAACGGTGGGAGTAGTATGGAGGCGGTGAGGCCTCCGCGGCAGCACAGCCGGCCACGGGAGGCAGGAGCAGGCGACACGACTGGTGCTGCTTTGGGCGGCTGGAGCAAGAAGACTAGAGGTTGAAGAAGCACTACGGCCGTTGGATGGACATCGTACGGTCACTGGAGCTAGAATCGTTCATATTGACTAAGTTGACAAAGCCCTTCGTCCCCGTCAACTTAGTAGGCCCACAAGTCAGCTTCCCACCAAGGTGAGTCCCAGCTAGCTGATAACCCACAAGTATAGGGGATCGCAACAGTTTTCGATAGGTAAGAGTGTCGAACCCAACGAGGAGCTAAAGGTAGAATAAATATTCCCTCAAGTTCTATCGACCACCAATACAACTCTACGCACGCTTAACATTCGCTTTACCTAGAACAAGTATGAAACTAGAAGTACTTTGTAGGTGACGTTGGATAGGTTTGCAAGATAAAAAAGAGCACGTAAATATAAACTAGGGGCTGTTTAGATGAAGACACAACTAAATTAGTTCTAGTAAAATAGCTTGTTGTCACGAGAAAGTTATTTGTCCCTAGGCAATCGATAACTAGACCGGTAATCATTATTGCAATTTTATTTGAGGGAGAGGCATAAGCTAACATACTTTCTCTACTTGGATCATACGCACTTATGATTAGAACTCTAGCAAGCATCCACAACTACTAAAGATTCATTAAGGTAAAATCCAACCATAGTATTAAAGCATAAAGTCCCCTTTATCCCATACGCAACAATCCCTCTTACCCGGGTTTGTGTTTCAGTCACTCACCAACCCACTATAAGCGAATCATGAACGTATTGCAACACCCTACAGCGGGAATCCCTCACGCTTGCGCGACACGGAGGGCACCATAGGACAACACCAATAATAAAACATACAACTCAAACCAATCACGATCATCAAATAGCCATTAGGACAAAACAGATCTACTCAAACATCATAGGATAGCCATACATCATTGGGAAATAATATATAGCGTTGAGCATCATGTTTAAGTAGAGATTATAGCAGGTAAGAGAGAGGTTACACCACTGCATAGAGGGGGGGAAGAGTTGGTGGAGATGTTGGTGAAGATGGCGGAGGTGTTGGTGAAGATTGCGGTGATGATGATGGCCCCCGGCGGCGTTTCGGCGCCACCGGAAGCAAGGGGGAGAGGGGCCCCCTTCTTCTTCTTCTTCTTCTTCCTTGACCTTCTACCTAGATGGGAGAAGGGTTTCCCCTCTGGTCCTTGGCTCCCATGGCTTGGGAGGGGCGAGAGCCCCTCCGAGATTGGATCTATCTCTCTGTTTCTGCGTTCTCTGCGTTGGCAGATTCTACCCCTTCACCGTTTCTTTTATATCCGGAGATCCGTAACTCCGATTGGGGTGAATCTTTCGGTCAGATATTCCTTGTAAAATTAGCTTTCTTGCGCCAGAAGGAGAGCATCAACCGCCTTACGGGTGGACCACGAGGGTCAGGGGCGCTCTTGGGGGGGGGGGGGGGGTAGGGCGCGCCCCCTACCTCGTGACCACCTTGGACACCGTTTCGCGTTGATTTTACTTCCAGAAAATCATAAACATTCCAAAAAAAATCTCCGTCCGTTTTTATCCCGTTTGGACTCCGTTTGATATTTGGTTTCTACGAAACAAAAAACATGCAACAGAAAGGAACTGGCACTGGGCACTGGATCAATATGCTAGTCCAAAAAATAATATAAAAAGTTGCCAAAAAGTATATGAAAGTGAATAATATTGGCATGGAACAATCAAAAATTATAGATACGACGGAGATGTATCAGCATCCCCAAGCTTAATTCCTGCTCGTCCTCGAGTAGGTAAATGATAAAAAAGTATAATTTTTGATGTGGAATGCTACCTAGCATAATCTTGATCATATGTCTAATCATGGCATGAATATTAAGACACGCGTGATTCAAAGCAATAGTCTATCATTTGACATAAAAACAATAATACTTCGAGCGTACCAATAAAGCAATCATGTCTTTTCAAAACAACATGGCCAAAGAAAGTTATCCCTACAAAATCATATAGTCTGGTTGTTGCTCTATCTTCATCACACAAAGTATATAATCATGCACAACCCCGATGACAAGCCAAGAAATTGTTTCATACTTTAATAATCTCAAAAAATTCAACTTTCATGCAATACATGAGCGTGAGCCATGGACATAGCATTATAGGTGGAATAGAATATGATGGTTGGGGTTATGTGGAGAAGACAAAATGGGAGAAAGTCTCACATCAACTAGGCGTATCAACGGGCTATGAAGATGCCCATCAAGAGATATCAATGTGAGTGAGTAGGGATTGCCATGCAACGGATGCACTAGAGCTATAAGTGTATGAAAGCTCAAACTGAAACTAAGTGGGTGTGCATCCAACTTGCTTGCTCATGAAGACCTTGGGCATTTGAGGAAGCCCATCATCGAAATATACAAGCCAAGTTCTATAATGAAAATTCCCACTAGTATATGAAAGTGAAAGCATAGGAGGCTCTCTCTATGAAGAACATGGTGCTACTCTGAAGCACAAGTGTGGTAAAAGGATAGTAACATTGCCCCTTCTCTCTTTTTCTCTCATTTTTTTATTTTCTTTTTTTATTTTTTTTATTTTTTGGTGGGCTTCTTTGGCCTCTCTTTTTTTATTTGGGCTTCTTTGGCCTCTTTTTGTTTGTAAAGTCCGGAGTCTCATCCCGACTTGTGGGGGAATCATTGTCTCCATCATCCTTTCCTCACAGGGGCAATGCTCTAATAATGATGATCATCACACTTTTATTTACTTACAACTCAATATCTAGAACAAAGATATGACTCTATATGAATGCTTCCGGCGGTGTACCGGGATGTGCAATGATCTAGCATAGCAATGACATCAAAAACGGACAAGCCATGAAAACATCATGCTAGCTATCTTACGATCATGCAAAGCAATATGACAATGAACACTCAAGTCATGTATATGATGATGATGATGGAAGTTGCATGGCAATATATCTCGGAATGGCTATGGAAATGCCATAATAGGTAGGTATGGTGGTTGTTTTGACGAAGTCATATGGTGGGTGTATGGTACCGGCGAAAGTTGTGCGGCATAGAAGAGGCTAGCAATGGTGGAAGGGTGAGAGTGCGTATAATCCATGGACTCAACATTAGTCATAAAAAACTCATATACTTATTGCAAAAATCTACAAGCCATTGAAAATAAAGTACTGTGCGCGTGCTCCTAGGGGGATAGATTGGTAGGAAAAGACCATCGCTCGTCCCCTACCGCCACTCATAAGGAAGACAATCAATAAATAAAATTGTGCTCCAACTTCATCACAAAGCGGTTCATCATACGTGCATGCTACGGGAATCACAAACCTCAACACAAGTGTCTCTACAATCCACAACCACCCACTAGCATGACTCTAATATCACCATCTTTATATCGCAAAACTATTGCAAGGAATCAAACATATCATATTCAGCGATCTACAAGTTTATGTAGGATTTTATGACTAACCATGTGAATGACCAACTCCTGTCATCTCTCTAAATAGATATAAGTGAAGCAAGAGAGTTTAATTCTTTCTACAAAAGATGTGCCCACACTCTAACAAATATAAGTGAAGCAAAAGAGCATTCTACAAATGGCGGTTTTCTATGTAAAGAGAAACAGGCAATCCAAACTTCAAATGATATAAGTGAAGCACATGAAGCATTCTATAAAGCCATACTCAAAAGATTTAAGTGAGGTGCAATGAGCATTCTATAAATCAACCAAGGACTATCTCATACCAGCATGGTGCATAAAATAAAAATAAAAACCTAATTGCAAAAGACGCTCCAAGACTCGCACATAATGCATGAACGAAACGAATTCGAAAACATACCGATACTTGTTGAAGAAAGAGGGGATGCCTCCCCAGCATCCCCAAGCTTAGACGCTTGAGTCTCCTTGAATATTTACTTGGGGTGCCTAGGGCATCCCCAAGCTTAGACGCTTGAGTCTCCTTGAATATTTACTTGGGGTGCCTAGGGCATCCCCAAGCTTGAGCTCTTGCCTCTCTTCCTTCTTCTCACATCAAGACATCCTCGATTAGACACTACATCCACACAAAACTTCAACAGAAAACTCGGTAAGATCCGTTAGTATAATAAAGCAAATCACCACTCTAAGTACTGTTGCAAACCAATTCATATTTTGTTTTTTCATTGTGTCCACTGTAATATAACTTTTTCATGGCTTAATCCACTGGTATAAATTGATAGTTTCATCAAAACAAGCAAACTATGCATCAAAAACAGAATCTGTCAAAAACAGAACAGTCTGTAGCAATCTGAACAATCACAATACTTCTGGTACCCCAAAAATTATACCAAAATTAGGAGAAATAAACAAGTTGTATAGCAAGACAGTGCAAAAGTAATCAGAACCAATTGACGTTCCAGTTAAAAATGTAAAATCGCGCACTACAGCCAAAGTTTCTGTCCTGCACCGTACAAACCAACAAGCATTGTAAACATCCTAAAGGCAAACCTTGGCACATTATTTTTATAATACAATGGAATTGTACAAGGGTATAATTATTTTTATTGAAAAGTTTCTGTAATCAAGATTCAAAAAGTTTCCGTGAGCATGAACAAAGTTCAAGGAGCTCTCCCACTTCAACAATGCTTGTCTTTCTTACTTTCACTTTCCTTTTTGAAAAGTTTTTAGGTTCCCCTCTTTATTTTTGTTGTTTTTAAACTATATGAAAGCACTCAACAGAAATAAATGACTCTCTAAAACTTCCGGGTTGTCTCCCTGGCAGCGCTTTCTTTAAAGCCATTAAGCTAGGCATTTAGTGCTCAAGTAATGAATCCACCCGGATCCCAAGGTATATCAAAGCCAATTTTAATTAACAATGATTTGAAATTTAGTAGTGAGCACGAAGTAACATATATCATGCAACAACGAAGTCTAACTCTCTTCCTATGCATCGGCATGTCATAAAAGAACAATTCATGCACATATAGTAAAGGCCAATGCATAGTATAAGCAGTTTGTTGCAATTTCATAGTATGGGAAACATAGAGAGGTGGAGATATAGTTCCTCTCTCATAATAATTGCAAGTAGGAGCAGCAAGCACATGCATATTATATTCATCAAAATCATCATGTGCAATGGTAAAAGGCAACCCATCAATATAATCCTTAATAAGCGCAAGCTTCTCCGATATAGTGTAGTCGGGAGAATTCAAAAAGATAATAGGACTATCATGCGTGGGTGCAATAGCAACAATTTCATGTTTAACATAAGGAACTATAGCAAGTTCATCTCCATAAGCATAATTCATACTGGCATCTTGGCCATAAGCATAGCAAGCATCATCAAAAAGGGATATTTCAAGAGAATCAACGGGATCATAACAATCATCATAGCAATCATCATGGCAATCGTCATAGCAACCATCCTTCGGTAAGCACAAAGGGGAATTAAATAATGTATGAGTTGGAGGGTTACTCTCATTAGAAGGTGGGCACGGGTAGCTAATCCGTTCCTCCTCCTTTTGTTCTTCGCTCTCCTCATCATCTTTTTCATCCAATGAGCTCACAGTTTCATCAATTTCTTCTTCCATAGCTTCCTGCAAAATATTATTCTCTTCTTGGACAGCGGAGACTTTCTTAATAAATTGTTTAACATAGGCATTAGAAGCATAATTCTCATAACAATATTCAAGTATGGCAAAATTTTCAGATTTGTAAAGAGTAGCATCATACTGTGCAATCAACATAGCAATTTCAAAAGCACCCTTAAAAGCAACAAATTCTTCAATTTGTTGAACATCATAGTAACTATAAACACCCTTAGCATAAGAAGATAATATTCCATTATCAATAAACTCACATTGGTAGGGAAGGTGTTTTTTAGGGTTTTCAGAACAACAAGTAAAATCATATTCCCAACATAAATTCCAAGCATAGCATTGTAAACGTTGAATTTGACTCCATAATAGTTTCCCTTTTTCAGATATACGGTGCCGCACATAACAAGCATGCTCATCTAAAGATTTACCCTCAACTAAGCTAGTTGGGGTTTCAACATGAGCACATAGGGATCGAAGATGATCCAAGTAATAAGCTTCGGCAGTGTGAAAGATTTTGAGTGGTTCTTCAACCATTGGTTCAGCAGGTACAACTAATTTTTTTGGTATTTTGCGTTTCCTACCCATAACTAAAGATAGAGAACAACTAAGAACAACAAATAAAATTTACTTAGTGATAAAGCAAACAAGCACACACGAGAATATTCACCCCACGCTATTGCTCCCCGGCAATGGCGCCAGAAAAAGGTCTTGATAACCCACAAGTATAGGGGATCGCAACAGTTTTCGATAAGTAAGAGTGTCGAACCCAACGAGGAGCTAAAGGTAGAATAAATATTCCCTCAAGTTCTATCGACCACCAATACAACTCTAGCACACTTAACGTTCGCTTTATCTAGAACAAGTATGAAACTAGAAGTACTTTGTAGGTGATGTTGGATAGGTTTGCAAGATAAAAAAGAGCACGTAAATATAAACTAGGGGCTGTTTAGATGAAGACACAACTAAATTAGTTCTAGTAAAAGAGCTTGTTGTCACGAGAAAGTTATTTGTCCCTAGGCAATTGATAACTAGACCGGTAATCATTATTGCAATTTTATTTGAGGGAGAGGCATAAGCTAACATACTTTCTCTACTTGGATCATATGCACTTATGATTGGAACTCTAGCAAGAATCCGCAACTACTAAAGATTCATTAAGGTAAAACCCAACCATAGCATTAAAGCATAAAGTACCCTTTATCCCATACGCAACAATCCCTCTTACTCGGGTTTGTGTTTCAGTCACTCACCAACCTACAATAAGCGAATCATGAACGTATTGCAACACCCTACAGCGGGAATCCCTCACGCTTGCGCGACATGGAGGGCACCATAGGACAGCACCAATAATAAAACATACAACTCAAACCAATCACGATCATCAAATAGCCATTAGGACAAAACAGATCTACTCAAACATCATAGGATAGCCATACATCATTGGGAAATAATATATAGCGTTGAGCACCATGTTTAAGTAGAGATTACAGTGGGTAAGAGAGAGGTTACACCACTGCATAGAGGGGGGAAGAGTTGGTGGAGATGTTGGTGAAGATGGCGGAGGTGTTGGTGAAGATCGCGGTGATGATGGTGGCCCTCGGCGGCGTTCTGGCGCCACCGGAAGCAAGGGGGAGAGGGGCCCCCTTCTTCTTCTTCTTCCTTGACCTTCTGGTCCTTGGCTCCCATGGCTTGGGAGGGGCGAGAGCCCCTCCGAGATTGGATCTATCTCTCTGTTTCTGCGTTCTCTGCGTTGGCAGATTCTACCCCTTCACCGTTTCTTTTATATCCGGAGATCCGTAACTCCGATTGGGGTGAATTTTTGCTCAGATATTCCTTGTAAAATTAGCTTTCTTGCGCCAGAAGGAGAGTGTCAACCGCCTTACGGGTGGACCACGAGGGTCAGGGGCGCGCCTGGGGGGTAGGGCGCGCCCCTCTACCTCGTGACCACCCTGGACACCGTTTCGCGTTGATTTTACTTCCAGAAAATCATAAATATTCCAAAAAAAATCTCCGTCCATTTTTATCCCGTTTGGACTCTGTTTGATATTGGGTTTCTGCGAAACAAAAAACATGCAATAGACAGGAACTGGCACTGGGCACTGGATCAATATGTTAGTCCCAAAAATAATATAAAAAGTTGCCAAAAAGTATATGAAAGTGAATAATATTGGCATGGAACAATCAAAAATTATAGATACGACAGAGACGTATCACTAGCAGGGGGAGTATTCATTTTTTTGTGCGTAATAAAGAGGCACTTCCGGTGGGTCCGAGCTAACAGCGGGGGGAAGTTTTTTTCGCGAAATACGGTGGCCTGTCCGGTGGGTACCAGCAGTTAGGGGGGAAACGTTTTTTCGCGAAATAAGGTGGCCCATCCGGTGGGTCCCTGCTGTCAGGTGGAGGAATAATTATTTTGCGCGTAATAAGGAGGCATTTCCTTGCGGCCACCATGGACCCAGCTGTCAGCCTCTCCACGTACAGTACTCTTCCGATGGAAGTCGGTCGTTGACCACATTGACCACGCCGCGCCGAGAGCACCAGGGCGGTGGACGACAGCGACGCCTAGGAAGGGGACGACGCGGAGCCGGGGAAGACGCAACAGTGGAAGCCCGCGCGGAGAGGAGTACGAGGGTTCACTGGTTCGACTGCGGTGTGAGGCTGCTGTCGCCGCAGAATAACAGGGGGTGTGGGTGAGTGGAGGGATGGCCTAGCCAGCGGTGAGAGTAGTATGGGGGCGGTGAGGCCTCCGCGGCAGCACAGCCGACCACGGGAGGCAGGAGCAGGCGGCACGACCGGCGCTGCTTTGGGCGGCTGGACCAAGAAGACCAGAGGTTGAAGAAGCACTACAGCCGTTGGATGGACATCGTACGGTCACTGAAACTAGAATCGTTTATATTGACTAAGTTGACAAAGCCCTTGGTACGCTCCAACTTAGTAGGCCCACAGGTCAGCCTCCGAAACGGTGCGCCCCAGATGTCAGGGGGAGGAATCATTTTTTGGGCGGCCGAAGCTAAGAATATCCGAGATTGAAGAAGAAGCACGACATCCGTTGGATAGACATCCAACGGCCACTGCTGCTAGAACCGTGTGTTGACTATAATAAGTTGACAAAGCCTTGCATACGCGTCAACTTATTTTTTTAGGGGACGCGTCACTTAGTAGGCCCACAAGTGTGTGGCAGAGAACTTATAGCTCATTTGCGTTTTGTAAGAATGTACAACCCATTTTTGAATTCTAATGGAATTTACAACAACCCATTTATAGTTTGTTAAAAGTACAACCATTTTCTAGCTAGGACAACGATTAATAATTTCAACCAACTATTGAAGACAGAATTCAATAAAATTTCCCACATTTTGATGGGATCCGAAATATTTTTATCCCGCAATTTCTAGTCAGATTAAATATAAATTTGTATTACGTAAAAATCCAACGAAACATTGCGCGCGCAACAATGAAAATTTAAGATTTTCAAAATCCATAAATAATATTTTATAAACTAATTTCGTGTTTGGTGCATTTTTTATAGTTACTGCCCAATTTTTATAATTACATCCCATTTATTATTTTTAAAGCCCATTTTCCTGTTAAGCCTAATGCATCCCTCCTAGGAAAGATTTGCAGCCCAGCGGGACGGAGAATAACAAGTTGACCTTGCCTGGGTATTCCTCAAAAAGACGTATAGCTGGGCTAGCCATTTTCATCTTGAAAAAAGTGGTATCTGGGCTGGATATCTGGCCTGGGCTAGACGGGCCACAGCCCGCCCAGTTAATACACTGCTCTCCTCTGAACAACAATGAAATCATCACCAAGAAAAACTCTGCAGTGCTCATGCCTCAAAAACACAAATATTACTCGAGCTACGTGGTCCCAGCTGTCGGCCGCACCTTGTGCAATTCTCTCGTTTATATTGACTACATAGGTTGACAATGGTGTGGGACCGTGATGTCAGGAAACCAGGAGAAAGCAAAAATATATATAGTTGTACATAATAAGGAGGCACTTACGTACGTACGGCTATGGCCCTAGTGGGTCCCTAGTGTCATCCAGTCAAAATAAATTCATCTCCTGAATCCTCATGTTCGTTGACCATGTTAACAATGCTCGGCGCCACGGCAAGCGCAACAACTCGAAGGACAATGGAGAGGGCCTCGCGGGCCCTATGGAGGTCTGATACAGCGCCCGCTGCTCATTCAGGAACCCAGGATCATTGGACACCTATGAGCACCTTCGAGAAACTGAGACGGCATGAAATGGTAAGGCCGCGCTTGGGATCTCTGGTTTATTTCAAACTTGTATTAACATACAAGTGTAATTTACTCGTCATTGGAAGGCCCGAGGTCTGTAAGTAAAACCGGCGGGTTACGCGTGTAATTTGAGAGACCAGTGTATATTTTACGAGCATTGCTATATGGACGACATTACCAGACGATACATGCACGACGTGCGTATCATGCCATCCATGGGCAAGGCTGAAACAACAGCTAACGGCTGGATTAGCAATCGTCCGAGTGTCATTCAGCGTTTTTATCGTGTGTGAAGTACTTCCGATATTTTACTAGTCGAAATCGACCAACCAAGCGCCTTCGCCCGAGACCATCTGCTTTAATTTACAAGCGTCAGTTTTACAAGAGATTTTGGTCGGAAAACGACGATCCAATCACGGCCTAATATCATGAGTTGGTTGGAAGATCATATGGTTTCACGTCTAACCTACCCGACATGTCGTATAGGCTATGAATGAAACATCAGACGATGAACTTCTTACGCACGGAAACAACAGAAGAGGATGATCTTCTTAACAAGAAAATCACTGGCATTAGATCGACATGCAAAACAGTACGAAGCATTATTCTCAGGAGGCACGGTGAACAGCTCGTGATGCCGCATGCCACAACAATCCAAGCTCAACTTTGCAATCAAACACAAGGCTTGGCATTACATAGACAATATTCAGAACAAACTCTTAACACAGGAATATCTCAGCAGAGTAACTACTTACTTCTAAACTGAACACAGGAATAGGAAAAAACACTCGACGCTTCTCACAGCAAGGGCGTCCCACTCAAAAATGTCAAATGCATGTCTTCTGGCTAACATCAATGAGCAAATTTTTACAAGGTTTTCCAATTCCAATATATTAAACTAACGTCTTCTTGCTAACATCAATGAGCAAATTTTGACAAGGTTTTCCAATTCCAATATATTAAACTAACGTCTTCTTGCTAACATCAATGATTAAACTTTGATAAGCTTTTCCCATTCAAAATATGTAATGCCTATGATCGTGTCCTGTCTTAGCTTCTTGTACTTGTTTGGGCACTTTTTGCCCAGGGCACTCCACGTGTTGTTAAATTGCCAATGGTCTCTGCACACTAGTCATGTCACCGGTGTCTAATAATACTTTGTAAAGCTTCTCGGTCATTCCTTCTATAATGTACCGCATCCAGTGACTGCTTCTTTCTGCAAAGTGGAACGACCAACTGGACCCAGTAACGCAGCAGTTTGCCTTGGACACATTGGCTCCTTTTGTGCAGTTCAACTAAAATCGAAGTCAAAATAAAACCGAGCTTTAATTTTGATATCCCTGTAAGCAACAATAGGTATAAGGGAAACAACTACTGAGAAATAACGGTTGATGACTTGTCTTAATGGGAAACAAAGCAGGAGAGTAGCAATTCTCCATCAGTGTGATTCATTCATATTGGCTGAGACATTATCTTAACAATGCCTTGGTTCAACATGTATAAAGAACGACAAAGCAGAAAAGTACCATTCCTAAAACAATGCAACTGATTCATTTTTAAAGAGACATTATCTTAACAATACCTTTGTTAAACATGTAGAAAGAACTACAAAGCAGGATAGTACCATTCCTAACAAGTGTTGCAGTTTTGAACTAAGATTCAGTAGTTAATTAATTCTGAGAGTGGCATTGCTTAATTTTACCAGCGACATTAGATTAACGAAAAACATAAACAGTTCCAGGGGAGAGTGGGCGCAACAACAATATGTGCTTCCATCTACTTATAAAGGGGGTGATGCAGAGTTTGTTGTAACAAAGCAACAAGCATCATGTCTGGGTTGGTCCCATTTTTGTTCACTACTTAATGGGAAAAGACATCAATACAATAGCTTCAATTCAACATTTATTTAAAACAGTACCAATATAAGTAGCACAACATCTCAAAGCACACTGCACAATCATGTGGATGAAGGCATGTACTGACCTTTCATGAGAACACCAGGATAAAATACGAATCTACTAACACGAATAGGAAATCCAATCTCCTTTTGTGCAGTTGCACTGAAATGAAGCAAAGTGTTTCGCATAGCGAAGCAAAATGTCGCAATAGCAATAAGTTGAATAGATATCATGTGGTTGAGACCAAGATTTGAAACAACTCGACAGGAACACTAGAAACAAATCTCGATCTCCTTTTGTGCAGTTCCACCAAAATTAAGCAAAGTCACCGGTGTGACATTCAAGTTGAACTGCACAAAACACTCTTAAAACATAAGTGGTTCGAGTAGCGAAGCAAAATGTCGCAATAGCAACAAGTTGAATCGATACCCCTGTTTTAACAGAGGCAAAAAAGGAAACAATTACTTGTCGATAAAGAAGGATAAAACAAACGGTGACAGAAAGAAGCATCTAAATTATCTTGGATGGAAAACAAAGTAGGATAGTAGCATTTCTAAACAGTTGCATTGATTCATATTAACAGAGACACTCTCTTGAAACAACATTCGTTAAAAAATGTAATTTACTTTTAACAGTGGCATTGCTTCAATTTTCCGGCGGCATTCTTAGATTAACAACAACAAAATAGTTGTATGGGACATGCTAGCACCATATGCGTCCACACGTATAAATGGGTGATGCAGAGTATGTAGCCAAGCAACATATCTGTGTTGGTCCCATATTTGTTCTCTTTGAACTTTTTTCCTATGTGAGGGCAGCAAATCTAGTCCTGCACAAACTACCCGACCCCCCCCCCAGTTTCTTTCCCTTTTCAACAAAGAGATCGGTTCCTTACAGATGTGTGTACTGGGTTACCCCCTTTTTCCCTTTTCGACCAACAAAGCGGCTGGATAGCCAGTCTATACTACTTTTCCTCCCTCCTTTCCTCATTGAACCACGTCCTAGATTCATGCTCCACCCCACCGCACCATTCTTTCCACTTTGAACCAAGACCTAGATTCGACTACAGATCGAAAAAGATCCACATGCAGCTAGAGCAACGACGATTTCAAAGAAACTTATACCTTAGGGTCGTCGGGATGTGGCAAGGCGTGCGGCGGGAGGCCGGATCTGCCCACACTACGTACGTCAGCGAGGAAGAAGGGGTCGGTGGCCCTCCCGCACAGGCGCTGAGTGAAAGAGAACAGCGCAGCCGGTAGTGGATTGCCTCCCTCGCCGAAGGCGATAGAGTTAAAGCTGCACCTCCTCCCCTTCCCGGTGCGACGGGATATGGATGCCTCCTTCACCAGCTGTGAGGGGGGAGAGAGAGACAAGAGGCCAACGCAATCTTGTTTAGATCTGGTGAAGAGAGGGTGAGAGACTGTGAATATAGTAAACCCTAGCAAATGAACGCTGAGCCTCCAGCGTGTAACATATATGTATTGCCGCGAGCGTGTGGAGAGTGCAAACCCTAGTGAACAAGCGCTGAGGCTCCCGCTTATATATATATATATACTAATGTAGTACGGACTGAGCTCCGGTGCCTTCACTCCATCTGCTTTTGGCTGTATGATAGGTGAGCCGGCCACATTTTGGGCCCACCTGTCATAAACCCAAAGGCAGGTGCACTAAGTCAATGAAGTTGCGTCCATATAGTACTCTCGTGTGTATACGACTAATATATAGTGGAGTGGTTTTCTTATTCTCTCCATAACAATCGTTTTAAATTGTGTAAGTACGAAACGAAACTCTTTATTTAATGTACAGTGAAGAAAACTAGTACTACTTCCGATGAACTAACGATCCACGCCCACGCGTCCTGGTCGCACTTCCTCTCCTTCACGTGTGGTACACTACCCTCCCTTAAGTGAACAACCACACATGCGCCAAATTATCGGAAACGTGTGAGAGTGTGTACAAATAAAGAATTTCAATTTCAATTATCGGAAAGGTTTGAGAGTATTACAAAGTTTGACTTCAGTCAAATCTAATATGCGGAGTAAATAAAAATGGAGGGCTACTACGTCCATCCGGGTTTTTAGCCCACACCATTTTTTAAATCAAAGTTAATAGCTGGACAAATAAAATTGCAGGGGAGCTGGAGACAAAGTTGTGAGAAGGCTTAGAAATCAATACAAAACTTATGCTCTTAGTACCAACGTTGATCCTTCTTCGAGGAAACATTTGGTTCATAGCCAATTGTGTGATAAAATTGCACCAACGTGAAAGACGACTGCGTCTCCAACGCAACCAAGGTGAACTGACGAAGGATATCATCTTTGTGCGTAGCAAGCAAAGAGCACTGATGGAAGACAGCTTGTTTTTCATTGAAAATCGACCAGCTTCACCAGCCGACGCAACCATGAGGTGCGACCATGAGCATCGATAGGTCATCATGGTGATGCATCATCCATTTGGCATCAAGTTTGGGTAAGGCACCTATGAAATTCGACAAATCCTCACTGTGGTCTGTTTCTTCTCAGTAATCAAGCTCGAGGAAGGAAGAACCACGTGGCAGAGGACAGTGAGGCGGAACAACAATGGCCATCCAATTTTGTGCAGTTCCACTAAAATTGAGGAAGACATGCCCGGGTATGGAGACATGCATCGCTGTTTCCAAAAATATAAAAAAGGGTTAATGAAAAGTACACCAACAAACAGAAGCATCATAATTATATCTTGATGGGAACTAAACCAGGATACCCGAGAAAAAAGCATTTCTTCATTTAACCAGTGATAGTACTACCACCATATGGACAATGACCGCACAACCACCATGTACTTTTTGTCGAAACAACATGTATACCTCCACCGAGGCACAAATCAGGACAACTTTTCGAGTGGCATTTCCTCTATAATAGTACTAGTAGGTGATGTTGGACGAGCCGACGAACCCTAGCTACTATGCATGGGAAGCTGGGGAGTAGTCACATAGAAGAAAACCTGCACGCAGCGACCTGGGGAGCTGGACCAGTACAAGAAGTTATACCTCAAGTGGGCGAGATGTCGTTTAGGCGGGCGGGCGGGATCTGCCCACACGACGACAGCGAACAAGGGCGCGGAGGATCTTCGTCCGCGCCAGCGCCGGCTCCAAGAGGACGGTGCACATCGGCTCCCTCCGTCGCCAACGGCGACAACGTCAACGCTGCACCTCCTCACCTCCCGTAGCGGACGGGATTCGGCCGGATCTGTGACCACCGGTGAGGAGAGAGATAGATTGGACACTGTCATCTTGTTTTGATATGGAGAGGGTGAGAGAGCGAGACGCGAGAAACTCTATCAAACAAGAGGCTATAATGGAGTAAAAATATCTCTCCATAGCAGTGGTTTTAAATAGAATACGCGCGTTCCCGGAAAAAAGAAACGAAAACTGGCGGACAATTTTCTAAGGGTCTGTCTAGGACACATCTAGATCTGACATAGTTATGTCACATCTAAGTTGATGTCCACTCTGTTTGTGGTCTATTTTTTTGTCCTAGTTTCTTGTTTCTTGTTGCTACATTATATACTTGTGGGAGCTTAGATGTGATATCCTTAAATAACATCTAGATGTGAATTAGACAAACTGATTTTCTAACGCACCAAGAAAGAAAAGTCGATCAAAAACACGCCCCCGCTTCAGGTCGCGAGAGTCGTCGCGCACACACACATAGACATAGACATGCATATCCGTGTTTACGTAAAATTCCATTTCCATCTCCATCTCCAATCATATTTGTCCAACTGGCACATTATTTACGTTGTTAATTATATACGCAGCAATATTAACGTACAACATCTCTTGTTTGCGCACGTCCGGACCGCTGCCACGGCCGGTCCTGACCAACCCGAACCCTCTTCATCACCCGCGCGTGCTTCCCGCCCGAAACGGTCAGTGCCGCATTCATGCCCGGCCAGAGCGGACGTGACCTCTCACTGGCACCAGCATTGAAGCGGCGCGCCGGCCGAGAGAGCATCGCCCGCGCCGTTTCTGGGTGCACGCGGCTGCTCCGCATTCAAAGGTCGCAATAGCCGGCTACAACATGCATGTAAAAAGTTCTTGGGAGTCCGTGCTACAGCTAGCTATCCTCCCCCAACTCGTCAATCTCTTCCAGTAGTGCTAGTAGTACTCCATGGCGCAATCCATCGACAAGCAGGCGGGAAAGTTATCATATACTCAGTTTGCGGTGAGTGGCATGCCGAGCGACCGTGTGGGGTCGAGCCGTGGAGGAGGGTGAGACACGAACACGACAGCCGTGATTTAAATGTTGGTTTTGCTCGATGGCGCGATCCAGCGAAACGAAACGTTGGTTTCTCTCCGTTTCCATTTTTTCTCCGGAAAAACGGAAACTTTCCACTCCATTTTCATTCCTATTCCAAGGTTGCCCCGTTACAACATTCCATCAAATACAAAGGAAAACAGACACGCATGCTGATGCATCTCAATGACTCACAGATCATAGCCAATATTTACTTCACAACTAAAGAAAAAAGTTGTGAGAGCATGTACGAAAGAAAAACTACTGATGGGGTCACTACGACTTAAACCCTAAACCCTAAACATGATTTAATTCCCTGGCCAGGTAGAACCTGTCAAAGGAAAGATGGTTGGCACCCTCGGATCATACGATGCTTTTGTGTAGTTCCACTAAAATCAACCCGAGCATCCCTGATGGCAAAGATATTGAAGAAGTGTGATTAGAATAATAGTACTGGCACTAGTTCATGAGGCATAAACTCATCACAAGTAGAAGCCAGTAGAAGTAGAGAAAGATCGACATGGAGATGGAGCTACAGCAGTGGAGCAAGCCGGCTCCAAAAGGAAGATGGACTACCTGGGACGTCGGGCTGTAGCTAGAAGGGCGGTTGGGACGCGGCATCGGCCCATACCGCGGTGACCCTCGATTGGGACGCACCGACTGTGGGTTTTCTCCCTCGCCGATGTCGACCGCTTCTCCGCAGAACATTGTTCCCTTCCCCCAGCTGCGGGATCAGGCCCGTCGTTCTATGCTTGTGAAGAGAGCAACCTTAGCAAGCAGGCTTGTAGCTTAGGCTCCTGCTAGTGTATATATAGTGGTTTTCTTTTTCTCTCCATATTGATGACCCACAAATATAGGGGATCTATAGTAGTCCTTTCGATAAGTAAGAGTGTCGAACCCAACGAGGAGCAGAAGGAAATGATAAGCGGTTTTCAGCAAGGTATTCTCTGCAAGTACTGAAATAAGTGGTAACAGATAGTTTTGTGATAAGATAAATTGTAAGGAGCAACAAGTAAAAAGAGTAAATAAAGTGCAACAAGGTGGCCCAATCCTTTTTGTAGCAAAGGACAAGCCTGGTCAAACTCTTATAATAGGAAAAGCGCTCCCGAGGACACATGGGAATATCGTGAAGCTAGTTTTCATCACGCTCATATGATTCGCGTTCGGTACTTTGATAATTTGATATGTGGGTGGACCGGTGCTTGGGTGCTGTTCTTACTTGAAAAAGCATCCCACTTATGATTAACCTCTATTGCAAGCATCCGCAACTACAACAAAAGTATTAAGGTAAACCTAACCATAGCATGAAACACATGGATCCAAATCAGCCCCTTACGAAGCAACGCATAAACTAGGGTTTAAGCTTCTGTCACTCTAGCAACCCATCATCTACTTATTACTTCCCAATGCCTTCCTCTAGGCCCAAATAATGGTGAAGTGTTATGTAGTCGATGTTCACATAACACCACTAGAGGCTAGACAACATACATCTTATCAAAATATCGAACGAATACCAAATTCACATGACTACTAATAGCAAGACTTCTCCCTTGTCCTCAGGAACAAACGTAATTACTCACAAAGCATATTCATGTTCATAATAAGAGGGGTAATAATATGCATAAAGGATCTGAACATATGATCTTCCACCAAATAAACTAACTAGCATCAACTACAAGGAGTAATCAACACTACTAGCAACCTACTAGCACCAATCCCGGACTTGGAGACAAGAATTGGATACAAGAGATGAACTAGGGTTTGGAGATGAGATGGTCCTGGTGAAGATGTTGATGGAGATTGCCCTCTCCCGGAGAGAGGAGCGTTGGTGATGACGATGGTGATGATTTCCCCCTCCCGGAGGGAAGTATCCCCGGCAGAACAGCTCTGCCGGAGCCCTAGATTGGTTCCGCCAAGGTTCCGCCTCGTGGCGGCGGAGTCTCGTCCCGAAAGGTTGCCTTCTATTTTTTTCTCATCGAAAGACTTCATATAGGAGAAGATGGGCGTCGGAGAGCCACCAGGGGCCCATGAGGTAGGGGGGCGCGCCCTCGGGGGGGGGGGGCACCCTCGTGAGCAGGGTATGGGCCCCTGGCCTTCATCTTTGGCGACGATTTTTCTTTATTTATTTTAAGATATTCCATGGAGTTTCAGGACTTTTGGAGTTGTGCAGAATAGGTCTCCAATATTTGCTCCTTTTCCAGCCCAGAATTCCAGTAGTCGGCATTCTCCCTCTTCATGCTCCCCTACATCCAATTAGATATATATATCATGTTCTTTCCAACATGTTGAGCTTGCCAAAGGATAAAATGAAAAAAATGGAAAGATGAAGATCACCGTGACTCTTGCATAAGGTAGAGGATAATAATAAAAGATAGGCCCTTCGCAGAAGGAAGCAGAGGTTGTCATGCGTTTAGGGTTGATGCACAAAATCTTAATGCAAAAGAACGTCACTTTATATTGCCCCTTGTATGTGAACCTTTATTATGCAGTCCGTCGCTTTTATTACGTCCACAACAAGTTCGTACAAAGCTTATTTTCTCTGCACTAATAAGTCATGCATATTTAGAGAGCAATTTTTATTGCTTGCACCGATGACAACTTACTTGAATGGTCTTACTCAATCCATAGGTAGATATGGTGGACTCTCATGGCTGAACTGGTTTAAGGGTATTTGGAAGCACAAGTAGTATTTCTACTTGGTGCTGAGAATTTGGCTAGCATGAGGAGGAAAGGCAAACTCAACACGTTAGAGGATCCATGACAACATACTTTATCTCAGATGTAAGAAAACATAACTCATTATGTTGTCTTCCTTGTCCAACCTCAACACTTTAGCATGTCATATTTTAATGAGTGCTCCCAATCATAAAAGATGTCAATGATAATATATCTATATGTGAAGCCTCTCTTTCCTTATTACTTCCTATTAATTGCAACAATGACCAAAGCTATATTTGCCAACTCCAAACAACTTTTAATCATCATACTCTTTCTATGTGAAGTCATTACTTTCAATAAGATCAATATGAACTCTTTGATTCTTTTTATTCTTTTTGTTCTTTTCTTTTATTCACCCAAGATCATGGCAAAATAATCAAGCCCATGACTGAACACTAATCTTTATTATATAGCTCACAAACTCGATTACAAAGAAGGATCATAAAGCAAAACTCAAAACTAGATCATGGCATGACTTTATTCTACTAAATCAAGATACTACTAATAGGATTGAACTAAGAAAAATGGTAAAGATAGGAGTTGTGATGGTGATACGATACCAGGGCACCTCCCCCAAGCTTGGCAGTTGCCAAGGGGAGTGCCCATACCCATGTGATTATATCTTCGGGGGTGGTGAAGTAGGAGTTGTTGATGATGGAGTTGTTGCAACTTTCTTCTCTATCTTGCGTCTGAGGCTAAAATTTTCCTCCCTCAGATCCTCATTCTCGAGCTCAAGTTTCATTATCTTTTTGCATAGTGCCGCCTTGCTGTCCTGCAAAAAACGAGGTGGGATAGATTGGACCTTGGGGAGGCTTGACTTGTTGAACTCCACATGCATATCACCAGGTTGAGGTAGTGGACCGTCCTCTTCATCGGAGGTTGTTTCGTCCTTCCTCTTTGGATCATAGTCTTCTTCTTCCTCCGTGGTCCAGCCATAGTGTTCCACATCCCCATATACTTTTGTGTTTGCTATATAATCAGCCATGTAGCTCTCTCCCTCCGAATCTTGGGATGACATCTTGTTCCAAACTTGTAACAGGAACAACTCGAAACAAAAACAGAGGATATTTGCATGATACGGAGGTCAAAACCTTCGAGAGTATATATATAATGAATTTTTACCGACCAAAATATGTATCGTGCAAGAAAACGGAGTCTGGAGGGCACACGAGGTGCTCACGAGGTAGGGGGGCGCGCCCAGGGGGGTAGGGCGCGCCCACCACCCTCGTGGGGCCCTCGTGTCCTTCCCGGACTGCCACTTATTTTTCTATTTTTCTCAATATTCCAAAACGGAGAAATATTTCCTTAAAAGTTGTTTTGGAGTCGGTTTACTTACCGTACCACATACCTATTCCTTTTCAGAGTCTTAAACGGTCTGGAAAGTGTTCCTTATGTATTCCTCCGGGGTTACGGTTTCAATAATATTGATTTCAACATTTATGGGATTACCTGAGATATAGTGTTTGATCCTTTGACCGTTTACCACCTTCGGATTTGTGCCTTCGAAGTTGTTGATTTTTATGGCACCGAAACGATAGACCTCCTTGACAACGTAGGGACCTTCCCATTTAGAGAGAAGTTTTCCTGCAAAAAATCTTAAACGAGAGTTGTATAGCAGTACATAATCACCTACATTAAACTCACGCTTTTGTATCCTTTTGTCATGCCATCTTTTAACTTTTTCTTTAAACAACTTGGCATTTTCATAAGCTTGGGTTCTCCATTCATCAAGTGAGCTAATATCAAATAACCTTTTCTCACCGGCAAGTTTGAAATCATAGTTGAGCTCTCTAATAGCCCAATATGCCTTATATTCTAGTTCAAGAGGTAAGTGACATGCTTTTCCATAAACCATTTTATACAGAGACATACCCATAGGATTCTTATATGCAGTTCTATAGGCCCATAATGCATCATCAAGTTTCTTGGACCAATTCTTTCTAGACCTATTGACAGTCTTTTGCAAAATTAATTTGAGCTCTCTATTGCTCAATTCTACTTGACCACTAGACTGCGGGTGATATGGAGATGCAATTCTATGATTAACGTCATATTTAGCAAGCATTTTACGGAAAGCACCATGAATAAAGTGTGAACCACCATCAGTCATTAAATATCTAGGGACTCCAAACCTCGGAAAAATAACTTCCTTAAGCATTTTAATAGAGGTGTTATGATCAGCACTACTAGTTGGAATAGCTTCTACCCACTTAGTAACGTAATCAACAACAACTAAAATATGTGTATATCCATTAGAGGCAGGAAAAGGTCCCATATAATCAAAGCCCAAAACATCAAGTGGTTCAATAACAAGTGAATAATTCATACGCATTTCTTGACGTCTACTTATATTACCAATTCTTTGACATTCATCGCAAGACAAAACAAACTTACGGGCATCCTTGAAGAGAGTGGGCCAATAAAAACCAGATTGCAATACCTTATGTGAAGTTCTATCTCCAGCATGGTGTCCTCCATAAGCTTCGGAGTGACACTTGCGTAGGATCTGTTCCTGTTCATGCTTAGGTACACAACGTCTAATAACACCATCTACTCCTTCATTATAAAGATGTGGGTCATCCCAAAAGTAATGTCGCAAATCATAGAAAAACTTTTTCTTTTGTTGGTATGTGAAGCTAAGTGGTATAAATTTAGCAACAATATAGTTAGCATAATCAGCATACCATGGAGTGCTACGAGAAGTGCTTATGACATTTAATTGTTCATCAGGAAAGCTATCATCAATAGGTAGTGGGCCATCAAGAACATTCTCTAACCTAGATAAGTTATCTGCAACGGGGTTCTCAGCTCCTTTTCTATCAACAATATGCAAATCAAATTCTTGCAGCAAGAGAACCCATCTAATAAGTCTAGGTTTTGCATATTTCTTTTCCATAAGATATTTAATAGAAGCATGATCAGTGTGAATAGTTACTTGAGAATCAACAATATAGGGTCTGAATTTATCACAAGCAAATACAACTGCTAAAAGTTCCTTTTCGGTAGTAGCATAATTTCTTTGAGCATTGTCTAGAGTTTTACTAGCATAATGGATAACATTTAATTTCTTATCAACTCTTTGCCCTAGAACAACACCTACAGCGTAATCACTAGCATCACACATAATTTCAAAGTGTAAATTCCAATCAGGTGGCTGAACAACAGGTGCAGAGACTAATGTTTTCTTAAGTATTTCAAATGCTTCTACACAATCATCATCAAAGACAAATGGTACATCTTTTTGTAGTAAATTAGTCAGAGGCCGAGAAATCTTTGAGAAGTCCTTAATGAACCTCCTATAGAATTCGGCATGACCAAGGAAACTTCTTATACCTTTGATGTCCTTGGGACATGGCATTTTTTCAATAGCATCAACCTTGGCTTTATCAACTTCAATACCTCTTTCAGAAACTTAGTGCCCCAAGACAATACCTTCATTAACCATAAAGTGGCACTTTTCCCAATTCAAGACAAGATTAGTTTCTTCACATCTCTGCAAAACTCGATCAAGATTGCTCAAGCAATCATCAAAAGAGGAACCATAAACGGAAAAGTCGTCCATGAAAACCTCACAAATGTTTTCACAAAAATCAGAGAATATAGCCATCATGCATCTTTGAAAGGTAGCAGTTGCATTACATAAACCGAAAGGCATACGTCTATAAGCAAAAGTACCAAAAGGGCATGTAAAAGTAGTCTTTGATTGATCTCTAGCCGACATAGGTATTTGAGAGAAACCAGAATAACCATCTAGAAAGCAATAATGTGTATGTTTGCATAATCTTTCTAGCATTTGATCAATAAAAGGTAAGGGGTAATGATCTTTCTTAGTAGCCTTATTTAATTTGCGGAAATCAATTACCATCCTATAACCTGTGATAATTCTTTGCGGAATCAATTCATCTTTATCATTAGGGACAACAGTAATACCTCCCTTCTTAGGGACACAATGGACAGGCCTTACCCACTGACTATCAGCAACGGGATAAATTATACCTGCCTCCAGAAGCTTGAGTATTTCTTTTCTTACCACTTCTTTCATTTTAGGATTCAAACGTTGTTGAGGATCACGAACTGGTTTGGCATCCGCTTCCAAATTTATTTTATGTTGACATAGAGTGGGACTGATGCCCTTAAGATCATCAAGAGTATGTCCAATAGCGGCACGGTGCTTCTTCAGAGTTTTCAATAATCTTTCTTCTTCATGCTCTGAAAGGTTAGCACTAATAATGACAGGATATATTTTCTTTTCATCAAGATAAGCATACTTAAGATTATCAGGCAACGGTTTAAGCTCAAACACGGGATCACCCTTGGGTGGAGGAGGATCCCCTAGGATTTCAACAGGCAAATTGTGTTGCAGAATAGGTTCCTGTTTAAAGAATACTTCATCTATTTCCCTTCTTTCATTCATGAACATATCATTTTCATGGTCTAGCAAATAGTGTTCTAAAGGATCACTAGGAGGTACGGCAATAGAAGCAAGACCAATAAATTCATCTTTACTAGGCAATTCTTCCTCACGAAGTTGTTTACTAAATTTAGAGAAATTAAACTCATGAACCATATCATCCAAGCCAATAGTAACAACATTCTTTTCGCAGTCTATCTTAGCATTAACAGTATTCAAGAAGGGTCTACCAAATATAATGGGACAAAAGCTATCTTGTGGAGAACCAAGAACAAGAAAATCAGCAGGATATTTGGTTTTTCCACACAAGACTTCAACATCTCTAACAATTCCCATTGCAGATATAGTATCTCTATTGGCAAGTTTAATTGTAACATCAATATCTTCTAACTCAGCAGGTACAATATCATGCATAATTTCTTTGTATAAGTCAATGGGTATTACACTAGCACTAGCACCCATATCACATAAGCCATGATAAAAATGATCTCCTATTTTAACAGAAATAATAGGCACGCCTACCACACGTCTATGTTTATCTCTAGCACAAGGTTTAGCAATTCTAGCAGTTTCACCACAGAATTGAATAACATGCCCATCAATATTATCAGACAAGAGATCTTTAACAATAGCAATATTAGGTTCTACTTTAACTTTCTCAGGAGGTGTATAAGTTCTAATATTGCTTTTACGAACAACAGTTGAAGCTTTAGCATGATCCTTCATTCTAACAGGGAAAGGTGGTTTCTCAACATAAGAAGAGGGAACAATAGGATCATTATAAGTGACAGTCTTTTCTTCAACTTTAATAGGTGCAGCTACTTTTACTTCTATGGGAGGATGATATTTAAACCACTTCTCCTTGAGGAGATCAACATAGGTAGCAAAAGATTCCCAGAAAGAAGCTACTATCTCAGAGTCAAGTCCATATTTAGTGCTAAACTTACGGAAAATATTGGTATCCATAAAAGATTTAACACAATCAAACTTAGGTGTCATACCTGACTCCTTACCTTTGTCGAGGTCCCAATCTTCAGAGTTGCGTTTAATTCTATCCAATAAATTCCATTCAAATTCAATAGTCTTCATCATAAAAGAGCCAACACAAGAAGTATCGAGCATGGTGCGATTGTCATCAGAAAGCCGAGCATAAAAACTTTGAATAATTACCTCTCTTGGGAGCTCATGATTGGGGCATGAATACAACATTGATTTAAGCCTCCCCCAAGCTTGAGCGATGCTTTCTCCTTTGCGAGGCCAAAAATTATATATATAATTGCGATCACGATGAACAAGATGCATAGGGTAATACTTTTGATGAAATTCCAATTTCAATCTTTTATAGTTCCATGATCTCATATCATCACATAGCCTGTACCATGTCAATGCGCCTCCCTTCAAAGATAAAGGGAACGCCTTCTTCTTAACAACATCATCGGGTATACCTGCAAGCTTAAATAGTCCACAAACTTCATCCACATAGAGTAGATGTTCATCAGGATGCTTTGTTCCATCTCCTGTAAAAGTGTTAGCTAGCAGTTTTTCCATCATACCCGAAGGAATTTCAAAAGGAGTTTCATTTTCAATAGGTTCAGTAGGTTGAGGAGCAACTCTTTTCTCTACTGGACGGGGTGAAGATACCCCGAACAAGCCCCTCAGAGAATTACTTTCCATAGTAACAAGTGACAGAAAATTTCAGCACACTATATAAATTTTTTCTTAGCAAATTCCACCTACCAAAGGCGCTACACTCCCTGGCAACGGCACCAGAAAAGAGTCTTGATGAACCACAAGTATAGGGGATCTATCGTAGTCCTTCCGATAAGTAAGAGTGTCGAACCCAACGAGGAGCAGAAGGAAATGATAAGTGGTTTTCAGCAAGGCATTCTCTGCAAGTACTGAAATAAGTGGTAACAGATAGTTTTGTGATAAGATAAATTGTAACAAGCAACAAGTAAAAAGAGTAAATAAAGTGCAGCAAGGTGGCCCAATCCTTTTTGTAGCAAAGTACAAGCCTGGACAAACTCTTATAATAGGAGAAGTGCTCCCGAGGACACATGGGAATATCATCAAGCTAGTTTTCATCACGCTCATATGATTCGCGTTCGGTACTTTGATAATTTGATATGTGGGTGGATCGGTGCTTGGGTGCCGTTCTTACTTGAACAAGCATCCCACTTATGATTAACCTCTATTGCAAGCATCCGCAACTACAACAAAAGTATTAAGGTAAACCTAACCATAGCATGAAACATATGGATCCAAATCAGCCCCTTACGAAGCAACGCATAAACTAGGGTTTAAGCTTCTATCACTCTAGCAACCCATCATCTACTTATTACTTCCCAATGCCTTCCTATAGGCCCAAATAATGGTGAAGTGTTATGTAGTCGATGTTCACATAACACCACTAGAGGCTAGACAACATACATCTTATCAAAATATCGAACGAATACCAAATTCACACGACTACTAATAGCAAGACTTCTCCCTTGTCCTCAGGAACAAATGTAATTACTCACAAAGCATACTCATGTTCATAATCAGAGGGGTAATAATATGCATAAAGGATCTGAACATATGATCTTCCACCAAATAAACTAACTAGCATCAACTACAAGGAGTAATCAAGACTACTAGCAACCTACTAGCACCAATCCCGGGCTTGGAGACAAGAATTGGATACAAGAGATGAACTAGGGTTTGGAGACGAGATGGTGCTGGTGAAGATGTTGATGGAGATTGCCCTCTCCCGGAGAGAGGAGCGTTGGTGATGACGATGGTGATGATTTCCCCCTCCCGGAGGGAAGTATCCCCGGCAGAACAGCTCTGCCGGAGCCCTAGATTGGTTCCGCCAAGGTTCCGCCTCGTGGTGGCGGAGTCTCGTCCCGAAAGGTTGCCTTCTATTTTTTTCTCATCAAAAGACTTCATATAGGAGAAGATGGGCGTCGGAGAGCCACCAGGGGCCCATGAGGTAGGGGGCGCGCCCCTGGGGGGGCACCCCCCACCCTCGTGAGCAGGGTGTGGGCCCCCTGTCCTTCATCTTTGGCGACGATTTTTCTTTATTTATTTTAAGATATTCCGTGGAGTTTCAGGACTTTTTGAGTCGCGCAGAATAGGTCTCCAATATTTGCTCCTTTTCCAGCCCAGAATTCCAGCAGCCGGCATTCTCCCTCTTCATGTAAACCTTGTAAAATAAGAGAGAATATCCATAAGTATTGTGACATAACGTGAAATAACAACCCATAATGCAATAAATATTGATACAAAAGCATGATGCAAAATGGACGTATCACATATCAACCGTTTTATGTTGCGTACGTGTCATTCAAGAGTGAAATGATGATTGCTTCTTCCAACTAACTTACTATGTGATTTGACTGCTCCTTAGTGCCCCTACATGTACTCCCCCTACGTGTATGCAACAGTGACACGTACACATAGACGCAAAAACGAGCGTGATGCCCTAATGCATGCATGTCCAAGCACACGACGGAACACACACGGTCACGCTAAGTGCTCAACCTACACGTGCATGCACACGCATACTCGGTCAGGGTGAGCTAGTGACCGTATAAACACCGGAATATATATATATATATGTATATATATATATATATATATATTGAGCGCAATGAGCGTATTATGAAGTCCACTGACCGTATTTTTACAAATATACAGTGAAAAACAGTGTATTTATCTCATTTGAAATTAATCCATATTAACCGGAGAGGAGGCAGTATGGACCATCATTACTTGCACGCGGTGGCTCGCAGGACAAGGAGAAACTTTTGACTAATGCAAGCTCTCCCTCGCTCAGACGGTGGACGTGCAACAATTAATTTGGTGTCAGATTGCTAGAAGCATACACTATACTACTAGTGCTACTATTGTTCGACTTCCCGAATAGGCGAATAGCCAAGCGCAAAGTTTACTAATATAGTCTATAAAGGTACTATACTAGTACTAGGAACCGGATGGAGGAGCGTTTGCACTCTTATTATAATTTTAAAATGTGATAAAGCAATCTTCAACACATTTGGTTCTCTTCGAGGGTTCTCGCATGTGATAATGGAAGTTGATTGCATGGAACACTCGCCACAATTCTCGCTTAATTCTGGCTCATATCCTGTTACAAATAGTAGCGCTCGGTAATATTTCCTCTTTTTTTGTTATTCAGCATGTAAACAGGTCAGCAAACCTTGCGGCGCATCTTCGTGCGAACCGTGCTTGCTGCACTTTGAATGTGGCCCAGAGCTGGCTTGATGAAACACCTCGTTTCCTACTTCTTTTTTTGCGGGGTACCTCGCTTCCTAGTGACCAGTGTCTTGGCTGATCGTCCTAAGAATGCTTATATATGAATAAAGCTCTCTCATTTACCCGCAAAAAAGATTAAGCCATATTAACCGGAATGGAGGGAGTATGGACTAGCAGTACTTTTTGGTGTGTCCCATCAACTCGCAGAATGAGGAGAAGCTTGCAGGACAAGGTGAAGCTCGCTTATGCCTTTTGACTAATGCAACCTACCCTCGGTGGGCATGCATCAGTCCAGTCGGTGTCAGATTGTCAGAGGCATACACTGTAGTACCCAACATGCGGAGTACCATCATTGTTCGACTTCACGAAGAGGCGATGAGCCAAGCGCAGTAGTACGAGTAGTACTACTACTAGAACCGCATGGTGGAGCGTTTGTACTCTTATTTCTTTTTATCTCTGATAAAGTACATGCTTATTCCGGAGAAGGGCAGAAAACGGCAGCCCAATATGTAATGAATGATATCGATCAACCAACCATGCTCGAATATATCTTGGCCTCCATGTGAACCCGTATGTGTGTTCTCGCTCCTCGTCTCTCTCAAGGAACAGCGGGTTGGCTCTTTGCCGTCAATTGAGATCGGTTTGCTCACACTCCTGTCCCACATGTCAGTGATATGCCAAGAGGAGGTGCGTTGACCGACTGGCCATATGCATACTTGGTTTTGAACCTTCATACTACTCCTCCCTCCGTCACAGTTTACAGGGCGCGCTTCATTATGATGCATTTCTCTCAATGCATTTCCACCACCAGAGAGACTTTAGATGCGTTTGGTTTAATGCTCAATTAATTAGAGCGTGGTAACCGCAATCAAGTCCACAATTTTCTCTCCATGTAACTACGGAGTGGAGTAAGTGCATGCATGTGTGTACCCGGGGTGGAAGCACTGCATGCATGTGTGTACGCATTATTCCCTCTAGTAATAGACGCCGTGCTATAACTACCAATGCTATTTTTTAGGCCGATCACTAGTCGCCTTGGTCCCACAGATCTTTTTTCTTTTTTCTGAAGCGCGCTATATAAACAGTGACGGATGGAGTAGTATGAGCGGGTTCAAAGAAGAGCGTATTGATGGTTCCTTCTTCAGAGCAACTTATAGTGGGAAAGGTGGGGCTTATGATTTGACTGCTCATTACTCACTATTAATGCGGCGCAATGACTGGGCTGAGTCTCCCATGCGGTTGTGCACTACCCCCTTGGTTCTTAAATATACTCCGGAGTATATTTGTCTTTCTAGAGATTTCAACGAGTGACTACTCAAATATTTGTCTCTTTAGAGATTTCAAATGGACTGGCACATACAGATGTATATACATATTTTAGAGTGTAGATTCTCTCATTTTGCTCCGTATGTAGCCACTTGTTGAAATATCTAGAAAGACGAATAGAATATTTAGGAACGGAGGGAGTACACATATGAAGCAAAATAAGTGAATCTACACTCTAAAATATGCCCGTTTGAAATTTGTAAAAAGACAAATATTTAGGAATGAAGGAGTATAATTTTGTGCATGGCACATGGACCCAGATGATGAAGAGACTTCTGGCAATGCTATCAAGCTTCCATCATTTGTTTACATAATTGACGTACTATACAAATAATTTTCTAGCGAGACATGAAATTGTACAATAGTGTGAGCTTTCAGCTTCTGTTTCGCGTGTCTTGCCATCGATGCTCTTTCGGAAACAATAAAAAACTAACTTCCTTGCTAATGCATGTCAATTATTAGCAGATCAGAGCTAATAATTACATCACAACTGAAGACAGAGTTGTGAGAAGGTGTTAAATTAAAATTGATCCATGCTTTCATTGGCAGCAACGTCCCCCCAGCTCTGTCTAAATCAACAAGGCATGTTGGGAAAAAAAGTAGTTGTCTGGAGCATGCAACATTCCGATCATTTTGTGCAGTTCCACTAAAATAGAGTTGAGCGTCCATGTTCCAAAGATATTAAGTGTGATTACGATAATAGAGGACTGCTGATGAAACAATAAACACATAAATAGAAGCCAGTCACCTTTGCAGTCTCTCTTAAGACTAACTAGTTGGAGAAGATTAGGCTCGGAGTTGGATGAGGAGGATAGAGCAAAACCAATCTCCCTTTGTGCAGTCGCACTGAAATGTAGAGATGTTATCCATGTGACATTTTAGTATAACTGCACAAAACACTCTTAACAAAAAAAATATTTGTGCAGTTCACCAAAAGGTCGCAATAGCAACGAGGTGAAATGGATAGCCCTGTTTGCAAAAAAGAGGTAGAAAGGAAACAATTACTGGCCAATAACAGTTGATGACACATGCTACGACAAAAAAGAATCATATTCCTTGCCCTAAGGGAAGATAACAACACGGTTGTCTTTGTCTAAAACGGTGTGAGGATGAGAATGCAATATGGAAAGTACGCTGGACGAGCTACGTTTTGGGCAAAGAACTATGGAAGATCCACATGTAGCGACGTGGGAAGACGGGCAGTGGAGCAAGGCTGGAGGGGATACCTGGAGGTCGTCGGGATGTAACTAGGTGAGCGGCGGCAGGCGAAATCTACGAGCAGGTGGCGTAGGCCCTGCCGCGCCGGAGCTTGGTCAGAGAGAACGGCGTGTACCGCAGATCGGGACGTGCTGCCTCGGCACCGTCGAATGGAGAAACGATGCACTTCCTCCCTTTCCCCCGGCGGACGGGATGCGTCCGGATCAGTGACCAACGGTGAGAGAGAGAGAGGCCACCGCACTCCCTTTCCCCCGGCGGAAGGGATGCGGCCGGATCAGTGACCAACGGTGAGAGAGAGAGAGGCCACCGCAGCCTTGTGTGAGATACTCTGAAGAGCGACAAACCAGGCACGCAAGGCTCCATTGTATATAGTGAGTGGACTACCTTTTTCTCCATAAAAATCATTTTATATTCTGTGTACGTGCCATTGAGCGCTATAACTTTATTTGAAAATAATGCGGCAACGCGTCAAGTCGAACTTTACTTCGTGCAGGCGTGGTACATGACCTCCCTAGGTAAACAGCCGCTACAGGCGTTCAAATTAGCACGTGGGCTGCCATTTCGTAAAGAAATGAGCTCCACCATGTACCCGCATGGGTGTGGCTGGGCATGAAGCGTGAGTACGTGCACGGTGCACCTATTCTCTTCTTGTATACGTACACCACCTACGCGGGGTTGTGTGAGAGAGATACAAACCTAGAGAGATATAGTGTGTGGGTTCTTGAGAGTTTTTTTTTGGGGGGGGGGGGTTCAATCAAAAAATGTAACATATGCAATGTGTGTGAAATAGAGTCCTGGATATAACATAGAATCAAAAAGAGGGATTATGTGTGTGTGTGTGCGCGCGCGATCGATAAAGAGTGCCATCGAATTTGTGTGTGCCCACGTCAAAGATATAGAGCGGTTGGCCTACTAGAATGTGAGAGGGGCCATGTGCAGTTTGTCTCTGTGGCATGGATACCTACCTGCAGCGCTCGACTATCGGTGTGTGGTGGGGGAAGAGGGAGGCCCAATTAACTATAGAGGTACAATGGCTGGTATATGTGTGGAGGATGAGAGAGGCCTACCTCATGTATTAAGGAGATCGATCTGTCTCATGTATTAAGGGAGATCGATCGACATCCATGCATATGTGCAGGAGAGGAATAAGGTTGGGAGAGAGACAGAGCTAGAGTGTTGGAGGGGGTGGTAGTGGAGTTGCTTCTAACAAATGGTGGGATAGGCTTGCTAGACAAACGGAGGGCACACCCGCAATATCAATAAGAGAGGAGATGGCTGCTTGTTGTCTGTGCACGTGCGTGTGAGAGACGGGTCAGGAGGCATGCACGAATGATGAGGGGGGACGATGTGGCTATGGTAAGCAGACATAACTACATAGGAAGATCAATCACCCTTTGTTAGAGAAAGGAGAGACATAACTTGTGAGGTACGTCGATCGATGGGGGAGGGTAGTTAAAGTCGATCCAGGTATATGTTGGGAGATCGATCAGTATACATGCATGTGTGTGTTAGAAGCAAACAAGGCACGTGGAGAAGGATAGGATAGAGGGATGCATGTAGGAGGTGGTACGAGAGGCATACTATATCAAGCGGGGAGGAGTGTGCGAGTACGAGAACGATGAAAAGAGTGGTGGGAGTGAGGCATGGACGGTGACAAGAGAAGAGGGGAAGCTTGTGTTTGTGCTAGGCACACCTGGCTAGAGAGGCATATCGATCGATGTGTGCCCTAAAGAAGGAGCTGGGGGGCCTACACACACCGTGGGTGAACAACCTAAAGTGAAAAGACGAATTTGCACGATGGAGCTAGAGAATGCTGAGGGAGGGTGAGAGGGATGCGGGCGTGTGCATGCACAAGAGAAAGTTAGCGCTAGCCACAAAGATAAGAGGGTTGTGTGGGTGTAAAAGACGAATAGAGATCATATATACTTCATTATAAAAAGCGAATTCAGATATTTGAAGAATTTATCATAGTGTTTTAAACCGACGCATGTGTGAATATATATAACGGTGATACACATGGTGTGTTTATGAACATGTTATACTATATTTAATATATTTTATCTCTACTCTTATAAAAAATGGAGTTGTTGATGATGGTGTGCCTGCCATCCTGCATTATAGGCCGTCCGATTTATATCTGGCGGATAGCAAGGAAACTATGATGGTTGAAGTTGGCAACAATCATGATTGTAGATTCTTATTGAAATAGAGAAACGAATTCAAATTTAGTTCTAATTGCAGCAGTAGTATAGACATTTGGAATGCACTAAAATGTTGGTATGAGTAGGTTACATGCATTATACAGCAAGCGAAAAAATTAATCGGACATAACATGGATTCATACTCCCTCCTTCCATCTATATAGGGCGTAATGAGATTTTTAAGACCGCCTTTGACTATTGACAAGATTAATAGTACATGACATGCACAATGTGAAAATTATATCATTGAAAGAACCTTTCACAGACAAAGTTAATGGTGTGCTTTGTGTAAGTTGCATGTCATTGCTCTAATATTTGGTCAAAGTTAGCATCGAAAAACACATTAGGCCCTATATAGATGGAAGGAGGGAGTAGCTTTGAATAGCATTTGTATAGTAAAACGGGGCAAGACTCTCTCTTTGTGTGGTGTGAATAGTTCTATTTTTTTTGTTTTCTTTTTGGTTGAGGGAAGTGCGAATTGATTTGGTACGTACAAGTACAATATTACTACATGTTAGGCTTGTCCCTAAAATTCAACCCGCGTCTTGTTATATCCCAAAAATTCAGATATCATGCTCCCAAGACTGGCGCCTTCACAACCCGCCCCTTGCTATCCCAAAATTACAACGCGCGCGAAAACTCCCTCCAGCTGCCAAATCCCGACACGCGAAATCCCCCTTCTAACCCTGAGCCGAAAGGGCCGCTAGTTCAAATTGGTGGGGGGTACTTTTGTAACACACCCTACATTTTGGACAAGCGCGTCCCTAAGTCATGCTTCACCCCCTCCCATCGCCCCCTTTTCGCCATTCGAAATCCCAGGCCGCCATAACCTCTCTGCTCCAGCCGCGAAACCCCGACCTCCTCCGTCCGCCACATCACCGCTGCCCAGTCGGAGCCTCTTCCCTGACGACGTCGTCCACCACAACAGCTCGACGTCCCTCGTCCACCTCCCCGGATGAGGATCCATCGTCCATCTCGCTGTCCCGCCGGTTCAGCCGCCCCGTCCTCCACCTCCAAGGAGCTGCTCCGATGATCGCCTCGTCTATCGCGGCTGCTCCATCCCCACAGCGCCGCCTTAACCTGCTCCACTGGAACCGCAACATCCTCACCGACTCCTCGGATGAAGCCGAGGCCTACTCGGCGCCACCAAAGAGGTTGTACACTCATCGCATCGCACCTTCTCCTTAACTCGACCTCCCGGCGCCGACGGTGCTCCATCCCGCACCCCCATGGAACAGCTACCTTGAAGCCGGCGCCGCGGGCGACATCTCGACGGCGGCTCTCCCCCAGTGTGAGGCCCCTTCGGTGTTAGTGTCCATACCAGCCGGATCTGCTGTTGCTGCTCCGGCTCTCGCTCGCTCGCTCGCGCTACTGCTGCTGCTCTGGCTCTCGCTCGATCGCTCGCTCGCCCAGCTGCTGCTGCTGCTCTCCCCCTCGCTCGTGCTGCTACTCTGCTTCGATTAAGCCACACTTCAGTCGACTGAATCGACTTTTGGGTCAGTCGATTTTCAGGGGTTGGGGGGGGCTCACTGGAGTTAAGGAAGAACCACCCACAACGGGGACGGGGGCTCGCCGGAGAGGTACCCCACTATCTACCTTAGGGTTCAGGGTGGGGGGCCGGGGGGCCTAGAGGGCTGGCCGGGGCGGCGGTGGCGAGTTGTTTTGGGGCGGCGAGGCGGCGCTGGGCCGGCGGTTCGGCCGGTGGTGGCTGGCAGCTCAGGGGGCTGCAGGTTGAAGATGAACTGCAGGCCCTCCCTAAACTACATGTCAAGTGCCTCTCTGCTACCATTGCATTCAGTTTTGACAGTAGCATTCAGATTCCACAGTTAATTTCAGTTTCGACAGTTAAGTTCAGAGTCAACAGTTTTTACCTCATCTGTTGTAGTCAGGTGGTTTTTGATGATGTTAATTTTACATCCATTTTACATCATCTATTGGAGATGCTATTAGAATCCCACTTGAGATTGACGATGTCTATCTTGTGCTGCTTCAGCCTTGCCGTCTTACGGCTCACCGGAGCTGCTCCAACGACAGAACGATCCCTCACAACAGAGCAGTGCCCTGGATGCCGTCTACAGATTCCTCAGATCTTCCTCCACACCTCCGACAGCCACCACTGCCTCAACTGCTTCAGCGACACGGCTACGGCAAAGAGGTTTTACACTTGTTGCATCACTTATTACTATACATTCACGTCGATCCATTAGGGCTATTTTGGTTCAACGGAAAAATGTCGATCCACTGGTTGTTACCATCACTCTAAATTTCTGCATGCTCTCCTTACATAATCTCACCATATTTTTTTCGTATGCATGTCAGATATTGTACACAGTCATGCTGAACATGTAGAGAAAAAGAGAAGAGTTTTGCGCGGCAATACAATGTCATGCAGACATCGCTCCATGGTGGGTTCAATGGCAAACCCTCCCCACCCCTCTCCAGATTGTAATCCAGAGGAAGATATCTGTTCTGAGGCGTATTCAGACGCCGCTGACCACTCCTATTTACCCCCCAAGGTGTTTGCTCTACCTTGGCATGATGATGTTAGTCATATCATGCATATGTTGCCTTGCAGTGCCTACTTTTGACATCATATATGTCATCTGCTTAGTTTAGACATGTTCTGTAATGCCACCTGTTTAGTTTCTATATCATATATGGGAATTATGCAGTCTCATGTCTTTTAGCCAGCCATAATATATGTGAAATGTGCAATGCCATCCTGTTTAACCAGGCATCATATATTTGAATGATATCTTGCCCATCCTTTTCTTCATTACATTTCCATTTGTCGACAATGTTTGTACATTAAACTACTCTTCCTGTGAATCAGCCATTTGGGTGGGAGATGGAAAAATCTGGAGTGAAAACAAGGCCTTCAGAGTAGACAGTGCTACCTGTCGAAGCAGATCTCTTGTTGGGTCCCGATAGCTCCTCAGAGATGGATTCAGAGACAGATGACCAGTCCTATTCCCCCACTGAGGTGTATGCTCTAACTTGGCACGGTTATACTGCTCATATCATGCATACGGTGTCTTGCATTGCATAGTTTAGACATCATATACACAATATTCAACACCATGTTCTTAGTTCAGACATCATATCGAATGCCCTCTGTTTAGCATATAAATCACATATGTGAATTAAATGATGCGATCCTGATTACTTAGATAACATGTAGGTGAATTATGTCATGCGATCTTGTTTAGTTATTCATCATATCTTTGAATTATGTTATGCTATGCTATCCAGTTTAGATAGACATCATATATGTGAAATTATGTCATGCTATCCATTTTAGTTAAACAATATACATGTCAACTATTTCATGCCCTCTTTTTTCCACACTATCTATTGCATCTGTCTCTCATACAATGTCTATACATTCAACTATGTTTCATGTTTATCAGCCATTTGAATTGGAGCTGGTGATACCAGTATCTAGCGGAATAAAAACACGGTCTTCAAATAAAACAGTGCTACCTATTGGTGGAGATAGCACCCCGGTTGTACATGCACAAGAACCAGCCCTACCACACATAACCCAAACTCTCGCAGATTGTACCCCTACTGTGATGGACAGAGAACCAGCTTCACCCAATCTAACCCCAACCCCAGCCGATAGTAACCCAGTTCCTGTTGACACAACACCATCTCCACCATAGAGCTCCCAAACAACAGTAGTTAGTAAGGCAGCTCCAGTGCCCAAAGGGCCAGTACTATCACAGCAAACCCCAACTCCACCAGTTAGTACGCCTATTCCTGTGGAGGAAGCACAACCAGCCAGTCGTAGTTTAGCATCTATCGCATTTGATGTTGTCAAATCGTATGTGTGTATCTTCCCATCTTGGAAATATTATACTAAAGATGAAGGAAAATGCCTGTTGCAGGTGTTTGTCCAGGAGTTATGTGTAAGTAATGTTATTCATGGCAATTACTCTGCTTTGTCCCATACATCCTACCTCCATGATGGTTATAATACAACAAATTTTCCCATTTTTCTCTATAGAGTAGGACCAATTTGGAAACTCAGGATGAGGTAACCTGTGCTAATACCTCTGCTATCTTCAAGAATGCTTGGTGGCAGTATCGGAATTACCTGAAGAAAATGTACTTCACCGGCAAAGAAACTCATCAAATTCCCTTACGTTCTCCTGAGACACATTTACTGGACGATGACTGGGAACGCCTTGTTCTGTACTGGTCCCGAACCAAGAATATGGTAAGGTCTATGAGCTCATTTTCTATTTTTAAGTATTTTATTCTTGCGTCTTACTGTACTCTGTTCATGTAGAACAAGTGCCTAAACCTGAAAAACAACTGTTCTAATTTAAGATTCCATTGTTATCATAGTTCAAAAAAGCGCTAGGCGTTAATTGCGCATTTTGCCACCGCCTTGCACTTTACTGAACAAAGCGCATGCTTATGCGCAGTTATGCATAGATTATGCGTAGTTTTGTGCAATGCGTTTTGCCAACGCCTAGAGCCTAGGCGTGCTTAAGCGCTCGCTTAGGCGCGCCTTTTTTTAACTATGATTGCTTTGCTCTTGTATCACTGTATTTACTCATACAAACTTATTTTTAAATTGAAGGATCCAATCGAAACTCCAATGGCATAGCAGGTATGTTCACGCATGTTTCTTTAACAGGTTTGCTCTTATCAATAGCTCTGTTGATTTCAATTTCAATTGTGTATACAGTTGACTTTCATATCATGCACATTACTAGCATCACAACAAAGCCAATAGTGTTGTTGTACATGTAGACCCATGGTACCCATCTGAAATCTTGTTGTGTCGTGTAGTTTCCCACGCTTTGTATTCTTTCACTGCTGCTTTGTCTTGAACTGATATGATTTGAACCGTGTCTCTATTTTGATTTGGCAAGACAATGTAGTGACCATAGGACATAGATATATGTTTTTTTTGATGCTTTTATTATGTACTAGTACTTGGCAATAGAAGACTTGGTAGTTTAATCCTGTCCACCTTACTAATGAACTGGTTCACCGAAATGAGTTTCATATACTAGTACATGCTAAACTTGTTATGTGTCTGCTTGTTTCTTCTTTTAGAATGCTGACAGAATATTGGGGAAGAGTGCCTTATTAAGCAATGGTAAAGGAAGTAATGCAGATAAGGTTCAGGATAGTGACACATCCTTGTTGATCTCCAACAAAGCTGATAAAACAGCTAAGGAAGACTATCTTGAAGACAGCGAGACAACCCCAAAGTCCTGTCTTGGTTTAGTGTTCGAGTTACTAGCCACTACCGCATGCACAAGCTATTCAAACTCACTGTCTGAATCAGTTTGGTTTCTTGAGTCTCAACTACAAGCTGAAAGACATCGATCAGCTGTGCTGTGACAAGAAGCGGAAGGACTGCGGAAGTCCCTGGAGCATTCAGATGCATACTTTCTGGTGCAACAACAGGGGTTGGAGGATTTTAGCGCCAAACAGGACAAAGCTAATCAGCTTGCTAAGCTTATTGCCAGCATGGTGGATACCTAGGATAACGTTTCTTGAGCTCTTCTGAAGTTGTTTCAGTTATGCTCTTGTTTTGCTGCCGCATTTATTTGCACTGGTGGCCAATTTTGACGGCCAAGTGTATGTAATATGCTGCTTTGTTCCCTATATTTGCACTGGTGGCGAACTTTGATGCCCAGTGGATGTAATATGTGTAATAGCGGTAATAGGCTAGCCTTAATTGCTTGCTTATTTATTTCCTTATTGTCTTGTTTAGTTGTTTGCTTGTAGTCACTGCAGTTCTTTTTCTGTGTTTTTCTAGTGGCCACAATAGCCTATTTTTGGTAACTAGGCCAAAATAATCATGGCAACACACGAACTGTTGTAACCATGGACCTCCTGCAGGCCGTATGATCCATGGGCCTTCGTTCGGCCGTAGGACCATTGGCCTTCTATACGGGCCGTAGGATCCATCGGCCTTCTATACGGGCCTTAGGGATCAATGGGCCTTCTACGGGCCGTAGGGTCCATGGGCCTTCTACGGGTCGTACTATCCATGGGCCTCATACGGGCCGTAGGATCCATGGGCCTTCTACGGGGCGTATCATCATTTCGCCAATCATGGGTCGTACTATTCGTGGACCATAACGGGTCGTTAATAGGCCATATTTGATAACTCTATGAAAACAGCCCAACGGGTTTTTTTTGACATGAAAACGGCCCAACGTATTAATGGTCCGCAAACGGGCTGACTGTAACGACGGGCTGAATTTGGCCCACAAGCAGAAAATGACAGTAACGGGCCGTATGTAACCGAGTGCTGCAAATGATCCCAAGAATCAATGGGCCCTGAGAAGGCCGAAAGATAACTTGGGCTGGAAACGGCCCAATGGAATAACGGGCCGTTAATGGGTATAAAGTGATACACTGTTCATTATGGGCCAGTTTCATCACGGGCAGTTAATGGGCCAGGAGTTACAAAGGTCCTCATATGTACCAAAAGAAGTCATGGGCCACACATGGGCCGGAAGTTAAAACGGGCTGAATCATATTGGACGGCCCAGATGATGCTACTGGGCCTAATTCGGATAGGGCGTAACGGGCCCTGGGTTAGCGCGCTATAAATGGGCTATATGCGAACAAGTCGTTAACAGGCTTTCTGTGGGCCGGGCCGCCACCTTTTGACCAAGTCAAACGGGCCGGCCTTTTCACAGAAATGGGCCTCTGTTGGGCCGTGCCACGTGTCGCTGTATCATAGGCGCCTTCGGTCTAATGAGCGGATGACATCTGTCCCAACGGTGAGCCGACACGTGTTTCCTCCAGTGAATGATGATTTTACACATGGAAAATCCCCATTGGTCGGGGCTGTTAACGGGTTATCGGATCCAAAACCCGACCCGATAGCTTAACGG
Organism: Triticum aestivum; assembly: GCF_018294505.1. Lineage (NCBI taxonomy): Eukaryota > Viridiplantae > Streptophyta > Magnoliopsida > Poales > Poaceae > Triticum > Triticum aestivum. The sequence goes on from NC_057804.1 coordinate 167,291,773, forward strand.
CGTTCCGTTACGGTGGATGCCACGTGTCGGTCACCCTTGACGAAAGCAGTTCTGTGACGCGCGATTTATCGTCATGGAAGTGGACACTTCCGTGATGATAATTTTGGTAATGTCATGGAACACTTCTACGACAGCACAGGTATGACTATCTTGATTCTGTCATAAATTTGTCATGGATGTACATGCATGACAAAAAACATGACCTACTGTGACAAACACGTATCATCACGGAAGTGTATTTTTTGTAGTGCACATGGTGGGCCCATAACCCACAGTTCCACAGGATCGAAACCTGACTATCCTATACATCCTTGTTTTCAAAGTTATCCCCTGCGCTTGGCTTCGTATGTAATTCACGAGCCATCTTCCATGTGATTTGTTCTGGTATCAGACGCAATACTTATTCCCATTGCTGTGAACCCCTTTCAACCTCTGTTTCAGGCAACGAATGATTGCCTACCCGCTTAAAGCTTCTTATTGCACCTCCTTACCTTGCTCTCGATGACTTCTTGAATTTCAACTCGAGAGATGCCTCTATGCCATGTTCAGTGAGATAGCCCCCAGGTACCTATCTTGTGTTGAGCTCCGTCCTTCCTGAGTATTTCCCCCTTACTCCATCCCTTAAATCTCGAGATGAGATTTCTTGTAGTGGAGGAGAATTGTGATGCCCGGATAATTAAGCTACAGTAATTCCTGGCTAATGATGCCACATCATCATGACTACTGTTGTTGAACTCGCATTGGTTTGAAACTGGTTCAAATATCAAATTCAAATCAAAGTCCAAAATTGTCAGGACCCCGATTCTATGCCACACCGATCTAGCATGTAACACCTCATATCACTTTGCGGCCTCACGCACGGTATTCCCACGGGTGTCGCCTTACCATGCCTGGGACCGTTTGCGCCTTTTGGCACACGTATATGATAGTGTCGCTAGCATCCATATGACAAAGAACCCGGGCTGACATGGCTAGTCGTGAACCCAAAGTGGCACTAACTTAAAGGGATAGGCATACATGACCCAGCATCGAACGTGTCAGTCATCAGCGAGTGAATCCGGGCTGTAGCAACTGGGCTAGCAGGACTCCGATAAACCGGACTGTAGCGGGCTAATAGGACTCCGGTAGACACCACGTGACATTTCCCCGAAGGGACAGACACATGAATGAAGAAGGACACATGCCGGCCAGCCTAAGTGTTCCGGAGCAGTAGCAAGCTACCAGGGCTCAGTGGAAGCACTAGGAGACATTTCCCGGTAAGAGAGGCTACTAAGGATAAACAACTACATAGTCAAATCCCACACATAGCAATACACATTACACGCACGCATAACATGCAAGTATGTGTTGTACAACATGGCATCACAACATAACTCAACAACTCATATAGATAAGGCTCAAAGAGACATCATAGCATTATTACAAACAGGGGTCACATGACCCAACAGTCAGAGCAAACAAGCAACAGGCGGAAGCATTACATGTCTGAGTACAGACATCTACAAATGAAAAAGGCTGAAGAGCCTGACTATCTACAACATCCTATCAAGATCGTAGCTGAGGTACAAGCTACTTGTCGAAGTCCACGGAAACTAGTAAGACCGAAGTCTCCGCTGCAAAAACATAAATAAAGCAACATGAGTACAAAGGTACTCAGCAAGACTTACATCAGATCCTATCATACATGCATATGTATCAAGAGGGTAATGTGGGGTTTAGTTGCAGCAAGCCAGCTTTGACTCGGTGGCTATCCTGTTCTACGACTACGAGAACTTCTTTGAGGTGATATGATGCACACGAGTCCACTAATCACCACACAATACACTACTATGGATTCATCCCCGTCCCCCTACGAGAAGGCCATCCATAGCACTCACACTTGTCTTGAGCATTTTAGAGTATCCACTTCAAGTTGTCTATGTACCATGTAAGCATCCAAGAAGTCCATAACCGCGGACCCGACTATTTGAATAGATCATGTTAACCCTGCAGGGGTGTACTTCTTCACACATGCTCTCGCCACTTACCACCATGCACATGTCATGTATCTCGGCAACCTTCAAGCGGAAGCCTGGCGAGGGTGTCGGCCACGACCTGACTAACCACACAAGACTCTAATCCAGGTTTATCGCCTATTCGGGTTCCATCCGCAAGGAGATCCGGCCGGGGTGTCACTCACGGCCCCAAATGATGTGTGCAGGGTTCCCAAGCCCACCTCGCCGGATGGATCTATGCTTGGTACACCGTGCCACTTGTGCCTAGTCTGTCCCAAGCCCACCTGGCCGGGTGCCACTTGGTAGACTACTAACACTACCTATAAACACCAAAAACTAGTTGCGACTCCTGGACAGAGATCAAGTTGGTTAATAAGTCGAGAGGGCTTGGAGCGCCCGGAGCCCAATGTGTGGTAGTATCGAGTCATTGGACAACATACATAGAACTCGGTGCTTAAGGACGGTTCCAGTGAGACAACCCACCATGTACTCCTACATGGCCTCTCACCGCTACCTTTACCAAATCGTGTTCACACACTTAACTCTCAGCACCAGAACATATCGTAACACTCCAATTCATTCCTAATGAATCATACCTGACACAACTCTAAGCAATAGCAGGCATGGCATGGTAGGAACACAACATGGCTCAATCAACTCCTACACATGCTAGTGGGTTTCAACTATTTACTGTGGCAATGACAGGTTGCAGAGGAATGGGTTCAACTACCACAGCACAAAGTAGCAGTTGAAACGTTGTTGTCCTAATGCAATAACTGAGATCAGGAGCGAGAGAGTAGGATTGTATCGGAATGAACAAGGGGGTTTGCTTGCCTGGTAGATCAACAAGGAAGGCACTACTCCTCAGACAGGTACTCTGGAACGGTCTCCGGAGCAGGACCTATCGAGAAGGAACGGTGTCAGCAATCAATACACAAGCATATGCAACAATATGATGCATGAACATGGCATGTAGATGTGATGTTGATTAAGCTAATGCAACTAGCTTTTATTTGGGTGAAATCCATTTGAACCAAAGATTCAAATGCATCTCCAAAATAAGCTCTTTATATAAGCCATTTTAGTGTTTCACTTATACAGTAGGTATAAGTTGGTTTTTCATGCATGAAACTAGTACAGATGGATAGATTGCATCTTTCTGATAATTTTTCATATATAAATTATTTCAATCTGAGTTACGGTTGAATTTCTATGATCTTTTTGAAGTTTATAACAATTCCTAGAATTTCCTGATTTAATTTAAATCTAGAAAGAATTAACTGCGTCAGCCTGACGCCAGCGTGACGTCAGCGGGTCAACGACCAGGTCCAGGTCAAACCTGACGTGCGGGGTCCACACGTCAGTGACACAGGAACTAATCCCGGTCAAACTCTACGCTGACTGGGGTTTGACCAGATGTGGGGCCTGCTGTCAGTGGCTAGGTGGGGTCCAGCTGGCGGGGATTAGCGCTAATCTCCTCGCCACATCGGCTGTCGCTGGAGTTCGGCCGGCGGCGACAAAACCCGCGGCGGCAAGCGCCGGACTTGCGCTAAACGCGACGGGGGCGGCGGCTAAGGGCACCGGGGCGTAGCCCGGGCTCGTCCGCATCCAGCGGAGGCAACGGGAGGACGCGGGGTGGTCAAAGCTCACCGGAGCAGAGCTCGCGGCGGCGGCCGGAGCACAGACGTGGTTGGGTTCGGCGCTACGGTGCACGGGAGGGCAAGTGAGTGTGTGCGTTAGACTCCTGGGGATGCAACTAACTCAGTGCCGCGCTCGGGAGCGAGTTGCAGTGGCTATGGCCACGGCTACGCCATGGCCGGTGGCGAGAAGCTCTCGGCCGCGGTGGGAGATGGGGCTAGGGGGCGAGCGCGAGCTTGAGATAAGAGGGGGAGGAAGAGGGGCTCACGGCGGACTCGATGGCGTCGACGGCGAGCTCGGGGAAGGGCTGGGGTCAGCGGGGCGGCGAGGCGGATCTCCGGCGACTGGAGACGAAGACGACAGCGATGGCGGCTCTCCAGGGCTTCCCGCGTTGCGTGGCTCGATGGAGAGGTGGACGGCGACGTGGCGGAGCTTCTGAGCTGGTCGGAGAGGCGAGGGAGAGGCGGTGGCCATGGTAACGGCGAGCAGCAGCGACGGTGGCGTTCGGGCGTCGCGTGAGAGAGCGAGGGAGAGGAGAGGAGTGGGCACGGGAGAGTGAGAGGGGTACGGGGCGGTGCGTGCCGTGGCGCCGCGCGGGGCATCCAGAGCGACGAGGAGGGGAAGCAGGAGGTGGCAGGAGACGTGGCCACGGGCGAGCGCGCGCGCGACACGCACGGTGCCAGTAGGCGCGAGGAAGAAGACAGAGGAGGAGGCGGGCTGGCCAGCTGGGCCGCACAGCTGGGCCTCTGGGCTGCACAGGGAGGTAAGCGCTAGGTAAGCTCCCTTTTTCCTATTTCTTTTTCTATTTTCTGACATTTGTTTTGATTTAATAAAAATACTACATCATTTTATTTACTCATGCCAATTTTTTTAGGAACTAGTGGTATTATTCCAGAGCTCCTCAACAAATGGCATAATTTTTGTACATATATTATATATATAACAAATATATATCCAATGCAAATATTTATGCATTAATTCCAAATGCCCAAAATAAATACTTATTGGCTCTTAAAAATATTGGTTTGATTTTTATCTCTGTCCAATATTTTCAGAGAGCAACATGAGCATTTTCTTGGACCTTTTTGGAACAATTTTTATTTGGGTCATTTCCAAAAATGATTCTGAGGGTTTCACAAATCCCCATTTCAAAATTAAATGGAATTTAAACATGATGCACAAATGACTAGCTAGCCTCGAGCATACCGGAACTAGGGATGTGACAAAAATTCATATTTCCAAACATGAAATCTAAAATGTTCAAAGTGTGGCAAATAATCCTTGGACATTTGTCATGTTGAAACCTAACTCTTTTGAATTCCCAAAATGTCCCTGGGAATTAATTTTTGGTCCAGCAGCAATTAAATTGGCCCTTTCAATTTCAAAAAAAGGTTAGACAACTCCTTTTGGCCTTAAACTTTTTGTGACTCCTATAAATATTGTGCTTGATTTATGTGACAAGTCCCATATCTAACAAAACTCATTTAGTTTTACAATTAATTTTAAAATAGTAAAGAAAATAAGAAAAACCCATGGCTCCCCTGGGCCTCAGCCCATCCCACCCCAGCTAGCCAGCCCAACTGGCCACCAAACACCGGTCGCTCTCCCCTTCTCCCTGTTCATTTGTCTCAGGTCGCTACAGGGCATGGCTGCCCCGACCACCTCGCCGGCGACGCCACGAGAGGATAAGGCCTCCACCTCCCCCCGACGCCTCAGCCCCCGCTACCACTCACCCCACTTGCCCCATCTCGCTCCATCCCCTTCCCCTCGCCAGATCCCTCCTTGCTGAGCACCGCCATGGGCTCGCTCCGGTTAAGCCCGCTGCCACCGTCCACCCCTTGCCTCGCTGACGAGTCCAGGAGCATCATAGCGTCATCCTCGTCGTCTACGCTGAGCCACACGGCGTCGGACGGCCCCGTGACGCCACCCCAACCTCAACTTCCTCCTCGGGCTCGACGGCCACTGCGTCAATCTGCGCCACCTCGAGCTCCTCCGGCTTCCCCGGGCCTTCTCTGCAACGCCGGTGAGCTCCATCTCCTTTCTTTCTCTCCGTTGACGCCTTCCTCCGCGTTCATAGCCGTATTCGCCGTCGTTACCGTACCTGCCAACGCGGTCGAGCTCTGTTGCCATGGCCGAAGCTATGCATCTGCGTGCGCGCGCCCGCCTGAGGGTGGCTGCAGCCCCTCCGTCGTCGCCGCCCTGCGTCGGCCGCCCTATACTCACGCCCGCGCGCACCCCTGGCCACTGCCCCCTCCCGCTCGCCTTGGCTAGCCACCACTGTCGCGGCTCCGTCGGGTCGCAGTCAAGTGTCGCCGCCGCCCCACCCGTCGCTCACGCGCGGCCCCTTGCCCGCCGTCGTCGGGGCCGCGTCCGCCGCCGCCCGGACCCGCTTCCCCGCCCTGACCTCGCCGCGGCTGGGCACAGCTCCGGCCGACTGGCCTCGCCCCGCCCTGGGCAAGCTATGACCTCGGGCACGGGCGCCCGCACCCGCTCGCCCAGTGCCCGATTAGGCCTTATGAGCCACTGCCATAGTGGGCCCGCCGCTGTAAAACTAAAAAAAGATTTAAGATAATAAATAATAATAGTTAAATTAAGCTAATTAGATTAATTAGTTTAACCTAAGCTCCGAATGACAGGTGGGCCCAGTGCCTAATTAGCTAATAGGATTAGTTAAAAATCTGTTGAACAACCCACTGTCAATGACAGGTGGGTCCCCAGCGTCAACTTGACCAGTCAACTGGCTGGTTGACTGTTGACATCAGGATGACGTCATGCTGGTGCAATATTATCTTTTTAGTTAATAATAATTTTAGAATATTGCTAAAACTTTAGAAAATCATATAAAATAATTCGTAACTCGGATGAAAAAGTTTTCTACATGAAAGTTGCTTAGAACGACGAGACGAATCCGAATACGCGGACCGTTCGCCCACCACATGTCCCTATCATAGCAAATGTTGAACTTTTCCCCTCCGGTTCATCTGTCTGACAGACGTTCGGAACCGGGAAAACTTTCCCGGATGTTTCCCCCTTCGCCAGTATCGCCTAGCGCTGCGTTAGAACACCTCTAGCCCCGCTTATTGTCTTGTTATGCTTATGTTTGAGTGTATTTACTGTTTCTTCCCCCTCTTCTTCTCTGGTAGACCTCGAGACCGCTGCTAATGCCCCTGTGATCGACTACGTCGACGACGACCCTCCTTCTTGTCTGAGCAACCAGGCAAGCACCCCCCCTTGATCATCCCGATATCGCCCATTCTATACTCTCATGCTTGCATTAGATTTTACTATTGTTATTGTTTGCTCCTATTCTGATGCATAGACTGCTTTTGTACCTGCTATTGTTACCTACCTGCTTATCCTAAACTTCTTAGTATAGGTTGGTTAGTGATCCATCAGTGACCCCCACATTGTCCTTGTTGCCCCTGCTTCATCTTCGACGACTCGATCAATGTGATCGATGACCAGAGCCTGACACCTCACATCACATCATGCCTCTTTTGTTGCTCGACTCTGCAGAGCTACTATCGAGTGCCGAGGGTGATCCCTCATAACGCACTCCTGATGATAATTCTGTAGTGTAGCTACTCGGTCGTGGTCATCGAGGGTGATTTCCTCTTTCACCATTCCCGATACGGCTCTATCGTTCAACACCTCAAGTGTGAACCTCGAGGGTGGTCCCTCTTACGTTCACCTTGATGATTACATTGAGTGGAATCCACCGGGGTGATTCCTCGGGTTTTTTTCCTTCATGTTTTGGACACACGATTACCTTGATTTTACTTGAGACCATTGTTGAAGTCGGGTCGGCCCTGAGGGGTACCCGCGAGTTGATGTGAAAATCGGGCGGGCCCGTAGAGCACCCACGAGTTTTCCACATGGCACGGCCGGGCAGTCTGGGCCCTTGCCGTAAGTCCATGAGACAGGGCAACAGGGTCACCTTATCGTGAGTCTCTGCTCATTTCCGCGAGCCCCCAATGCACTAATGGGTTTGGTTATTTCTCCTGAGTACACTACACCACAACACAGATCCAAGGGCAGGAAAACTGTCGGGAAAAGGCACTTACAAGGGCAGTCAAACTGCCGGGAATGTTTTTCTCCCGGCAGATAGAACTGCCACAAGAACGGCTGCCAGGGATTAAAATTCCCGGCAGATAGGGATGTGCTGGCAGTTTTTATGCCATCATGCTCAAACTTCTCCCGGCAGTTCTTGTTCTCCCGGCAAATATTTTTTGCCGGCAATCAATAGCTTTCTCGGCAGATGATAGGCCAGTGGTGCCAAGTATCCCAATTAATAAGGCTATTACACTCTGGTATTACATTTATTTCACATTTACATACACACCCCAATTCAAAAGATGACATCCATTCAAATAAAGCAAAAAGATTATGCAGGTGCACATCGCATATATATTATAAAGTCTGATCATCAAACATTTTACAATCTATGCAATTCACTGATTACACATGAAGACTTCCCTCATAATTTAGCATCTATAGTCTCTAGACATCCGACAGTACAAGATGTAACAAACACAAAGAGTAAAGCCTGTAAGTTCTTCTGTGTGAGCTCACGGCATATGGTTACGGCAAGGCGTCTTAACGAATCTTACAGGAACATTTTCAACCTGGACAGGAAGACATCAAATCACAAGTCATGTATTAGAAAACATTATATCCATTACATTTATTACGATACTCAGAATCTACAAAGATGCACCGCCCAACATTTTCTCGACAAATTTCCCTTCAAGGCATCGAGTGAATATTCGATTTAATAAAAAGCTAAAAAATGTCCGCAGTTTCAAGCCTGGGCACATGAATTAAGCACATCTAGTTGCCCTTCCTGGAAAGCATGACAACAGTTTCAGGTCTGGACAAATAATTAAACCCGTAACGGCATGGTGTGATTGCCTCTAATATTAAGTTTAGTTTCCTGAAAGTGAAGACTCATCAAACTCTGTTTGAAAAAACTGCACATAAGACAATAGGAACAACGTTCGAGAAAAAAGTGCCATCCACAATCTGTATAAATTTTTGACATCATAGGATCTACTCCCTCCGTTTCAAAATAGATGACTCAACTTTGTACTAAAAGTTGGTATAAAGTTGAGTCATCTATTTTGAAACGGAGGGAGTAGTATTTTTGTATGAGCACACAAAGGCAACTAGTACAACAACAAAAATCAAACATTTTTCCAGCCTTAACTGACAGAAGTATAGAAACTAAAATGTTTGGTGTTAGGTTTAAATCAAAAGAACATACAGAGTTTTCTTAAAGGCATATATCATGGTATTCAGGTGTGAGCTTCTGAGAGGTCAGAGGAAATAAAAGAACATTTTCAATGCTACTTTATAGAGAGAAAAAGACCAGTCGGATATGAGAGAACCATAGAAAATACCCTTTCACCAATCAGATCGCAAAGTAGTATCATGATTCCTGAAGAACACACACAAACATGCAAATTAGATCGCTGCAACCATTGCAGTCATAGATACAGAAAATTAATCAAGAAATTCCAAAGTTTACTAGATACAACTCTACTGCCGATTAAAAGTTTACTTCTCAAATAATGATAAAGATCTGTGTTGAAGTGTAGTATATTGGACCTTCAATCTCACAACACTGTAAGAGCAGTATACTGTAAGTTTAAAAGCTAAATACTGCCCGGACTTTCATCTTACAACACCGTTATGTATGGCCTTGTTAGAGTGGAAGAACTAGACAGGACATTCAGGATGTTTTGTCAGATGGAAATGGTACGGCCTTGCTCCAGTTTACGCAGCAATACAATAGCCTTCCAATTTTGTGTAAAATTGAATTAATGAGGAAAGCTCTGCATAGCGTACAATCAAATAAACTAAATAACCATCATAAATTCACACTGTTGGCTGCTACACACTTGACAGTTAAAGACAATAGCCAAGAGCTCAAAATGTCACCCAAGGCTGCTTATCTAGTTCACTATAATTAGAATCCACCATTATGTTCAAAATCGCCTTGTGAATAAAATAAAATGTTGTTCAAAATCACAAGTTGTGAAAAACTTGATTCCTTTGCTAGAGACCTTGAGTTTAATTCATTCACCAGAAAATCGCCTTGTAGTGAAGCTTTGTTTTTATTCACAGGACAGAAAACATGAAGCCAGGTTAAGTTAAAAAATTGTATTCATTGTTTTTAAAATTTCAGGAATAAAATATCAATAAGTTTGAACATTTTTACAGGTCAGATTTGTGATCCAGATACTCCAATATTTCGTAGAAAAAACAATGTGCACTACGAACAAATCTGGTGGGCCTTGTTCCTTTTTTGTTTAGCTGAGATGACGATTGTTAAGGTTCATAGACAGCATATTATTTCATCAGAGGAAGTGTAAACACATTAAGAGGAAGGGGCCTTGCTAATTCTAATCATAAACCATTATATAAGGTCATATACTTACTGTATTCGAAACAAAGTAATTTTTCACTGTATCTTGTTAGCATAGCAACCATTAATCTAAGCAGGCATAACTCTGAGGCAATGACCTACTAGGTTCAAAAGCTTATGTACTATTAAAGAGTAATAGATATACACCTACTTCAGGCTGGTTATGTTACTTTCTACAGTGGAGCTAACTATGGTAGTATAATCTCCATTTTTTATCGAGGGCTGCATTTAACACCCCACCATTTAACATCAAAGATTCTGAATACAAAATGATAACAGTATGAGCACCATACTCATCTCGACAACATCATCAGACCATCCCTCGTCTCGTACTGCACTGTATGTTCCTTCCATGATTCCATCAAGCAGCTGAAAAATTAATGTTGGAAAAAATTGTGGTAGCATGAGGAAAATAATTGACTTAACATTGCATATTATCCTGGAATAACAGTCAGCCATAGTGAGTAAACTGTCTCGAGCTATATAACAAATGTCTTCAGTTGTGCAATGTTTGAACCTGAATAAAAAAAGATGGATCCATGTACCTAAAAAGGGTGCATACAGGCACATGAAATTTTACTAATCATAGGAGAGTACACGTACACTAACTTGGCTGAAACCCTTTGCAAATCACGAGCACTTGGAATTTCTCGAAAAATCTACCGCTGCTAGAACCAGTCTCCAGTCCTTTCACTAATAGCACCTCCATCAATTTGGCAGCAAAAGAAAAAAAACAGCAATACGGAAGAATTACTAACTCGGTGGATGGGGGATGTAGGAGGGAGGGGAAATCTGGCTTCGTACTTGCGACTGGAGAACACCCACCGTCAGTTCTCATCGAGCAGAAAGAGAGATTCACTACATTGGTAAGGAAAATCTCACCTGCATCGGGTTTCCACCGGCACGGATCTAAGTGGAGAGGCACCGTGCTCGCCGTCAGCGGGGATGAAGCCGTGGTCGGGAGCCCTCCCATGCTCGCCAGCGTGAACGGCCGCGGAGAAGAGGAGCACGATGCCGCCTTGGGAAGGCACTGCTTCCTCTTGCCCTTTCCGTTGCCGACGACGGAAATGGTCTGGGTGGAGGTCGGCCGACGGGCCCCGACCTGGAGTGATTGGGGGCGCCGCTCAGAAGTGGCTGGCGGCTGCGGTCAATTGGGTGCTCGGCGGCGCCGCTCTGGAGCGGTGGAGGGCGACTGCAGCTCGGCTCGGCGTGGAGGGCGACTGCAGCACGGCTCGGCGTGGAGGGCGACGGCGGTACTGCTCGGGATGGAGGGAGGTCGGCGGCGGTGTGATGGCTGGGGGCGGCGGCGGCAGTGGTCTGGTGGCGGGCGGGGGCGGCGGCGGCGGCGATCTGGTGGAGCGCACGAAGGATTTGGGCGTCGATTTGGGGGCGGCGCTGCTATTTGGCTTTTTCTGGGGGCGCTGTTATCTGGTAGAGGGCTGGCGCGTACGCGTTTGTTTTGGGCCAAAATTTGGTCAGTCGCGCGCTTTCCCACCGCGCTAATTTTCGGTCACGCAGCCGGTCCCGCAGATTGTAGGCCGTGGTTTGGTTGTTCCGGCAGATAATGCGCCCTAAAATGTACCGGCAGTTCGTGTGCCGTCATGGCTCAAGTTTTTCTGGCAGTTTCTCTGCCCTGACATGTTTGTACCGGTAGAAACAAATGTCCCGGCAGTTCTTTTGCTCTAGGTCGGGTATTTCTCCCGGCAGTTAACTGCCCCCAATCAAGTGTTGTGGTGTAGTGGTAGGCCTCTGACCTTTACGCACTAACCACCACGTGAGAATAGATATAGGCCTCGACGTCGTGGTATCAGCCGAAGTTTTGTCAGACGTCCAGTTCAGCAGTGCAGCACGGCTCGGCCGGCACCATCCTGTAGTGGTGGAGCCTGTACCCGCCCTACGCGCAACGATCCGGAGTGCAACGGGCGATGGGCCCAGACCCCGGAGTGCTTAGGATGTAGACCGGTGGGGACCTCTCTGCTGAGCCTAGGTAGGGTTGCGACGTGTTGATCTTCCGAGGCCGGGCATTGACCCCAGAAAGGTGTGTCCGACCAGAGTGATCGAGCGTGTTGGGTAACTGGTGCACCCCTGCAGGGAAGATATATATTCGAATCCCGTGTCCACAATAATGGACGTTCACACTTATATCCTGATCTTATATAACTAGAAATGGATACTTGAGATATGTGATGGATATGTGGCTCCGAGATTGCTTTCTCGCAGGGAGTCGAGGAAGGATCTCTGGGCGTTGATGTTACAACATGCTTGCTAAATATTAAAATGCTACTCTTTACTCTTCTACATGCTGCAAGATGCTTGGAGCTGCGTGAAGATGCTAGTCTTCGATAGGCTAGGCCTTCCCCCTATATTCTGTCATTCTGCAGTTTAGTCCACAGATACAAACCTTCCATTTGATATCAATGCATACTTAATATAGATCTGATGCTTGCGAGTACTTTGGATGAGTACTCACGGTTGTTTTGCTACCCCCTTTTCCCCCTTCTTTCTCCTTTCCGGTTGATGCAACCAGATGGTGGATCCCTGGAGCCAGATGCCACCGCCGACGGATACTGCTACATGGAGGCCGCCGAAGACCAGGAGTAGTTAGGAGGTCCCAGGCAGGAGGCCTTGTCTCTTCGATCGTTGTTGCTTTTGTGCTAGCCTTCTTAAGGCATCCTTGTTTAACTTATGTCTGTACTCAGATATTGTTGCTTCCGCTGACTCTTGTGTATCGAGCTTGTATTCGAGCCCTCAAAGCCCCTGGCTTGTAATATGAAGCTTGTATTATTTCATTTTGTGTCTAGAGTTGTGTTGTGATATCTTCCCGTGAGTCCCTGATCTTGATCGTACACATTTGCGTGTATGATTAGTGTACGATTGAATCGGGGGCGTCACAGGAGGCTGTGAGCTGGTGTGGCCAGAGGCGAGGGGGAGGCACTGGTTTTTATAGCCCCGCGTCGTGTGTACGCATGGCGGGAGGGGAGGCGTCGCCGCGCCGCCCGTGATGAGGAATCAATGGCTGCCATTGATTCCACATGGGAAACCGAGGCGTTCCGAGGACGACGAGGCGCGCGTCGCTAACTCGACAGGCCCACGGCTCTTTCGCGCCAAAATCGCTCGCCCCGGCACCCCCGGGCACCCTCCCAGCGCGCCGGGTTTGACCTGGGTCCGACGGCGCTAATTTCGGCCCAAACCGGCGAAAAACTGGCTCCTGGGGGCGCAACTGGCCATTTTTTCGGCGCCGACGTGAAAAAATCACCTGGGGGCGTGTTGGGGGCGCGGCTGGAGATGCTCTAAGAGGAGTATTGCACAGGCATGGTTGAAAATAAAACTGGGTTGCAGATAAAGACAAATTGTAGAAGGGACGCAGCGTGCAAATGAGATGCACCTGCCTACAGAGGAGACGATAAGGGCATGTACAAAGGTAGCATCACCTACCTGATGCCTCACCTCTTTGGCCAACTCCAGCGCGCGCCCCCATCATGTCCGGATGCATCCGTTTGGGGCAAAACGGACAAACCAGACAGCCCAGCGCGTGGGCGCAAACAGACTTTTGTCCATTTTCTGTCCGCTTTCGACCCATCTCCGGCCCAACTTTGCGCCACTTTTGGGGCGAAACAGACAACGCGCGGACAGGCAGGACGCGCGTGCGTCCTCCCCTTGCCCGCCCGTCAGTTGCACAAGCAAAAAAAAAACACGCCCCCATTTGGCGCCATTTTCTCCCAAACCCTCCCACGTCCCGCCCCCACCCTCCCCCGTCCATGGCCGACGCCCCGCCGAATTCCGGTGGCCTAGCCGTTGACCCGCCCGCAAAGGTGAAGAAGAAGGCGGCCAAGGGTGCAAGGAAGCCGCGGTCGGAGTGCACGCCGGAGGAGCTCGCCAAGTTGGACGCAAAATCGGTGAAGAGGAGGAATCGAAGAGCGGCCGTCAAGGGCAAGACCGCCGCGGCCAAGTTCGCCGCCGAGCGCGATGCGGTGGAGGCCGCGCGGCACAAGGCCGAGGTCGACGAGAAGGAGGCCATCGTCAACAAAGCGCATGCCCTCCTAATGCTTGGCCTTTGCCATCCGGTGGGTTTCTCTGGTGTGGCCGTCGGCCCGGGGAGCACAGGCTCATCGATCGCCAGGCCTCAGCATTGCTCGTCGCGAACCATGCCTATGTCGCCCGGCTTTCCCCCGCCAAGGCACGATGGGCACACTCGTTTTTCGGGCTCGCCGGACGTTGGCTTGATCGCGCCGTCCACCCCGCGCCCCTTGGCTATCATCGACCTCAACGTCACGCCAGGGTCCAGCAGCAGCGGCCGGCCGTCCATGGAGATGCAAAGAAAGCAAGGACGACCATCGTTTACGGGCACCATGCCGTCGCCCCGCGTCCTGTTCGACGAAATGGCAACACCAACGCCAACGGTCGACGACCCCTTGACCCTTCTACAACAAGTTCATGGAGCAAGTGATCTACGAGGGTGGGCAAGGGCATGACGTTGCCTACGATCCCGACGAGACCCAAAGTCGGGATGGCCGCGCCTAGTACGTTGCGGATGAAGAGGCCCACGACCATGCGGACTACGACCATGGTGAGTCGTGGCATGAAGACGATGACATCTATTGCGAAGGTGATGGTGATGAAGACGATGACATCTATTGCGAAGGTGATGGTGATGAAGAAGATGTCATTGATATTGACATTTCGGACGAGCCATTGTTCATCGATGAGCTCACCCAATGAGCGGAAGCACAAAATAGGAGGAAGAGCATTCGCACGGGTTCATATTCACAAGAAGAGGACAAGTTGATTTGCCAATGTTGGATGGAGATTAGCCAAAATCCAAGGACCGACCCGCAACAAAAGGGCCTTGTTTTTTGGACGAGAGTCTACAAAACATTCCATGAAAGAAAGATGTTCGAGCCCTACCAAATTACGAGCAATTGTGGTATCACCTCGATTCAAAAAAGGTGGTTGTCCATTCAACAAGAGTGCAACAAGTATTGTGCCGCACTTGGGAGCGTTGAAGCACGGCTCGTGAGTGGTCTCGGCATTGGGGACTTGGTATGCTCTCCTCATCCTAGTTCTTTCTTTGCTACGACCATGAGACTTCGGCCTTGTATATGTTTGCATGTTTATTTGTTGTTGATCATGTGGTGTAGGCATTTCAATCTTTGGAAGCATTCAAGGCCCGACACAATGACAAGCCATTCACTCCTACGCATTGTTGCATGCTCATCAACAATTGCCCAAAGTTCAAAGATTAATACCGTGAACTTCAAATAAAGAGAGGCAAGAAGGCGGCAGCGTTTGCCGGAGGTGGAGATGGTGAGGCGTTGAAGAGGCCGAGGGGCAAGACCAACTCCAAGGTGGACGACATACGTGATGCGTCATCCATGACCTTGCATGAGACTTTGCATGGCAATGATGTCTCAACAGAATGTGAGGGACGAGAAGAAGCGACAAAGCAAGGACGAGCAAATGAAGCAATACCTAGAGCTTCAAAGGAAGAAACTTGAGATGGAGGAGGCGGCCAAGAAGAGGAAGATCAACATGGAGGAGGTGACCCGGCAAAGGCAGCTCGACATCGAGGTCGCCAATGTCACAACCAGGCAGAGGCAGCTCGATATCAAGGCCACCAATGCCGCAACCAAAGCAAAGGAGGTGGCCCTTGCGATCATGAGCGTAGATGTAACACCCCAGATGTAACATGTCCCATTTTGGCAAGATATCAACTTGACCTTCATCCATTTCTTGTGGGTTTTATCATGTTTGGCCTCATCTTGTTTGGTTATGTGTTTTATTCTTTTCATTGTCATGCTCACCTTACCATATTGCATTTGTGCTTCTTGTCATATTCCTTTTAGTCATCATATGTCATCATCATATAGTGCATTTTCATCTCATGCCATCTCATGTTGCATTTTGTCATTCATGTTGTTGCCATGAGCATCATGGGCATGACCTTTGTCCCCCTTTCAAACCATTGCACCATCACTTCTCCTTCCTTCCCTTTTCCTCCCTTCTTTTGCTAAGTGTTATTTTCCTCTCTTTATTAATGTTCATCTTCTCCCTGTAAATCTTGCTCCATGTCCTAAACCTCTCTGACAAATATCTCCTTATTTGAAGTTGTTTTGGTCAGGTTCAAAAATGACACAAGTTTGAATATAATTCAAACTTGTCTTATTTTTCTACCTCTAAAAAATGCCCAATGCAATTTATTCAAATAGTAGATAATTCCAGGAGCTTGAGAATATTTTATTTATACTCCAACTCCTCTCCTTTTACCCTGTGCTTTTTCTGTTTCTATTTCTGTTTGAAATAATAGAAATAGAGCAGCAGCCTGCAGCCAGCGCAGCAGCCCCCCTGGGCCTCGGCCTCCCAGGCCGGCCCCGCTCGCTAACCGCCAGCCCAGCCAGCGCGCCAGCTGGCCCGCTCGGTCTTCTCCTCCCTGCCTTTTCTCACCCACGCAAGCACGCACCCCCGCTAGACCCTCGCCACGTGGCTAGTTCGGTCCCGCTAGTCAGCGCCTACCCTGTTCCCGCACCCACCTTTTCCCTCTCCTCTTGCCGTCGCCATGGGGACCGCAAGCACGAGCACCGTGCTCCACCCGTCGCCCTAGCCTCCCTTTTAACCCCTCTCCTTGTCCACACAGCCTCTAGGGTTTCCCTCTTCCTCTCGTCGCCGCCGCCAGGTGAGTAAAACCACCAGATCCACCGCAACCGCTCCGTCCCGAGTGCACCTGAGAGTGCACCTCGTCGCCGGCGTGCTCTCCGGTCACTCCCAACCCAGTAGATCGTGTCCCTCTTCTTCCCCGTCGTCCACTACGTCCCCGTGGTCGACTACGTGGAGCCGGAGCCCCTGCAACGACCTCTTCTTCCTTGTCTTCGAACCTGGCCGCCAAACGAGTTCGTCCATCGCCTTCGCCGTCTTCGTCCACCTCCCGCCAAGCCAAGTGCACCACTGTGCTTGTGGTGAGCTCGCGCAGCTTCCTGCCCCCTTTTCCCCCTCGTTTGATTGCTCTAACCGCAGCCGCCGCGGGTGCCCGATCTCGCCGCCGTCGGACCTCGTCTCCGGCGAGTGCTCCGACCCCCTTAGCATCTCTGTGCATGTCCATCAGCATCGTCATATCATGTAGGGTAGAACCATGCTCTCTGCCACTCGTTTAACCCAGCGTCTCATCGTGGTTTAGTTTGTCGCCGCCCGCTCGGGACCTCGTCGCCGGCAGCGTTTCCATCGCCGTTGGGCGTCGTGCGTTCCAAGCGCAAGTGCGGGATCCTCTTGCGATCCCGTAGCACCCATCCGCCACTCCGTTAGGGCGCCGGAGCTGCTCCGGTGATCCCTCCGCCGCCTCTGGTCGCGCCGTGCTGTCCTCTGTTTCCTTCGTTTGGATAGACGCGGTAGCAGTAGATAATAGGAGCAGAACCCCCTCCTCTGTCAGCAGTACCTACCTAGCCCAGTGGTTGCCGAGGTAGAACCACACCGGGGAGACCCGGGTTCGATCCCCCGCGGGTGCATATTATTCTTCCCCCCTTTTTTCCTGTTTCTTTGCACTATGAGTATGACAGGGTGACCCCACCTGTCATCCTCCCTTAGCCCTGTTTGTTATTTTTATTTATTTTATTTTATTGTTGTTCCCTGCGATATTCCATTTCTGGCATTTAGAATCTATCTATTTCGGGCAAGTCCATTTCTGGACGTTTCCAAATATGGAAAATGCCATTTCTGTCATTTACCATTTAGGGCAGGTTTTATCTTAATGCATTTGTGATGATTTTTCTACAGCAACCCTAACATATTATATATGTTTTTGGGGTAGAAAAATCCCACCAATCCAATGGTGGAATTAGTTTTTGCATTTGAGCAAGTTCATGAACATGTCATCTCAATCTATGTTGCTGTTTTGTCCTTTATGTGTTTGTTCATGCAAATATGCTAGGTGGTTGTTTTGCACATGAGTAGCTTCATTTTCATGCCTACTTCATGCTAGCACTTGTTCCATGCCATGACATGCCTGGTAGTGAGTTAATCAAGCCTGTAGAGATGCCATGATGAATCTGTTTCTGCTATGTCTAGTAATTTCACTAAGTCTGTAGAACCTGTTATCTTTTGCATAATTGCCATGCTATTTTAGTCATGCTCTAGTGGTCATGTTGCTATTTTAAGCAGTTTGCATCATATCTTGCCGTGCTTGTTATTTGCAAACCGTGCACCCGAATCCGGTGATCTTTATATCGATTTCAACCGAAATCATCTCATCTTTCCAGCGGCATACTTGGTTTGACAAGTTGATGCCTTGTTCATCCTTTTTCCTCCCGAAGCACGCATATGCATTGCATATCACATCTTGCATATCATGACATGTATTGCATCATGTTGCTTGTGCATTGCACCGTGATTTATTGTGGTTCCTTTGCTTGTGTTGTTGCTTTGGGTAGAGCCGAGAGACGAGTACGTGCACGAGGAACTTGTTGAGAACGCTTACGAGGATCAAGCCTTCGACTACTCTGAGAACCTTGCAGGCAAGATGGCCATACCTTTGATATCACTTCTATCTTTGCTTGCTAGTACTCGCTCTATCGCTATGTTAGTTCTACCTGCCTTTGTTTACCATGCCTCACTATTGCCATGTCAAACCTCTAACCACCATGTCCTAGCAAACCGTTGTTTGGCTATGTCACCGCTTTTGCTCAGCCCCTCTTATAGCGTTGTTAGTTGCAGGTGAAGATGAAGTTTGTTCCTGGTCGGAACATGGATATTTTGGGATATCACATTATCTCCTGTTTAATTAATGCACCTTATATACTTGGTAAAGGGTGGAAGGCTCGGCCTTATGCCTGGTGACTTGTTCCACTCTTGCCGCCCTAGTTTCCATGATACTGGTGTTATGTTCCTTGATTTTGCGTTCCTTACACGGTTGGGTGATTTATGGGACCCCCTTGATAGTTCGCTTTGAATAAAACTCCTCCAGCAAGGCCCAACCTTGGTTTTACCATTTGCCACCTAAGCTCTTTTCCCTTGGGTGTTTGCGAGCCCAAGGGTCATCTTTATTTTAACCCCCCTGGGCCAGTGCTCCTTCGAGTGTTGGTCCGAAATGGGCATACTGCGGGGCCACCCCGGGGTAACTCGAGGTCTGGTTTTACTCGTAGGCTGACCTATCCGGTGTGCCCTGAGAACGAGATACATGCGACTCCTATCGGGATTTGTCAGCACATCGGGCGGCTTTGCTGGTCTTGTTTTACCATTGTCGAAATGTTTTGCGAACCGGGATTCCGAGACTGATCGGGTCTTCTCGGGAGAAGGTTTATCCTTCGTTGACCGTGAGAGCTTATGATGGGCTAAGTTGGGACACCCCTGCAGGGTATATAATCTTTCGAAAGCCGTGCCCGCGGTTATGAGGCAGATGGGAATTTGTTAATGTCCGGTTGTAGATAACTTGACACTTGACCTCTTTAAAATGCATCAACCGCGTGTGTAGCCGTGATGGTCTCTTCTCGGCGAAGTCCGGGAAGTGAACACGATTTGTGTTATGCTTGACGTAAGTAGTTTCAGGATCACTTCTTGATCGCTTCTAGCTTCTCGACCGACGCGTTGCTTCTCTTCTCGCTCTCACTTGCATGTGTTAGCCACCATATATGCTTAGTGCTTGCCGCAGCTCCACCATATTACCCCTTTCCTACCTATGAGCTTAAATAGTCTTGATCTTGCGGGTGTGAGATTGTTGAGTCCTCGTGACTCACAGATTCTACCAAAACAGATGCAGGTGCCGAGGATACCAGCACAGATGGCGCAACTGAGCTGAAGTGGGAATTTGATGAGGCCCTTGGTCGTTACTATGTATCATTTCTAGATGATCAGTAGTGGAGCCCAGTCGGGGCGATCGGGGATCTAGCATTTGGGGTTGTCTTCTTTTCATTTGAACTTGACCGTAGCCGGTCTATGAGTGTATTTTGAATGATGTATGATTTCAAATTATGTATTGTGTGAAGTGGCGATTGTAAGCCAAATCTCTTTATCCCATTCTTGTTCATTACATGGGATTGTGTGAAGATGACCCTTCTTGCGACAAAACCACCATGCGGTTATGCCTCTAAGTCGTGCTTCGACACGTGGGAGATATAGCCGCATTGTGGGTGTTACAAGTTGGTAATCAGAGCCATCCCCGACTTAGGAGCCCCCTGCTTGATTGTTTGCTGGCGATGTTGAGTCTAGAACAAAAATGGTTTGAGTCTTAGGATTATATATATCGGAGAGTAGGATTCTTTTTACTCCTCAGTCCCTTCGTCGCTCTGGTGAGGTCTCCTGACGTAGATGTTTTGACTGTCCTCTTCTCAAATTTCACTAAAAAAAAATTTAGGATCACGCGGGTATCTTGGAATCGTTCCGATGGTCTTGTGACGAGAACATTGTTCTTGGTGCCTCTTGACATTGAGGGGTTGTGCCAGTGTCTCGGGGAGTTGAGCTCTGAGGTGTTGTCGTCACAATTTTATCGTTGCAGTTCTGGAATACCTGAGCTTTGCCAACATCGAAAATCTCTTTTGTACAGTTGTTGGTGAGATAACCCCGATAACCCAGTACTGGGGCAAGCTCGGGAGTATTTCCATAACTCGTATAACGGATGCTTTTCGAAGGTTGAGGTACACGATTTCCAAAGGTTTCTTGGTTATGTGTTGACGGATGGATACAACTGGATGTAGGGATTGTTAGTTTGGGTGAGATATATTGCTTCCCTTGTATCCCCAACACCTGATTGCATAACCAGAAAGTTTCGGGAGTTTATAGGTGGGATTCAAGTAGCTCTAGCATTTCTTCCCGCAAATATTTGGTTTGTGATTGGGTAATCCTTACCACTTATTTGTTCCAGTTGTACCTTGTTTATTTCATTCATCAATCTCTTATCAAGTGGCTTCTCACCTTTAATGGACGTGTGATGTTTGCTTTGGAATTCATTCGTTCATCTTTGTTCGAATGTTTATTGTGAAGACTATATGTTGCAATTACTATCCGTTGATTCAACTTGTCTATCTGTCTATCAAGATGCTAACGGATGTCACCCTCTTCAGGATGGCTCCGCCAACGCGTCAGAATCCGGAACGCAATGATGGGAGTCAGGCGAACCCTCCACCTCCATCTCCGCCTCCGGAGGCATGGCAAGCTTTGATGGCAGCCTCAAACGCCCATGCCCAGATGATGATCCAGCTCATGCAAGAGCGCAACCAAGGCCAAGGCAGCCAAGGGAATCAAGGTCAAGGGCAGTTCAATCATCAGCCTCAGTTTCCTACCCTCAACCAATTCCTTGCAAATCAGCCGAAGTCTTTCAGCTACTGTGTCGAGGCCACAGACGCCGATGATTGGCTCGTGGATATCAACAAGCATTTTGAATGCAGCAATGTCAGGCCTGAGGACTATGTCAAGTTCGCTTCTTTTCAGCTCAAGGATCAGCAGCTGATTGGTTCCAGCAATACAAGGATTCCAGAGGTGGTCGAGTGATTACTTGGACTGATTTCTGTCGGGACTTTAAAGCTCACCACATTCCTACCAGTGTTATTGAGAGCAAGCGTGAGGAGTTCCGCAATCTCAAGCAAGGCAGCATGTCAGTGTACGAATACAACAAGCAGTTTCAGAAACTTGCTCGCTTCGCTAAGCAAGATGTTCCTGATGAGAAGAGTATGATCTATCAGTTCAGAGGTGGCCTTAGAGAGGATCTGCAGTTAGCTCTCGTTCTTGTTGAGCCTACTCAGTTTGATCAATTCTACAATATGGCACTCAAGCAAGAAGGTGCTCAGCTCAAGTGTGAGGCTTCTAAGAAGAGAATCAGGGATGCAGTGCAATCTTCTTCTTCCTCACAAGTGGCAGCTAAGAAGCATAAGTTCTACCTTCCTCCTCCTCCGTTTCGTCAGCCTTACCAACAGAAGAACTCAGGTGGTCGTGGATCTTCCCACCCACCCAACCCAAGCTATCAGAACAAGTCTCAGCCTCAAGCTTCAAAGTCGAATGCTCCTTATCACCGTCCTCTCTCAGAAGTGACTTGCAACAAGTGCCAGCAGAAAGGTCACTATGCAAACAAATGCTTCAATCAAAGGCGCCTTCCTCCTCCTCCTCCTGTGAGATCTTCAAGCAATGATGTGGTCAAGCATAATCCAAAGCATGCAAAGGTGAACATGACGAATGCAGCTCAGGCAGAGGATTCTTCTGATGTGATAATGGGTAATCTCTCAGTTAATGATATTCCTGCAAAAGTCTTATTTGATACCGGTGCATCGCATTGTTTCATGTCAACACCGTTCTTTACCAAGCATGATTTCACTTCAGAATATTTGGATAGAACTCTAGCAATTGTTTCCCCAGGCAAGCACATGAGTTCTCGTTTGATGGTTCCAAATGTCGGTATCAAGATGGGCGACTATAAATTTCTGTCTTCTCCAGTTGTTCTTGGCGATTCTGATATTGATCTAATTCTCGGCATGGACTGGCTTTCTAAGCACAAGGCTCAGCTTGATTGTGCTGCCAGGCAAATTCAATTGACACACCCTTCTGAGGATGTTATCATCTATGCCGCTCGTGATGAAACCATTCGGTTGTTTTCTCTCAATGAGAAGGGCGAATTGGATGCTATTTCTCAAATTCCAGTCGTTTGTGAGTACCAAGATGTCTTTCCAAAAGAGCTTCTGGGTATGCCTCCTCATCGGCCAGTCGAGTTCGTTATTGATCTTGAGCCCGGTATAGAACCCGTTTGCAAACGTCCATACAAGCTTGGACCCAAGGAGCTGAAGGAATTGAAGAAACATCTCGATGAACAAGAGCGTATGGGTTTGATCAGACCGATTTCATCCCCTTGGGGGTGTGGAGTTCTTTTTGTCCAGAAGAAGGATGGCACGGACCGACTTTGCGTTGATTACCGTCCATTGAACAAGAAGACAATCAAGAACAAGTATCCACTTCCCAACATCAATGAGCTTTTCGAGTAACTCAAAGGTGCTAAAGTCTTCTCCAAGCTTGACCTTCGTATGGGTTATCATCAGATTCGCATTCGTGAACAAGATATACCCAAGACAGCATTCAGAACAAGCTATGGTTCTTATGAATATACTGTCATGTCTTTCGGCCTTGTCAATGCTCCTCCAACATTCTCTCGCATGATGAACTTTATCTTCAACCCCTACACCAATGAATTCGTTCTGGTGTATCTCGATGATATCTTGGTCTTCTCCAAGAATAAGAAGGATCATGCCAAACATTTGCGATTGGTGCTCGACAAGCTCAGAGAGCATCAATTCTATGCGAAGTTTTCCAAATGTGAGTTCTGGCTTGATGAAGTTCTTTATCTTGGTCACATCATCTCCGCCAAGGAAATTGCTGTTAATCCTGCGAAGGTTTCTGCAGTTCTGAATTGGGAACCTCCTCAGAATGTCAAGCAGCTGCGCAGTTTTCTTGGTCTTGCAAGCTATTGCCGAAGATTCGTTGAGAACTTCTCTAAGATTGCAAAGCCTCTTTCCAACATCCTCCAGAAGCATGTCAAGTATGTCTGGACGCCTGAGTGTGACGTCGCTTTCAACACCCTCAAAGAGAAGCTAGTCACAGCTCCTGTTTTGACTCCTCCTGATGAATCCAAGCCATTCGAAGTATTCTGTGATGCTTCCCTTCAAGGTCTCGGTGCTGCGTTGATGCAAGAGAAAAAAGTTGTGGCCTATACCTCTCGTCAGTTGAAGCCCAACATAAAGAACTACCCCACTCACGATCTTGAGTTGGCGGCAGTTGTCCATGCATTGATAACATGGAGACATCTCTTATTGGGAAGGCAAGTGGACATTTTCACCGATCACAAGAGCCTCAAGTATATCTTCACTCAACCCAACCTTAACCTCAGGCAAACTTGATGGGTCGAAATGATTCAAGAGTACAATCCGAGTATCGAATATACTCCTGGCAAGGCAAATGTGATTGCAGATGCTCTAAGCAGAAAGGCTTATTGCAACAGTCTAATTATCAAGCCGTTTCAACCGGATCTCTGTGAAGCCTTCCGCAAGCTGAATCTTCAATTTGTTCCTCAAGGCTTTCTTGCCAACCTCATAGTTTCTCCTACTTTGGAAGATCAAATTCGTGAGGCACAACTCCTGGATACCATGGTGAAGAAGGTGAAACGTGGTATTGACAAGGGCATTCTCAAATACAAGTGCTATCGCTTGGATGACAAAGATACTCTTTTCTTCGAGGATCGAATTGTGGTTCCAAAAGGTGATCTGAGAAAAGTCATCATGAACGAGGCACACAATTCCCTCCTATCAATTCATCCTGGAAGTACAAAGATGTACCATGACCTCAAGTAGTCGTATTGGTGGACTCGAATGAAGTGAGAGATTGCTCAATTCATGAATGAACGTGATGTCTGCAGAAGAGTGAAAGCAGAACACCAATGACCAGCTGGTCTCCTCCAACCTCTTGCTATTCCGGAATGGAAGTTTGATCATATCGAGATGGACTTCGTGACTGGTTTTCCTAAGTCCAAGCGTGGAAATGATGCTATCTTCGTTGTCATTGACAAGCTTACCAAAGTGGCTCATTTTCTTCCTATCAAAGAATCTATCACGGCAGCTCAGCTGGCAGAGCTATACACTTCCAGAATTGTCTCCTTGCACGGTATTCCACAATTGATATCTTCAGATCGTGGAAGCATCTTCACTTCTAAGTTCTGGGACTCCTTTCAGACGACCATGGGCACCAACATTCGTTTCAGCATAGCTTTCCATCCTCAAACAAGTGGCCAAGTCGAGCGAGTCAATCAAATTCTTGAAGATATGCTCAGGGCTTGTGTCATTTCTTTCGGTATGAAGTGGGAAGATTGTCTTCCATATGCCGAGTTCTCCTACAATAATAGCTTCCAAGCGAGTTCGGGCAAGGCCCCATTCGAAATTCTCTATGGCAGAAAGTGCCGTACTCCTCTCAATTGGTCTGAGACAGGTGAACGCCAACTTCTTGGCAACGACTTGATCACAGAAGCCGAAGAAATGTGCAAAGTCATTCGTGAGAATCTCAAAGCCGCGCAATCGCGCCAAAAGAGTTACTATGATAGCAAGCACCGTGACTTGGCTTTTGAAATCGGAGACCATGTCTACCTCCGCGTCTCTCCAATGAAAGGCACTCGTCGCTTCGGTATCAAAGGGAAGCTTGCCCCTAGATACGTGGGTCCTTTCAAGATCTTTGGCAAAAGAGGCGATCTCGCCTATCAACTTGAGCTTCCATCCAACTTTGCAAACGTGCACGATGTGTTTCACGTGTCACAGCTTCGCAAGTGCTTCAAGACTCCTGAGCGCACTATCAACTTTGAAGAGATCGACCTCCAAGAAGATCTCCCTTATCATGAGCATCCCGTTGCTATTCTTGAAGAAACTGAGCGCAAAACTCGCAACAAGTCAATCAAATTCTTGAAAGTGAAGTGGTCACACCATTCCTACCAAGAAGCCACCTGGGAGCGCGAGGATCACCTCCATTCAGAATATCCGGAGTTCTTTCAGTCCTAGATCTCGGGACGAGATCCTCTTGTAGTGGAGGAGAGTTCTAACACCCCAGATGTAACATGTTCCATTTTGGCAAGATATCAACTTGACCTTCATCCATTTCTTGTGGGTTTTATCATGTTTGGCCTCATCTTGTTTGGTTATGTGTTTTATTCTTTTCATTGTCATGCTCACCTTACCATATTGCATTTGTGCTTCTTGTCATATTCCTTTTAGTCATCATATGTCATCATCATATAGTGCATTTTCATCTCATGCCATCTCATGTTGCATTTTGTCATTCATGTTGTTGCCATGAGCATCATGGGCATGACCTTTGTCCCCCTTTCAAACCATTGCACCATCACTTCTCCTTCCTTCCCTTTTCCTCCCTTCTTTTGCTAAGCGCTATTTTCCTCTCTCTATTAATGTTCATCTTCTCCCTGTAAATCTTGCTCCATGTCCTAAACCTCTCTGACAAATATCTCCTTATTTGAAGTTGTTTTGGTCAGGTTCAAAAATGACACAAGTTTGAATATAATTCAAACTTGTCTTATTTTTCTACCTCTAAAAAATGCCCAATGCAATTTATTCAAATAGTAGATAATTCCAGGAGCTTGAGAATATTTTCTTTATACTCCAACTCCTCTCCTTTTACCCTGTGCTTTTTCTGTTTCTATTTCTGTTTGAAATAATAGAAATAGAGTAGCAGCCTGCAGCCAGTGCAGCAGCCCCCCCTGGGCCTCGGCCTCCCAGGCCGGCCCAGCTCGCTAACCGCCAACCCAGCCAGTGCGCCAGCCGGCCCGCTCGGTCTTCTCCTTCCTGCCTTTTCTCACCCACGCAAGCACGCACCCCCGCTAGACCCTCGCCACGTGGCTAGTTCGGTCCCGCTAGTCAGCGCCTACCCTGTTCCCCGCGCCCACCTTTTCCCTCTCCTCTCGCCGTCGCCATGGGGACCGCGAGCACGAGCGCCGTGCTCCACCCGTCGCCCTAGCCTCCCTTTTAGCCCCTCTCCTTGTCCACACAACCTCTAGGGTTTCCCTCTTCCTCTCGCCGCCGCCGCCAGGTGAGTAAAACCACCAGATCCACCGCAACCGCTCCGTCCCGAGCGCACCTGAGAGCGCACCTCGTTGTCGCGTGCTCTCCGGTCACTCCCAACCCGGTAGATCGTGTCCCTCTTCTTCCCCGTCGTCCACTACATCCCCGTCATCGACTACGTGGAGCCGGAGCCCCTGCAACGACCTCTTCTTCCTCGTCTTCGAACCCAGCCGCCGAACAAGTTCGTCCATCGCCTTCGCCGTCTTTGTCCACCTCCCGCCAAGCCAAGCGCACCCCCGTGCTTGTGGCGAGCTCGTGCAGCTTCCTTCCCCCTTTTCCCCCTCGTTTGCTTGCTCTAACCGCGGCCGCCGCGGGCGCCCGATCTCGCCGCCGTCGGACCTCGTCTCCGGCGAGTGCTCCGACCCCCTTAGCATCTCTGCGCATGTCCATCGGCATCATCATATCATGTAGGGTAGAACCATGCTCTCTGCCGCTCGTTTAACCCAGCGTCTCATCGTGGTTTAGTTTGTCGCCGCCCGCTCGGGACCTCGTCGCCGGCAGCGTTTCCGTCGCCGTTGGGCATCGTGCATTCCAAGCGCGAGTGCGAGATCCTCTTGCGATCCCGTAGCACCCATCCGCCACTCCGTTAGGGCGCCGGAGCTGCTCCGGTGATCCCTCCGCCGCCTCTGGTCGCGCCGTGCTGTCCTCTATTTCCTTCGTTTGGATAGACGCGGTAGCAGTAGATAATAGGAGCAGAACCCCCCTCCTCCATCAGCAGTACCTACCTAGCCCAGTGGTTGCCGAGGCAGAACCACACCAGGGAGACCCGGGTTTGATCCCCCGCGGGTGCATATTATTCTTCCCCCCTTTTTTCCTGTTTCTTTGCACTGTGAGTATGACAGGGTGACCCCACCTGTCATCCTCCCTTAGCCCTGTTTGTTATTTTAATTTTTTTATTTTATTGTTGTTCCCTGCGATATTCCATTTCTGGCATTTAGAATCTATCTATTTCGGGCAAGTCCATTTCTGGATGTTTCCAAATATGGAAAATGCCATTTCTGTCATTTACCATTTAGGGCAGGTTCTATCTTAATGCATTTGTGATGATTTTTCTACAGCAACCCTAACATATTATATATGTTTTTGGGGTAGAAAAATCCCACCAATCCAGTGGTGGCATTAGTTTCTGCATTTGAGCAAGTTCATGAACATGTCATCTCAATCTATGTTGTTGTTTTGTCCTTTATGTGTTTGTTCATGCAAATATGCTAGGTGGTTGTTTTGCACATGAGTAGCTTCATTTTCATGCCTACTTCATGCTAGCACTTGTTCCATGCCATGACATGCCTGGTAGTGAGTTAATCAAGCCTGTAGAGATGCCATGATGAATCTGTTTCTGCTATGTCTAGTAATTTCACTAAGTCTGTAGAACCTGTTATCTTGTGCATAATTGCCATGCTATTTTAGTCATGCTCTAGTGGTCATGTTGCTGTTTTAAGCAGTTTGCATCATATCTTGTCGTGCTTGTTATTTGCAAACCGTGCACCCGAATCCGGTGATCTTTATATCGATTTCAACCGAAATCATCTCATCTTTCCAGCGGCATACTTGGTTTGACAAGTTGATGCCTTGTTCATCCTTTTTCCTCCCAAAGCACGCATATGCATTGCATATCACATCTCGCATATCATGACATGTATTGCATCATGTTGCTTGTGCATTACACCGTGATTTATTGTGGTTCCTTTGCTTGTGTTCTTGCTTTGGGTAGAGCCGGGAGACGAGTACGTGCACGAGGAACCTGTTGAGAACGCTTACGAGGATCAAGCCTTCGACTACTCTGAGAACCTTGCAGGCAAGATGACCATACCTTCGATATCACTTCTATCTTTGCTCGCTAGTACTCGCTCTATCGCTATGTTAGTTCTACCTGCCTTTGTTTGGCTATGTCACCGCTTTTGCTCAGCCCCTCTTATAGCGTTGTTAGTTGCAGGTGAAGATGAAGTTTGTTCCTGGTCGGAACATGGATATTTTGGGATATCACATTATCTCCTATTTAATTAATGCACCTTATGTACTTGGTAAAGGGTGGAAGGCTCGGCCTTATGCCTGGTGACTTGTTCCACTCTTGCCGCCCTAGTTTCCGTGATACCGGTGTTATGTTCCTTAATTTTGCGTTCCTTACACGGTTGGGTGATTTATGGGACCCCCTTGACAGTTCGCTTTGAATAAAACTCCTCCAGCAAGGCCCAACCTTGGTTTTACCATTTGCCACCTAAGCCCTTTTCCCTTGGGTTTTCGCGAGCCCAAGGGTCTTTTAACCCCCCCGGGTCAGTGCTCCTTCGAGTGTTGGTCCGAAATGGGCATACTGCGGGGCCACCCCGGGGCAACTCGAGGTCTGGTTTTACTCGTAGGCTGACCTATCCGGTGTGCCCTGAGAACGAGATACGTGCGACTCCTATCAGGATTTGTCGGCACATCAGGCGGCTTTGCTGGTCTTGTTTTACCATTGTCGAAATGTTTTGCGAACCGGGATTCCGAGACTGATCGGGTCTTCCCGGGAGAAGGTTCATCCTTCGTTGACCGTGAGAGCTTATGATGGGCTAAGTTGGGACACCCCTGCAGGGTATATAATCTTTCGAAAGCCGTGGCCGCGGTTATGAGGCAGATTGGAATTTGTTAATGTCCGGTTGTAGATAACTTGACACTTGACCTCTTTAAAATGCATCAACCGCGTGTGTAGCCGTGATGGTCTCTTCTCGGCGGAGTCCGGGAAGTGAACACGGTTTGTGTTATGCTTGACGTAAGTAGTTTCAGGATCACTTCTTGATTGCTTCTAGCTTCTCGACCGACGCATTGCTTCTTTTCTCGCTCTCACTTGCGTATGTTAGCCACCATATATGCTTAGTGCTTGCCGTAGCTTCAGCATATTACCCCTTTCCTACCTATGAGCTTAAATAGTCTTGATCTCGCGGGTGTGAGATTGATGAGTCCTCGTGACTCACAAATTCTACCATAATAGATGCAGGTGCCGAGGATACCAGCGCAGATGGCGCAACTGAGCTGAAGTGGGAATTTGATGAGGCCCTTGGTCGTTACTATGTATGGTTTCCAGATGATCACTAGTGGAGCCCAGTCGGGGCGATTGGGGATCTAACATTTGGGGTTGTCTTCTTTTCATTTGAACTTGACCGTAGCCGGTCTATGAGTGTATTTTGAATGATGTATGATTTTAAATTATGTATTGTGTGAAGTGGCGATTGTAAGCCAAATCTTTTTATCCTATTCTTGTTCATTACATGCGATTGTGTGAAGATGACCCTTCTTGCGACAAAACCATCATGCGGTTATGCCTCTAAGTCGTGCTTCGACACGTGGGAGTATAGCCGCATCGTGGGTGTTACAGTAGACTTGACCAAGATGAACGAGAAGACGAAGAACTGGTTCGAGGCTAGGCAGAAGGAGATGTTCGACGCCGACGACCTGAACTAGGTCGTCTGATCGGCCGTGGCCGTTCTTTTTTGGAGGCTGGCATGAGTGCCGGCTGTTGGCTGTGTGCCGACGAGAAACATATTCATTTTGGAGGTTGGCTGTGTTGCCGGCCGCTGGCTGTGTTGCCGGCGACAAACTATTCTTTCTGTAGGATGACTCTGTTGCCGGCCGCTGGCTGTGTTACCGGCGACAAACTATTCTTTCTGTAGGCTGGCTGTGTTGCCGGTGAGAACGTGTAGGCCGCTGGCTCTGTTGCCGACTGAAGGGTCGCTGGCCTGATGAACCAGGGCTTGGTATTTCGAATGTCGTTGTTTGAAAATGAAGGCGGACAGGATGGGGCCAAAGGATGCGGCCGCGCGCTGGGCGCACGGTCACCGCATCCGAGGACAGGCCCGGACATGACCCCGTTGTCCTAACTAAACGGACAGAATCCGCGCAAAACGGACGTCCGTTTGGAGTCGTGCGCTGGAATTGGCCTTCCACCTAGATAAATTTGAGATGGCGTCGAAATTAACACGGAAAAGGTATTCCACCTAGATAAATTTGAGATGGCGTGGAAATTAACACGGAAAAAATATTCCACCTAGATAAATTTGAGATGGCGTCGAAATTAACACGGAAAAAGTAGGGCTGCGCGCGTGTCTATGCGTAAGCATGCATGCGGTACGCTGTGAAGAGGAGGACGGGACAGAGCCGAGCGTAGTGCGCCAGTGCAGTGCATGCGTGCACCGGGAAACGAAACGGACACCCTCCCTGGCTAGACGTGCTGTGATGTGCCGTCCCATTCTCTCGCGTCACCATCTCTCGGCGCCCCCTCGCCTCCATTGGGACTAGCGAAGCAAAAAAAATACGTAGTAGTGTACTGAAGTAGTGGTGGTATCTCTCTCGGGTGAGCACTGAGCAGTGGTGTGCGGCGGAAGGGGGCAGGGAGGGAGCAGTGAGTGAAGTCACGCGCGCGCAGCTCCTGACACCGCCACGCCACGCCACACGTTGGCTGCGCGGCACTGTACCACGGCAGAGTAAGCAGAGCAGCCTAGCTTGCATCACCCACGCCACGCGACTGTGCAGCATATCACCCGTACGATACCCCACGGACGGCTGTCGGCACCGTCCCACTCCCACGGCCAACCACAGCTGCCGAGAGTGAGGTGAGGTAGGGGCCCCGCATGTCATGGAGTGAAGCCTCCCGCGGGCACCAATGCCACGTGCCTCTACCAGGCCAGATTTTTGTTACAAGTACTGCTTCGTTATGAAAAGCCCTATCAGTAAGGCCAACTCCATCGCGCGACCCTATTCTGTCCGCCCCCGTCCGTTTGAGGTAAAAGGGACAAACCGAACGGCCCAGCGTGCGGACGTAAACGAACTTTTGTCCGTTTTATGTCCGCTTTCGACCCATCCGCGGCCCAAGTTTGCGCCGCGACCCAGCCTGGATTTCTGTTTGCAATTAGACTTCGAGCGTCAACTTGTCCGTTGTCATGTAAAATCCTGCTCAGAGTTCCTTCAGAAGCTTCTAAATCAGGTTCAGTCGAACTGTCAGGTCATGTTCTTGTTACTGTGCACGCGTTATCATGTGTCAAAGTGAGCGACGACCTCAAGCCCAATGGGGTCCTGTGACTGTGAGGGCATCTCTACTTGATTACGCTTTAAACTAGACGTAGCCCAAGTCCTAAATCAGTTAGAGGAATTCATCAAAAATTTAGCCCGCGGGGCTTAAAATACCGTTCCCTTGCTCGACGGAGTAAACTTTTCCCCACCTCTTTCTCCCTCCCGCGCCGCCCCATAGTTCCAGCCGCTGGCTCCCCATGCGCCACCAACGTCGTCGAGGACCAAAGCTCCGGCTAGAATGGGTTCCCAATACCCTTCTGCCACCCCGCCGGCGCGTCGCCGACGCAAACCACTCCTGTGCTACCGCCAGCACTGAAGAAGTGGCCGGGGATAAAAAAAATCTCATCCGGTCCACCACACCGGCTTCCACTATCGGTAGTAAGTCGGCGGGGTGGCCACTGCCTCTCTGTGATGGTCGGCTGCCCTACCGCTGCTCCCGCCGGTGCCAAACATGCTAGGAAGCCGACGACGGCCCTCATGGAAGCAGCGAAGAAGAAGAAGAAGAAGAAGAAGAAGAATAAGAAGAAGAAGAAGAAGAAGAAGAAGAAGAATGCCACTCCGGCCCCTCGCCCCCGTTGGCGGCTCGTGCTACGTCTCGGGCCATCCCAACGGCCACGGCTCCGGATCGTCCGGTCGCCACAGCGAGCAACAAGGGTTGCGGTTGCCAAGTGCTTGATGAAATGCCTACTAGGCAAAATAACTTTTTCTTCATTTTTCGCATATGCATTTTGCGGTGATTTTTGACGGCTGCTACTTGTGAGCTGCGTTGGGATTTTCTTAAAGAAGAGAGGATGATGCAATACAGTAGAGATAAGTATTTTCCTCAATTAAGAATCAAGGTTATCAATGCAGCAGAAGAACCACGTGAAACCTTTTTAACAACACCTACACAAAAAAGCAAATACTTGCACCCAACATGGTCGAGGGGGTTGTTAATCCCTCGACAGTTATTTGCAAGGATCAAGTGATAGATACATAAAATAAAATAACGGTAAATAAATTGCAGCAAGGTATCTTGGATTTTATATACGATAAAAGTAGACCCGGGGGCCATAGTTTTCACTAGATACTTCTCTCTCGAACAAAAAAAAGACACGATGGGTAAACAAATTAATATTGGGCAATTGATAGAAAAACATATAGTTATGATGATATTCAAGGCAATGATCATGTATATAGGCATCATGTTCGAGGCAAGTAGACCGACTCCTATCTGCATCTACTACTATTACTCCACCCATCAAGCGTTATCCAACATGCATCTAAAGTATTAAGTTCATAAAAACAGAGTAACGCCTTAAGCAAGATGACATGATGTAGAAAAAGTAAATCCAATCAATATCAATAAACCCCATCATTTCACCTTAATGGCAACAATACAAATACGTGTCTTGTCCCCTTCTGTTACTGGGATATAGAGAACCGCAAGATTAAACCCATTACAAAGCACATCTCCCATTGCAAGATAAATCAATCTAATTGGCCAAATCAAACGGATAGATCAAAAATAAATACAAAGCTATAATAGTCATGCATAAAATTTTGAGAAAAGACTCAATTAATATTCATAAATAATCTGATCATAAACCCATAATTCATCATATCCCAACAAACACATAGCAAAATAAGATTAAATCCAATAGATCTCCAATAACATTGAGGAGAACATTGTATTGAAGATCAAATAGAGAGAGGAAGTCATCTAGCTACTAGCTATGGACCCATAGGTCTATAGTAAACTGCTCACATATCATCGAAAGAGCAACAAGTTTGATGTAGAAGCCCTCCCTGATCGATTCCACCTCCGGCAGGGTGTCGAGAAAGGCCTCCAGATGGGATCGCAAAAGAACAAAAACTTGTGGCGGCGAAAAATGTATTTTGGGTGGCTCTCTATTGGTTTCCCGATTGTAGAGAATTTATAGATGTGGAATTAGGTCAGATGTAGCGACGATGGGCCCACAAGGAATCAGGGCGCGCCCTGTTGCCTTGTCGTCTCCTCGTTTGCCTTCTGGTCTCCTCCCGAAGCTTCTAGGGTCTATCTTGTCCAGAAAAAATCATCAAAAACTTTGGTACTGATTTCTTGGAAAACCAACACAGGCAAAAAAACAGCAACTGTCACTTGGCACTAGGTTAACAGGTTAGGCCCAAAATTGATATATAATTGCATATAAAACATCCAAGAGTGATACTATAATAGCATGGAATAATCAAAAATTATAGATATGGTGGAGACGTATCAAGCATCCCTAAGCTTAATTCCTGCTAGTCCTCGAGTAGGTAAATGAAAAAACGAATTTTTTGATATGGAATGCTACCTAACATGTTCATGTAATATTTATTTTATGGTATGAATATTTAAATCTGAATGATTCAAATAGTCTATAATTTGACATAATGACATCAGTACTCATGCATACCAACAAACAATCATGTCTTTAAAAAAATGCTAAAGAGCGCTATCCGTACAAAATCATATAGCCTTGTCATGCTCCATATTCTTAACACATAGTATAAATCATGCATTACCCAGTGTCAGCCAAGCAATTTGTTCATACTTTTGAACGCGCTTCAACTTTTTGAACCCCCACACAATACATGAGCGCAAGCCTTGGATATAGCACTATGGGTGTAATAAAGTACGGTGGTAGAGATTAATATGGAGAAGACATAAAAGGAGAACGTCTCACATCGACGAGGCTAATCAACGGGCTATGGAGATGCCCAACAATTGATGTCAATGCAAGGAGTAGGATTGCCATGCAACAGATGCACTAAGAGTTATAAGTGTATGGAAGCTCAAACTGAAAACTAAGTGGGTGTGCATCCAACTTGCTTGCTCTAGAAGACCTCGGGCATTTGAGGAAGCCCATCATCGGAATACAAGCCAAGGTCTATAATGGAAAAAATTCCCACGAGTTATATGAAAGTGACTACACAGGAGACTCTGATATGAAAAACATGGTGCTACTTTGAAGCACGAATGTGGAAAAAGATAGTAACATTGCCCCTTCTTCCTTTTTCTCTCAATTTTTTTGGTCAGCTCTTTTTGGCCTCTTTTTTTTATTTTCTCACTAGGACAATGCTCTAATAATGAATAATGATGGTCGTCACACTTTTATTTACTTACAACTCAAAACTACACTTCGATACTAGAATAAAGTATGACTCTACATGAATGCCTCTGGCAGTGTACGAGGATGTGCAATGATCTAGGGTAACATGTATAAAAAAATGATGAACGACGGTTGAGCCACAAATACTATGGCAGCTCTATGATCATGCAAAGCAATATGACAATGACGATGTGTGTCATAATAATGGAACGGTGAAAGTTGCATGGCAATATATCTCAGAATGACTATGTAAATGTCATAATCGGTAGGTATTGTGGCTATTTTGAGGAAGCTATAAGGAGGCTTATGTGTGATAGAGCGTATCATATCACGGGGTTCGGATGCACAAGCGAAGTTTGCACCACATCTCCAGGAGAGAAAAGGGTAATGCACGGTATCAAAGAGGCTACCAAATTATGGAAAGGTGAGAGTGTGTATAATCCATGGACTTATATTCACTAGTAGGAAAACCATTACCAGTAGCGCTGTTTTTTGGCTATTAGTAGCGTGAGCAGGCGCGCTACTGCTATGGCGCTACAACTATTTTTTAGCAGTAGTGCTTGTTTGGCCCAGCGCTACTAGTATCTAAAGCTAGTTGTAGCGCGCTTTCACCCAGCGCTACTAATAATTATCTACAACGCGTGGATCTAGCCAGCGCTACTATTACTTGAGTGCTGCTGGTAATCTTTACCCCCACGCCACTACTAACTTTTGTATATTTTTTTGTATTTTGGCTCTGTACACAATTAAACAGATCCACCGTTTATACAATAACATGCATATTCATTGAAAATCAAGTGAGTCATCGATGAGCCAAAGTTATTAGAAGTCTCGACATGTCTCAAGTATCTCATCATCATCAATCATGGTTGAACACATGTCTCGAAATAGCATTACAAGTCATTACAAGTTCTCAATACATGCAACTACATGGTCACATTACTCATGTTTCATCATCTATGTAGACTATGATATGACCGCATAGAAGATAAGAGCGATCACGATGATCAAAAGCGCTATTATGTAGTAGTTTTTGTAGCGGCGGTGGCTCTGAATCCCCTGTTGTGCTATGAATCTCAAGTAACTAGCTTCGGCATCTGCTCTGCTATCAAACCCTTTCTGGCTTCCGCCGGAGAAGCCAGAGACCTGGGCCTGACACTCTGGTCACTCATCATACACACCCAAAACATGCCCTACATACACGGCATACCACTTCCTCGCCATCGTTGATCTATATACCTGTCAGAGATGCACACACACACACACACACACACACACACATATATATATATATCATGAAGCAAATTGAACGAAACAATTATGAAATAGAAGCAACATATATATTAAACATAGTTAACAAATTTCATCGTACCGAAAGTAATTAACTAGAGCGCGGCACCATACATCTAATAGTTTCATCGTACTGAGACATTCGAAGTTTCATCATACAGAAAGTAACAAGTAACTAAACAGACACATTGTTTTTAAGCAGTGCACTCTTCCCATCTGTCCATATCCGGGAGGACGGACCCAAGCTTAGTGAAAGGCGTCATGTCCTGACGTTGTAGGGCAATGCGGGTTCGGATGTCAGATCGCGATATTTGGCCACCGTAGAACATCCCATTCTCTTCGAGGACATCTTTCATGATGATGGACACAATTTCCTGCTGGATCCGGTAGAAATCATTTCGAAGTCGATTATCCGGCACGGCTCCAAAGGCTTCAGCCCATCTCTAGATATGGGCATCGGATGAAGATTTCATGCAAAGTGATTGCACATCCCTTCTGTATTCCATCATTAGATGGATGACGTAGAGTCCATCGTTCTCACTTCTTGCTGGTTGCTGAATGCAATAGAAGTTAGTCTTGTGGCTGAAACAGAGCCCAGCCTTATTTGTTTTTTTGCTTCGGATGTAGCCACCCCGCATGATGAAGCCCGGCATAGCTCTGTCCAGAAAATACTTTATGTGTGTGTAATCTTTCTTCTGTATGTTCTTCGACGGGTCCAAATATAGAGCGCGAGAGTAATGAGGGTAAAGAACGATGAGAACGGCACGACACCCCCCGCCGCGCAAAATACACGATCAAGTTAGCCTCCATGCGTGCAAAGTAATTATTGAAATGCACGAAAGGATGTATGTGTTATAGTGCTATCCGCGGATGACTTACGCGGGATGATAAGGTAGGAGAATGGTTTCTTTGTCCTTATTCCTGACCAAGAATTCTTTGATGTACTGACTCGCATATTGACGGTTGGCATCGTTGATTGACAAGAAGCCCTCATGCATGTAGTATGGGTCCGCGACCGCAAGACCGGTGACTTGCTCTCTCCTGACGATGTAGTTCATGTGCAGCGCATACATGCGGACGAACATAAAAACGAGTGTCCTCATTTGAAACATCTGGAAGATGTAATCAAACCTCAGGAAGAAGAGGTCCCCGGGGCATGTGTGGACGTACATCTTGCAACTGCTCGGCACATGAACTGTATAAAGTGGGTATCCTGGATCATCTGAGGCGAGGAGGCTTCTCTCTGTCGAAAGCACATGGTCATGGAGTCTCCTGAGATCCCCTATTATGGCAGCTAGTGTATTCGCCGGTACCATTGGCTCTCTCGCGACATGGATTAATGGCACATGTTTCATTGGTACACTGTCAACCTTGGTCGAAGGCAGCTGGCTGCTAGAACCAACATTGCCAGCTTTATTGGATTTTCTCGCCGTCGGTCTGTTCCTCTGCTTCTTCTTGGTGGGCTGAGGTGTTGGTGGGTCTGTCAGACCCTCCCTGAGCACCACCCCTAGTGTTGCTGGGCTTAGCATTGGACAACTCTGGCTAAGTAGTTGAGCTTGGGTGGAACCGGCATCTGGAGGCGTGTCCTGCGAGGTTTGCATGAACAAAGACTTCTTGCACTCCCGAGGACGTTCCGGCTCTGGTACATGCATCTCATATTCATATGGTTGACTCAGTGTTACTTGGATGTCATAGCCAGTATTGATATACTGGAGAGGGTCCTCGGCCTCCTCCATGTCATCATCCATATCCTCTTCCATGGG
Organism: Triticum aestivum; assembly: GCF_018294505.1. Taxonomy (NCBI): domain Eukaryota; kingdom Viridiplantae; phylum Streptophyta; class Magnoliopsida; order Poales; family Poaceae; genus Triticum; species Triticum aestivum. The sequence continues at coordinate 167,329,603 of NC_057804.1, forward strand.
GCAGATGACATCATTTGCCGGAACGGTTGGCCCTCCTTCCACGTGTCTCTCGATCTCAGCAAGCAGCACAAACGATGGTTGTACTTGTGTAGGAGGGGTTGTGGTCATACCTTCCTGAGGTCCCGTTGGTGTGCTCCCGACCACCTCGACATGAAGAAGATTTTTCGGACACAGGATCGGCCAATTTCTGCATTGGCCAAGCTGCGTGGGGGTCTCGTCATCCTCTCCATCGGTTTGTATCGGACGAGGGAAACCCTCGTAGCCCGCTTTCACACTCGCCATGGATACCCTTAAGGCGTTATGAGGCATCTACCGGTGGTGGAATAATCGATCCTTGGGCTTCACTATAGTACCCTTCCCCACATCCACCAACCACCCTTCATGTGGTAAAGGAGGGTGCACGGAGTGGAGTTGGCCTACAAAGACATATATGTGCAGCGTCAGAAATCCAAAAATAACGACAAATGAAGATTAATTAATTAGTTGAGTTGATGAAGGTGCGACGCGTATTTACCGTGAGGGCTTCGAGCTCAGCTAATGTCGACGGCCTGGCGTTCAAGCCAGAGACGGAGCTAGGGCTGCTGTGACAGCTGGGTGCAGGAGCAGGTGTTGGAGGAGGTGCGGGTGCGGGTGCGGTTGCCATACTAGGTATGGGTATGGGTCCGGTGTTCATTGAGTTGCTCCCGGTGAAGCTGGGCATTGGAAAATCACTTGGTGGCGCGTTTGGATTTTGTTGCGCCCATGTGACCACAGTTGGAATCAAGCTTGTAAAGGCAGTCACCATATCATGTCTACAGGCAACCATTATCTCAGCTTTGGTCTCACCTTTTGCTTTCTCCATCGCCTGCGCCACCTTCTCGTTGATAGTCACTTGACTAAACTTCTCTCTCTGTCTTTTGGCCTCGGAGTCCTTGCTATAATAGTACTTCCACCTGGCGCCATCCCCGGCGCCGTGCACACGTCCATATTGCGGCTGCTGGCCGGGCGCCTGTCCCATCATTATGTTCATGGCACGGTTGAAAGGAGTGTCCCACTTGTACTTCGCCGACGACTGAGTCGACGATTCACTCTCGGCCGCAAGCTTGTGTTGCTCTCTCTGCAAAATGGACCATGAATCATTTACAAATGCGACTTGAATCTACTAGACTTTGTTGATCAGAACCTAATATGTAAGGTGGTAAAAGGATAATTACCAGTAATCTCATGAATTTCCTAGTCGGCCTGTCGGTGAAAAAAAATCTTTTTCTTGGGGTCCCACAAGAATCGGGCCCTGATGAAGTCGTGCGCGTGTTGGTCGGTGAACTTAGCCAATGGGTCTGGGATCCCCTGACGTTCACGTTCTGTGTCCTCCTTAGCCCACACGGGCCTCTTTCCCGTGTAACCACGACTTCCAAGGCGGTGGTTCCCCATGTTCTTTGCCTGCAGCTGCTTGCCTCTCTCCGACCTGGCCTTGGCAGCTTCTTCACTGCAAGTCTCCTTGAACTTTTCAAAGTCCTCTATCATAATTTTCGGATTGTCTACAACACACTCGGTGTAGGTTTCATGGTCTACTTGAATTGCCTTTTTCACCCTGATAACCCACAAGTATAGGGGATCGCAACAGCTTTCGAGGGTAGAGTATTCAACCCAAATTTATTGATTCAACACAAGGGGAGCCAAAGAATATTCTTGAGTATTAGCAGTTGAGTTGTCAATTCAACCACACCTGGATAACTTAGTATCTGCAGCAAAGTGTTTAGTAGCAAAAGTGGTATGATAATAATAGTAACGGTAGCAAAAGTAAAGATAAATGTGTTTGGGTTTTTGTAGTAGTTGTAACAGTAGCAACGAAAAAGTAAATAAGCGAAGAACAATATGTCAAAAGCTCGTAGGCAATGGATCAGTGATGGATAATTATGCCGGATGCGATTCCTCATGCAATAGTTATAACATAGGGTGATATAGAACTAGCTCCAGTTCATCAATGTAATGTAGGCATGTATTCCGTAAATAGTCATACGTGCTTATGGAAAAGAACTTGCATGACATCTTTTGTCCTACCCTCCCGTTACAGCGGGGTCCTTACGGAAACTAAGGGATATTAAGGCCTCCTTTTAATAGAGAACCGGAACAAAGCATTAGCACATAGTGAATACATGAACTCCTCAAACTACGGTCATCACCGAGAAGTATCCCGATTATTGTCACTTCGGGGTTGTCGGATCATAACACATAATAGGTGACTATAGACTTGCAAGATAAGATCAAGAACACACATATATTCATGAAAACATAATAGGTTCAGATCTGAAATCATGGCACTCGGGCCCTAGTGACAAGCATTAAGCATAGCAAAGTCATAGCAACATCAATCTCAGAACATAGTGGATACTAGGGATCAAACCCTAACAAAACTAACTTGATTACATGGTAAATCTCATCCAACCCATCACCGTCCAGCAAGCCTACGATGGAATTACTCACGCACGGCAGTGAGCATCATGAAATTGGTGATGGAGGATGGTTGATGATGACGACTGCGACGAATCCCCGTCTCCGGAGCCCCGAACAGACTCCAGATCAGCCCTCCCGAGAGAGATTAGGGATTGGCGGCGGCTCCGTGTCGTGAAACGCGATGAAACTTTCTCTCTGTTTTTTTTCTCCCCGAGACGAAATATATGGAGTTGGAGTTGAGGTCGGAGGAGGTCCAGGGGCCCACGAGATAGGGGGCCGCGCCCTAGGGGGGCGCCCCCTGTCTCGTGGACAGGCCGTGGTCCCCCTGGCATTAATTCTTTCGCCAAAAAATCTTATTAATTCCAAAAAGTGCCTCCGTGGATTTCCAGGACATTCCGAGAACTTATCTTTTCTACACATAAAACGACATCATGGTAGTTCTACTGAAAACAGCATTAGTCCGGGTTAGTTTCATTCAAATCATGCAAGTTAGAGTCGAAAACAAGGGCAAAAGTGTTCGGAAAAGTAGATACGTTGGAGACGTATCAACTCCCCCAAGCTTAATCCTTTGCTTGTCCTCAAGCAATTCAGTTGATAAACTGAAAGTGATAAAGAAAAACTTTTACAAACTCTGTTTGCTCTTGTTGTTGTAACATGAAAAGCCAGCATTCAAGTTTCAGCAAATATTATGAACTAACCATACTAACAATAACACATAGGTCTCACAATTACTCATATCAATAGCATAATCAGCTAGTGAGCCATAATAATAAAACTCGGATGACAACACTTTCTCACAATAATTATAACATGATATAACATAATGGTATCTCGCTAGCCCTTTCTGAGACCGCAAAACATAAATGCAGAGCACCTTCAAAGATCAAGGACTGACTAAACATTGTAATTCATGGTAAAAGAGATCCAGTCAAGTCATACCCAATATAAACCAATAGTAATGAATGCAAATGACAGTGTGCTCTCCAGCGGGTGCTTTTAATAAGAAGGGTGATGACTCAACATAAAAGTAAATAGATAGGCCCTTCGCAGAGGGAAGCAGGGATTTGTAGAGGTGCTAGAGCTCGATTTTAAAATAGAGATTGAATAACATTTTGAGCGGCATGCTTTCGCTGTCAACGCAACAACTATGAGATGGCTGTATCTTCCATACTACATGCATTATAGGCAGTTCCCAAACAGAATGGTAAAGGTTTATACTGCCCCAACCACCAACAAGCATCAATCCATGGCTTGCTCGAAACAACAAGTGCCTCCAACATACAACAACCCTGGGGGAGTTTTGTTTAATTATTTTGATTTGCTTTGATCATTTTGGATCATGGGACTGGGCATCCCGGTTACCGGCCCTCTCTCGTGAATGAGGAGCGGAGTCCACTCCTCTTGAGAATAACCCACCTAGCATGGAAGATATAGGCAGCCCTAGTTGAAACATGAGCTGCTCGAGCATACAAAACAGAATTTCATTTGAAGGTTTGGAGTTTGGCACATACAAATTTACTTGGAATGGCAGGTAGATACCGCATATAGGAAGGTATAGTGGACTCATATGGAACAACTTTGGGGTTTAAGGAGTTTGGATGCACAAGCAGTATTCCCGCTTAATACAGGTGAAGGCTAGCAAAAGACTGGGAAGCGACCAACTGAGAGAGCGACAACAGTCGTAAACATGCATTAAAATTAATTCACACCGAGTACAAGCATGAGTAGGATATAATCCACCATGAACATAAATATCATGAAGGCTATGTTGATTTGATTCAACTACATGTGTGAACATGTGCCAAGTCGAGTCATTCAATTCATTCAAAGGCGGATACCATCCCATCATACCACATCATAATCATTCTAATATCATGTTGGCACGCAAGGTAAACCATTATAACTCATAGCTAATCAAGCATGGCACAAGTAACTATAATCTCTAAATGTCATTGCAAATATGTTTACTTCATAATAGCTGACTCAGGAACGATGAACTCATCATATTTACAAAAACAAGAGAGGTCGAGTTCATACCAGCTTTTCTCATCCCAATAAGTCCATCATATATCGTCATTATTGCCTTTCACTCGCACGACCAAACGATGTGTATAATAATAAGAGTGCACGTGCATTGGACTAAGCTGGAATCTGCAAGCATTCAACTCAAGAGAGAAGACAAGTAATATGGGCTCTAAATTAAATAAACAATCATGCATATAAGAGCCACTAAGCATTTTCAATATGGTCTTCTCGACCCCCAAAAGAAAGAAAATAAAACTATTTACACGGGAAAGCTCCCAACAAGTAAAAGAAGAATGAGAAATCTTTTTGGATTTTCATTTTAATTTCTACTACAAGCAAGGAAATTAAACTAACTAGTTTTTTTGGTTTTTCTCAAGGTTTATCAAACACACAAGAAGAAAACTAGAAAAAGAAATTTAGACTAGCATGGATAAAACAATGAAAGAGTATGAGCACCGACGACTAGCGTGTGAATATGAATGTAAAGTCGGCGAGAAATACGTACTCCCCCAAGCTTAGGCTTTTGGCCTAAGTTGGTTTAATACCAAGGACCGCCGCTACTCTCGCCGGTGTAGTGGGAGGTGTAATCAGGATACCACTGGCTGGTCATCTCCGGATCCCACTGGACATATGATGCACGATAAGGGTCCAGCTCAGGTTCCGGCACAGGTTCAGGTTCTGGAGTAAAAGCTTGAGCTCGGTGATTGTTCACTGCTTCCGGCGTGACACGACGATTTTCTGCAAGCAAATCAAACAGCAAAGGTGCAGGCAAAATAATAAACTCAAAGTGTTTCTTATTGAATCTAAGTCTATACAAGAGCATCTTCTCTTCATTGTCAACAATAAACTTATGTACTACCATGCTCTTGTAATCTAAAATGCGAGGAGGTAATTTTGTCTCCTCCTCCTCATAGTGCCTAATGGGTAATTTTGTCTTTTGGCTACAGCGCGGGGCACAAAAACGCGCTATAGCTAGGTTAGCTATAGCGCGGGGCGGAGAAACGCGCTACTGGTAACCATCTTATTTTTATTTTTATTTTTCTTTTTCTTACATATAGCGTGCCGCGGCAAAACGCGCTATAGCTAAGTTAGTTATAGCGCGGGGCACAGAAACGCGCAACTGCTAACCTTTTTTATTTTTATTTTTATTTTTATTTCTCTTTTTGTTTATATTATTCTTTTTCTTTTTCTTTTTCATATTCCACAAACTTTCTTTCATTTTGCAAAGCTTCCTTTCTTTTTCTTTTTCTTTTTCATTTCATTTCACTTTTCTTTTTCTTTTTCTTTTTCAAATTCCACTAACTTCCTTCCTTTATTTTTTTATTTTTCTTGCATTTCATTTTCCACAACTTATTAGTTCTTTTTCTTTTGCTTTCATTTCATTTTGCAAAACTTCCTTTCTTTTTCTTTTTCTTTTTCTTTCATTTGCACTTTTCTTTTTCTTATCTTCCTTTTGCACTTTCCTTTCCTTTTATTTGGTCTGTCGTTGGAGCAATACCATCTACACTTTCCTTTCCTTTTATTCCGGCAAGGCACTTGAACAATTGATCGACCTCCTTCGGATATAAGGAGAAGCAAGAGGGGGGGGGGGGAATATTTTTCTTCCTTCTTGTTTACTTTTTTGCCCCTATCTTCCATCTCCGTCTCGGTCTCCTCTGACAACCTTTTACCGGGCATTTGGAGATCTTTCCTGATATTCAAAAATTCCAAGTCTTTTCTTGCCTTCAGCCTATCCTTGGTCCTCTCTAGCATGTTCATCAATGTTCCAAGCAAACTCTCAAGGATATTTTTTGTGATATGCATTTGATCAAGGCTATGAGGCGTGTCGAGTATGGGCTAGTATTCCAAGTCCCAGAAAACAGATCTCGTCTTCCATACCTTCAGCAGGGGCTCCGGTGCCTTTTTCTTTGTCTTTCCGACGAGGGGCACTCTTCCCAGTTCTTCAATAACTCATATAGTTCTGCACCGCTACACTTACGTGGAGGACCTCGATGCTCAACCTTACCATTGAATAAATCTCCACGCTTTCTCCACAGGTCATCCTTCTCGAGCCATCTTCGATGCCCCATGTACGCGATTTTTGAAGACCCGCCATCTTTTGATAGCTGCAGAGAAGTTGTATCATCCATGCACCTCGTGCATCCGCAATATCTGTGGCACACCTGACCAGAGAGATAGCCGTAACCGAGATAGTCCTGCACCGTCGTGATCAGAACGACTCTCATATAGAAATACTCTCCTTTGCTTGCATCCCATGTCTTGGCCGGCGTTTTCCATAAGGTATGTAGCTCCTCTTTCAGTAACCCGAGATACAGATTTATATCATTTCCCAGTTGTCTCGGCCCTTGAATAAGCATAGCCATGTGTATGTATTTTTCCTTCATGCACAACCAGGGGGGGGAGGTTGTACATCCATACAAACACGGGCCATGTGCTATGATTGGTTTTCTGGTTGCCAAATGGATTCATGCCATCACTACTAGTGCCAAGCACGATGTTCCTTGGATCATTTGCAAAAAATTTAAATTCAACATTTAATGCTCTCCACTGGCTAGCATCTGCGAGGTGTCTTAGCTTCGGCTCATCTCCGTCATCTGGCTTCAACCTCTCCGCGTGCTAGTGCATAAGCTTTGCTTCCTTAGGATCTACGAAATACCGCTGTAGACACAGAGTGATCGGAAAGTACCATACAACTTTTTGTGGAGCTTTCTTTCCGGCCTTTTTATATCTTGAAGCATTGCACTTTGGACAGATGGTTTTCTCCATGTGCTCGTTCCGATATATGATGCAATCATTGATGCATGTGTGATATCTAATGTGTGGCAGATCAAGAGGGCACACAATTTTCTTTGCCTCCTCGACACTAGTAGGACACAGGCTTCCCACGGGAAGAACCTTCTTTAGGTACTTCAGAAGCTCATCCAGGCTTGTATCTGTCCATTTGTTTTTTGCCTTCGTCTTTAGAAGTTCGAGTGTGAAACTCTAGCGGGTCACCTCGAGATTGCAACCATCATACAAAGGAGTCATCGAGTCTACCTCCAGTTGCGCCAGTTTGGCCTCCTCTCTTGAAGCAGCTCTGTAGCTAGTCGTCTTCTTGCGAAGTAGGTCTCGGACACGCGGGTCCCGCATGGCTGAACTTAGTAGCGACCAAGACGGTGGCATGTCCGCGTCTTCTCTGCCTTGAACTGCCTCTTCGCCATCGACATTTCCGAGGCCGTCTTCCTCTTCGGGCACATAATCAGTCATCTCTTCGTCTGGTGGCCCCATGTCATTATTTCCTGCCCCGTCGACCTCCTCCTCCTCCTCATCATCATCTTCACTTATCCATCGAGTATGGCCATGCATGAAACCATGCATGAGCAGGTGCGCCTTGAATTTACCACCCTGAAAGGGGTCGAGCCTGACTCTTCCTTTGCTTTTTCGACACAGACATAAAACATCCTTAAGTCTTTTTTCATACATGTCATCCACAGCGGATTACCAGTATCTTTCCACCATCCTTCCATTGACCTTCATGATCACCTGCGCGCGGAGCAAATATTATAACCACGTATATATGCATGCATGGATCAAATTCATACAAAAATTCGGCATGATCTCCCCTAAACATAGGACATATTGAGTTTGCATGCTCGAAATTCACCGAAACGGAATTGAATCGACATTTCCGCACAACATAGGCAACTCATGTCACCCACATTATTTCATCAAATACACAATGTAGGCAACTCAAATTTTGCCACACACAATTCGGTATATATATTCTCATATCGCCCATATATATATAGTTTCGGTCCTATCCACACAAACACCTTTTTTGCTCACCTATGTGTCAAGAGGGATATCGAGCACCTTTCTTCTTAATTACCTAGTAGCTCTAGATATATAGCTCTAACTAACTAGCTAGCTAGCTAGGGAGAGAGAGAGCTAGCTAGCTAGGGAGATAGTGGGAGAGGAGAGGGAGAGAAGAGGGAAGGCATTAATGGAAGATGGAGGAGGGCAAATAAGAGGGGGAGGGAGGGCATTAATGGAGGGGGTGGTGGTGGAGGGCACAAAGAAAAGGGGTGGTGGTGGAGGGCAAAGAAGAGGGGGAGGGAGGGGGCTCTAATGGAGGGGTGGTGGAGGGACAAAGAAGAGGGGGAGGGGGCCTCTAATGGAGGGGTGGTGGAGGGGCAAAGAAGAGGGGGAGGGAGGGCTCTAATGGAGGGGTGGTGGAGGGGGAGCATTGAAAGGAACAAGCAAGGTGCAAGGAAAAGGGGGAGAAAGGAAGGGGGAAGAAGAGAGGGGAGGAAGAAGGGGAAAGGTGGTAGGTGGATGGCGGGCCCGCGCTACTGCTATGGTAGCTTGCAAAATAGCTATGGCTAGGGTTGCACTACTTATAGCGCGAGCAAGAAACACACGCTACTGGTAAAATGTTATACATAGAAAAATTAGTAGTAGCACGCTTAGATAAACAGGCGCTATAGATCCTAAACTAGCAGTAGTGCAGGTTGGAGGACAGGTGCTACTGCTACTTTTGACCGGGGGGTGCGGAGTGTTACACTTAGTAGTAGCATGGGGCTAGGTAACAAGCACTGCTGCTAACTGATACCAATAGCGATGTTTATAGCCAGCGCTACTACTAACTACTAGTAGAGTGGGGTTGTAAACAAACGCTACTGGTAAACTTCTATCTATAAGCATTTTCCTAGTAGTGATTAGTCATAAAGAACTCACATACGTATTGCGAAAGTCTATTAGCCTTCGAAGCAAAGTACTTGTAACATCCCAAAAAACTAAATTTTGGAATATTATATTAAATAAATAATTACGATTGTTTGTTTGATTGTTGGGTGAAATTGGGTGGAATTTGAATCCTTGTGAAAGTTGAATGAGAGGGAATAAAAGGACTTTCCCCCACTTTCGTCTTTGCATTTGAATCCATGAATTCAAATTCATTTCATCACAAAACCCTAGAGTGAAGTGATACGACTTCTTCCATTTAAAGAAGTGAAAAAGGGATTTGCAAAGATTTGAATTCCATTCGGAAATTTTTCAAATTCAGAAACTTTATGCAACTCAATCAGTTCCATGAGAGAAGATAAAATGACTTCTTCAAATTTTAAGAAAAGAGACTTGGTGGTTTCCAAGAATCATTTTGAAAGTCAATTTGAAGTTATTTGAAACTCAACTTCCATTTGAAGTTATTGGAATTTCCAAATTTGAAATTCTCTAAAAGTTATTCAAAATGAGAGAAGTAATATGATACTTCAAAACTCGTAGGTGAAATATATTTGAATAAGGAAAAATAGAAAAGATTTGAAAATGGTTTGAAATTCAAATTCAAAACCACTTATGAGTTATTTGGTTTTTATTCAAATTATTTTTCTACAAAAATAAAATATATGGAAAATAGGATAAAATTATTCCCCTCAATAGAAAAGTGGAGAAAAATGAATTTGAAATCATTTTGGTATTTTAAAAATAATTTTTATTGGTTTCAAATGCAACAGTATCATTGTTTGATTTATCTGAACTTCTATGTGTTTATTTGAACTTGAAAAATAGTCATGTTTTACGAAATATTTTTCTGAAAATTTTGATATATAATATGTCCACAAAAAACTCTTATTGTTTTTTATTTTATTTAAACTCTATTCTCTGTGTTTTATTAAAAAAACAAAATTCGTCGGAAGCCCAGCGCGAGCTAGCAGGCCCACTAGCACACGCACCAGACCGACCCATTTTCACTCGCCGCGCCCGAATCTGGATTGAATAGGCCACCGATCCGATGCGTGTCGCTCCCGCTCACCGACAGGTGGACCCACTCGACCATCTCCCCTTCCTCGCGGTCACTTTCCTCCTCGCGCCTCCCCTTCCTTTGCTCGCTGGCGCCACCGCTGCCCCTCGATCCCTTGCCATTTTGGCGCACCCCGTTCCCCAAGCAACACTGTGCTATAAAACCCTCGCCCGATTCCCCCTAAACCCCCTTCTGCCACTGTCAGATCTCACTGTAATCCCTCGCCAAACTTCCCACTGCCGCCACTCACCTCCGAGCTTGCCCCGCCCGCCATAGTGCTCCCCGACACTCGCCGATGCAACCCTCGGGGCCGTCGTCGTCGTTGTCCGCATCTCCTGGAGTCGTCGTCGTTGTCGAAGGACCATGGCAGGCCTCACCTGCAAAGACCCCGAGACGCCACCGCCACCGGAGACTCGCCGGACCTCGCCTCCTCACTGTATGTCGTCGGGATCCACCACCACCGTCCGATCTAACACCGAGGGCCTAGATTAGATCCCTATTTTTTTAAATTTGCGCAGAGTCATTTTTCTCTAAGCTGCGGTCGTCCGCCCTATAGCTCCTGTCGCGCACACCTCCAGCCAGTCACAACACACCACGTAGCAACTTGCTGACCCAAAGCCATTTTTTTCTTTTCTGTTTTTGTTTTAATTTACAGAATTAGTTTTGATTTAAGATTTGTAATATCTTTTATGTTTTAAGTCCAAAATGAGTGATTCCTTTTGCATTGGCTTTATAATTTCTTGTAGTTTATGTTTGTGCATTTGGTTTTCAAATTTGAATTTGCTCAAATTTACTTCAAACCTTAATTTGAGAATAACTTGAGTTTAAAAATACATTTTAATTTGATTCTTTTTGCTAGTGGTCACTAGTTGAATGGTGTATCCGGTAGTATTGAGGAATTTAATTTTTTGTATAATTTTTGCAAAGACAATATTGTTTTGTTTTGTTTTAAGCTAATTCTTTTTCTTTTAGTTTTTAAAATATTTTAGTTATTTTCTTTTGTCGTTTTGACAAGTTTTAATTAGTTAATAGTACACACATTATTTCTAGTTAAAAATATTTTTTTATTATGGTTTCTTTTGTTTTCATCATAAGTGGAGTTTTTATAAATGATTTTAAGTTGATTATTTTTTGCATAGAAATTTGCAGGAAATTTTCTTTCTATTATTTTAATAAAAATTTATTTCTTGTCAGGACCCCGACTCGATGCCACATCGATCTAGCATGTAACACCTCATATCGCTTTGCGGCCTCACGCACGGTATCCCCACGGGTGTCGCCTTACCTTTGCCCGGGACCGTTTGCGCATTTTGGCACACGTATATGATGGTGTCGCTAGCATCCATATGATAAAGAGCCCGGGCTGACATGGCTAGTCGTAAACCCAAAGTGGCACTAACTTACAGGGACAGGCATTCATGACCCAGCATCGAACGTGTCGGTCATCAGCGAGTGAATCCAGGCTATAGCACTGGGCTAACAGGACTCCGGTGAACCGGGCTGTAGCGGGCTAGCAGGACTCCGGTATTCATCGCGTGACATTTCCCCGAAGGGACAGACACAAGATCGAAGAAGGACACATGCCGGCCAGCCTAAGTGTTCCGGAGCAATAGCAAGCTACCAGGGCTCAGTGGAAGCACTAGGAGACATTTCCCGGTAAGAGAGGCTACTAAGAATAAACAACTAGATAGTCAGATCCCACACATAGCAATACACATTACACGTACGCATAACATGCAAGTATGTGCTGTACAACATGGCATCACAGCATAACTCAACAACTCATATAGATAAAGACTCAGAAGAGCCGTCATAGCAATTATTGCAAACAGGGGTCACTAGACCCATCATACAGAGCATACAAGCAACAAGCGGAAGCATTACATGTCTGGGTACAGACATCTACAAATGAAAAAGGCTGAAGAGCCTGACTATCTACAACATCCGATCAAGATCGTAGCTGAGGTACTAGCTACTAGTCGAAGTCCATGAGAACCCTAGTAAGACCAAAGTCTCCGCTGCAAAAACATAAATAAAGCAACATGAGTACAAAGGTACTCAGCAAGACTTACATCAGATCCTATCATACATGCATTTGTATCAAGAGGGTAATGTGGGGTTTAGTTGCAGCAAGCCAGCTTTGACTCTGTGGCTATCCTATTCTACGACTACCAGAAACTTTTGAGGTGAAACAACGAACACGAGTCCACTAATCACCATACAATACACTACTATGGATTCATCCGCGTCTCCCTACGAGAAGGCCATCCATAGCACTCACACTTGTCTTGAGCATTTTATAGTATCCACTTCAAGTTGTCTATGTACCATGTAAGCATCCAAGAAGTCCATAACCGCGGACCCGGCTATTCGAATAGATCATGTTAACCCTGCAGGGGTGTACTTCTTCACACACGCTCTCGCCACTTACCGCCATGTACACGTCATGTACCTCGGCAACCTTCAAGCGGAAGCCTGGCGAGGGTGTCGGCCATGACCTGACTAACCACACAAGACTCTAGTCCAGGTTTATCGCCTATTCGGGTTCCATCCGCAAGGAGATCCGGCCGGGGTGTCGCTCACGGCCCCAAACGATGTGAGCAGGGTTCCCGAGCCCACCAACCGGGTGCCACTCGGTACACCGTGCCACATGTGCCTAGTCTGTCCCAAGCCCACCCTGCCGGGTGTCACTTGGTAGAAAAATAGCACTACCTACAAACACCAGAAACTAGTTGCGACTCCTGGACAGAGACCAAGTTGGTTAATAAGTCGAGAGGGGCACTTAAGCATTCCAATGTGTGGTAGTATCGAGTCATTGGACAACATACATAGAACTCAGTGCTTAAGGACGGTTCCAGCGAGACAACCCACCATGTACTCCTACATGGCCTCTCACCGCTACCTTTACCAAATCGTGTTCACACACTTCACTCTCAGCATCAGAACATATCGTGACACTCCAATTCATTCCCAATGAATCAGACCTGACACAACTCTAAGCAATAGCAGGCATAGCATGGTAGGAACACATCAGTGGCTTCAATCAACTCCTACACATGCTAGTGGGTTTCAACTATTTACTGTGGCAATGACAGGTCATGCAGAGGAATGGGTTCAACTACCGCAACACAAAGTAGCAGATGAATCGTTGTTGTCCTAATGCAATAACTGAGAGCAGGAGCGAGAGAGTAGGGTTTTATCGAAATGAACAAGGGGGTTGCTTGCCTGGTAAATCAACAAGGGAGGCACTGCTTCACAGACAGGTACTCTGGAACGACTCCGGAGTAGGACCTATCGAGAAGGAACGGTGCCGGCAATCAATACACAATCATATGCAACAATATGATGCATGAACATGGCATGTAGATGTGATGCTGTTGAGCTAATGCAACTAGTGTTCAATTGGTTTGAAGTCCATTTGAAGCAAAGGTTCAAATGCATTTCTAAATTAGGTCTCTTATATATGCCATAATGTGTTTTCCCATATTCAGCATGTATAAGTTGGTTTTTCATGCATGAAACTAGTACAGATGGAAAGGTTGCATTTTTCTGATAATTTTTCATATATAAATTATTTTAATCTGAGCTACGGTTGAATTGATATGAATTTTTGAGGTTTAAAACAATTTCTGGAATTTCCTGATTTAATTAAATCCAGAATTTATATACTGCGCCAGCATGACGTCAGCACGACGTCAGCGGGTCAACGCGGCTGTCCAGGGTCAAACCTGACGTGTGGGACCCACACGTCAGTGACACTGGGGTTAACAGGGGTTAATTTAATTTAATTAAAAGGTTAGGGGGGGTCGGGCCCACTGGTCAGTGTCAGGATTAATTAACAGAGTTGATTAAATTTAAACTAATCCTAAACTAGAATTAGTCAGGGCCGGGCCCACATGTCATTGACACAGGGGAGGTCAAACCCCCTGGTCAACCGGGGCTAATGCGCCGGCGTTTAGCCGCCGGCGACAGCAAACGCGGCGGAGGGGCTCGGGATCGCCGCTCCGGCGACCATTCGGGCGGCGGAGACCACCCACGCGAAGCCCAGACTCGCGCGCGTCTAGGGGTTCATGCGGGAGGCTGCGGGGGCGGCGGAGCTCGCCGGAGCGGAGCTCGGGGCGGCGGCCGGAGTTCGGGATAGCGCGGGCGTGGGGCTGCAGCTCGCGTTCGAGCGAACGGAGGGCACAGGCGGTAGCTACGAGGCAGCAGGAGCACATCGAGCTATCTACGCGAGGCGGAGGTGCTCGGGGGCACGGAGCTCGCCGGCCATGGCGGACGGCGGCTTCAGGCGCTCGCAGGGCAGCGGCTACAGGGCACGCGAGAGAGAGAGAGGTGAGGGGAAAAGAAGAGGGGCTCACGGCGGACTCGCAGAGCAGGCCGGTGTGCTCGGGGACGTCCTGCGTCCGGCGAATCGACGGCGATGGCGGCGAGGTCGATCTCCGGCGTCGGTGGTGAAGAAGACAACGGCGTCGGCGATGGAGCGCGTCCGGAGGTGCGTGGCTTGACGAGGAGGTAGAGGGGGTCGAGGCGGAGCTGGGAAGCGTCTCAGGGAGGCGAGGGGAGGCCGGTGGCCGTGGTGGTTCTCGTCGGCGGCGGCGGCCGCGTTCGGTGGAAGTGAGGGGGAGCTAGAGGAAGGGATAAGCATGGGGGGGGGAGGAGGAATGAGAGGGCCTGGGGTGCGTGGCCGTCTCCGTGGCATTGGGAGGAAGTCCGGGGAAGCAGGAGGTGGCCAGCAGGGGGGGAGGTGGCGCGCGCGCGTGCCGGCGAGCGTCGGGCACACGCCCTCGTCCTTCTGTCTGAGGAGGGAGACGACAGAAGGCAGCGGGGAGGTGGGCTGGCCGCCAGCTGGAGATGGGCCAGGTAAGTGGCCCAGGTAAGTCTCTCTCCCCTTTTTTGTTTTCTTTTCTAATTTTCTGACATTTGTTTGATTTAATAAATATATTAAATCATTTAATTTTATTATGCCAATTTTTGTAGGGGCTAATGGTATTATTCCAGAGCTCTTTTATAATTGGCATAATTTTTGGACCATATTTCATATATATAGAAATATCTTTCCAATGCAAATATTTATCGAATTAATCCAAATGGCCAAAATAAATGTCCATGAGCTCCTAAAAATATTGTTTTGATTTTTATCTCTATCCAATATTTTCAGAGGGCAACATGAGCATTTTCTTGGACCCTTTTGGAGAAATTTTTATTTGGGTCATTTTCAAAAAAATGATTCTGAGGTTTCCATCAATCCTCATTTCAAATTTAAATGAAATTTAAATATGATGCACAAATAGCTAGCTAGTCTAAGTCATACCAGACTAGGGATGTGACAACTCGCCCCCACTTGAAAGAATCTCGTCTCGAGATTCAGGGGTCGACGGAAAGAAAGCGGGGTACTCCAGTCGAAGACGATCTTCTCGCTCCCAGGTAGCCTCTCTCTCGGAATGATGAGACCACTGAACTTTGAGAAACTTGATGTTCTGACGTCGGGTAACACGCTCTGCTTGATCAAGAATGCGAACCGGGTACTCTCGGTATGTGAGGTTATCTTGGAGATCAAGCGTTTCATGGTCCACTCCGCGGATGGGATCCGAGAAGCAACGCCTGAGTTGAGAGACGTGGAAGACATCATGAACTCGAGAAAGATGTGGGGGTAGTTCCAACTGGTAGGCAACCTCTCCTCGTTTAGCGAGAATACGAAAAGGACCAATGTAACGAGGAGCCAACTTGCCCTTGATACCGAAACGATGGGTACCCTTCAAAGGAGTAACCCGAAGGTAAGCTTGGTCGCCAATTTCATAAGTCATATCCTTATGATGACGATCGTACTGGCTCTTCTGACGAGACTGGGCTGTTTTCAAATTCTCACGAATGATGCGAACTTGCTCTTCCTCGTTCTTCAAGTAAATAAGAATATCATCGAGGTAAACCACGACGAACTTATCTAAGTACTCCATGAAGATCGAGTTCATCAAGCGGGAGAATGTGGCTGGGGCGTTGGTTAGGCTGAAGGACATGACGGTGTACTCGTACTGACCATAACGAGTGACAAAAGCTGTCTTGGGAATGTCCCCGTTTCTGATCTTGATTTGATGGTAGCCTAACCTTAAATCCATCTTGGAAAAGACTGAGGATCCAGCGAGCTGATCATACAGGTCATTGATCCTGGGAAGCGGATACTTGTTCTTTATCGTGACCAAATTAACGGGACGATAATCTACAACCATCCGGTCCGTACCGTCTTTCTTCTTGACGAAGAGGACGGGGCAAGCCCAAGGAGAAGAGCTAGGACGGATGAAACCCTTTTGCAAGGACTCATCGAGTTGTTTCTTAAGCTCGGCTAATTCTAGGGGTGCCATCTTGTAAGGTCTCCGGGAGATTGGAGCAGTTCCTGGGATAAGATCTATGACGAACTCTACATCTCTGTCAGGCGGAACACCTGGTAGTTCCTCTGGAAAGACATCCGGAAAGTCACGGACTACTGGGATATCTTCAAGGTCTGGAAGAGGGCTGACATTAAGGGAATAGAGCTGACGCTTTGCAACTCTAGTGGAGACAATGGCTATCTTGCCAGATGGGTGTGTGAGCTGAACAGACCTGGTGAAACAATCAATCTTGGCATGATGAGCTGTCATCCAGTCCATACCCAAGATGATGTTAATATCCGAAGACTTGAGAGATATCAAGGAGGCAAGGAATGCAAGTCTGTCCACAAGGATTTCATTGCCATAACTTATCCTAGAAGTTTGCCATTTGGATCCAGGAGTTTGAATAAGTAGTGGAGAGGGCATATCACAAAATGACATGTCGTGCAAGCGGGCATAGCTTTCAGAAATGAAGGAATGAGACGCTCCAGTATCGAACAAAACCGATGCTGGATGACAGTTGACAAGGAGTGTTCCAAGAACGACATCTGGATCATCATGAGCGGCTTTAGCTGAGACGTGATGCACACGTCCATGTTCAGTGGGAGCTGACTTGGCACTGGCCATCTTGCGTGATGGCTTACCATGGACAATAGACTTCTCGGGCTGGGGTGGAGCATAACTAGTCTGAGAGCAGTCACGTGCATAGTGTCCTGGCTTCCCGCATGTGAAGCAAGTCCCTGAGGTTGGACGTGGACCCGCACTGACAAACGGTCTACCAGTAGGCCCGGGTGGAACATACGATTGAGCTGGAGAAGGCACCACATAGGATGGCCTCGGTGCATATCCGGAAGGAAGAGCGGAGTTTGGAACCCAAATCCGGCGCTTCTGGGAGCTAGATCCAGAGGAGGATCCCAAATCACGGGTGTGCTTACGAGACTCCTCGTAAGTGAGCTGAGCTGTCTCTGCATTAATGGCCTTGTTCACAAGGGCTTGGAATGTACCACAATGATGCAGATGGAGATCACGACGCAACTTGGGGTTGAGACCCTTCCGGAACCTAGCCTGCTTCTTGGCGTCCGTGGACACCTCTTCTGTAGCATAGCGGGCGAGGTTCTCAAACTCTCGGCTGTAAGCATCAACAGCCATTTTATCCTGGGTGAAGCTACAGAACTCTTCTCTCTTGCGATCAAGGAGGGCCTGGGGAATGTGATGCTCGCGAAAAGCCTCAACGAAATCCCTCCAGGTGGAAGTCTGGCCAGCTGGAAGCATAGCCTCATAGTTCTGCCACCAAAGACTAGCAGGACCTTCCAGGTGGTGTGCAGCATAGGTGACCTTGTCACTTTCGGCTACGCTCGCGGAATGCAGCTTATGAGTGATGCTACGGAGCCAGTCATCTGCATCGAGTGGCCCGATGGAATGATGGAAGGTAGGTGGGTGCAAGCGAATGAAGTCATGAATGGTCACAGGCTTATTGGACTGATGTGCGGTGTTCTCCTCGATACGTGCCAACAAGCGGTTGGACTCACGCTTGTTCCTCTCCATCTCTAGCATGAACTCTGTCAACGAAGGCTGATCAGGAGGATCCTCATCCCTACCATATCCATGGTTCTGGCTACGAGCAACGGAACTTCGCTTAGCCGATGACATCCTGAGAAACGAACCAAGGACAGAATCAGCATCAACTATGGACTGTAGAATGTAGGACAAGGAGTTAGTATCACTCGAACTCCTAGGGCAATTCCGGCAGCATAACGGCAGTAAAATGCTCAGAATGAGACATCATACTAAAAATGGGGTAGTACAACAACTCAACATCACCACTCAAGGTTCTGGGATAGTACTAAACAGACTACACCGGAAATACTCAAAACTGGGTATGACTCTGATCAACCAGTCCTATGGGACTATGGAGTAGTAACACGTGATCCTGATAGACGGAAGAGAAGCCTAGTTCCTTAATCCCGTCGGAAAGATAGGATGACTCAGATCAGAAGGCCATGAGGTATAAGGAGTAAAAGAGCCTTACGTTCCTTCCCACAATCAATTCCCTTACATAACTAAAGAATTTCTAGACTCAACTTCGACCAGTATGGCTTGGTAATCCTACAGGCAGTCAGGCTCTGATACCAAAGCTGTCAGGACCCCGACTCGATGCCACATCGATCTAGCATGTAACACCTCATATCGCTTTGCGACCTCACGCACGGTATCCCCACGGGTGTCGCCTTACCTTTGCCCGGGACCGTTTGCGCATTTTGGCACACGTATATGATGGTGTCGCTAGCATCCATATGATAAAGAGCCCGGGCTGACATGGCTAGTCGTAAACCCAAAGTGGCACTAACTTACAGGGACAGGCATTCATGACCCAGCATCGAACGTGTCGGTCATCAGCGAGTGAATCTAGGCTGTAGCACTGGGCTAACAGGACTCCGGTGAACCGGGCTGTAGCGGGCTAGCAGGACTCCGGTATTCATCGCGTGACATTTCCCCGAAGGGACAGACACAGGATCGAAGAAGGACACATGCCGGCCTGCCTAAGTGTTCCGGAGCAGTAGCAAGCTACCAGGGCTCAGTGGAAGCACTAGGAGACATTTCCCGGTAAGAGAGGCTACTAAGAATAAACAACTAGATAGTCAGATCCCACACATAGCAATACACATTACACGTACGCATAACATGCAAGTATGTGCTGTACAACATGGCATCACAGCATAACTCAACAACTCATATAGATAAAGGCTCAGAAGAGCCGTCATAGCAATTATTGCAAACAGGGGTCACAAGACCCATCATACAGAGCATACAAGCAACAAGCGGAAGCATTACATGTCTGGGTACAGACATCTATAAATGAAAAAGGCTGAAGAGCCTGACTATCTACAACATCCGATCAAGATCGTAGCTGAGGTACTAGCTACTAGTCGAAGTCCATGAGAACCCTAGTAAGACCGAAGTCTCCGCTGCAAAAACATAAATAAAGCAACATGAGTACAAGGTACTCAGCAAGACTTACATCAGATCCTATCATACATGCATTTGTATCAAGAGGGTAATGTGGGGTTTAGTTGCAGCAAGCCAGCTTTGACTCTGTGGCTATCCTATTCTACGACTACCAGAAACTCTTGAGGTGAAACAACGAACACGAGTCCACTAATCACCATACAATACACTACTATGGATTCATCCCCGTCTCCCTACGAGAAGGCCATCCATAGCACTCACACTTGTCTTGAGCATTTTAGAGTATCCACTTCAAGTTGTCTATGTACCATGTAAGCATCCAAGAAGTCCATAACCGCGGACCCGGCTATTCGAATAGATCATGTTAACCCTGCAGGGGTGTACTTCTTCACACACGCTCTCGCCACTTACCGCCATGTACACGTCATGTATCTCGGCAACCTTCAAGCGGAAGCCTGGCGAGGGTGTCGGCCATGACCTGACTAACCACACAAGACTCTAGTCCAGGTTTATCGCCTATTCGGGTTCCATCCGCAAGGAGATCTGGCCGGGGTGTCGCTCACGGCCCCAAACGATGTGAGCAGGGTTCCCAAGCCCACCAACCGGGTGCCACTCGGTACACCGTGCCACGTGTGCCTAGTCTGTCCCAAGCCCACCCTGCCGGGTGTCACTTGGTAGAAAAATAGCACTACCTACAAACACCAGAAACTAGTTGCGACTCCTGGACAGAGACCAAGTTGGTTAATAAGTCGAGAGGGGCACTTAAGCATTCCAATGTGTGGTAGTATCGAGTCATTGGACAACATACATAGAACTCAGTGCTTAAGGACGGTTCCAGCGAGACAACCCACCATGTACTCCTACATGGCCTCTCACCGCTACCTTTACCAAATCGTGTTCACACACTTCACTCTCAGCATCAGAACATATCGTGACACTCCAATTCATTCCCAATGAATCAGACCTGACACAACTCTAAGCAATAGCAGGCATAGCATGGTAGGAACACATCAGTGGCTTCAATCAACTCCTACACATGCTAGTGGGTTTCAACTATTTACTGTGGCAATGACAGGTCATGCAGAGGAATGGGTTCAACTACCGCAACACAAAGTAGCAGATGAATCGTTGTTGTCCTAATGCAATAACTGAGAGCAGGAGCGAGAGAGTAGGGTTTTATCGAAATGAACAAGGGGGTTGCTTGCCTGGTAAATCAACAAGGGAGGCACTGCTTCACAGACAGGTACTCTGGAACGACTCCGGAGTAGGACCTATCGAGAAGGAACGGTGCCGGCAATCAATACACAATCATATGCAACAATATGATGCATGAACATGGCATGTAGATGTGATGCTGTTGAGCTAATGCAACTAGTGTTCAATTGGTTTGAAGTCCATTTGAAGCAAAGGTTCAAATGCATTTCTAAATTAGGTCTCTTATATATGCCATAATGTGTTTTCCCATATTCAGCATGTATAAGTTGGTTTTTCATGCATGAAACTAGTACAGATGGAAAGGTTGCATTTTTCTGATAATTTTTCATATATAAATTATTTTAATCTGAGCTACGGTTGAATTGATATGAATTTTTGAGGTTTAAAACAATTTCTGGAATTTCCTGATTTAATTAAATCCAGAATTTATATACTGCGCCAGCATGACGTCAGCACGACGTCAGCGGGTCAACGCGGCTGTCCAGGGTCAAACCTGACGTGTGGGACCCACACGTCAGTGACACTGGGGTTAACAGGGGTTAATTTAATTTAATTAAAAGGTTAGGGGGGGTCGGGCCCACTGGTCAGTGTCAGGATTAATTAACAGAGTTGATTAAATTTAAACTAATCCTAAACTAGAATTAGTCAGGGCCGGGCCCACATGTCATTGACACAGGGGAGGTCAAACCCCCTGGTCAACCGGGGCTAATGCGCCGGCGTTTAGCCGCCGGCGACAGCAAACGCGGCGGAGGGGCTCGGGATCGCCGCTCCGGCGACCATTCGGGCGGCGGAGACCACCCACGCGAAGCCCAGACTCGCGCGCGTCTAGGGGTTCATGCGGGAGGCTGCGGGGGCGGCGGAGCTCGCCGGAGCGGAGCTCGGGGCGGCGGCCGGAGTTCGGGATAGCGCGGGCGTGGGGCTGCAGCTCGCGTTCGAGCGAACGGAGGGCACAGGCGGTAGCTACGAGGCAGCAGGAGCACATCGAGCTATCTACGCGAGGCGGAGGTGCTCGGGGGCACGGAGCTCGCCGGCCATGGCGGACGGCGGCTTCGAGCGCTCGCGGGGCAGCGGCTACAGGGCACGCGCGAGAGAGAGAGGTGAGGGGAAAAGAAGAGGGGCTCACGGCGGACTCGCAGAGCAGGCCGGTGTGCTCGGGGACGTCCTGCGTCCGGCGAATCGACGGCGATGGCGGCGAGGTCGATCTCCGGCGTCGGTGGTGAAGAAGACAACGGCGTCGGCGATGGAGCGCGTCCGGAGGTGCGTGGCTTGACGAGGAGGTAGAGGGGGTCGAGGCGGAGCTGGGAAGCGTCTCAGGGAGGCGAGGGGAGGCCGGTGGCCATGGTGGTTCTCGTCGGCGGCGGCGGCCGCGTTCGGTGGAAGTGAGGGGGAGCTAGAGGAAGGGATAAGCATGGGGGGAGGAGGAATGAGAGGGCCTGGGGTGCGTGGCCGTCTCCGTGGCATTGGGAGGAAGTCCGGGGAAGCAGGAGGTGGCCAGCAGGGGGGGAGGTGGCGCGCGCGCGTGCCGGCGAGCGTCGGGCACACGCCCTCGTCCTTCTGTCCGAGGAGGGAGACGACAGAAGGCAGCGGGGAGGTGGGCTGGCCGCCAGCTGGAGATGGGCCAGGTAAGTGGCCCAGGTAAGTCTCTCTCCCCTTTTCTGTTTTCTTTTCTAATTTTCTGACATTTGTTTGATTTAATAAATATATTAAATCATTTAATTTTATTATGCCAATTTTTGTAGGGGCTAATGGTATTATTCCAGAGCTCTTTTATAATTGGCATAATTTTTGGACCATATTTCATATATATAGAAATATCTTTCCAATGCAAATATTTATCGAATTAATCCAAATGGCCAAAATAAATGTCCATGAGCTCCTAAAAATATTGTTTTGATTTTTATCTCTATCCAATATTTTCAGAGGGCAACATGAGCATTTTCTTGGACCCTTTTGGAGAAATTTTTATTTGGGTCATTTTCAAAAAAATGATTCTGAGGTTTCCATCAATCCTCATTTCAAATTTAAATGAAATTTAAATATGATGCACAAATAGCTAGCTAGTCTAAGTCATACCAGACTAGGGATGTGACATTTCTTTTCTATTAATTTATTATTTTAATATTTTTCTTTGTTGTTCAGTTTTATTAGGACAAATACTTTTATTGTTTAGTGTGTTAATCTTCATAGTTTTCTTTATAGTTTCTTTGGACTTTTCTTCAGATTTTTATTTGGTTTTCTTATGGATTTCTTTATTGCTTTTATTGGTTGATTGTTATTTTTGATTGCTAGAACGCTTGCTAGTATGTTTGCTTATGTGAATATATTGTTTGACTAAATAGATTTTCATCGGAGAGTGACGAATAGTATCAAGTTATTTCTGAGAGTATTATAATCTTCATCAACTATACCAGGCAAGTTCTCTTTGACCATATTATTTTCATACCTATGTTTTTATTGCATCTAGTGTCACCTTTCTCAACACTCCTCCAGTAGTTATATTGAGCTTGAAAACTTGAGGTAGTGATATGTCCACTTTGCATCATGCTTTTATATCGATATTTATTGCATTATGGGCTGTTATTACACGTTATGTCACAATACTTATGGTTATTCTCTCTTATTTTACAAGGTTTAACATAAAGAGGGAGAATGCCGGCAGCTGGGATTCTGGGCTGGAAAAGGAGCAAATATTGGAGACCTATTCTGCATAGCTCCAAATGTCCTGAAACTCCACGAAAGTCATTTTTGGAATTAATGATAATTATTGAGCGAAAGAAGTACCAGAGGGGGCCCACACCCTGGCCACGAAGGTGGGGGCGCGCCCACCCTTATAGGGTGTGCCCCCTGCCTCGTGGCCCCCCTGGTGGCCCTCCGGTGCCCATCTTCTGCTATATGAAGTCTTTTACCCTAGAAAAAAAATCAAAAGCAAGCTTATGGGACGAAATTCCGCCGCCACAAGGCGGAACCTTGGCGGAACCAATCTAGGGTTCCGGCGGAGCTGTTCTGCCAGGGAAACTTCCCTCTGGGAGGGGGAAATCATCACCATCATCATCACCAACGATCCTCTCATCGGGAGGGGGTCAATCTCCATCAACATCTTCACCAGCACCATCTCCTGTCAAACCCTAGTTCATCTCTTGTATCCAATCTTTGTACTAAAACCTTAGATTGGTACCTGTGGGTTGCTAGTAGTGTTGATTACTCCTTGTAGTTGATGCTAGTTGGTTTACTTGGTGGAAGATCATATGTTCAGATCCTTAATGCATATTAATACCCCTCTGATTGTGAACATGAATATGCTTTCTGAGTAGTTACGTTTGTTCCTGAGGACATGGGTGAAGTCTTGCTATTAGTAGTCATGTGAATTTGGTATCCGTTCGATATTTTGATGAGATGTATGTTGTCTCTCCTCTAGTGGTGTTATGTGAACGTCGACTACATGATACTTCACCATTATTTGGGCATAGAGGAAGGCATTGGGAAGTAATAAGTAGATGATGGGTTGCTAGAGTGACAGAAGCTTAAACCCTAATTTATGCATTGCTTCGTAAGGGGCTGATTTGGATCCACTAGTTTCTTGCTTCGGTTAGGTTTACATTAATACTTCTTTTGTAGTTGTGGATGCTTGCAATAGGGGTTAATCATAAGTGGGATGCTTGTCCAAGAAAGGGCAGTACCCAAGTACCGGTCCACCCACATATCAAATTATCAAAGTAGTGAACGCGAATCATATGAGCGTGATGAAAACTAGCTTGACGATAATTCCCATGTGTCCTCGGGAGCGCTTTTCTCATTATAAGGACTTATCCAGGCTTGTCCTTTGCTAAAAAAGGATTGGGCCAGCTTGCTGCACCTTATTTACTTTCATTTCTTGTTACCCGTTACAAATTATCTTATCACAAAACTATCTGTTACCTACAATTTCAGTGCTTGCAGAGAATACCTTACTGAAAACCGCTTGTCATTTCCTTCTGCTCCTCGTTGGGTTCGACACTCTTACTTATCGAAAGGACTATGATAGATCCCCTACACTTGTGGGTCATCAAGACTCTTTTCTGGCGCCATTGCCGGGGTGTGAAGCGCCTTTGGTGAGTGGAACTTGGTAAGGAAACATTTATATAGTGTGCTGAAATTTACTGTGACTTGTTACTATGGAAACTAATCCTTTGAGGGGCTTGTTCAAGGTATCTTCACCCCGACCAGTAGAGCAAAGAGTTGCTCCTCAACCTACTAAACCTAATGAAAATGTTTACTTTGAAATTCCTTCGGGTATGATAGAGAAACTGCTAGCTAATCCCTTTGCAGGAGATGGAACATTGCATCCCGATTTACTCCTTATCTATGTGGATGAAGTTTGTGGATTATTTAAGCTTGCAGGTATGCCCGATGATGTTGTTAGGAAGAAGGTCTTCCCTTTATCTTTGAAGGGAGCTGCATTGACATGGTATATGCTATGTGATGATATGGGATCTTGGGACTATAAATGATTGAAATTGGAATTTCACCAGAAGTTTTATCCTATGCATCTTGTTCATCGTGATCGTAATTATATATATAATTTTTGGCCTCGCGAAGGAGAAATCATTGCTCAAGATTGGGGGAGGCTTAAGTCAATGTTATATTCATGCCCTAATTATGAGCTCTCAAGAGAAATGATTATTCAAAATTTTTATGCTCGGCTTTCTCCCAATGATCGCACCATGCTCGATACTTCTTGTGTTGGCTCTTATATGATGAAGACTATTGAATTCAAGTGGGATTTATTGGAAAGAATTAAATGCAACTCTGAAGATTGGGATTCCGACGATGGTAAGGAGTCAGGTATGACACCTAAGTTTGATTGTGTTAAATATTTTATGGATACCGATGCTTTTCGTGGGTTTAGCACTAAATATGGACTTGACTCTAAGATAGTAGCTTCTTCCTGTGAATCATTTGCTACCCATGTTGATCTCCCTAAGGAGAAGTGGTTTAAATATAATCCTCCCACTGAAGTAAAAGTAGTTGCACCTGTTATAGTTGAAGAAAAGACTATCACTTATAATGATCCTATCGTTCCTACTACTTAAGTTGAGAAACCACCTTTCCCTGTTAGGATAAAGGATCACGCTAAAGCTTCAACTGTGGTTCATAAGAGAAATACTAGAACATATACACCACCTGAGAAAATTAAAGTTGAACCTAGTATTGCTATGGTTATAGATCTCTTGGCTGATAATATTGATGGGCATGTTATTTATTTCTATGATGAAGCTGCTAATATTGCTAGACCCGATGCTAAGAAACATAGACCTGTTGTAGGCATGCCTGTTATTTCTGTTAAAATAGGAGATCATTGTTATCATGGCTTATGTGATATGGGTGCTAGTGCTAGTGCAATACCTTTTTCCTTATATGAAGAAATTATGCATGATATTGCACCTACTGAGTTAGAAGAGATTGATGTTACAATTAAGCTTGCCAATAGAGATACTATTTCACCATTTGGGATTGTTAGAGATGTCGAAGTCTTGTGTGGGAAAGTTAAATATCCTGCTAATTTTCTTGTTCTTGGTTCCCCACAAGATAGCTTTTGTCCCATTATATTTGGTAGACCCTTCTTGAATACTGTTAATGCTAAGATTGATTGTGAAAAGGATGTTGTTACAATTGGCTTGGGGGATATGAAACATGAGTTTAATTTTGCTAACTTTCGTAGACAACCCCATGATAAAGAATTGCCTAGTAAGGATGAAATTATTGGTCTTGCTTCTATTGCCGTGCCTCCTACTGATCCTTTAGAACAATATTTGCTAGACCATGAAAATGATATGTTTATGAATGAAAGAAGGGAAATAGATGAAGTATGATTTAAACAGGGTCCTATTTTGAAACACAATTTACCTGTTGAAATCCTAGGGGATCCTCCACCACCCAAGGGTGATCCCGTTTTTGAGCTTAAACCATTACCCGATACTCTTAAATATGCTTATCTTGATGAAAAGAAGATATATCCTGTTATTATTAGTGCTAATCTTTCAGAGCAAGAAGAGGAAAGATTATTGAAAACTCTGAAGAAGCACCGTGCTGCTATTGGATAAACTCTTGATGATCTTAACGGCATTAGTCCCACTCTATGCCAACACAAAATAAAATTGGATGAAGACGCTAAACTAGTTAGAGATCATCAACGACGGTTAAATCCTAATATGAAAGAAGTGGTAAGAAAGGAAATACTGAAGCTCCTTGAGGCAGGTATAATTTATCCCGTTGCTGATAGTGAGTGGGTAAGTCCTGTCCATTGTGTCCCTAAGAAGGGAGGTATTACTGTAGTCCCTAATCATAAATATGAATTGATCCCACAAAGAATTATTACATGTTATAGGATGGTAATTGATTTCCGTAAATTAAATAAAGCTACTAAGAAGGATCATTACCCTTTACCTTTTGTTGATCAAATGCTAGAAAGACTATCCAAACATACACATTTTTACTTTCTAGATGGTTATTCTGGTTTCTCTCAAATACCTATGTCAGCGGACGATCAAGCAAAGACTACTTTTACTTGCCCTTTCAGTACTTTTCCTTATAGACGTATGCCTTTTGGTTTATGTAATGCACCTGCTACCTTTCAAAGATGCATGATGGCTATATTCTCTGACTTTTGTGAAAAGATTTGTGAGGTATTCATGGATGATTTCTCCATTTATGGATCCTCATTTGATGATTGCTTGAGCAACCTTGATCGAGTTTTGCAGAGATGCGAAGATACTAGTCTTGTTTTGAATTGGGAGAAGTGCCACTTTATGGTTAATGAAGGCATTGTCTTGGGGCATAAAATTTCTGAAAGAGGCATTGAAGTTGATAAAGCTAAAGTTGATGCTATTGAAAATATGCCATGTCCCAAGGAAATCAAAGGTATAAGAAGTTTCCTTGGTCATGCCGGTTTTTATAGGAGGTTTGTCGGTGTACTAGAATAGGGGTACCCTAGTACCCCGAACTTGTGCACAGGCAGTTGCAGCACCCTGCAGCAAGGCTTACCGGGAGAACACCAAGATCCTCCGTGGTTCCCTTGGAGCCATTCAAGAACAAAGTATTTAAGCTCAGGAGACAAGGCCCCGGCAAGAGGAGCTTGCTGGGAAGGCCAACCAAGGCACTCCAGGGAACTTGCCGCGACGCGCCACGCGCTCCGGCAAGGCAACAAGGCCCCGGCAAGAGGAGCTTGCCGGGAAGACCAACCAAGGTACCTCGAGGCCCGGTGAGCGACAAGCTTCCGGACCCGACAAGATAACAGCAGCGGCAAGGCGCTTGCCGCGGCAGGCGGCCACTCTATGCCCACGCTCCAGCGCATCCACCAACGTGTCGCCTTGGGGGCCTCTCTAGGCACGCGTGGCGGGAGGCTGTGCAGCCAGTGGTGCGCAGTGGCATGCGAAGCTGACAAGATCGCCATCGTGGCGAACGGTGGCGCCCCTAACGGTCCTTTTCTGCACTGTTTGGGCGACTCAGACGGGCATTTAATGCCCTTGTCCCCTGCCGTCAGGGTTAGGTAGGGTGCACTGTACGAGTAACTATACCAACCACCTCACCTTTTACATTTGTACCCTTCTCTGCGTTGCCACCTGTCGGTGACCCCTTTAGCGTATAAAAGGAGGCCCATGCGCAACGTAGGGAGGTTCGACTGGTTCGGAACCCAGAAAAACACTATGCTCTCTCTCTGGAGCAAGAACACAAGATAATCAAACAAGCAATAGTAGGAGTGTTATCTCTCCAGAGAGCTCTGAAGCTGGGTAAACTGCTCGTGTGTTTCACCTCGATCTGCTCTTCGTGTGATCTTCGCCCCCGCCGAACTGAAAGGGGCTCGGTCCGCCGGCCCCATAGGTGTTCGTGGATCAGTTTCCCCGACATCTTTGGCGCGCCAGGTAGGGGCGGCGTCGAGATTGTGTGAACCTGATCCGGCATTCACACGAGCTAGATCTTCATTCCCTTCATCAACATGCCACCGAAGAAGAAGACTTCGGCGGCAGCCGCTCCGTCCACGTCACTTCCGCCACCGTTGGAGCAAACGGGTGGTGGAATGGACGCCGGCGGAAGAATGGACGTCGACGAGGAAGCTTATGATGCTGCCAGGTCCAAGGACAAGGCTGCACAAACCTCGGCGACTGTACATGTTCCGCGCCACTCTCAGGAGGCGCAAGACCAACAACGTCATAGCACTCGCAGTGCCATACGCATGATAGGCCAAGACCAAGCTGGTGGATCTCGGGGCGCTCAAGACCAGCATGCACGCCAGCGTGCTAGCACGAGCGGGGCACGGTCGCCTGGACGGGATACTGCTCCTTCTAATATAGTTAGAAGTCCGAGCACGTCCCGCTCCTCGCGCCGTCCGCCACTGCCACCCACCACTCCAGCAGAAGCTTTGGCGCGAGCTCAGCTGCTCCTAGATTACCCTCCGACGTCGGACAAGATCGATGAATGGAGGGCCACCATTCAGAGTCTCATCGGCTACGCCAACGGCGACACTCCACGGCGGCCGAGCGCGTCGCCGCCGCGGCAGGGTTGCCGGGCGCGAGCCGGTGGCGACGAAACGGGTGGAGGTGCAACTACCATGCAATCACCACCCCGAAGGCCAAGATCACCGACTCGCCGGATCCACCTCGACAGCGACTCCACCGCATCGTCGGATCCACGAGCTCGTCGCGATCAGCGCCAAGTTCTTCATGATCGACAACAAGAAGACGTTCGAACTCGCATCGAGTGCCGAAGAGAAGCGCGACGTCAATCCGACAAGCGCGCTGGGCCCTCTGTTGACATGCATGCGCCAGGGGAACCAGGCGATCTGCCGTATGCGGTAGGTTGCCCTGCGTTCACTCGTGAGCTGCGGCAAGTCCAGTGGCCCAGCACGAAGAACTTCAAGCCAGACGTACCGGAGAAGTACGACGGCAAGACGCATCCGTCGGAGTTCCTCAGCATCTACACCATTGCGGTGCAGGCTGCCGGGGGACGGGATGACAAGATCCTTGCCAACTACTTCCCGCTGTGCTCAAGCCCAACGTCAGATCCTGGCTCATGCACTTGCCGGACAACTCCATATCCTCTTGGGCTGATCTGTGCCATCAGTTTGTCGGCGCCTTCACAGGCGGACACAGGCCTCATGGCCAGGAGAGTGATCTTCATCTGCTCGCCCAGAAGGAAGGAGAGCCCCTGCGCAAGTACATTCATAGATTCAGCAGTGTGCAGCATAACATCCCAGACGTCCACCCTGCCGCGGTGATCAGCGCGTTCCATCAGAACGTGCGAAACCGCAGGATGCGGGAGGAAATGGCGATGTGCAAGATCAGGGACGTCAATGAGTTATATGCACTGGCCGACAAGTGTGCACGTGCTGAGGAAGGGAGGAGACTCCCCAGAGAGAATGTAGGAGCGGGAGGATCTGACAGTGAAGTTGCCGCCCCGGCAAGGAAAAACCGGCGGCGGAACAACAGGAAGAGGAAAGGCAAAGAGGTGCTAGTTGTTGAGCAGTCCGACAACGGTGGTGGCGCCAAGAAAGCCAAAGCTGGTGACTCCGGCAAGGAGGTTGCCGCGGAGGTGGCGGTCGCCGACAAGCAGGACGGCACCAACAAGCAGTATTGCAAGATCCACCGCACCAAGGGCCATGATCTCCAGAGCTGCAAGAAAGTCGAGCAGCTTGTTGAGCAACAGAAAGCTGAATACGAGCGGCGCGACAAGGAGAAGGCCCAGGAAGGTGCTAGGGGATCCGGCAAGAAACGTCCCGGCCGAGGAGGACGCCGCGGCAAGGCCAAGCAGCGGCAAGGAGACAGACCTCCTCGCGGCCGCGACAAGGATGAAGATGACGACGACGATGAAGACGTGGATGATGAGGAGACTGATGAGCAGGAGTTCCAGAAAGCCACAGAGGTCCTGTGTGTTGACGGTGGTGCTTCTCTGCATACCTTGCACCGTCAGCTCAAGCAGTGGGTGCGGGAAGTTAATGCAGCAGAACCACCCGTCGAGTCACGCAAGCCTCTGAAATGGTCCAGCACGCCCATCATCTTTGATATTGAGGACCACCCTGATCGCATAACTGCGGTCGGGTGCTTGCCGATGTTGGTTTCACCAACAATCCGCAACCTCAAGGTCACTAAGATGCTAGTTGACGGCGGGGCCGGCTTGAACCTGATCTCCTCCGCGGTGCTCCAGAAACTCCAGATCCCTGACAGCGAGCTCGAAGAGACCGGTACATTTCAAGGAATCAACCCGGGAAGGAGCAAGCCGAAGGGAAAGATCACGTTGCCGGTAACATTTGGCAGCGAGCTGAACTTCAGGACTGAGAGGGTCACGTTTGATGTTGCTGACTTTCCATTACATTACAATGGAATCCTTGGCCGTCCGGCACTCGCCAAGTTCATGGCAGCCTCTCACTATGCGTACAACGTACTGAAAATGCCAGGCCCGATAAGTGTCATCTCTGTCCCTGGCGACAAGAAGGATGCTCTTATCTGTGCCGACAAGATCTACCGGGAAGCAGCAGCCGCAGCAGAACGCAAGACCCTTGCCGCTGAAGCTCCCGGGGAGAAGAAGAAGACCAAGTCCGGCAAGAGCTCTGATGCCCACTCCGGCAAGCGCACCTCTTCGGAGTGCCGCGCTACCGTCGAGGACGCACCATCGAGCTCCACCGGCAAGTGTAAGAAGGCAATGGCAGCTCCACCTGAGACCAAGAAGGTGTCCGCCAAGGAGGACGGCACTGGTGGTACCTTCACCATCAGCGCCACTCTTGACCCCAAATAGGGAAGCGCGCTCGTTGCTTTCCTGCGGGCGAATGTCGACGTGTTTGCGTGGCAACCGTCTGATATCCCCGGTGTTCCCAGGAAAGTAATTGAGCACCACCTTGCCGTCTATCCTCATGCGCGGCCCGTCAAGCAGAAAGTCAGGAAACAGGCAGTGGAGCGCCAAGAATTCATCGCAGAAGAAATCAAGAAGTTGGAAGCAGCAGACCTTGTCAAAGGAGTGCTCCATCCCACGTGGTTGGCCAATCCTGTTGTCGTGCGCAAGGCTAACGGGAAATGGAGGCTTTGTATTGACTTCACTGATGTTAATAAAGCTTGTCCCAAAGACCCATTTCCCTTGCCACGCATTGACCAGATTGTTGACTCCACAGCCGGATGTGATTTGCTTTCATTTCTTGATGCATACTCAGGATACCATCAGATCTTCATGGCAGAAGAGGATGAAGATAAAACCGCATTTATCACCCCGTGTGGCACGTATTGTTTCGTACGGATGCCTTTCGGTTTGAAGAATGCTGGTTCAACATTCGCAAGGGTAGTCCACCACGCCTTTGAGCCACAGATGCACAGAAATGTGGAAGCCTACATGGATGACATAGTGGCCAAGAGCAAGAACAGGGCGACCCTGATTCAAGATTTAGACGAGACGTTTGCAAATCTGCGTAAGATCAACCTCAAGCTTAACCCCGAGAAGTGCGTGTTTGGAGTCCCTTCTGGCAAGCTTCTCGGGTTCTTCGTGTCTCAGCGAGGAATTGAAGCCAATCCCGACAAGATCAAGGCCATTGAGCAGATCGAAGCACCAAAGCGCGTCAAGGATGTACGAAGGCTTGCCGGTTGCGTGGCTGCTCTCAGCAGGTTTATCTCTAGATCTGCTGAGCGTGCCCTGCCATTTTTCAAAATTTTGAAAAAGGCAGGTCCAATAAAATGGACTCCGGAGGCGGAGGCTGCGCTATAGGACTTGAAGAGATACCTGTCCTCCACTCCAACACTTGTCGCACCTAAGCCGCAAGAGAAGTTGCTGCTGTATATAGCGGCAACCAATCAAGTGGTTAGTGCTGCGTTAGTGGCGGAGAGGGAGGCAGATGATGAGCCAGCAACCACGGTAGATGCATCCAGCGACAAGCAGGGGGCTTCGCCGACAAGCTCTGGTCCCGACAGAGATGGATCTGCGCAGGAGCATGATAAGATGCAGAAGAGAATGGTGCAGCGTCCAGTTTACTTTGTCAGTTCCCTTCTACAGGGGGCTAGATCAAGGTACTCTGGTGTGCAGAAGTTGCTTTTCGGCCTCCTCATGGCCTCGAGAAAGCTGCGCCATTACTTCCAAGCACATGAGATCACAGTCGTCACTCGCTTTCTGCTGAAGAGGATACTGCAAAATCCAGAAGCGACAGGCAGGATTGTCGAGTGGGTGCTGGAACTGTCAAGCTTTGGCCTCAAGTTTGAGAGCACTTCAACTATCCAAAGCAGAGCATTGGCAGAGTTCATAGCGGAATGGACGCCAACACCAGATGAAGAAATTCCAGAGACGAGCATCCCCATCAAAGAGGCAAGCAAAGAGTGGCTGATGTACTTTGATGGTGCCTTCTCGCTGCAAGGCGCCGGTGCGGGCGTGCTGCTTGTCGCGCCCACCGGAGAGCACCTCAAGTACGTAGTCCAGATGCACTTTCCCAAGGAGCAAGCAACCAACAATACTGCAGAGTATGAAGGATTGCTTGCCGGTCTCAGAATCACAGCAGACCTTGGGATCAAGAAGCTCATTGTTAGGGGTGACTCACAGCTTGTCGTCCGCCAAGTGAACAAGAACTACCAGAGTCCATTGATGGAAGCATATGTTGATGAAGTGAGGAAGCTAGAAGAGCGCTTTGACGGCCTACAAATGGAGCATATCCCAAGAGCTCAGAATGACATTGCTGATGGCCTGTCAAAGTGCGCTGCACTGAAGTTACCTGTGGAACCAGGGATCTTTGTGCTCAAGTTGACTCAACCATCCGTAACACCATCAACTGGACAAAGCAAGAAGAGGAAGTTGGTTTCTGGTGACTACTTTCCGGCAGAGCTCCCCGAAGCCGCCGCCAAGAAAGTCCCCAAGATCAACACCAAGGATGCTGAGGAGCAGTCTGCTCCGGCAAGCCTTATGCTTTGTTCCGTTGAAGCAGACGCTCCCGACAAGTTTTGCTCCGGCAAGCTTGCCAGGGAACATCAAGCTCCGGCAGGGCCGCAAGTCCTTGCCGTAGAAGCGGATGTTCCCGCAGCAGCAGATGTGCCTTTAGTCCTTGTTGTCGAGCCACAAGCTCCAGCATGGGCACAGCAGATTGTCCATTTCCTTCAGACAGGAGAACTTCCCGAAGAGCAAGAAGAAGCGGAAAAAGTAGCCTGGCAGTCAAGTATGTACCAGTTTGTCGATAGCATACTGTACAGAAGAAGACTCAACGGTGTGAAATTGAAGTGTATTTGCCGGGAAGATGGACAAAAGCTGTTGGCAGAGATACATGGAGGCATATGTGGCCACCACATTGGCGCAAGAGCACTTGCCGGCAAAGCTTTCCGGCAAGGTTTCTTTTGGCCGACAGCCCTCCAGGATGCAACTGCACAAGTAACCAAGTGTGAAGCGTGCCAGTTCCACTCCAAACAGATACACCAGCCAGCTCAAGATCTCCAGACGATCCCTTTATCCTGGCCATTTTCGGTCTGGGGGCTCGATATCCTCGGCCCTTTCCCCCGAGCTGTCGGGGGCTTTGAGTACTTGTACGTCGCAATCGACAAGTTCACAAAGTGGCCAGAAGTGCAGCCAGTGAGGAAGGTGACAGCACAGTCAGCAGTCAAGTTCTTCAGGTCAATTGTTTGCCGTTTCAGGATCCCTAACAGGATCATCACCGACAACGACACGCAATTCACGAGCCGCACCTTCATGCAGTACGTCCAAGACTTTGGCGCCAAGGTCTGCTTCGCTTCTGTTGCTCATCCGAGAAGCAACGGTCAAGCAGAGAGGGCAAATGCTGAAGTGCTGCGCGGGCTCAAGACCAGAACTTTCGACAGGCTGGGCAAGTGCGGAAGAAACTGGATCGAGGAGCTGCCGGTGGTTCTTTGGTCGATCAGAACGATGCCAAATCGAGCCACTGGCCAGACGCCTTCCGCTCTAGTCTATGGAGCAGAGGCAGTTCTCCCCACGGAACTCGTATACGGATCGCCTCGAGTGCTCGCTTATGATGAGCTTGAGCAAGAACAGCTGCGACAAGACGACGCGCTGCTCCTTGAGGAAGATCGTCTTCAGGCTGCTGTACGAGCTGCTCGATACCAGCAAGCTTTGCGCCGCTACCATAGCCGCAAAGTTAAGGTCAGAAGCTTCGAGGAAGGCGACCTTGTTCTTCGGCGCGTTCAGTCCGCCAAGAATTCCAACAAGTTGACGCCAAAGTGGGAAGACCCTTATCGTGTGAAACGAGTCACAAGGCCCGGCGCTGTCCGCCTTGAGACCGAAGGTGGCATTCCGGTGAGCAACTCCTGGAACATAGAACATCTTCGAAAGTTTTTCCCGTAAGGCGCGGTTGCCGAAACCCGTTCCGGCAACCACCTTTTGTACAAGTCTTGCCGCTGTTGCATGTAATCCTTTGTACAAAGCCGGGCGCAGATCCCGTGCATAAATAAAACCCCATGTGCTCCGCACAACTTGTCCATTTCATGCATTAGTTTCTTTCTTGCATGCGTCATCTGACACTTTGTGCAGCACCTACATCCGTTAAGCAATAACGAGCCGAAGGGCTCCATATCATTATTTTCTCTTCTATCTTTTTTTCTCAACAAAGGAAAAGAAGGTTCCCTCGCACACAAGTTTGCCGGGGGGAAGGAGAAGATTTTGGTATGGACCAGGCGTCGTTCAAGCAAAGTTTTGCCTTGCCGGGAAGCAAACGACAGAAAAGCTAAGTTGCCAAAGTTTGAGCAATCAGTTTTTAAATTTTTGAGTTATCTTCCTCGAACGACCCTGCTTTGTATGGAAAACCTGTGCGCGGAGGAACCAACTCGTGGCTAGTTGCGCCCTTACTTTGTTTCGAGTCCGCTCAACAACTTAAGTGTGCTGCATCTAGTCGCGACAAGGTTTCTTGTCGGAAGCAGCGCCGCCAGCAGGCTGCTGACGTTCCGCACTCAGCGCTCGCGGCTCGGGTGCCTGCGCCGACAAGTTCCCTAGAAGCGTAGGGTAAAAACATACAAAGGAAGGAATCTAGTAGAGGAAATAACATAGCAATTGATAACCGAAATAAAGTTATATTACAAGATAACTTGTCGCAGCTCTAACAGACTGTTTTTCATAACATGATTAGCAGCGACAAGGGAAAAGAAGAAATGGGCGGCCTAGTCTACGCGATCGCCCTCAACCCTCTTGATCTCGCTCACCTTGTCCACAATGGGTGCGACAAGGGCCTTGAGTGCGTCCTGATCGGCGTCTGGCGGCAAGGACTTGAGGACGTTGGTGAAGCTGAGGCCTGGATTGCGGAAGGCCACCTTCATCAGCACCTTCTGGAGAACCCCAGTGCAGATTCTGCGCAACTCGTCGGCCAGCTGCTTTGGGATCCTCTCCCGAAGCCGCTGGAGTGCCGTCGCCACGCCCTTGAAGAACAGGCTGAGCTTGGCGCTGGGTTGGAGATTCTCGTCAGAGGGATACCCAAAGTCCTCCATCCCCAGCTGCGCAGCTCCTCGTCGATGACTACGGCAATATTCACCAGACCCTCGGTCCAGTGCTCCACAGTATCTCTGAATGAGTTCTGGGTAACTGCAATGCTCTCCAGCAGCGCCTTGTCAGCCTTGACCTTCTCCGACAAGGTCTTCTCCCGCTCCTTGGCATTGTCCAGCGTCTGCATCAGCGTGGCCAGCTCCAACTTCAGGTCTGCATTGGAATCCTTGGCGGCGCTGAGCTCCTTGCCCCTCTCAGCGAGAAGACCTTGTAGCTCACCGTGGGCGGCAACATCCTTCTCACACTCACGCTTGAGCGTGGCAAGCTCCTCGCCGCTCTTCCCGATGTTGGCCTCCAGCCACGCCACCTTCTCCTCCAGCTCTTTCTTGGCGGCCTCTGCGATTGTGGTAGCGTCCTTTGCTTCCTTGAGTGCCCCGCCAAGTGCTTGCTCGCACTCGGCGAGCTCCTCCTCGTAGCTGTCGAGGTTGGCCTTCCGCTGCACCAATTCGCCTTCTCGTGTGGACTGCTTCTCGGCGGCCAGCCTTTGTTCCTCCTCAGCTTCGGCCTTCTCAAGAAGGAAGGCCGTGCGCTCCTCGGCGAGTCGCTCCCGCTCCTGTGCCAGGGACCGGAGAGCTTCTTGATTGTGGCCCCGGAGCTCCTCCGCACGCTTCTCCATATCAACTCCCTCCTACGCGACAAGCGCTTCCCGGGAAGCCAGCTTGGCTTGCCGGGCACGGTAGAGTAACAGCAGCTTCCGCAGCAGCTGCTCCTCCTCAGGCTCACCACTGCTGCTGCTGGGCGCATCGACCAACGACAGTCCAGCGGAGGCGAGCACCTCCTCATCGAAAGTTTCCCCCTCGACCGGCACCCTGGAGCTCGACGCCCAGGGTAGCTTGATGAAGATATCGTCGCCAGCCTTCAAGTAGGCGCCGGGCTGGGGCTCCTCGGAGCCCAGCTCCGCAGCAGCGGTAGAGGGATCGGCGGTTGGCGCAGCGCCTGGCGCTCCTGCGGCCTCAGGGTCGTCAGTGTGATTGCCCGACCCCTCGCCGGCTTCTGCAGCGGTAGCCTTGGCGGCCTCCTCGCCGGCGGTCTCATCAGCACCGGCCCCTTCTTCATTGGCGGCGGCGTCGTCAGTGCTGCCATGCGCGCCTTCCTCGCCGGCGCCCTCTGTCTCCATTGGCTCAGCAGCAGATGGATCTGAAGAACGAAGAAGGGAGAAAAATCAATCAAAAATCCAAGAGAAGAAAATCAGAAGAAGAAGAACCCAAGGGAAAGTTTTTGGAGAAGTGAATTACCTGTGACAAGATCTGCAGTTGCGGTCTCGGCCGCCGCAGGATCGACGGTGCTGCCCCTTGCCGGAGAGTTCTCCCTTGCCAGAGAGCGCTCCCTTGCCGGGGACTCCTCCCTTGGCGGCGTAGTCGAAGCAGATGGCACTTCGGGACCAGCTTCCGGGCGCTCTTGATGTGGCTGCTCTGCTCCTACACAAATCAACAAGCAAGATATTAACAAAGGAAAAAGCACTCATGCACACCTGACAGCAGAAAGCTAACTATGAACTTACGCTGGGGGCTGCGCTGGGGGCTGCTTTGAGGAGTGGTTGCCGGGTCCGTCAAGGTGGTCTCGGACCCACCCCCTGCTGACACGGTGGGGTCATCTTCGATGACAATCACCGCAGCCTTGGCCCTCTACGCCGCTCTCTGGGCCAGCGTCCTGAAAAGAAAGGAGTTCAGATTGAAGCAAGTCAGATACAAGATAAAAACAGCAAGATTGAAGAACTACAAGAGCACCAAAGAAACTTACTCTTCTTCCTCCTAGTCGGAGCTGAGCGCGGAAAGATCGAAGTCCGGCTCCCCTCCGGTGCGGCGAGGCAGAGGAGTAGGATCCCTTGCCCGTTTGGCGGGGGCGGTGGCGGTGGCCCGGGAAGATCCCGCTCCAGTTGCCGCTGCTGCGTGAGGCGCTCCCGCAGCAACATTGCTTGCCGCGGTAGAGCGTGTCGCACGGCTCGGCGGCTGTTGACCCGGCTGCCGCCCCGCTACGTTCGCGGCCCTGCGAAGACGCCTTCTTGGTGGGGCCGGGGGCTCCGCCTGCGGCAAGCTTTGTGAAGGCTCGGGCTCTTCCTCGCCGGCCTCGCTCGGCTCAGCTTCAGAGCCGGCAGGCTCTTCCTCGCCAATGAACTCCGCGCGCTCGGCGAGGTTTGCCGCCTCTGCCGCCTCCGCCTCCTCCACAGTGAACCCTAACACGCCCACGGCAGCTGCGGCCGCAACCTCTTCCGCCCTAGTGGCGATGCGCTGCAGCTCCTCGTCGGTGGTGTCACGGGTGAGGCTCTTCTGCTCGTCAGCGCGGACCGGCACTTCCTCCAAGTTGACGAAGAACGCTTGCACGACGTCATCCGCAGGCTCTTGCCAAGTTGGAACGATTCTATGTGAATCACACAACGACATCATGGCGCAGATCCGGTCAAGCGAAGAATTATTGCACAATGGAACGACGCCCCTCGCCAGTGTGAATGGGTGCTGGGGATCGCGTTTGAACAACTCCAGGAGCATTGCATCCAGCTCCAAGACGGTGAAGTTGTAGTTGAGGCTCGGCCGCAGCCTCATGATGTCCGCCGAGTTCTTGAATTCCCAGGCGGGCCTCCCCCTCTCCTGCAGGGGGGCAATGCGGCGGCAGAGGAAATCTGCGCCTACAGCGCCTACAGTGAGCCCGGCAAGCCTGAGGCGAAGGATCCTAGTAATGGCGATCTTCAGCCTCTCGTCTTCCGGGGCCACGTTGCTCCAGTCATTGCCGTGCACTATTGGAGCTTGGCGCACGGCGGTGAAGGGCTGCGGATTCTCCTCGACGATCCAGCACCACTCCGCTCTCCACTCCTCCCACTTGTTGCGGAGCTCACCCTCCAAGTACGCCTCCTTCTTGCCGACTCTCGAGATCCAGGCGATCCCTCCGGCAAGCGGCTCTCCTCTCTCTACCCAAGGCATGAAGAAGTGGCGGAAAAGGGCAACATTGGGGTGGACTCCGACAAAGTTTTCGCACAAATGTGCGAAAACTGCCATGGTCAGAACGGCGTTGGGGTGAAATCAAGGAGGCGGAGGCCGTAGGTGTTCATGATATCGCAGAAGAACTCCGAGAAGGGCGGGCAGAGCCCGCAATAGAAGAACAACACGAAGAATGGGTACCCGTTTGGAGCCAGTCCCGAAGCAGTGGCCGGGAGTACCCTCATGCACGGATGTGCCCACGTCTCCGTCGCCCAAAAGAGGTAGAAGTACTCCCTCAGCTCCTTCGCGCCGAGCTGGGGGGAGAAGATCGCCCGCTCCTTCCGCAGCGCTGCGAGCCGCTGCGCCTCGGCCGACTTCACGCC
This sequence comes from Triticum aestivum, assembly GCF_018294505.1. Classification (NCBI taxonomy): domain Eukaryota; kingdom Viridiplantae; phylum Streptophyta; class Magnoliopsida; order Poales; family Poaceae; genus Triticum; species Triticum aestivum. The sequence continues at coordinate 167,369,165 of NC_057804.1, forward strand.
CTTTCCCTTGTCGGCTTTCGGAGCCATGGCGGAGGTGGTGGGGGAGGTCGACGGCGTTGGTGATGCTGGTGGCAATGGGGGGCGGAGCGCTGCTCTCTCGGCTTCGAGAAGAAGGGGGGGGGGAGTGGCGGAGGTTCGTGAAGATGGAGTAGTAGCAACCAGCGAGGGGGAACGAACTGCCCCTGTTTCCTCTACTTATAAAGAGGGACGGGGCGGACGTTTCGCCCTTCCGAATAAAGAACCACCCACGATTTCTCCCACGACGCCGCATTCGACGCGTGCCGTTAGGGGAGAGCGCGGTGGATACGGAGCGAGATTCGGCGTGGCCCAGTCCGCGTGTGCCCGTGCCCTGTCTTGGGCCTGGCCCAACAGCGCTCGACACCGTGTCTGGCCCAGGCCCGGGGGCTCCTGTCGGTGTACTAGAATAGGGGTACCCTAGTACCCCGAACTTGTGCACGGGCAGTTGCAGCACCCCGCAGCAAGGCTTGCCGGGCGAACGCCAAGATCCTCCGTGGTTCCCTTGGAGCCATTCAAGAACAAAGTATTTAAGCTCAGGAGACAAGGCCCCGGCAAGAGGAGCTTGCCGGGAAGGCCAACCAAGGCACTCCAAGGAACTTGCCGCGACGCGCCACGCGCTCCGGCAAGGCAACAAGGCCCCGGCAAGAGGAGCTTGCCGGGAAGACCAACCAAGGTACCTCGAGGCCCGGTGAGCGACAAGCTTCCGGACCCGACAAGATAACAGCAGCGGCAAGGTGCTTGCCGCGGCAGGCGGCCACTCTGTGCCCACGCTCCAGCGCATCCACCAACGTGTCGCCCTGGGGGCCTCTCCAGGCGCGCGTGGCGGGAGGCTGTGCAGCAAGCGGTGCGCAGTGGCATGCGAAGCTGACAAGATCGCCATCGTGGCGAACGGTGGCGCCCCTAACGGTCCTTTTCTGCACTGTTTGGGCGACTCAGACGGGCATTTAATGCTCTTGTCCCCTGCCGTCAGGGTTAGGTAGGGTGCACTGTATGAGTAACTGTACCAACCACCTCACCTTTTACATTTGTACCCTTCTCTGCGTTGCCACCTGTCGGTGACCCCTTTAGCGTATAAAAGGAGGCCCATGCGGAACGTAGGGGAGGTTCGACTGGTTCGGAACCCAGAAAAACACTACGCTCTCTCTCTCTGGAGCAAGAACACAAGATAATCAAACAAGCAGCAGTAGGAGTGTTATCTCTCCGGAGAGCTCCGAAGCTGGGTAAACTGCTCGTGTGTTTCGCCTCAATCTGCTCTTCGTGTGATCTCCGCCCCCCGCCGAACCGAAAGGGGCTCGGTCCGTCGGCCCCATAGGTGTTCGTGGATCAGTTTCCCCGACAAGGTTCATTACGGACTTTTCTAAAATCTCTAGGCCTCTGACTAATCTATTACAAAAATATATTCTTTTTGTCTTCGATGATGATTGTGTAGAAGCATTTGAAATACTTAAGAAAGCGTTGATCACTCACCTATTGTTCAGCCACCTGATTGGAATTTACCCTTTGAAATTATGTGTGATGCTAGTGATTATGCTGTAGGTGCTGTTATAGGGCAAAGAGTTGATAAGAAACTAAATGTTATTCAATATGCTAGTAAAACTCTAGACACTGCTCAAAGAAATTATGCTACTACTGACAAAGAATTCTTAGCAGTTGTATTTGCATGTGATAAGTTCAGACCTTACATTGTTGATTCTAAAGTAACTATTCACATTGATCATGCTGCTATTAAATATCTTATGGAAAAGAAAGATGCTAAACCTAGACTTATTAGATGGGTCCTCTTGCTCCAAGAATTTGATTTGCATATTATTGATAGAAAGGGAGCTGAGAACCCCGTTACAGACAACTTGTCTAGGTTAGAGAATGTTCTTGATGACCCTCTACCTATTGATGATAGCTTTCCTGATGAACAATTAGCGGTCATAGATGCTTCTCGTACTGCTCCATAGTATGCTAATTATGCTAATTACATTGTTGCTAAATTCATACCACCTAGTTTCACATACCAGCAAAAGAAAAAGTTCTTTATGATTTAAGACATTACTTCTGGGATGACCCACACCTTTATAAAGAAGGAGTAGATGGTGTTATTAGACGTTGTGTACCTGAGCATGAACAGGAACAGATCCTACACAAGTGTCACTCCAAGGCATATGGAGGACACCATGCTGGAGATAGAACTGCACATAAGGTATTGCAATCCGGTTTTTATTGGCCTACTCTCTTCAAAGATGCCCGTAAGTTTGTCCTGTCTTGTGATGAATGTCAAAGAATTGGTAATATTAGTAGACATCAAGAAATGGCTATGAACTATTCTCTTTTTATTGAACCATTTGATGTTTGGGGCTTTGATTATATGGGACCTTTTCCTGCCTCTAATGGATATACACATATTTTAGTTGCTGTTGATTACGTTACTAAGTGGGTAGAAGCTATTCCAACTAGTAGTGATGATCATAACACCTCTATTAATATGCTTAAAGAAGTTATTTTTCTGAGGTTTGGAGTCCCGAGATACTTAATGACTGGTGGTGGTTCACACTTTATTCATGGTGCTTTTCGTAAAATGCTTGCTAAGTATGATGTTAATCATAGAATTGCATCTCCATATCATCCACAGTCTAGTGGTCAAGTAGAATTGAGTAATAGAGAGCTCAAATTAATTTCGCAAAAGACTATTAATAGATCTAGAAAGAATTGGTCCAAGAAACTTGATGATGCATTATGGGCCTATAGAACTGCATATAAAAATCCTATGGGTATGTCTCTGTATAAAATGGTTTATGGGAAAGCATGTCACTTACCTCTCGAACTTGAACATAAGGCATATTGGGCCATTAAAGAGCTCAATTATGATTTCAAACTTGCTGGTGAGAAGAGGTTATTTGATATTAGCTCACTTGACGAATGGAGAACCCAAGCATATGAGAATGCCAAGCTGTTTAAAGAAAAGGTTAAAAGATGGCATGACAAAAGGATATAAAAGCGTGAGTTTAACATAGGTGATTATGTGTTGCTATTCAACTCTTGTTTAAGATTTTTTGCAGGAAAACTTCTCTCTAAATGGGAAGGCCCTTACGTCATCGAGGAGGTCTATCGTTCCGGTGTCATAAAAATCAACAACTTCGAGGGCACAAATTCGAAGGTGGTGAACGGTCAAAGAATCAAACATTATATCTTAGGTAATCCTATAAATGTTGAAACTAATATTATTGAAACCGTAACCCTGGAGGAATACATAAGGGACACTTTCCAGAACGTTTCAGACTCCGAAAAGGAATAGGTATGTCGTACGGTAAGTAAACCGACTCCAAAACATTTCTAATAGCAATTTTTCTCTGTTTTGGAATATTTAAGAAAATAGGAAAATAAAAAGTAGTCCGGGAAGGACACGAGGCATCCACGAGGGTGGAGGGCGCGCCCTACCTTACTAGGCGCCCCTGCCTCGTGGGCACCTCGTGTGCTCTCCGGACTCCGTTTTCTTGCACGTTACTTCTTTTGGTCGGTAAAAATTCATTATATAATCTCCCGAAGGTTTTGACCACTGTGTCACGCAAATATCCTCTGTCTTTGTTTCGAACTGTTTTTCTAACAGATCTAGAGCACCATGACGTCTTCAAGCGCTCCCAAGGACAAGTTTTTCGAGAGGGTCATCAACCCCTACCTCGTGGAGGTGATGCATCACCCTCAAACCATTGAGATGCGTGAGGGGGTGCAACACATCCGCGATGTGGAGGGACCAAGGAGTACCGGAAGCGTGGAGACAAAGCTCGAAGCGATGGAACAACAAGTTTTCAAGTGCCAAGGGATGGTGGAGAGCAGACTTAATGCCAACCAGATGATGATCGCAGAGTTCACCAACAACCACAAGCTGGACACCAAGAACATTGGGGAGACCATCTTCAAGCTTCATGAGAAAATCGAGCACCTCCAAGTCCAAATCTATGACCTGCAAAACCAAAACTATGAGTATGAATATAGATTCAAGAGGATGAGTTTGGCTGCAGATATGAGGATCCCGGAGACTCGATCATCCTTCTATGATGGTGAGCCTATGCCTTGGAAGAGGGACGGCAAGCCTACATCATCAACAACTCCTTCTTCAGCACCTCTGAGGACATAATCACATGGGTATGAGCACTCCCCTTGGCAACTGCCAAGCTTGGGGAAGGTGCCCCGGTATCGTAATACCATCACACTCCTATCTTCACCGTTTTTCTTAGTTTGATCCTTTTGGTAATATCTTGATCTAGTAGAACAAAGTTTTGGTATGAATTAGTTTTGAGTTTTGCTTTGTGATCCCTCTATGTAACCGAGTCCGTGAGCTATATATAATAAAGATTAGTGTTGATTCAAGGGCTTTGCTATCTTGCTAAGATCTTAAGTGCATAAAAGAATAAAAAGAAATAAAAGAGTTCATATTGATCTTATGGATAGTAATGACTTCACACAAAAAGAGTGTGATGCTTAAAAGTTGTTGAGAGTTGGCAAACATAGTTTTGGTCATCGTTGCAATTAATAGGAAGTAATAAAGAAAAAGAGGTTTTCACATATAAATATACTATATTGTACTCCCTCCATTCCTAAATATAGGGTGTATAGTTTTTGGCACGGAAATTAAAGAACACACATGAAGGGAAAATTTCACAAGTTTTGGGCGACATTACACATGACTAATTGACATTAGAAATTAGAGGAGCTTGCATGATATAAGAGAATGTAAACAAATCCCTCAAAAAATTATCCAAACGAGTGGTGCAGCGCAATACACCTTATATTTCAGAATTTTTCTCAAAAATCTATACACCTTATATCAAGGAACGGAGGGAGTACATCTTTTATGATTGTGAGCACTCATTAAAGTATGACATGGTAAAGAGTTGATGTTGGAAAGGAAGACAACATAATGGGTTATGTTTTCTCACATCTCAGTTAAAGTATATTGTCATGGATCGTCCAACATGTTGAGCTTGCCTTTCCCCCTCATGCTAGCCAAACTCCTTGCACCAAGTAGAGATACTACTTGTGCTTCCAAGTACCCTTAAACCCAGTTTTGCCATGAGAGTCCACTATACCTACCTATGGATTGAGTAAGTGTCGGTGTACAAAAGTAGGGGCTCTCCTTTTGACCCCTTTACTTGTGCACGGGTAGTTAGAGCCACCCGCCACGACCACGCATAACAGGGCAGGAAAGGGAAGCCGGAGAGAAGCCGAAGGCACAAGACAAACAAGGCAACAACAAGGACCAAGGCCACAAAGATCAGATGGACGAAGTGGGTTTCCCCGGCAAGGACCCTTGCCGGGGCAACCTCAGCGGCCCCGGCAAGGCCCTTGTCGGGGAAGCTGGCCCCCACCAGCCGAGCGAGCCACCTTTGAGCCCACAAATGCTAGACAAACGCATTAGGACAAGGCTCGGGAGGCACCTCCGTGGTGGCATGCAGATCTTTGTGAGGACATAGAATGCTCAAGATCAAATGAGGATAGGGAGGCAACAATCCTCGCCAAGATCCTCACCAAAGGAAGCCACAAGACCCCCGGCAAGATCCATGCTGGGGACGCCAGTGCGCAACGGCAAGACCCTTGTCGGGCCACCCGGCAAGACCCTTGCTTGGCCACCCGGCAAGGCCCTCGCCAAACGCGCCAGCAGGGCCACTACCAGGTCCACACCAGCCAAGTCTCCGCAGCCGTTCGCATGCAGCTGCCGACCCAACCAGCTGGGCAGGCACTTGCGTGGCAACATGCAGCCCTTCATGGAGGATCCACCACCGTGCCACCTCAGCTGCCTGCCTGCCTACATGGCACCGCATGCACCGCTGGCCAGGGCGCGTGTCGAAGCGAGGAGGAGCGGCAATGGATGGGACGGGCCTCGCTCCCGCCCCCGATAAAGTGAGGGGATACCTAGGCCTCGCTTTAAATGCGCTTTGTCCTGTAATACCAGCGATAAGCTCGCAACGCTGTAGCACTTTCCACCTCCTGTGTGCCACTATGGCAGCCCCTTTTGCCTATAAAAGGAGGCCCATGGCGCACGGGAGAAAGGATTCGGCTCTTTGGAACCTAGTAGCACCTAGAGCTAGTTCAAGAGCTCCAGAACACTAAATACATCCACCAAAGCAGGATCGTAGGGTTTTACACATCTTTGCGGCCCAAACCTGGGTAAATCCCCTTTGTGCTATCTACTAGTCTCGCTCTTCCCATGATCCCCACACCCCGCAACCATAGTAGGGATTCCAGTGATCCCATAGGTGTCGTTTCCCACCGACATCTTTGGCGCGCCAGGTAGGGGTGGCGCAATTGTGAGAATATGGTCTAGCAGTTGACCTAGTTGTTCTTCATCGCCATGGCTCCTAAGAAGAAGACGACCACGGCGACCAGTTCGTCCGAGACCGGGTTGCCAGTACCGGTGCGGACCAGTAGCGGGCCAGTCGTGGAGAGAACCCGCGGCGCAGCCCGCGAACATCCACACCACCCTGGTAGTCCGAGCCTAGCGAGTGGCGTCGTTCACGCGCCAGGCGACGAGCCACCAGTGGCGGGCTCCAGAGACGGAGTCGGGCCCCCCCGCAGGCGGCGCGGGGCCCTCCAAGGGCGCCGCCATCCCGCCAGACGCTGGCACTACGGCCTCCAAGACACCAACACCCGCGCCCATGGCGCGCTCTTCCCAGGTTGTGCGTGATGAGCAGCGTCACCCTACTGGTGACCCTGCACGCCGCCTTGGGAAGAGTCCCGTGTGCCCATCACATGATGAGGAGGGCCAGCATGCGCGCTGAGGTGCTGACGGAGGTGGCGAACGGCTGCGGGGTCGTGACGCAGCTCCTTCTAACGTGGTTAGAAGTCGAGGCGCATCGCGGTCCACCCAGCTCTCGCCGCCACCCATGCCAGCGGAAGCCCTAGCGCGCGCGCAGCTTCTCGTCGATTTCCCTCCCGCCGCGGAGAAGCTCGATGAATGGAGGGCCACCGTCCGGAGCCTCGTCGGCATCGCCAACAATGATGAGTTGCGGCCGGCGAGACTCATAGGCCGTCGCTCCACCGGGCCATCACAGCCAGCGGAGACCGTGCCAGAGGCAATGCAGCCACGGTGCACTCCCCTCCTCCGTCCCGGCCACCCCGGGCGTCGGTTCATCGCAACGACGCCCGAGACGATATCTCCATCGCATCGTCCGACCCGCGAACCAACCGCAATCAGCGTCAAGTCCTTCGGGAGTGGGTTCATGAGGACGCTCGAACTACCATCAAGCACCGACATGACGCGCGCCACCAGTCGGACAGGCGGGCAGGGCCTGCTACAGACCACCCAGCGCCGGGAGGCTACGGTGGCCTACCTTACGAGGTGGGTCGTCCGGCTTTCACCCGTGAGCTGCGGCAGTTCTAGTGGCCCTCCCACCGTATGTACAAGCCTGACATTGGCGAGAAGTACAACGGCAAGACTCACCCATCAGAGTTCCTTAGCATCTACACCATCGTGATGCAAGCTGTTGGGGCCTGCAACGATAAGGTGCTTGCCAATTACTTCCCATTGGCACTCAAGCCTAATGTTATGTCATGGTTGATGCACTTGCCAGTGGATTCCATCTCTTCTTGGGCGGATCTGTGCCATGAGTTTGTTGGCGCCTTTACCGGAGGTCACCAGGCTCATGGGCAGGCAAGTGATTTACACATCATCCCCCAGAAGGAAGGGGAGAACTTGCGCAAGTACATCCAAAGGTTCAGCCGAGTGCAGTACAACATCCCCGACGTTCATCCTGCCGCCGTTATCAGTGCATTCCATCAGAATGTGCGCAATCGTAAGATGCGTGAAGAGCTGGCGATGAACAAGGTCAGAGATGTGGCCGAACTTTATGTTCTAGCCGATTGGTGCGCTCGCGCTGAAGAGGGAAGGAAGTACCCCGGCGAAGACGCCGGTGCGGAAACCGACTCCACGGATGATACCGCCACCCCGGTGAAGAAGGGCCAGCATCGTAACAGGAAGGGCAGGAGCAAGACCGTGCTTGTCGTCGAGGGATCTGGCGATACCGGCGCCACCAAGAAATCCAAGGCAAGTGACCCCAGCAAGGAGGTTGCCGGTTGTGCCACTTGCCGGGCCTAGGCGGCTGCCGATAAGCCAGGGGGCTCCGACAAGCAGTATTGCAAGATCCACCACACCAAGGGCCATGATCTCCAAAACTGCCGGCAGGTAGAGCTGCTCGCCGAGAAGCAGAAAGATGAGTATGAGCGGCGGGACAAGGAGAAAGGCCCAGATGGTGCCGAGGGATCCGGCAAGAAACATGGCGGCCAAGGAGGCCGCCGCGGCAAGGATAATCAGCAGGAATGGCCCACCCGAGGCCGCGATAAGAAGCAGGAAGACAATGATCATGATGAGGATGATGAGTCCGGTGACCACGAGTTTCAGAAAGCCATAGAGGCCATGTGCGTCGATGGTGGCGCCTCGCTGCATACGTCCCACCGCCAACTCAAGCAGTGGGCACATGAGATCACGGCGGTGGAGCCATCGTTCGATGTACAGAAGCCGCTGAAATGGTCCAGCACGCCCATCATCTTCAACACCGAGGACTACCCTGACCGCACTACTGCGGTCGGGTGCTTGCCCTTGTTGGTTTCACCAACAATCCGCAACCTCAAGGTGGCAAAGATGTTGGTTGACGGCGGGGCTGGCCTGAACTTGATCTTGCCTATTGTGGTCAAAAGGTTGCAAATCCCCGATGGAGACCTCTAGGAGACGGGCACGTTCAAAGGGGTTAACCCGGGGAGGAGCCAGCCAAAGGGAAAGGTCACGCTGCCCGTGACATTTGGAGGCGAGCTGAACCACAGGACAGAAAGGATTGTTTTCGATGTAGCCGAGATCCCCTTGCCTTACAACGGGATCCTCGGCCGTCCGGCACTGGCCAAGTTCATGGCGGCTTCACACTACACCTACAACATGCTGAAGATGCCCGGGCAGATGAACATCATCACTGCCCCCTCCGACAAGAAAGATGCATTGATCTGTGCCGACCAACTCTACCGGGAAGCAGTTGCAGCAGCTACCACTAAGGCACCTGCTCCTGCCGACGGAGCCCCGGGGGGGAAGAAGACCGGCGAGACCCCTCGCTCCCACTCCAGCAAGCGCACCTCTTCGGGGTGTTGCGCTTCCGTTGAGAACGTGCCAGAGAGCTCCGCCGGCAAGAGCAAGAAGTCCAGAGCCACACTACCAGAGACCAATAAGGTGCCCGTCAAGGAGGATGGCACGGGGAGAGCTTTTACCATAAGCTCCACCCTCAATGGCAAATAGGAAAGCGAGCTCGTCACCTTCCTGCAGGCGAATGTCAATGTGTTTGCATGGAAAGCCTCCGACATCCCCGGCGTTCCCAGGGAGGTGATTGAGCACCACCTTGCTGTCTGTCCTCATGCGCGGCCCGTCAAGCAGAAGGTCAGGAAGCAAGCTCTGGAGAGGCAGGAGTTCATCATCGAGGAAATCAGAAAGCTAGAGGCGGCAGGCCTGGTGAGAGGAGTACTCCATCCGATGTGGTTGGCCAATCCGGTAGTAGTGCGCAAGGCAAATGGGAAGTGGAGGTTGTGTATTGATTACACAGACATCAATAAGGCTTGTCCAAAGGATCCCTTCCCGTTACCGCGCATTGACCAGATTGTTGACTCCACAGCTGGGTGTGACCTTTTATCATTCCTCGACGCCTACTCGGGATACCACCAGATCTTCATGACGAAAGAGGACGAGGAGAAGACATCATTCATCACCACATGTGGTACGTATTGCTTTTTATGGATGCCTTTCGGGTTGAAGAGTGCTGGCTCAACCTTTGCAAGAGCGGTCCAAATTGGTTTTGAGCCCCAACTGCATAGAAATATGGAAGCTTATATGGATGACATAGTGGTCAAAACCAAGGACAAAGCAACCCTTGTGCAAGATCTGGAGGAAACATTTGCAAACCTGCGCAAGATCAACCTCAAATTGAACCCTGAGAAGTGTGTCTTCGGCGTCCCGTCTGGCAAGCTTCTCAGGTTCTTTGTGTCCCAGTGCGGGATTGAAGCAAACCCAGATAAGATTAAGGCCATCAAGCAGATTGAGGCACCTAAACGGATCAAGGACGTGCGTCGGCTCACTGGCTGCATTGCTGCCATGAGCCGGTTCATTTCCAAGTCCGTGGAGCGTGCCCTTCCTTTTTCAAGATCTTGAAGAAGGCAGGGCTAGTAGAGTGGACCCCAGAGGCCAAGGCAGCGCTGCAAGATTTGAAGAAATACCTCTCCTCTACCCCAGTGCTGGTTGCGCACAAACCATAGGAACCGTTGCTGCTATATCTAGCGGCAACAAACCAAGTGATTAGCACCGCATTGTGGTGCAGAGAGAGGTCGATGAGGAGGCAGCAGCCGCGGCAGAGTCAATGGTTGGCGGGCCAGAACCCTCCCGCCAGGGCTCGGTCTCGGCAAGACTGGGTCCCTGGCAGGGCTCGGTCCCGGCAAGACTGGTGCCAGTATGATAGGGCCCACACGGCCATGTGAAGAGGCACAGAAGAAGAAAATGGTACAACACCCAGTTTACTCCGTCAGCTCCCTCTTGCAGGGGGGCTAGGTTGAGGTACTCAGGTGTGCAAAAGCTGCTCTTTGGCCTCCTTATGGCTTCGAGGAAGCTGCACCATTACTTCCAAGCGCACGAGATCATGGTGGTCACCTGCCTCCCATTGCAACGGATACTGCATAATCCAGATGCAACGGGGAGGATCGTGGAATGGGCCCTGGAGCTGTCAAGATTCGGTTTGAAGTTCAAAAGTACCTCGACAATTCAGAGTAGAGTCATGGCAGAGTTTGTTACAGAATGGACCTCTACGCCTGACGAAGAGGTACAGGAGACCACTCTCCCCGGCAAGGAAACGAGCCGTAACTGGATCATGTACTTTGATGGTGCCTTTTCGCTGCAAGGCGCCGGTGCTGGTGTGCTGCCTGTCGCACCCACCGGAGATCACCTCAAGTATGTCATCCAGATGCACTTCCCCTGGGAGATGTCAACCAACAACACTGCCGAGTACGAGGGTTTGCTTGCCGGTCTCAGGATCGCGGCGGACCTCGGAGTTAAAAAGCTCATCGTCTGGGGTGACTCACAGCTCATCGTCAGGCATATCAACAAAGATTATCAAAGCCCGTTGATGGAAGCTTATGTAGATGAGGTGAGGAAACTGAAAGAGCGCTTTGATGGTATACATGCGGAGCATGCCCCTCGGGTGGAGAAGGACATCGCCAACTACCTGTCAAAGCGCGCTGCCCTCAAGCTACCTGTGGAACCAGGTACTTTTGTGCTTCAGTTAACTCAACCATCCGTTGAGATGTCGACCAGGCAGAGCAAGCGGAGGAAGCTAGGCCCCGATAAGTACTTCCCCATCGAGCCCCCCGGGGCCGCCAGCGAAGATGTTGCCGTGGATGCCAATCCTGCCGCAGGGCAACCGACTCCGGCAGGACCTTAGGTCATGGCCGTGGAGGCGGCCGCTCCCGTGGCAGAAGAGACGCCTTTGGTCCTTGTCGTCGAGCCACAGGCTCCGGCATGGGCGCATCCTACTATCCGATTCCTTCAAGAAGGAGAGCTTCCCAAGGAGCAGGAAGAGACCGAAAGAGTAGCCTGCCGGTCTGCTCTGTACCAATTTGTTGATAACGTATTGTACAGAAAAAGACCGAATGGGGTGAAATTGAAGTGCATCTCCCGGGAGGAAGGACTAAAGCTGTAGGCAGAAATACATGGAGGCATATGTGGCTCCCACATAGGGTCGAGGGACCTTGCCAGGAAGGCTTTCCGGCAAGGTTTCTTCTGGCCCACCGCCCTCCAGGATGCGACGACACCAGTAACCAAGTGTGAAGCATGACAGTTCCATTCGAAGAAGCTCCATCAACCAACTCAAGCCCTTCAAACTATCCCTCTCTCCTGGCCCTCCTCGGTCTGGGGGCTCGACATATTGGGCCCTTTCCCCCGTGTTGTCAGGGGCTTTGAGTACTTGTACGTCCCAATCGACAAGTTCACAAAGTGGCCAGAGGTGGAAGCAGTGAGGAAGGTGATAGCGCAGTCAGCCATCAAGTTCTTCAAAGGACTAGTGTGTCATTTTGGGGTGCCTAACATGATCATCACCGACAACGGCACACAGTTAACAAGCGATACCTTCATGCAGTACATTGAGGAGCTCGGCAGCAGGGTCTGTTTTGCTTCCGTGGCACATTCATGGAGCAACGGCCAAGCGGAGAGAGCAAATGCTGAAGTCCTGCGAGGCTTAAGAACGAAGACTTTTGACAGGCTGCGCAAGAGTGGAAGGCGCTGGATTGATGAGTTTCCGGAAGTTCTTTGGTCGATCAGAACGACGCCAAATCGAGCCACCGGCGAGACACCCTTTGCCCTGGTTTACGGGGCAGAAGCAGTTCTCCCCACATAACTCATATACGGGTCACCTCGAGTGCTTGCTTATGATGAGCTTGAGCAAGAGCGATTGCGGCAAGATGACGCGACGCTCCTTGAGGAAGATCATCTCCGGGCGGCTGTGAGAGCAGCACGCTACCAGCAAGCCTTGCACCGCTACCATAGCCACAAGGTTCGTGCCCGGAGCTTTGAGGAAGGCGATCTGGTTCTTCGGCACCTTCAGTCGGCAAAGAATTCCAACAAGTTAAAGCCGAAGTGGGAAGGCCCTTATCGGGTAACACGAGTCACCAGTCCCGGCGCAGTCCGGCTGGAGATCGAAGCTGTCGTTCCAGTGAGAAACTCCTGCAACATCGAGCATCTCCGAAAATATTACCCATAAGGCGTGGCTGCCGGGCATCCCGGCAAGCCACCCTTTTGTACAAGCCTTGCCGACAAGGCATGTAACCCTTGGTACAAAGCCAGGCGTAGGCCCTGAGCGTAAATAAACGAAGCGTTGGCGCCCTAAGTTATAGCATGCATGCTAGATTGAGTCTCTTCCTTGGTTAGGGTTGAAAGTGCTCAGCGGCAGCTAACCCCTAGCTTAGAGGTTGAGTGAGCGTCTCTCTGTTCTTCTTTGTATTCTTTGGTTCGCAGGGCGCATAAATATCCTTGCCGAGCTGTTTTGGAAGAAAGGGGACGGACCAGCGTCCAAGCCCCAGCAAGCCAAAGTTGCCGGGGGATACATAAGCAAGGATCCATCCGCGGCAAGCCAAGGTTGCCGGGGGTTGCAGATCAAGATAAGTCATCTATCCTCTATCGTGAGTTTCGTTATGGACTGAGGTATGTGAAACCTCGTTTTATCCTTAGGCTACCATGCTCCCCTCATTCCGTACCCTAGGACCCATCTCCTGGGGCCGGGTTTGGTCGTAGTCGCAGCAACAAGGAAATGAAACGAGGAGCCTAAGCCCACCTCATCCCTGCCTCCGCCAAGCGCGTGAGAAAGGTCGAGCGAAGTGGGGGGACGGCAAGGCCTGTTGCCGGGGAAAAATGTTTATCCTAAAGATAACGAGGGTTCACTCCTTGTTGTGGGTTCCACCTGTGAACGAGAAACCCGGCAGACATCCCTTTTTCATTAAAAAAACATCCCGTACAGGTACAGTTCATACGAAATGAAAAACATGAGCAAGGGGATTACAAGTTCTAAAATTAACAAAGGCCCGAAGGCTTACAAGACTAAAAAGAGATAAGGTGCCCGTAATCCCTTTCTTGTCCCTCTCCTCAGGAAATGGAACAAGAAAGCAGAAGGGCAAAAGGGGCGCCTAGGCGAGCTACGAGTGGCAGAAGACACCAAGAGAACATCTCGGTGGCCGTCCAAGGGCTGGATGGTGATGGCGGCGCCGGAGGCAGAGCTCGAAGATGAGGCGGCAGGACGTCAATATGCGACGAAGGCGTCAGTGCCCGCGTCCTCTGACTTGACGGCCTTGCCGCCCGCCCTCTTCCTCTTCTGCAGCCTCCCCACGCCAGCCGCCCAAGGAGGCGACCCCGAGAAGTTCAAGGAGCCAGCGACATGGATGACGGGGTCGCCGGTGCCACCCGCAGTGGCGCCCGGCGCCTAGTCGGACCCGTCATCCTGCCGCCCGCTGCCCTTGTCATCACTGCCGCTGTCCTCCTCGTCACCCTCGCTCGAGGAGGAATCTTCATCTTCAGAGGAGCTCTCCACGCAACACCTCGCTCGAGTCCCGAGGTGCCCGAAGATCTTGACGGAGAGGAGGCCACCCTCCATTAGTTTGAAATGGAGAGTGAGCCCCTCTGTCAAGCAGTGGATGCGAGTGAAGGTCTTCCACCCTCGATGGAGATACATAACGTGAGGGGCGGGGAACTCGATGTCGGCCCTTGTGCCACTGTTCCCACAACCCCTCATATGCAGCCGCAACGCCTGCGGCGGATCCAGCTCCATCTCCCGCGCAAACGGAGTCGGGAGGCGAAGACGACGACGCGGCAGCTGGTGCAGCCTGATGAAGAACTCGCAAGGGTTGTCCCCGACGTGGCCCTCCACCGGGGGAGGGGCCGCTGACGGAGGCGAAGCCGATCTGCCACCCCATCCTCCTCTCACTCGAGCGCCACGACGGCCTGGACCTCTCCGCCTCCCCCTTCCTCTAGCGGCCGGCTCCGCCGCTACGAGCTCTTGGGGAGGAGCGATGCGCTGTCTGGCCGAAACCCTCGCCACCACCGATGAAGCATCGCCACGCCCCTCACCATGGCAGAAGAAAGGAGGAAGCGGGAATAGGGAGAGGCAGGTGGCGAAGGGTTGAGAGGCACCGTTCCTCCCGCCCCCTCTTTATAAAGGGGCGGGGGCGAGGCTCGGCCGCCCCCTCTCGGCCAATCCAGCCCGTGGAAGTGACAGCAAGCGGGGCCGTCGACCGCCCTCCCCACTTCCTTGAAGGCGCGTGGGAATCGACCCACGCACGTGCGCGACTTTTCACATCCCGCGCGCCTGTCATTCGCCCTGCGTCGTGCATGCAGGGAACGTGGCGAGAGGGATGGGCGCAGTGGGACGCGTGGAGCAACGATTCCCAAGCGAGGGCAGTAAATGAGCAGCGGCCCTGCGGTTTCAAAGAGACACGCAAGCCGCCTCTTTACTGTCCACCCCGGGATGACGCCAGCATGCTTCCGTCATGCGCGCGCACGACCCCCGCGTCGCGCGTTCAACATGGGTCGTGGAGAAGCGCAGTGGACGGAGCAGTTACCGCGATAAAATCCGCCCCAACTGCCCGCGCACCGTTCTGGGCCTGGCCCAACAACGTGCTGCGCTTATGTGTGGTCCAGGCCCGGGGGCTCCTGTCGGTGTACAAAAGTAGGGGCTCTCCTTTTGACCCCTTTACTTGTGCACGGGCAGTCAGAGCCACCCGCCATGGCCATGCATAACATGGCAGGAAAGGGAAGCCGGAGAGAAGCCGAAGGCACAAGACAAACAAGGCAACAAAAAGGAACAAGGCCACAAAGATTGGATGGACGAAGTGGGTTTCCCCGGCAAGGACCCTTGCCCGGGCAACCTCAGCGGCCCCGGGAAGGCCCTTGCTGGGGGAGCTCGCCCCCACCAGCCAAGCGAGCCACCTTTGAGCCCACCAACGCTAGACAAATGCATTGGGACAGGGCTCGGGAGGCACCTCCGTGGTGGCATGCAGATCTTTGTGAAGACATAGAATGCTCAAGATCAAATGAAGATAGGGAGGCAACAATCCTCGCCAAGATCCTCACTGAAGGAACCCACAAGACCCCCGGCAAGATCCTTGCCGGGGACGCCAGCGCACCACGGCAAGACCCTTGCCGGGGACGCCAGCGCACCACGGCAAGACCCTTGCCGGGCCACCCGGCAAGGCCCTCGCCAAACGCGCTAGCAGGGCCACTACCAGGTCCACACCAGCCAAGTCTCTGCCGCCGTTTGCATGCAGCTGCCGACCCAACCAGCTGGGCAGGCACCTGCGTGGCAACATGCAGCCCTTCGTGGAGGCTCCACCATCGCGCCACCTCAGCTGCCTGCCTGCATACGTGGCAGCGCATGCACCGCTGGATAGGGCGCGTGTCGAAGCGAGGAGGAGCGGCGATGGACGGGACGGGCCTCGCTCCCACCCCCGATAAAGTGAGGGGACACCTAAGCCTCGCATTAAATGTGCTTTGTCGTGTAATACTAGCGATAAGCTCACAACACTATAGCACTTCCCACCTCCTGTGTGCCACTGTGGCAGCCCCTTTTGCCTATAAAAGGAGGCCCATGGCGCACGGGAGAAAGGATTCGGCTCTTTGGAACCTAGCAGCACCCAGAGCTAGTTCAAGAGCTCCAGAACACTAAATACACCCACCAAAGTAGGATCGTAGGGTTTTACGCATCTTTGCGGCCCGAACCTGAGTAAATCCCCTTTGTGCTGTCTACTAGTCCCGCTCTTCTCACGATCCCCGCGCCCCGCAACCGTAGTAGGGATTCCAGTGATCCCATAGGTGTCGTTTCCCACCGACAGTAAGATCCTTCAAGTAAGTTGTCATGTTGCAAGCAATAAAAATTGCTCTCTAAATATGTATGACTTATTAGTGCGGAAAAAATAAGCTTTATACGATTGTGTGATCTGGAAGTAATAAAAGCGATGGACTGCATAATAGAAGTTCATATCACAATTGGCAATATAAATTGACGTTCTTTTGCATTAAGATTTTGTGCATCCAACCCTAAAAGCACATGACAACCTCTGCTTCCCTCTGCGAAGGGCCTATCTTTTAATTTATGTCTTTTACATTATGCAAGAGTCAAGGTGATCTTCACCTTTCCCTTTTTATTTTATCCTTTGGCAAGCACCTCGTGTTGGAAAGATCTTGATATATATATATATATATATATATATATATATATCCAATTGGATCTAAGTTAGCATGAACTATTATTGTTGACATTACCCTTGAGGTAAGACGTTGGGAGGCAACACTATAAGCCCCTATCTTTCTCTGTGTCCGATTAAAACTCCATAACCATAAGTATTGCGTGAGTGTCAGCAATTGTGAAAAACTAAATGATAGTTGAGTATGTGGACTTGCTGAAAAGCTCTTATATTGACTCTTTCTGATGTTATGATAAATTGCAATTGCTTCAATGACTGAGATTACAGTTTGTTAGTTCTCAATGAAGTTTCTGATTCATACTTGACATTGTGAATAGATTGTTACTTGAGCATAAGAAATCATATGACAAAATCTATATATGTTGATGTTATAAGAATGATCATGATGCCCTCATGTCCGTATTTTATTTTTATCGACACCTCTATCTCTAAACATGTGGACATATTTTTCGATATCGGCTTCCGCTTGAGGACAAGCGAGGTGTAAGCTTGGGGGAGTTGATACGTCCATTTTGCATCATGCTTTTATATCGATATTTATTGCATTATGGGCTGTTATTACATGTTATGTCACAATACTTATGGCTATTCTCTCTTATTTTACAAGGTTTAACATAAAGAGGGAGAATGCCGGTAGCTGGGATTCTTGGCTGGAAAAGGAGCAAATATTGGAGACCTATTCTGCACAGCTCCAAAAGTCCTGAAACTCCAGGAAAGTCATTTTTAGAATTAATGATAATTATTGAGCAAAAGAAGTACCAGAGGGGGCCCACACCCTGGCCACGAGGGTGGGGGGCGTGCCCCCTGCCTCATGGGCCCCCTGGTGGCCCTTCGGTTCCCATCTTCTGCTATATGAAGTCTTTTACCCTGAAAAAAAATCAAAAGCAAGCTTACGGGATGAAACTCCACCGCCACGAGGTGGAACCTTGGCGAAACTAATCTAGGGCTCCGCCGGAGCTGTTCTGCTAGGGAAACTTCCCTCCGGGAGGGGGAAATCATCACCATCGTCATCACCAACGATCCTCTCATCGGGAGGGGGTCAATCTCCATCAACATCTTCACCAGCACCATCTCCTCTCAAACCCTAGTTCATCTCTTGTATCTAATCTTTGTACCAAAACCTCAGATTGGTACCTGTGGGTTGCTAGTAGTGTTGATTACTCCTTGTAGTTGATGCTAGTTGGTTTATTTGGTGGAAGATCATATGTTCAGATCCTTAATGCATATTAATACCCCTATGATTATGAACATGCATATGCTTTGTGAGTAGTTACATTTGTTCCTGAGGACATGGGTGATGTCTTGCTATTAGTAGTCATGTGAATTTGGTATTCATTCGATATTTTGATGAGATGTATGTTGTCTCTCCTCTAGTGGTGTTATGTGAACATCGACTACATGACACTTCACCATTATTTGGGCTATAGGAAGGCATTGGGAAGTAATAAGTAGATGATGGGTTGCTAGAGTGACAGAAGCTTAAACCCTAGTTTGTGCGTTGCTTCGTAAGGGGCTGATTTGGGTCCACTAGTTTCATGCTATGGTT
Source organism: Triticum aestivum (assembly GCF_018294505.1). Classification (NCBI taxonomy): domain Eukaryota; kingdom Viridiplantae; phylum Streptophyta; class Magnoliopsida; order Poales; family Poaceae; genus Triticum; species Triticum aestivum. The sequence goes on from NC_057804.1 coordinate 167,387,475, forward strand.
AGGTTTACCTTAATACTTCTTTTGTAGTTGCGGATGCTTGCAATAGGGGTTAATCATAAGTGGGATTCTTGTCCAAGAAAGGGCAGTACCCAAGCACCGGTCCACCCACATATCAAATTATCAAAGTAATGAATGCGAATCATATGAGCGTGATGAAAACTAGCTTGACGACAATTCCCACGTGTCCTCGGGAGCACTTTTCTCATTATAAGAACTTGTCGAGGCTTGTCCTTTGCTACAAAAAGGATTGGGCCACCTTGTTGCACCTTATTTACTTTCATTGCTTGTTACCCGTTACAAATTATCTTATCACAAAACTATCTGTTACCTACAATTTCAGTGCTTGCAGAGAATACCTTACTGAAAACCGCTTGTCATTTCCTTCTGCTCCTTGTTGGGTTTGACATTGTTACTTATCGAAAGGACTACGATAGATCCCCTACACTTGTGGGTCGGTAGGAGAAACCCATACCCCTCTTACCATTGTCCAAGGGAAATTATCTTGCATTATTGCTACGCTCTAGTATATGGGGGTTGGATGTGTGATACAAGATTATCATGAGGATTAATAATTCAAGACATGCATGTTGATCAAGACTTCAAGATTTCAAGGACTCGATATACCTGTGGGCAGACTGGTATTGCACCTGGCAGCTTGATATCTATCATGGTTATGCCCGGGAATCCTGGTATCTACTTGTGATCATCCCGACGGAATGCCACCCAGGCTCAAAGAGATGGATGGATACTTCATAGCCGGAAAGCTTACGTGTGCAACCACAAGTCATTATGGGCTCTGGCTTGGTTGACCTTAGTTGTGACTCTGGCTGGTCAGATTGCTAGCAGATGTAGATGAACGGTAGGATTGGATGGGCACTGACATCTGCCGGATGATCGCTCTGGAAGATCATGTTTCAATTGTTCCATTCTCAAACACAGGCAGTGCAAGGACATGACGGGAGGGATTGAATCTTGCGGGTAAAGTGTGCAAACCTCTGAAGAGTGTTAAATTAATCAATTAGCCGTCTCCCCGGTTACAGACAACATGAGCACCAAAGATGATACTATCAGCCAATCTCAACACAATTAAGAATAATGAGTGGGTCTATTAATAATTTGGGATATGATAATTGGTTGGCAAAACCATCTCATTAACAACCAACTTCTGTAGTTATATTTCGTTTGACTCCTTTGTTCTAGGGGGAAAAATTTGCTTTTCACAAAAAAATCAACTTAGAGCCCCACCAGCCATATTTGCATATAGTATAGACTTTCATCATCTTCCTATTGTGATCTTGTCGGCACATTCAATGTACTGACCTACACGGCTACAACATCTCATGTTGCAGATATTTCTACGACAACAAAGAGTTACGATTTATGGTTACTGTCTACACTCAACTTGCCGTTGATGTTGATGGGACTCCACACCCCTATTGATATGTTTCCGCTATGGCACATATAAGGTATACTCTGGATCTACGATATTTATTTTACATGTGATGTTATGTTATGTCATCCAATTACTGTGTGTGCCAGCATAGTGATCCAGGGATGGCACACAAAGCACAGAGACTTGACCGTATTGGGTCGAGTCGCTACAGGACTACTATGCGTACTACTAGGGGGGATGTTGGTAGGAGTTAACTATCGTGCGCCCCTACCTTCACGCAAAGGAAGACACTCAATAATAAATCATGCCCCAACTTCTTAGCATAACGAGAGACTATGCGTGCATGCTTTGAGAATCACAAACCTTAACACCAATATTCTTACTAAACCACAATCATTCACTGATACCTCCCCATATTACTGTTGGGAAACGTAGTATGCAATTTCAAGAAATTTCCTACGCTAACGCAAGATCTATCTAGGAGATGCATATTAACGAGAGGGGGAGAGTATGTCCACGTACCCTCGTAGACCGGAAGCAGAAGCGTTAACTTAATGTGGTTGATGTAGTCAAACGTCTTCTCAAATCAACTGATCAAGTACCGAACGTACGACACCTCCGAGTTCTGCACACGTTCAGCTCAATGACGTCCCTCAAACTCTTGATCCAGTAGAGGTACAAAGGAGATGAGTTCCTTAGCACAACGGCGTGGTGACGGTGATGGTGATGTGATCCGAGAAGGGCTCCGCCTAAGCACTACGACAATATGACCGGAGGAGTGAACCGTGGAGGGGGGCACCGCACACAGCTAAGACAATAGAGGAGGAGATGGGAGGAGGCCCGACCTAGGGGGCGCGTGATGTCTACTATGCAACCTTCTTCTTGTGGACGTTGTTGGGCCTCCAAGTGCAGAGGTTTGTAGGACAGTAGCAAATTTCTCTCAAGTGGATGACCTAAGGTTTATCAATCAGTGGGAGGTGTAGGATGAAGATGGTCTCTCTCAAACAACCCAGCAACCAAATAACAAAGAGTATCTTGTGTCCCCAACACACCCAATACAATGGTAAATTATATAGGTGCACTAGTTCAGTGAAGAGATGTTGATACAAGCGTAATATGGGTTGTAGAGGTTTTTGTAATCTGAAAATATAAAAACAGCAAGGTAACTAATGACAAAAGTGAGCACAAACGGTATTGAAATGCTAGGAAACAAGGCCTAGGGTTCATACTTTCACTAGTGCAAGTTCTCTCGACAATAATAACATAATTGGATCATATAACTATCCCTCAACATGCAACAAAGAGTCACTCCAAAGTCATTAATAGCGGAGAACAAACAAAGAGATTATGGTAGGGTACGAAACCACCTCAAAGTTATTCTTTCTGATCGATCTATTCAAGAGTCCGTAGTAAAATAACACGAAGCTATTCTTTCCGTTCGATCTATCCTAGAGTTCGTACTAGAATAACACCTTAAGACACAAATCAACCAAAACCCTAATGTCACCTAGATACTCCAATGTCACCTCAAGTATCCGTGGGTATGATTACACGATATGCATCACACAATCTCAGATTCATCTATTCAACCAACACAAAGAACTTCAAAGAGTGCCCAAAAGTTTCTACTGGAGAATCAAGATGAAAACGCGTTCCAACCCCTGTGCATAAGTTCACAAGGTCACTGAACCCACAAGTTGATCACCAAAACATACATCAAGTAGATCACGTGATATCCCATTGTCACCACAGATAAGCACATGCAAGACATACATCAAGTGTTCTCTAATCCTTAAAGACTCAGTCCGATAAGATAACTTCAAAGGGAAAACTCAACCCATTACAAGAGAGTATAGGGGGAGAAACATCATAATATCCAACTATAATAGCAAAGCTCGCGATACATCAAGATCGTACCACCTCAAGAACACGAGAGAGAGAGAGAGAGAGAGATCAAACACATAGCTACTAGTACATACCCTCACCCATGAGGGTGAACTACTCCCTCCTTGTCATGGAGAGCGCCGGGATGATGAAGATGGCCACCGGTGAGGGATCCCCGCTCTGACAGGGTGCCGGAACAGGGCCCCGATTGGTTTTTGGTTGCTACAGAGGCTTGCGGCGGCGGAACTCCCAATCTAGGTTATTTTCTGGAGGTTTCTGTATTTATAGGAATATTTGGCGTAGGTCTCACGTCAGGGGGGTTCTCCAGGCTGTCCACGAGACAGGGGGGCGCGCCCCCTACCCTCGTGGGTAGCCCGGGACTCTTCTGGCCCAACTCTTTCACTCCAGGGGCTTCTTTTGATCCATAAAAAAATCATCAAAAATTGGCACGTCAATTGGACTTCGTTTGGTATTCCTTTTCTGTAAAACTCAAAAACAAGGAGAAAACAGAAACTGGCACTGGGCTCTAGGTTAATAGGTTAGTCCCAAAAATTATATAAAAGAGCATATAAATGTATATAAAACATCCTAGATGGATAATATAATAGCATGGAACAATCAAAAATTATAGATACGTTGGAGACGTATCAAGCATTCCCAAGCTTAATTCCTGCTCGTCGTCGAGTAGGTAAATGATAAAAACAGAATTTTTGATGTGGAATGCTCCCTAACATATTTATCAATGTAATTCTCTTTATTGTGGCAAGAATATTCAGATCCATAAGATTCAAAACAAAAGTTTACTATTGACATAAAAATAATAATACTTCAAGCATACTAACAAAGTAATTATGTCTTCTCAAAATAACATGGCCAAATAAAGTTATCCCTACAAAATCATATAGTCTGGCTATGCTCTATCTTCATCACACAAAATATTTAGATCATGCACAACCCCAGTTTTAGCCAAGCAATTGTTTCATACTTTAGTATTCCAAACTTTTTCAACTTTCACGCAATACATGAGCGTGAGCCATGGACATAACACTATATGTGGAATAGAATATGGTGGTTGTGGAGAACACAAAAAAGGAGGAAGATAGTCTCACATCAACTAGGCGTATCAACGGGCTATGGAGATGCCCATCAATAGATATTAGTGTGAGTGAATAGGGATTGCCATGCAACGAATGCACTAGAGCTATAAGTGTACGAAAGCTCAAAAGGAAACTAAGTGGGTGTGCATCCAACTTGCTTGCTCACGATGACCTAGGGCACTTTGAGGAAGCCCATCATTGGAATATACAAACCAAGTTCTATAATGAAAAATACCCACTAGTATATGAAAGTGACAACATAGGAGACCCTCTATCATGAAGATTATGGTGCTACTTTGAAGCACAAGTGTGGTAAAATGATAGTAGCATTGCCCCTTCTCTCTTTTTTTTCTCATTTTTTTGTTTGGGACTTTTCTAATTTTTTTTCATCCGGAGTCTCATCCCGACTTGTGGGGCAATCATAGTCTCCATCATCCTTTCCTCACTGGGACAATGCTCTAATAATGAATATCATCACACTTTTATTTACTTACAACTCAAGAATTACAACTGGATACTTAAAATAAAATATGACTCTATATGAATGCCTCCGGCGGTGTACCGGGATGTGCAATGAATCAAGAGTGACATGTATGAAAGAATTATGAAAGGTGGCTTTGCCACAAATATGATGTCAACTACATGATCATGCAAAGTAATATGACAGTGGTGGAGCGTGTCATAATAAATGGAACGGTGGAAAGTTGTATGGCAGTATATCTCGGAATGGCTATGGAAATGCCATAATAGGTAGGTATGGTGGCTGTTTTGAGGAAGGTATATGGTGGGTGTATGATACCGGCGAAAGTTGCGCAACACAAGAGAGGCTAGCAATGGTGGAAGGGTGAGAGTGCGTATAATCCATGGACTCAACATTAGTCATGAAGAACTCACATAATTATTGCAAAAATCTACAAGTTATCAAAACAAAGTACTACATGCATGCTCCTAGGGGAAGGGTTGGTAGGAGTTAACCATCACGCGATCCCAACCTCCACACATAAGGAAGACAATCAATAAATAAATCATGCTCCAACTTCATCACATAACGGTTCACCATATGTGCATGCTAACGGGAATCACAAACTTTAACACAAGTATCTCTCAAATTCACAACTACTCACTAGCATGACCTCTAATATCACCATCTTCATATCTCAAAACAATCATAAGGAATCAAACTTCTGTTAGTATTCAATGCACTTTATATGAAAGTTTTTATTATACCCATCTTGGATGCCCATCATATTAGGACTAAATTCATAACCAAAGCAAATTATGATGCTGTTCTAAAAGACTCTAAAAAAATAATATAAGTGAAGCATGATATTTCATTAATTTCTTCAAAAACCACCATCGTGCTCTAAAAAGATATAAGTGAAGCACTAGAGCAAATGACAAACTACTCCAAAAGATATAAGTGAAGATCAATGAGTAGTCAAATAATTGTGCAACTATGTGAAGACTCTATAACATTTATGAATTCAGATCTTGGTATTTTATTCAAACATCAAGAAAAACAAAACAAAATGACATTTCAAGGATAGCACACATCAGGTGAAGAAGCGAAAATTTAGGTTCAACCGATACTAACCGATAATTGTTGAAGAAGAAAGGTGGGATGCCTACCGGGGCATCCCAAAGCTTGGATACTTGAGACTTCTTGAAATATTATCTTGGGGTGCCTTGGGCATCCCTAAGCTTGAGCTTTTGTGTCTCCTTAATTTCTTTTATGTTGCAGTTTCCTAAATCTCGAAAGCTTCATCCACACCAAACTCAACAAGAACTCGTGAGATAAGTTAGTATAAACCATTGTAAAAACCTTATCATTTTCTACTGCAACAAATCAAAAAAATTAATATTCAACATTGCATACTAAATGTCTCTGCACATTTAATACTCCTATCCTCAAATAGAATCATTAAACAAGCAAACATATGCAAACTATGCAAACATAACAGCAATCTGCCAAAACAGTATAGTCTGTAAAGAATACAAGATTCATCATACTTCCCTAACTCCAAAAATTATGAGAGTCTACCACACTGTAGAAATTTGTCAGATCTTACTGTGCAAAATTTTTCAACATTTTATCATATTCTGGCTTTTCTAGGGAATTTTTGCAACAACGATAAACTTTCTGTTTTGAAACAGCAACATGTATACTTGCAAAATAAGCATGGTAAGGGCTATCCTTGACATTTTTATTGGAACTAAAGATGCAAAACATTATTATAAATAACATCAAGCAAATGCTAACAAAAGAAAATGACGCTCCATGCAAAACACATATCATGTGATGAATAAAAATATAGCTCCAAGTAAAGTTACCGATGAACAAAGATGAAAGAGGGATGCCATCCGGGGCATACCCAAGCTTAGGCTCTTGGTTGTCCTTTAATATGACCTTGGGGTTCCTTGGGCATCCCCAAGGTTAGGCTCTTGCCACTCCTTATTCCATAGTCCATCGAATCTTTACCCAAAACTTAAAAACTTCACAACACAAAACTCAACAGAAAACTCGTAAGCTCCGTTAGTATAAGAAAATAAAACCACCACTTAGGTACAGTTGTGAACTCATTATAAATTCATATTGATATAATATCTACTGTATTCCAACTTCTCTATGGTTCATACCCTCCGATACTACTCATAGATTCATCAAAATAAGCAAACAACAAAATGAAAACAGAATCTGTCAAAAACAGAACAGTCTGTAGTAATCTGTATAATTCGAATATTTATGTAACTCCAAAAATTCTTAAATAAATTGGTGGACGTTTATAATTTGTCTATTAATCATATTCGAAAAGAATCAACCTAAAATCACTCTCCAGTAAAAATTGGCAGTTAATCTCGTGAGCACAAAATTTTCTGTTTTTTACAGCAAGATCGCAAAGACTTCACCCAAGTCTTCCCAAAGGTTCTACTTGACACAAACACTAATTAAAACATAAAACCATATCTAACCAGAGGCTAGGTGAATTATTTATTACTAAACAGGAGTAAAAAGCAAAGAACGAAAATAAAATTGGGTTGCCTCCCAACAAGCACTAACGTTTAACGCCCCTAGCTAGGCATGATGATTTCAATGATGCTCACATAAAAGATAAGAATTGAAACATAAAGAGAGCATCATGAAGAATATGACTAGCACATTTAAGTCTAACCCACTTCCTATGCATAGGGATTTTGTGAGCAAACAACTTATGGGGACAATAATCAACTAGCATAGGAAGGCAAAACAAGCATAACTTCAAAATTTTCAACACATAGAGAGGAAACTTGATATTATTGCGTTATGTAGAAGCATATGATCCTCTCTCATAATAATTTTTAGTAGCATCATGAAGGAATTCAACCATATAACCAGCACATAAAGCATTCTATCCATGATCTACTTGCATAGAAATTTACTACTCTCCACATAAGCAAATTTATTCTCATCAATAGTAGTGGGAGCAAGCTCGACAAAATAAATATCATGTGAAGCATAATCCAATTGAAAATTAAAATTATGATGACAAGTTTCATGGTTAACTTTATTCTTTATAGCATACATGTAATCACAATAATCATCATAAATAGGAGGCATGCTTTCATCATAATAAATTTGCTCATCAAAACTTGGGGGACTAAACTTACCATCTTCATCAAACATAGCATCCCCAAGCTTGTGGCTTTGCATATCATCAGCATCATGGGTATTCAAAGAATTCATACTAACAACATTGCAATATTGCTCATCATCCACATATTTTATGCCAAGCATTCTATGTAATTCTTCTTCTAGCACTTGAGCACAATTTTCCTTCCCGTCATTTTCACAAAAGACATTAAAAAGATGAAGCATATGATGCAACCTTAATTCCATTTTTTTGTAGTTTTCTTTTATAGACTAAACTAGTGATAAAACAAGAAACTAAAAGATTCGATTGCAGGATCAAAAGATATACCTTCAAGCACTCACCTCCCCGGCAACGGCGCCAGAAAAGAGCTTGATATCTTCTATGCAACCTTCTTCTTGTAGACGTTGTTGGGCCTCCAAGTGGAGAGGTTTGTAGGACAGTAGCAAATTTCCCTCAAGTGGATTACCTATGGTTTATCAATCCGTGGGAGGCATAAGATGGTCTCTCTCAAACAACCCTACAACCAAATAACAAAGAGTCTCTTGTGTCCCCAACACACCCAATACAATGGTAAATTGTATAGGTGCACTAGTTCGGCAAAGAGATGGTGGTAGAAGCTTAATATGGATGGTAGATATAGGTTTTTGTAGTATGAAAATATAAAAATAGCAAGGTAACTAATGACAAAAGTGAGAACAAACGGTATTGCAAAGCTAGGAAACAAGGCCTAGGGTTCATACTTTCATTAGTGCAAGTTCTCTTGACAATAATAACATAATTGGATCATATAACTATCCCTCAACATGCAACAAAGAGTCACTACAAAGTCACTAATAGCGAAGAACAAACGAAGATATTATGGTAGGGTATGAAACCACCTCAAAGTTATTCTTTCTGATCGATCTATTCAAGAGTCCGTAGTAAAATAACACGAAGCTATTCTTTCCGTTCGATCTATGCTAGAGTTTGTACTAGAATAACACCTTAAGACACAAATCAACCAAAACCCTAATGTCACCTAGATACTCCAATGTCACCTCAAGTATCCATGGGTATGATTATATGATATGCATCACACAATCTCAGATTCATCTATTCAACCAACACAAAGAACTTCAAAGAGTGCCCCAAAGTTTCTACCGGAGAGTCAAGATGAAAACATGTGCCAACCCCTATGCTTAAGTTAACAAGGTCACTGAACCCGCAAGTTGATCACCAAAACATACATCAAGTAGATCACGTGATATCCCATTGTCACCACAGATAAGCACATGCAAGACATACATCAAGTGTTCTCAAATCCTTAAAGACTCAATCCGATAAGATAACTTCAAAGGGAAAACTCAATCCATTACAAGAGACTAGAGGGGGAGAAACATCATAAGATCCAACTATAATAGCAAAACTTGCAATACATCAAGATTATACCACCTCAAGAACACGAGAGAGAGAGAGAGAGATCAAACACATAGCTACTACTACATACCGTCTGCCCTAAGGGTGAACTACTTCCTCCTCGTCATGTAGAGCAGCGGGAGGATGAAGATGGCCACCGGTGAGGGATCCCCCCTCCGGCAGGGTGCCGGAACAGGCCCCAATTGGTTTTTGGTGGCTACAGAGGCTTGCGGCGGCGGAACTCCCGATCTAGGTTATTTTCTGGAGGTTTCTGTATTTATAGGAATTTTTGGCCTAGGTCTCACGTTAGGGGGGTCTCCGGGCTGTCCACGAGACAGGGGGCGCGCCCCCGACCCTCGTGGGCAGCCTGGGACTCTTCTGGCCCAACTCTTTCACTCTAGGGGCTTCTTTTGGTCCATAAAAAATCATCTGGCACGTCAATTGGACTCCGTTTGGTATGCCTTTTTTGTAAAACTAAAAAACAAGGAGAAAACAGAAAGTGGCACTGGGCTCTAGGTTAATAGGTTAGTCCCAAAAATCATATAAAAGAGCATATAAATGTATATAAAACATCCTAGATGGATAATATAATACCATGGAACAATAAAATTATAGATAAGTTGGAGGCGTATCAGCGCGCCAAGTGGGGGGAGTCCCACTAGGACTCCTAGTCCCAGTCGGCCCCCTTCCTTTCCAATGGAGGGGGGAAAGAGGGAAGTTCAGGGAAAGAGAGAGGGAGAAGGAAAGGGGGGCCCCGCCCCTCCCCCTTTTCCAATTCGGACTCCCTATGGGCGGCGCGCGCCACCTCCTACGGCCTGACTCTCCTCTGTGCTATGGCCCAATAAGGCCCATTACTTCCCCGGGAGGTTCCGGTAACCCCTCGGTACTCCGAAAAATACCTGAACCACTTTGGAACCATTCCGGTGTCTGAATATAACCTTCCAATATATCAATCTTTACCTCTGGACCATTTTGAGACTTCTTGTCATGTCCGTGATCTCATTCGGGACTCTGAACAACCTTCGGTCACCAAAACACATAACTCATATAATAGATATCGTCATCGAACGTTAAGCGTGCGGACCCTACGGGTTCAAGAACTATGTAGACATGACCGAGACATCTCTCCGGTCAATAACCAATAGCGGAACTTGGATGTTCATATTGGTTCCCACATATTCTACGAATATCTTTATCGGTCGAACCACAATGTCAACTTACGTTATTTCCTTTGTCATCGGTATGTTACTTGCCCGAGATTCGATTGTCAGTATCTCTATACCTAGTTCAATCTCGTTACTGGCAAGTCTCTTTACTCGTTCCATAATGCATCACCCCACAACTAACTCATTAGTCACATTGCTTGCAAGGCTTCATATGATGTGCAATACCGAGGGGGCCCAGAGATACCTCTCCGATACTCGGAGTGACAAATCCTAATCTTGATCTATGCCAACCCAACAAACACCTTCGGAGATACCTGTAGAGCATCTTTATAATCACCCAGTTACCTTGTGACGTTTGATAGCACACAAGGCATTCCTTCGGCATCCGGGAGTTGCATAATCTCATAGTCGGAGGAATATATATTTGACATGAAGAAAGCAGTAGCAATAAAACTGAACCATCATTATGCTAAGCTAACAGATGGGTCTTGTCCATCACATCATTCTCCTAATGATGTGATCTCGTTCATCAAATGACAACACATGTCCATGGCTAGGAAACTTAACCATCTTTGATCAACGAGCTAGTCTAGTAGAGGCATACTAGGGACACGGTGTTTTGTCTATGTATTCACACATGTATCAAGTTTCTGGTTAATACAATTTTAGCATGAATAATAAACATTTATCATGATATAAGGAAATATAAAATAACAACTTTATTATTGCCTCCATGGCATATTTCCTTCAGTCTCCCACTTGCACTAGAATCAATAATCTAGTTCACATCACCATGTGATTTAATACCAATAGTTCACATGTGTATGCGATTAACACCCATAGTTCACATCACCATGTGATCAATACCCAAAGGGTTTACTAGAGTTAATAATCTAGTTCACATCGCTATGTGATTAACACCGAAAGAGTACTAAGGTGTGATCATGTTTGGTCGTGAGAGAAATTTAGTCAACGGGTCTACTATATTCAGAGCCGTATGTATTTTGCAAATTTTCTATGTCTACATGCTCTGCATGGAGCTACTCTAGCTAATTGCTCCCACTTTCAATATGTATCCAGACTGAGACTCAGAGTCATCTGGATCGGTGTAAAGCTTGCATCGGCGTAACTCTTTACGATGAGCTCTTTATCACCTCCATAATGGAGAAATACTTCCTTAGTCTTCTTAGGTAACCAAGGATAATCTTGACCGCTATATAGTGATCCACTCCTGGATCACTATCGTACCCCCTTGCCAAACTCATAGCAAGGCACACAACTGGTCTGGTACATAGCATGTCATACTTTATAGAACCTATGACTGAGGCATAGGGAATGACTTTCATTCTCTTTCTATCTTCTTCCGTGGTCGGGCTTTGAGTCTTACTCAACTTTACACCTTGTAATACAGGCAAAAACTCTTTCTTTAACTGATCCATTTTGAACTCTTTCAAAATCTTGTCAAGGTATGTACTCATTGAAAAATCTTATGGAGCGTCTTGATCTATCTCTGTAGATCTTGATGCCCAATATATAAGCAGCTTCACCAAGGTATTTCTTTGAAAAACTCCTTTCAAACTCTGCTTTATGCTTTCCAGAAAATTCTACATCATTTTCAATCAACAATATGTCATTCACATATACTTATCAGAAAGGCTGTAGTGCTTCCACTCACTTTCTTGTAAATACAGGCTTCACCGCAAGTCTGTATAAAACTATATGCTTTGATCAACTCATCAAAGTGTATATTCCAACTCCGAGATGCTTGCACTAGTCCATAGATGGATCGCTTGAGCTTGCACACCTTGTTAGCACCTTTAGGATCGACAAAACCTTTTGGTTGCATCATATACAACTGTTGTTTAAGAAATCCATTAATGAATGTAGTTTTGACATCCATTTGCCAGATTTCATAATCATAAAATGTGGCAATTGCTAACATGATTCGGACAGACTTAAGCATCGCTACGGGTGAGAAAGTCTCATCGTAGTCAACTCATTGAACTTGTCGAAAACCTTTTGCGACAAGTCAAGCTTTATAGACAGTAACATTACCATCAGTGTCAATATTCTTCTTGAAGATCCATTTATTCTCTATGGGTCACCGATCATTGGGTAGATCCACCAAAGTCCACACTTTGTTCTCATACATGGATCCTATCTTAGATTTCATGACCTCAAGCCATTTATCGGAAACTGGGCTCATCATAGCTTCTTCATAGTTCGTAGGTTCGTCATGGTCAAGTACCATGACCTCCGGAACAGGATTACCGTGCCACTCAGGTGTGGATCATGCTCTGCTTGACCTACGATGTTCTGTAGCAACTTGATATGTAGTTTCATGATCTTTATCATTAGCTTCCCCTCCAGTTGGTGTAGGCATCATGGGAACAGATTTCTCGGATGAGCTACTTTCCAAATTGAGAGCAGGTACAATTACCTCATCAAGTTCTACTTTCCTCCCACTCACTTCTTTCGAGAGAAACTCCTTCTCTAGAAAGGTTCCGTTCTTAGCAACAAAGATCTTGTCTTCGGATCTATGGTAGAAGGTGTACCCAATTGTTTCCTTAGGGTATCCTATGAAGACACACTTCTCCGATTTGGGTTCGAGCTTATTAGGCTGAAGCCTTTTGACATAAGCATCACATCCCGAAACTTTAAGAAATGACAACTTATGTTTGTTGCCAAACCACACTTCATAAGGTGTCGTCTCAACGGATTTTGACGATGCCCTGTTTAATGTGAATGCAGCTATCTCTAATGCATAACCCCAAAATGATAGTGGTAAATCGGTAAGATACATCATAGATTGCACCATACCTAATGAAGTGCAGTTACGTCGTTCAGACACACCATTACACTGTGGTGTTCCAAGCGGTGTGAGTTGTGAAACTATTCCACGTTGTTTTAAATGAAGGCCAAACTCGTAACTCAAATATTCTCCTCCACGATCAGACCGCTGAAACTTTTTTTCTTGTTACGATGATTCTCCACTTTACTCTGAAATTCTTTGAACTTTTCAAATGTTTCAGACTTGTGTTTCACTAAGTAGGTATACCCATATCTGCTCAAATCATCTGTGAAGGTCAGAAAACAACGATACCCGCCATAAGCCTCTATACTCATCGGACCGCATACATCGTTATGTATTATTTCCAATAAGTCATTGGATCGTTCCGTTATTCCGGAGAACAGAGTTTTAGTCATCTTGCCCGTGAGGCACGTTCGCAAGTATCAAATGATTCATAATCAAGTGATTCCAAAAGTCCATCTACGTGGAGTTTCTTCATGCGCTTTACACCAATATGACCTAAACAGCAGTGCCACAAGTATGTTGCACTATCATTATCAACTTTGCAACTTTTCAAATGGTTCAGATTTGTGTTTTATTAAGTATATATACCCATATCTGCTCAAATCATCTGTGAAGGTCATAAAACAACGATACCCGCCACGAGCCTCAACACTCATCGGACCGCATACATCGATATGTATTATTTCCAATAAGTCATTGGATCATTCCATTGTTCCGGAGAACGGAGTTTTAGTCATCTTTCCCGTGAGGCACGGTTCGCAAGTATCAAATGATTCATAATCAAGTGATTCCAAAAGTCCATCTGCATGGAGTTTCTTCATGCACTTTACACCAATATGACCTAAACGGCAGTGCCGCAAGTATGTTGCACTATCATTATCAACTTTGCAACTTTTCAAATGTTTCAGATTTGTGTTTCATTAAGTAGATATACCCATATCTGCTCAAATCATCTGTGAAGGTCAGAAAAAAAGGATACCCGTCAACACTCATCGGATCGCATACCTCGGTATGTATTATTTCCAATAAGTCATTGGATCGTTCCATTGTTCCGGAGAACGGAGTTTTAGTCATCTTGCCTGTGAGGCACGGTTCGCAAGTATCAAATGATTCATAATCAAGTGATTCCAAAAGCCCATCTGCATGGAGTTTCTTCATGCGCTTTACACCAATATGACCTAAATGATAGTGCCACAAGTATGTTGCACTATCATTATCAACTTTGCATCTTTTGGCATCAATATTATGAATATGTGTATCACTATAATCGAGATTCAGTAAACCATTAACATTGGGTGTATGACCATAGAAGGTTTTTATTCATGTAAACATAATAACAATTATTCTCTGTCTTAAATGAATAACCGTATTGCAATAAACATGATCTAATCATATTCATGCTCAACGCAAATGCCAAATAACATTTATTTAGGTTCAACACTAATCCCGAAATTATAGGGAGTGTGTGATGATGATCATATCAATCTTGGAACCACTTCCAACACACATCATCACTTCACCCTCAACTAGTCTCTATTTATTCCGCAACTCCTATTATGAGTTACTAATCTTAGCAACCGAACTGGTATCAAATACCCAGGGGCTACTACGAGCACTAGTAAGGTACACATCAATAACATGTATATCAAATATACCTTTGTTTACTTTGCCATCCTTCTTATCCGCCAAATATTTGGGGTATTCCCGCTTCCAGTGACCATTTCCTTCGCAGTAGAAGCACTCAGTTTCAGGCTTAGGTCCAGCTTTGGGCTTCTTCATGGGAGTGACAACTTGCTTGCCATTCTTCTTGAAGTTCCCTTTCTTTCCCTTTGCCCTTTTCTTGAAACTAGTGGTCTTATTTAATCATCAACACTTGATGCTTTTTATTGATTTCTACCTTCGTTGATTTCAGCATCACAGAGAGCTCGGGAATCGCTTTCGTCATCCCTTGCATATTATAGTTCAACACGAAGTTCCGGTAGTTTGGTGATGGTGTCTAGAGAACTCTATCAATCACTATCTTATATGGAAGATTAACTCCCACTTGATTCAAGTGATTGTAGTACCCAGACATTCTGAGCACATGCTCACTAGCTGAGCTATTCTCCTCCATCTTTTAGGCGAAGTACTTGTCAGAGGTCTCATACCTCTCGACACGGGCATGAGTCTAAAATACCAATTTCAGCTCTTGGAACATCTCATATGCTCCAAGGCGTTCAAAACATTTTTGAAGTCCCGGTTCAGAGCCGTAAACCATGGTGCACTAAACTATCAAGTAGTCATCATATTGAGCTAGCCAAACATTCATAATGTCTGCATCTGCTCCTGCAATAGGTCTGTCACCTAGTGGTGCATCAAGGACATAATTCTTCTGTGCAGCAATGAGGATAAACCTTAGTCACAGATCAAGTCCACATCATTGCTACTATCATCTTTCAACTTAGTTCTCTCTAGGAACATATCAAAAAACACAGGGGAGCTACAACGCGAGCTATTGATCTACAACATAATTTGCAAATACAATCTTGACTAAGTTCATGATAAATTAAGTTCAATTAATCATATTACTTAAGAACTCCCACTTAGATAGACATCCCTCAAGTCGTATAAATGATACGTGATCCAAATCAAGTAAACCATGTCCAATCATCACGTGAGATGGAGTAGTCATCAATGGTGAACATCTCTATGTTGATCATATCTACTATATGATTCATGTCCGACCTTTCGGTCTCTAGTGTTCCGAGGCCATATCTGTATATGCTAGGCTCGTCAAGTTTAACCCGAGTATTCCGCATGTGCAAAACTGGCTTGCACCCATTGTATTTGAACGTAGAGCTTATCAGACCCGATCATCACGTGGTGTCTCAGCACGAAGAACTTTCGCAACGGTGCATACTCAGGGAGAACACTTATACCTTGAAATATTAGTAAGGGATCATCTTATAATGCTACCGCCATACTAAGCAAAATAAGATGCCAAAGATAAACATCACATGCAATCAAAATATGTGACATGATATGGCCATCACCATCCTATGCTTTTGATCCCCATCACCAAAGCAACGTCATGATCTCCATCGTCACCGGCTTGACACCTTGATCCCCATCGTAGCGTCATGGTCATCTCGCCAACTATTGCTTCTACGACTATCGCTACCGCTTAGTGATAAAGTAAAGCAATTATAGTGTGTTTGTATTTCATACAATAAAGCGACAACCATAAGGCTCCTGCCAGTTGCCGATAACTTTTACAAAACATGATCATCTCATACAACAACATATATCACATCATGTCTTGACCATATCACATCACAACATGCCCTGCAAAAACAAGTTAGATGTCCTTTACTTTGTTGTTGCAAGTTTTATGTGGCTGCTACGGGCTTCTAGCAAGAACCGTACTTACCTATGGCACAAAAACCACAACGGTGATTTATCAAGTTTGCTATTTTAACCTTCACAAGGACCGGCCGCAGTCAAATTCGATTCAACTAAAGTTGGAGAAACAGACACCCGCCAGCCACCTTTATGCAAAACTAGTTGCATGTCCATCGGTGGAACCAGTCTCATGAATGCGGTCATGTAAGGTTGGTCTGGGCCACTTCATCCAACAATACCACCGAATCAAAATAAGACATTGGTGGTAAGCAGTATGACGATCACTGCCTGCAACTCTTTGTGTTCTACTTGTGCATATGATCTACGAATAGACCTGGCTCGGATGCCACTGTTGGGAAACATAGCATGCAATTTCAAAAAAATTCCTACGCTCACGCAAGATCTATCTAGGAGATGCATAGTAACGAGAGGGGGAGAGTGTGTCCATGTATTCTCGTAGACCGAAAGCGGAAGCGTTAACTTAACGTGGTTGATATAGTCAAACGTCTTCTCAAATCAACCGATCAAGTACCGAACGCATGTCACCTCCAAGTTTTGCACACGTTCAGCTCAATGATGTCCCTCGAACTCTTGATCCAATAAAGGTACAAAGGAGATGAGTTACGTCAGCACAATGGCGTGGTGACAGCGACAGTGATGTGATCCGCGTAGGGCTTTGCCTAAGCACTACAACAATATGACCGGAGGAGTAAATGGTGGAGGGGGGTACCTCACACGGCTAAGACAATTGATGTGCTTTGGGATGCCCCCTTGTCGGTGTTCTGGGAACGGGGGTCCCCAAACTTGCCTGCCTGCGGCCTGTGGTGTGGCTCAAGGGGTGGCCTAGTACGACCCATCTTCATCAACTCAAGCTCAAGACCCTCGCGAGGGGCCAAGCCTCGCGGGGCGGACGACGCAAGGCTTCCTCAGGAATGGCCTCACCAGGTCGGCTTGCAAGGAGGCGGAGAGATCAAGGCAGGTGTACCTCGCGAGGTGCCCATGACGCAAGCCATGACGATCGAGACCAGGCGGGCGCCGGCCAGTACAGCGTCCTTGTTTCGTCTTTGGTGCAAAGGGGGCAAGCGCAGGCACGGAGTACCGAGGCATCAAGCAAAGGTTACCATTTCGGTGCAACGAGACCAAGACCAGTAGAGCGGCAGGACGGAGGTCACCGTGGAGCCCAAGACGGCGTCATCGCCAGTGCCTTTGGCAGCCGAAGACCAACTTTAGTCAAGATAACTTGTACTAGATGTTCCCCTTCAAAATGGCCGTTGTTGGCGCTCTTCCCACGCAATATTTGGGAAGAGGACCAGGGCCTCTATGTCGGCGTTCTGGGAATGGGGGTCCCTAGACTTTCTTGCCTGCGGCCTGCAGTGTGGCTCAAGTGGTGGCCTAGTATGGCCCCTCTTCATCGACTCAAGCTCAAGACCCTCGCGAGGGGCCAAGCCTCGTAGGGCGGACGATGCAAGGCTTCCTCAAGAACGGCCTTGCCAGGCCGGCTCGCGAGGAGGCGGAGAGATCAAGGCAGGGGTACCTCGCGAGGTGCTCATGATGCAAGCCATGACGATCGAGACCAGGTGGGCGCCAGGTGGGCACTGGCCTGCGCAGTGTCCTTGTTTCCTCTTTGGTGCAAAGGGGGCAAACGTAGGCGTGGAGTACCGAGGCATCAGGCAAAGGTTACCATTTCGGTGCAACGAGACCAAGACCAGCAGAGCGGCAGGACGGAGGTCACCATGGAGCCCAAGATGGCGTCATTGCCAGTGCCTTTGGCAGCCGAAGACCAACTTTAGTCAGGATAACTTGTACTAGATGTTCCCCTTCAAAATGGCCGTTGTTGGCTCTTCTTCCCTTGTACTGTTCATCATCAGCCCCTGAGGCAATCCACCACACCACACATCGGAGTAGGGTATTACACCACAACGGTGGCCCGAACCAGTATAAACCTTGTCCCTTGCGTTGTTCATGGTTTAGCTTAGATTCTCAGCGAGGCGTTGGGACGTGGATCGGTAGGGGGAAGATCCTCGCGCGCACCCTAGAGTTCGAACCTTAAGGGTTTTGCCGGAACCTGATATCCGACACTCTATATATAGGGATATCCACCACAGTAGATGATCGAGTTCTCACCTAGAGCCAACAGAGACGGAGCAATTCCTATCCGAGCACACCACCACAAGAACACCCCTCGCGAGGCTGTTCTTCCCTTGTATTGTTCATCATCAGCCCATGAGTCAATCCACCACACCACACACTAGAGTAGGGTATTACACCACAACGGTGGCCCGAACCAGTATAAACCTTGTGTCCCTTGTGTTGTTCATCGTGTAGCTTAGATTCTCTGCAAGGCGTTGGGCGTGGATCGGTAGGGGGAAGATCTTCGCGCGCACCCCAGAGTTTGAACCTTAAGGGTTTGCCGGAACCCGATATCCGACATTTGGCACGCCAGGTAGGGGTGTGCCAGAATCTTTCTTCCGCTGTTCCGCGTTCGATCGTTCGTCGCATCCATGGCTGACGCTCGCCGGGCTCGCGCCGAGTGTCGGGCTGCTCTCGCCGCCCACGTCGCCCAGACGGCTCCCGTCGGTGGGCCTCCCTGTCGTTCTCCGTTGCCTGCCGCCCACGCTGCCACTGGCTCGGTGGGGAACGAGCAACAGGCGTCGTCGCTGCATCCCTCGGTGTGGCAGGAAGGCTGCATCGCCACTCCGTCGCTGACCCCAGCTGGTTTGTCGTCGCACGTCCGTCGCGCTCCCACGGACGCACATGCCGCGTTTCTCCTGGCACGTGAGCTCCTGCACTACCGCCCCGTTGACGACCTCTACGAGGAGTGGCTCACTCACATCACCGAGATCATCAGCGCCGCAGGGGGCTCTCCTATGCCGTCCATCTCGGTGCCTCGCCCTCCGTCCTGCGTGGGTGATGCAGCTCAGGAGGTGCCTCCGCCACCTCCTCCCCAAGAAGGCACCTGGCTCCAAGGTGCGCGGCCCCTGGACGAGACCCACCGCGTCCGGTGCCCGCGTGACAAGAAAGGAGCTACCAAGAAATCCCTCGCCCCCAAGACAGTGCTCGCGTGCTGCCTGCACCAGCACGCCATGACCGCATCCCTGCGCTAGCACGTCAAGACCCCACGTTGCCCCTCGCGGCGGCGCGCGGGAATCCTCAGGAGCAAGCCCCGCGTCAGCAAAGAGCTCTGGTGGCCACCGCAGGCTGTCGCGCCTTCACCACTGAGCTGCGCAGTGTCGCCTAGCCAAGCAAGTTCAAGCCGGATCTGCCTCCTCGCTACAACAGCACTGCCGACCCCACAGAGTTCCTGCAGCTCTACGAGCTGGGCATCGAAGCGGCCAGCGGAGATGAGAAGGTCATGGCGAATTTGTTTCCCATGGCGCTCAAGGCTGGTGCCGCACCTGGCTCCTGAACCTGCCTCCCAGCACAATCTCCTCTTGGGACGAGATGCGCACCCGCTTCATCGCCAACTTCCAGGGCACTCGCGACCATCCTCCAGTCATGGGTGACTTGCGCCGCATCAAGCAGCAACCTGGAGAGACCCTGCAGAAGTACATCCAGCGCTTCAGCAGCGCTTGCCTCAAGATTCCCAAGGTGACCGAGGAGGCCATCATCTCAATGTTCTCTGATGGCGTCCGTGACGTCAAGATGAAGGAGGAACTGGCAATCCATGAGGATCTGTGCACATCTCTGGAGTTGTTCAACCTGGTGACCAAGTTTGCAAGGGCGAGGAGGGACGCCTCTCCCTCCTCGAGCTCCCAGCTGCTGACCCAGAAGAGAAGAAAGCCAAGGCCAAGTACGTGAAGCACAAAGGAGCAGCCGTGCTCGCAGCAGAGCCAGACACGAAGCGCGACAGGGATCAGCCGAAGTCGTCCAAGGGCAGCCGGTACTACGTGTACCACGACCTCCACACCCACAACACCAACAAATGCCAAGAGCTCAGGGCCGTGTGAGAAGGACATGTCGGTCGACGCCCCGAGCACAACGATCGGGGCTACGACCGAGGCGGGGGAAGAGATGGAGGACGATGGGACGACCGAGGCCCTCGCCAAGGGTGGCATGACCGGCCTTGCAAGGACCGCTGGCAAGACCAGCCTCGCGAGGGGGCTTGGAGGGATCAGCCTCGTGAGTTCACCCGCAGGGCAATGCATGCCTCCCTACTATGCCGCCACCACCAAGAAGGAATGACGACCATCATCAGGACGAGGGGGCTGGGGGCTTCCAGGAGCCACACGCTATCGCTTGCATCTTGGGCGGTGTCGGTGTCAAAACCGGCGGATCTCGGGTAGGGGGTATCGATCTGTGCATCTAGGCTGATGATAACAGGAAGCGAGGGACACAATGTTTACCCAGGTTCGGGCCCTCCCGATGGAGGTAAAACCCTACTTCCTGCTTGATTAATATTGAAGATATGAGTAGTATAAGAGTAGATCTACCATGAGATCGTAGAGGCTAAACCCTAAGAGCTAGCCTATGATGGTATGATTGTAATTGTGATCGGCCTTCTAAGGACCAACCTCTCCAGTTTATATAGACACCAGAGAGGGCTAGAGTGTACATGGAGTCGGTTACAAGGAAGGAAACACAATATCCGGATCGCCAAGCTTGTCTTCCACGCAAAGGAGAGTCCCATCCGGACACGGGCCAAAGTCTTGAGTCTTGTATCTTCATGCTTCAATAGTCCGGACGATGTATACAGTCCGTCTGTCCGGATACCCCCTAATCTAGGACTCCCTCAGTAGCCCCGGAACCAGGATTCAATGATGATGAGTCCAGCGCGCAGTCTTGTCTTCAGCATTGCAAGGCGGGTTCCTTCTCCGAATACTCCAAAGTAGCTATCGAACACTTTAAACTGTGTCCGGGTCTGCAAGATGATCTTCACATACCATTGTAGGGAACATAGTGTGAATCTGATTTGCTGGCAATCTTCATACGTCGTGCCCTTGCATCGTGGCTTGGTCCAACACGAACCGGCATTTCTTGCCCCACCTCGACTCGCGTTGCGAGGCGGTTTGATTGGCACATCCTGTCAAAGAAGAGATCGTGTACCCCTTATTACGGGATTTTCCATCAATATGGGCGTGCGTGACCCCATGACGACTGCTGGTATAACTCCGTGTGTTTTTAGATAAGCCTCAAGCGGTCACGCTGAGGACTCTTGATATTCACCCTCTTTATAAATGGGTCAAGGCCTATGCCTCTTTTCCACCTCCCTCGCACCTCGAGTTCTAATACCCGAGACCTAAGCCCAAACACCCCAGATCCTCCAATATGTCCGGATCCAACCTCAAGGCTAGTGGGTGGCCTCCTTGATCCAAGAGGAGGACATTGCGAGGCTTAGGGAGGTCGGATACCTGACCGCCAACATCTAGCACAGGCTCCCTGCTCCAGGGCAGGTCATCCCTACAACAGAGCCCAATGAGAGTGTCGTGTTTGTTCCTCACTTCCTCCGCGGCTTGGGGCCTCACCCTCGATCCCTTTGTGAGGGGGCTCATGTTCTATTACGGGTTGGATTTTCATGATCTAGCTCCGGACGCTATCCTCCATATCTCGTCATTCATCATTGTATGCGAGGCCTTTCTCCACGTCACTCCACACTTCGGCTTATGGCTCAAAACCTTTAATGTGAAGCCGAAGATGATCGAGGGGCGACATGTGGAGTGCGGAGGTGCCATAATAAGCAGGAACGGCGATACCCCATGGCCAGAGGGTTCTTTCCCAGAAGTATCGATGTATGGCAGCGGAGGTGGTTTTATGCCACAGCTCCCAGAGGCACAAAGTGGGTAGCTGCCCCCGAGTTCCGCTCGGGCCCTCCGTCACAGTCGGCGTCATGGACTGACGTAGGACGGAATTGGGGGCCCGCCAGTGATGTTCCAATACTGCAGAGCCGTATCCGGGAGCTTATCGAGAGGGACATAAATCTCGCCAGCATAATTCAAGTAATGCTAATCTGACGGATGTTGCCGTGCAAGCGTCGTCCTCTCCGAATGTGGGAGTTCAATCCGGAGGGTCCGCTGACTATTAAGCACTTCTTCGGCCTGAAGCTCGAAGGGATGTGTAAATTATTCTTCGGACCACAAGTAAAGTGTCCGGACACCACTGAGGATGCGGGCCTAAGCTGCAATCGCCTAGATACCCAAGTAAGTAACCTTAAAGCCGGACACTTTGTTTATATTTGCTATAAGCATTGTTCTGAAAACCCTCTGTGGCCAGGAATGGCTCAACAAGGCGGAGATAATTAGGTGTCTGGTGCCACTTCCTGAAGGCTCGCCGGGTCCAACCGTAGCCAAGATGCTTGGCCGGGTGCTTAGAAAAATGCCCTCAGGGAAAGTTGAAGGAAAGGGCAGCGAAGCTGAACTTCACGCACTATGCATCCGGACTGGGGGAATTGATTTCTCCCCAAAGGAGGATAGTCGGGGAGGGGAATCCGAGGCCACCTCCCCGTGCAGGAAGAAAAGGGCCACCTCCGAAGACTCGGAGATGGAGATGCCCAAGGAAGGGGAAAAGGTATCACCAGGGGGCTCTGCCCCGACGGGCACCCTCACCGCGTCGTGCCCACCAACAGGCCAGCCCTCCATCGAGCTGTAAGTTAATCATTAATTCAAAGGTATTGTGTTTCTCCGAGATCCATAACCAGGATTCGTCTTTTGCAGTCCGGCTAGCAGCTGTTCTCAACAGAGTGCGTCTTCGGGGGACCTTCCTCCGGAGATGATGGAGAGCAAGACCCCGCCCACCTCTCCGACTCATGAAGCGGGCGACACCAAGGTGTCATCACGGAGGAGTCCGGATCTGCCGAAGCCGGAAGCCAATGTGTTAGCCGCCCTGAGCCCAGAGCGTTTGGCTCCCACGAGGGGCGATGGGGAGGGTTCGGCACGGTTCAATGTCCGGCCGGACATACTGACAGGCCTACTGGAGCGAGCTGCACTCTCGAAGGAGCACCGCTCATTAATGAGCATGGTGCTCAAGAAGATTTCATCCGCTACAAGCGGTTTGAATGAAGCATTTACAAGCCTGCTCAGAGGTTTTAAGGTATGTAGTGAAGAATACACTTTTGTTTGGCTGTGAGGCGCGCGCTAGGTGTGCTCCATATAGATAGCAGCCCCTGAGACTCTGGTTGTCCGCCCTAGGCGGCAAACAGGGGATCATAAATCAATGATTACGCTGTAAATACGTGCAGGTACCTATGGGTCCGGCCGCCGACCAGTCCATTGAAGTTGCCGAACTGACGAGGCAGATTGGATTGATTGATGCCAATATAACGCTGGTGAACGAGCGGCTGGACAAATCACAAGGTATGTGCTCTGCCTTCCTTTGTATAGGAAAATATGAAGGCAGCATGATATTAATGTAATATGTTTGAACTGCAGATGGTGCTGCTGCCGTGGAGGCTCTGGGGCGGAACTTGCCCAGGCCAAGGAGCAAGCTCGGGTTAGCAATGCGGCTTCCCTAAAATCGGCCGAAGTTTTGAGAGCCGAACATGCTGCTCGTCGCCGAAGCGAGGAAAAGATAGCCGAAATGGCTGTGGAGTTAAAAAATGCCGCTGACCAGTATGAGCTCATTAAAAAGGAGCATAAGGATAGTTCAGCCGACCTGAACAAGGCACTTAATGCCACCAAGGAAATACGGACCGAGCTCAGGGGTGCGCGGGAGGAGCTTCGACAGGCCGGTAAAATCGCGGCTGGGGGCTCCTACTTGCCGCGGACGAAGTTTTTCGATCCGAAGTATGCTCCCCAGGATGGACGATGGAGTCCTACGGACGCGTATGTGGATTTGGCGAAGAGTACAGCAGATGCTGTCAAGTTCTTTGAGGATCAGGGTGATAAGGAAGTGGAGAAGCTTTTCTGGTCGCAATTCAATGCTCCCACTCGCCCGCTGCCGTTAAGTGACAAGATGGCTGCTGTAGCGGAGCTTCACAGGCAGTCCGGGCTTGTAATGCGGTCTGTAATAGACCATATTTGGCCAAAGGGGCCTAAGCTGGACAATTACTTTGGTTTGGTGCAACAATCCCTTGGGGCCGTGCCTCAGATCGACGCCATGAGGAGGTCGGCATGCATAGAGGGTGCACGAATGGCTCTTGCCCGCGTTAAAGCCTATTGGACAGAGATGGAGGCCACCATTATAGCGACCCAGGATCCGGTGGGGAGCCAATATCCGGCCGAGCACTACTTGGCGCAGGTCACAGAAGGTGCCCGCCTAATAGAGGCGCGGTGCTCGAAGAATGTCTTGTTTGAGTGATGAATTGAATCATTGTAAAAACAATGTTTATTTTGATTATGAGGCTATATTTACACTCTTTTCATGAAAATATGACTGTGTCCCCTGTGGGGTCGTTTATATATATATAGGGTGGGTCTATTATGATAACACCTTCTAGAGTCTTATTCTGCACACCAAACCCTTATTCTGCTAACACCAACAAGCGGCCCGTAGCTACAAAGTAACCACCGAACTACGGCGACAAAAAAAACACGCCCACACCAACTCCCCTCTCTCCCCGCGCCCCTCCCCCGCTCCCCACGACCTCCACCTCCCCTCCGCCCTCTGCCCGATCCCCACCACTGTCTCCCACGACTCCCATCCACCCTACCCCGCCGCCTCCCACCACCTCCCACCGCGCCGCCCGCTGACCGGCCACCACCTTCCACCGTGCCGCCCGCTGCCCGGCCACAACGTTGACGCCTCCTGGCAGTGGATGGAGAAGGGGAGGTGGGAGGAGCCGGTGGTCGACGCCACCCCGCCTTCGCCAGCCCGGCCACCCCCCGATCCACTTCCTCACTGCCCCCGTGCAGATCCTAGCTTGGGCCTCCCATCCCCCCAGCCCCAGCTCCGCGCCACAACGCCTCCTCACCCGGCCACGGCTACAACTCCGCCAGGCGACACCCCCCCGCCCCCCGAGCGCCGCTCGCGACGGCCGGCATCCATGACCCTGGCATCGCCACTACGTACCACCACCTCCCCCTCCCCGGCTCCCCAGGAAAGATCCGGCCGGTTCTTGCCCCGCCACGCAGCCAGGCGACGGGATTCGAGGACCGACCTCCATATCCTCCTCCCTACCCCGTCCCCTCCCTGGATCTGTCGGTGTGCCATGGATCCGTCGATGACGACCCTGACGACTTCTACTTCCACCTCTCGGCCAAATCCGACGCGCCCAGGCTCCCTTCCTTCTCACCTCTTCGACCCCATGGAGTTTCATCGGTGAGTCCGTGCAGTTCGCGATTGACGGGATTACAGCTCCAGGCTCCCCGACTCCTTGTTGCCTCGATCGAGGGGACGCCCTAGCCTCCTCCTTTTCCTCCCCCGTCCTCTGCTCCTCTCCTTGCGATTCTCCACTGACGGCAAGAAGTCCAGGCTGCTCCCTAATGCAGCTTGGCTGGGTCTTCCTCTCTGGGAGCTTTTGTCTCTCCGCTAGATCAGTCCACACAGCACGCACACACGGCCATCGTCGACTCCCGTGCAGTACACTTTTGTGCTGTGAGGCAGGCATCCTCGGGATTCGTTAGTGGATTCCAAACCTTGTGTTCATCCTTTTCTCTCTCTTGGTGCTGTACATTGCAACCTCCAGTGCAGCTCTGTCGTGTGCACGGCGTCTCTCTTTCACCTATGCTCCTCTCATGTTGCTCTTCACTGATGCAGTACAGGTCGCTCTCTGATGCAGGTCATCTCGATCGTCGGTGTAGTCCGTGGGCGCACACAATTGTTTGTGCCGGCAAAAGCAATTTTGTAAATTTGCAGGGCTATTTACCATGTGCGATATTCTTACTGATGCACTGATGCAGCTAGGAACACGAAGTGGCGCTGCAGCTCAGTGGCCCGGCGGCTACTGCTGCTGCGCGGAGGCGCGGGGGTTCCCGCTGCTACCCGCTGCCCTCTGCACCCGGGCGGCTCATGCTGCTTCTTGGTGTACGACGGCTCCCTCTGCTGCTCGGTGGCATGGCGGCCACCCGCCGACTAGGTGCCATGTATTTCCTTTCCCTTCTCGATTCCTCCTCACAGCAGCATGCAACTTATGATAAGGAAGAGATTTAGTGTTTGAGCAGTGCATTTTGAGCTTACTCTAAACTTGTGCACAGAATTTGGAGAGATCCCATTACCCTTCCGGAACCTAGCCTACTTCTTGGCGTCCGTGAACACCTCTTCTGTGGCATAGTGGGCGAGGTTCTCGAACTCTCTGCTGTAAGCATCAACAGCCATCTTACTCTGGTTGAAACTACAGAACTCGTCTCTCTTGCGATCAATGAGGGCCTGGGGAATGTGATGCTCGCGAAAAGCCTCAATGAAATCCCTCCAGGTAGGAATCTGGCCAGCTGGAAGCATAGCATCATAGTTCTACCACCAAAGACTAGCAGGACCTTCCAGGTGGTATGTGGCATAGGTGACCTTGTCATTCTCAGCTACATTCGCGGAATGCAACTTATGAGTGATGCTACGGAGCCAGTCATCTACATCGAGTGGCTCAATGGAATGATGAAAGGTAGGTGGGTGCAAGCGAATGAAGTCATGAATGGTTGCGGACCCTTTGAACTGATGTGTGGTGTTATCCTCGATACGTGCCAACAAGCGGTTAGACTCACACTTGTTCCTCTCCATCTGTAACATGAACTCTATCAACGAATGCTGGTCGGGAGGATCCTCATCCCTACCATCTTCATGGTTCTGGCTACGAGCAACAGAACTTCTCTTAACTGATGACATCCTGAGAAATGAAACGAAGGACGGAATCATCATCAACTATAGACGGCGGAATGTAGGACATGGAAATTAGTATCTCTCAAACTCCTAGGGCAATTCCGGCAGCATAACAACAGTAGAATGCTCAGAATGAGACATCCTACTAGAATGGGGTAGTAACATACTCAACATCTTCACTCAAGGTTCTGGGATAGTACTAAACAGACTACACCAGAAGTACTCGAAACTGGGATATGACTCTGATCAACCAATCCTATGGGACTACGGAGTAGTAACACGTGATCCTGATAGATGGAAGAGAAAGCCTAGTTCCTTAACCCCGCAGGAAGGATAGGATGACTCAGATCAGAAGGCCATGAGGTATAAGGAGTAAAAAGAGCCTTGCGTTCCTTCCCACAATCAATTCCCTTATATAACTAAAGAATTTGTAGACTCAACTTCGACCAGTTTGGCTTGGTAATCCTACAGGCAGTCAGGCTCTGATACCAAAGCTGTCAGGACCCCAATTCTATGGCACACCAATCTAGCATGTAACACCTCATATCACTTTGTGGCCTCACGCACGATATTCCCACGGGTGTCGCCTTACCATGCCCGGGACCGTTTGCGCCTTTTGGCACATGTATATGATAGTGTCGCTAGCATCCATATGACAAAGAACCCGGGCGGACATGGCTAGTCGTGAACCCAAAGTGGCACTAACTTACAGGGACATGCATACATGACCCAACAACGAACGTGTCGGTCATCAGCGAGTGAATCCGGGCTGTAGCAACTGGGCTAGCAGGACTCCGGTAAACCAGGCTGTAGCAGGCTAACAGGATTTCGGTAGACACCGCGTGACATTTCCCCAAAGGGACAGACACAGGAACAAAGAAGGACACATGCTGGCCAGCCTAAGTGTTCCGGAGCAGTAGCAAGGTACCAGGGCTCAGTGGAAGCACTAGGAGACATTTCCCGGTAAGAGAGGCTACTAAAGATAAACAACTAGATAGTCAGATCCCACACATAGCAATGCACATTACACGTACGCATAACATGCAAGTATGTGCTGTACAACATGGCATCACAACATAACTCAACAACTCATATAGATAAAGGCTTAGAAGAGCCATCATAGCATTTATTACAAGCAGGGGTCACATGACCCAACATTCAGAGCAAACAAGCAACAAGCGGAAGCATTACATGTCTGAGTACAGACATCTACAAATGAAAAAGGCTGAAGAGCCTGACTATCTACAACATCCGATCAAGATCATAGCTGAGGTACAGGCTACTCGTCGAAGTCCACGAGAACACTAGTAAGACCGAAGTCTCCACTGCAAAAACATAAATAAAGCAACATGAGTACAAAGGTACTCAACAAGACTTACATCAGATCCAACCATACATGCATTTGTATCAAGAGGGTAATGTGGGGTTTAGTTGCAGCAAGCCAGCTTTGACTCAGTGGCTATCCTGTTCTACGACTACGAGAACTTCTTTGAGGTGAGATGGCGCACACGAGTCCACTAATCACCACACAGTACACTACTATGGATTCATCCCCGTCTCCCTACGAGAAGGCCATCCATAGCACTCACACTTGTCTTGGGCATTTTAGAGTATCCACTTCAAGTTGTCTATGTACCGTGTAAGCATCCAAGAAGTCCATAACCGCGGACCCGACTATTCGAATAGATCATGTTAACCCTGCAGGGGTGTACTTCTTCACACACGCTCTCGCCACTTACCACCATGTACACATCATGTATCTCGCCAACCTTCAAGCGGAAGCCTAGCGAGGGTGTCGGTCACGACCTGACTAAGCACACAAGACTCTAGTCCAGGTTTATCGCCTATTCGGGTTCCATCCGCAAGGAGATCCGGCGAGGATGTCGCTCACGGCCCCAAATGATGTGAGCAGGGTTCCCAAGCCCACCATCCGGGTGACACTTGGTACACCATGCCACTGTGCCTAGTCTGTCCCAGGCCCAGCTGGCCGGGTGCCACTTGGTAGACTACTAACACTACCTGCAAACACCAGAGACTAGTTGCAACTCCTGGACAGAGATCAAGTTGGTTAATAAGTCGAGAGGGGCACTTAAGCATTCCAATGTGTGGTAGTAGCTAGTCATTGGACGACATACACAGAACTCAATGCTTAAAGACGGTTCCAGTGAGACAACCCACCATGTACTCCTACATGGCCTCTCACCGCTACCTTTACCAAATCGTGTTCACACACTTAACTCTCAGCATCAGAACATAGCACTGCACTCCAATTCATTCCCAATGAATCAGACCTGACACACTCTAAGCAATAGCAGGCATGGCATGGTAGGAACACAACAGTGGCTTCAATCAACTCCTACACATGGTAGTGGGTTTCAACTATTTACTGTGGCAATGACAGGTCATGCAGAGGAATGGGTTCAACTATCGCAACACAAAGTAGCAGTTGAAATGTTGTTGTCCTAATGCAATAACTGAGAGCAGGACCGAGAGAGTAGGATTGTATCGGAATGAACAAGGGGGTTTCCTTGCCTGGTAGATCAACAGGGGGGCATTGCTCCTTAGACAGGTACTCTGGAGCACTCTCCGGAGCAGGACCTATCGAGAAGGAACGGTGTCGGGAATCAATACACAAGCATATGCAACAATATGATGCATGAACATGGCATGTAGATGTGATGCTGTTTGAGCTAATGCGCAACTAGCATTCAATTTGAATGAAGTCCATTTGAACCAAGGGTTCAAATGCAACTCCAAAATAAGATCTTATAAATGCCATTTACATGTTTTCACTTATACGACAGGTATAAGTTGGTTTGTCATGCATGAAACTAGAACATATGGATAGATTGCATTTTTCTGATAATTTTTCATATATAAATTATTTCAATCTGAGCTACGGTTGAATTTCTATGATTTTTTGAAGTTTATAGCATTTTCTGGATTTTCCTGATTTAATTTAAATCCAGAAAATAAATAATTGCGTCAGCACTACGTCATGCTTGCGTCAGCTAGTCAACAACGCTGACTGGTCAAACCTGATGTGTGGGGT
This sequence comes from Triticum aestivum, assembly GCF_018294505.1. Classification (NCBI taxonomy): domain Eukaryota; kingdom Viridiplantae; phylum Streptophyta; class Magnoliopsida; order Poales; family Poaceae; genus Triticum; species Triticum aestivum. Next base: position 167,417,967 of record NC_057804.1, read on the forward strand.
CCACACGTCAGTGACACGGGTTAAACAGGGGGGTTAGTTTTATCTTAATTAAAGGATTAGTGGCACTGGGCCCACTGGTCAGTGTCAGGGGGGGTTAGTTAACGGTGATTAGCCTTAAGCTAATCACCTGACCCACAGGGCCCACCTAATGGGCCGGCGAGGTCAAAGGGTCAAACCCCACCGGCGTTTAGCCGCCGGCGAGGCCGAACACGGCGGAGGGGTTCGGGATCGCATCTCCGGCGTCCAAATGGCCCACGGAGACCACCGGGGCGAAGCCCATCCTCGTCCGCATCCAGGAGAGCAGGCGGGAGGCTGCGGGGCCGGCGGAGCTCGCCGAAGCGAGGCTCACGGCGGCAGCCGTAGCACGGCCAAGGGTGGGCGCAGCGCTGCGGTGCACGGAGGCGATGGCTGAGAGCACCGGGGCGTAGCCCGGGCTCGTCCGCATCTAGCGGAGGCTACGGGAGGATGCAGGGTGGCCGGAGCTCGCTGGAGCGGAGCTCGCGGCGACGGCCGGAGCTCGGTTCGAGCGGCAGAGGGGCTAGAGGGCGCCAGAAGAGCAGGGGAGAGGGGGGGTTCGACAGCGGGGCTCACAGCGGTCACGATGGCATTGTCAGCGAGCTCGGGGAAGGCCGGACAGCAGCGTGGCAGCGAGGATGATCTCCGGTGGCCGAAGGCGAAGATGGTGATGTTGACGGTGTTCCAGGGCTTCCTGCATCGCGTGGCTCGACGGAGAGGTGGACGACGACGTGGCGGAGCTTCTGAGCTGGTCAGAGAGGCGAGGGGGAGGCGGTGGCTACGGTAACGGCGAATGGCGGTGACGACAGTGCTCAGGCGGTCGCGCGAGAGAGAACCAGGGGAGGAGGGAGAGCGAGGGAGAGGGAGAGAGGTGCGTGACGACGCATGGTGTCATCCAGGGCGTCCAGGGCGGCGAGAGGGAGAAGCAGGAGGTGGCGGGAGACGTGGCCGCGGGCGAGCGCGAGCGCGACACACACAGTGCTAGTAGGCACGAGGAAGAAGACAGAGGAGGAGGCGGGCTGGGCTGCTGCTGGGCTGCACAGTAACGAGCTGCACAGGGAGGTAAGCGCTAGGTACGTTTTAGTCCCATTTTGTTTCCTTTTCTATTTTTCTGACATTTGTTTTGATTTAATAATAATACTAAATCATTTTATTTTCTTCTGTCAATTTTTGTAGGAACTAGTTGGATTGCTCCAAAACTCCTCACCAATTAACAGAATTTTTGGACATATATTATATATATAACAAATATATATCCAAAGCAATTAATTACTGGATTAATTCCAAATGCCCAAAATAAATACTTACGAGCTCTTAAAAATATTGGTTGATTTTTTATCTCTGTCCACTATTTTCAGAGAGCAACATGAGCATTTTCTTGGACCATTTTGGAGCACTTTTTATTTGGGCCATTTTAGAGATGATTCTGAGGGTTTCACAAATCCCCATTTCAGATTTAAATGGAATTTAATCATGATGCACAGTGACTAGCTAGTCTAGGTCATACCAGAACTAGGGATGTGACATACTATGTAGCCCCTGGTACCTTCGCGTGCATCCGAATACGGGCACGTATGTACATGGCCAGGAAACGACCCTTCGTTAATGCGGAGGAATCCTAAAGATTCCGGTGAGTCTTCGAGTGGTTGAACAGTCTCTCACTGCATGATGACGGTCAGTTTTTGGCTTTCTCTACTGAGGTGCTCATCCGGAATAACCAGGGCACAATCGAAGTAGTTCTCCTTTGGCCACCTTAGCCAATAATAACGGAACGTAAGGCGGCAAACCCAGGAGCCGGGCAAACCCAACATTTGATCAAAGACATGATTCAGAGCTGATGCATATATGGCCAAACTCGTGACGCCGAACACTCCCGAAGGTATTCGGACTTTATAACAGACGATGGGCTCAAGAATGCCCATTCATTATAAACCCTGTGTTTCTAGGTATGTGCGTTAATCTGTCGTGGCGAAATGCCAATAACGACAGTATCCTCTGTGGGTATGGAACCCATGGGATGGTTAAACAACAAGAGGCAATAGAAAAGGTATACACAGGGGCTTAATCTAAAAATAAACATGTTGAGTGGGGCCCTGCTGCACGTCTGCGCCTTTGTCTCTGTTGTGCCGTATCCTGTGAGGGTATCGCGTGAACATTGTCTGTGGAAAAAAGAAAACTCGTAGGAGAGTACAACATAAGTATGTGATGGATAGTAAAAGTGTAAGATGTTGGCCTGCCAATAAGGTTTAGCCAAGTGTGGGGCTGTATTAAATATTTATAGCCCCTGGTGTCCGCTATGGGATTACATATACGATGCCCTGATTCAATTTTATCCGAGAGACCGGACTCGTCTAACCATGTCTGTGGTCTTAATGACCAGTCATGTTTTCTAATATTGGAGGCCGCTTATAGTCCAGCCACTAGGGCCGTCGCGCGTTCCTCTGCACGTGAAGAGCGCTCTGTGATTCCGTTAGCGGTGATGACGCCACGTGGACCGGGCATCCTCAGTATAAGGTAGCCATAGTGCGGTAATGCGTTGAAGTGGGCGAAGGCCATTCTTCCAAGCAATGCATGATAGCCGCTTTGGAAGGGTGCCATGGTGAAGAGTAGTTCTTCGCTTCGGGAATTGCCTGGGGAGCCAAATATTACCTCCAGTACGACGGAGCCCCTGCCGTAGGCTTCAACGCCTGGTATCACCCCTTCAAAGGCGGTGTTGCTTTGGCTAATTCTGGATCTGTTTATCCCCATCCTACGGACGGTGTCCTCGTATATTAAATTGAGACTATTGCCGCCGTCCATGAGGACACGGGTGAGACGGTATCCGTCGATTACTCGGTCAAGCACCAAGGCCTTTGATACTCCATGCCGAATACTAGTTTGGCTGTCAAGGTGATCGAAGGTGATCGGATAAGACATCCAGTAGTTGGGTGTGGGTACGATGTGCTCTGTATCACGCGCGTCTCTATGCGCGCGTTTGTGCATTCTCATGGATGTGCGAGTCACGTGGACCATGTTCACTGTTTTAACCTCTGGCAGGAATTTTTTCTGTCCCCCTGTGTTCGGCTGGCGAGGTTCATCCTCGTCTTCACTTGGTGTTTCCCTTCCCTTGTGTTCGACATTTAATTTGCCGGCCTTCTTGAAGACCTAGCACTCTCTGTGCGTGTGGTTCGTAGGCTTGGTAGGGGTGCCATGAATTTGGCACAGTCTGTCTAGGACTCTATTCAGACCGGACGGTCCCTCTTTACTGCATTTAAATGGCTTCTTTTGCTGATTAGGTCGAGAGCCCCTGAATCCGGCATTAACCATTGTGTTATCCGGGCTCTCTTCCTTGTTTTGGCGTTTGTTTTTATTACACCGTGGCTTCCCGTTGCCATCCCTTATTTCGGATGTGCTTTGGTCGCTGGTGCCTTTACGGGCTAGCCAGCTATCTTCACCCGTGCAAAAGCAGGTCATAAGGCTTGTTAAGGCTGCCATTGTCCTTGGCTTTTCTTGACCGAGGTGTCTGGCGAGCCACTCGTCGCGGATGCTGTGTTTGAATGCCGCTAAGGCTTCGGCATCTGGACAATCGACAATTTGATTCTTCTTAGTGAGGAATCTATTCCAAAGCTTGCGGGCGGACTCTTCGGGCTGTTGGATTATGTGACTTAAATCGTCAGCATCCGGAGGCCGGACATAAGTCCCTTGAAAATTGGCCCTGAAAGCGTCCTCGAGTTCCTCTCAACTCACAATTGAATTTTTGGGGAGGCTCTTCAACCAGTGTCGAGCTGGTCCCTTTAGTTTGAGGGGAAGGTATTTGATGGCGTGGAGGTCATCCCCACGAGCCATATGTATATGCAGGATAAAGTCCTCGATCCAGACCCCTGGGTCTGTCGTTCCGTCGTATGCCTCTATGTTCACAGGTTTAAAGCCCTTTTGAAATTCATGGTCTAGTACTTCTTCGGTAAAGCACAGGGGGTGAGCAACCCCTCTGTATCTAGACGTGTTGAGGCACGCTGTCGGCTATTGTTGTGTTCGGTGTTTATTCCGAACTGGTATTTGATTAGCATAATCGTTTTGGTGACCATAGTCCCTCGCCGGGGTGTGTCCTTTAGATCCGTAAATGGACCTAGCTGCGCCAGCTTTCTTATCTAGGTGCTCACGTAGATCGTGCGCGACGTCGGTAGCCGCTTTGTTTGCGGTTGTGAAGTGGTCCGTCTGGCCTCCTGGTCGTGTTACTCTTTGGTGGAGCGGCCTCGTCATCGAATTCTGGCAGTAGCTTGCATTTTTGATAGCTTTTTGTGTAGCGATCGTTGCCGTATCTTTCTTCAGTGTCTAGCACTTTATTCCATCTGCGATTGAGCGTTTCCTGTGCGGCTTTGAGCCACTGCTTCTGCTTCTTTAGACTTCTTGCGGTGACCATAAGCTTTTGGTGGAGGTTATCTTGTTCCACGTGTTCTTCCGGAATGATGAATGCATCATTGTTCGTACTGTCTTCTTGTCCTAGGCCGGTTTGATGAACTCGTCCCTCTGGATCATTGTGATCTGGCATCTGATCCGAACTTGGTTCGGCGTGACCTGGCTCGTCCTGCTCCATCACTGGGTCCTCATGGTCGTTATTGCCTTTGGAGTTTACTGGTATGTCGATCCTTCTTGCGCTCTTGTCGCTATTTTTCATGTTGCTGGACTTGGAACGGAATCTGCGCCGTCGCTTTGGCTTTTGCCCGGGGGTTTTATCTTCCAGATTGTCGCCGTCGTCCTCCTTGGGCGTATCCACCATGTATATGTCGTGTGACGAGGCGGAAGTCCGGTACCCCATAGATTCTGAATCTTCTCCGGCATCGTCGTCCCTATCGTCGATGCCTTCGGAGTCGAAGTCAAGCACGTCGGTTAAATCATCAATCGTGGCTATGAAGTTGGTGGTGGGTGGGTAACGAATTTCTTCGTCGCCTGCTTCCCACTCGAGCCGGACATAGTTCGGCCCGGAATTTTCTGTCAAAGAGAGAGTTTTTAACGAGTTCAGCATGTCGCCAAAGGACGAGTGCTGGAAGATATCCGCAGCAGTGAACTCCATTACGGGAAACCAACCTGGGTCGACTGGCTCGGGAGTGCGCGGACTGGAACCAACATCCGGATGCGAATTCGGAGGTCCGGAGTCACAGGCCACCACAGAGGTGAGACCTATGTTCGGCTCCACCACCGATGAGTGTGCGGCCTGCGGGGCGAGGTCCACCCCTCCGTCCTCAAGCAGCGCAACCTGCTCCGGATTTAGGTCCGAAGCTACTGTGGGGGTGATACCTCGAGCTTTGTCCGACAGCAGGTCTAAGCCGTGCTCGTCATGACTGTTCGATGCTCCTGGCATGGGCCCGAATCCATCGAAGATCAAGTCTCCGCGTATGTCCGCCGTGTAGTTCACGTTTCCGAACCTTATCTGGTGGCCAGGGGCGTAGCTATCGATCTGCTCTAGGTGGCTAAGCGAATTGGCCCGCAGTGTGAAGCCGCCGAACACGAAGATCTGTCCGGGAGAAAAGCCTCACCCTGAACCGTGTTGTTGATGATGATTGGAGGCGCCATCAAGCCTTGCAGCAACGACACTGAGGAACTCTCAATGAAAGCACCAATGTCGGTGTCAAAACTGGCGGATCTCGGGTAGGGGGTCCCGATCTGTGCGTCTAGGCTGATGGTAATAGGAAGCGAGGTACACAATGTTTACCCAGGTTCGGGCCCTCTTGATGGAGGTAAAACCCTACTTCCTGCTTGATTAATATTGAAGATATGAGTAGTACAAGAGTAGATCTACCACAAGATCGTAGAGGCTAAACCCTAAGAGCTAGCCTATGATGGTATGATTGTAATTGTGATCGGCCTTCTAAGGACCAACCTCTTCGGTTTATATAGACATCAGAGAGGGCTAGGGTTTACATGGAGTTGGTTACAAGGAAGGAAACACAATATCCGGATCGCCAAGCTTGTCTTCCACGCAAAGGAGAGTCCCATCTGGACACAGGCCGAAGTCTTGAGTCTTGTATCTTCACGCTTCAATAGTCCGGATGATGTATACAGTTCGGCTGTCCGGATACCCCCTAATCCAGGACTCCCTCAGGCAGTGCCCAGGCCCCAGCCTCTCAGCGCAGCGCATCTTCATGCAGTTTGCTCGCGAGGTGAACACAGTCCTCCCCAAGCTCAAGGCCACGCACCCTCTCAGGTGGTCCATGTGCGCCATCACGTTCAGCTCAGCGGATCAGCTCAAGTGTGCGGCAACAGCCGGGGTCCTCCCAATGCTTTGTTCCCAAGTCATCAGCAACGTGCAGGTTACCAGGACCCTCATCGATGGCAGCGCAGGACTCAACATTCTGTCCATCAAGACGTTCAACAATTTCCAAGTGCCATATGACTAGCTTCAGCCGACCAAGCCTTTCTCAGGAGTCACTGATGGTTCCACCACCCCGATAGGGCAGGTCCGCCTCCCTGTCACCTTTGGACAGCGCAAGAACTACAGTACCGAGCTCATCGACTTTGACGTCTGTCGGATTTCAGGTTCCGATAGACCCTCAAGGTTCGGACACTGGGGTGCACGCGGAGATCACACCCCCAGCCTACCCATCTCTCACCGCCTCGCCAGGATCTAAATCTACACGAAGAACAACACAATGGACACGAGATTTATACTGGTTCAGGCCACCATTGTGGTGTAATACCCTACTCTAGTTTGTGGTGTGGTGGATTGCCTCTGGGGCTGATGAGGAACAGTACAAGGGGAGAACAGCCTCGCGAGGGTCTGTTCTTGGTTGGTGCGATGAACTGCTAGGGGGAGTTCAGTCGCCTCTCTCTCTCTCTCTCTCTGTCTTTCTATCCTTGTTCCCTCGATGCGGATCCGATCCCCCTACCCTGTGGGTGGCTAGTCCTATTTATAGGCGAAGGCCCCGGGCCTCTTCCCAAATATTGAGCGGGAAGGGCGCCAACAATTGGCCATTTTGAAGGGGAACATCTAGTACACTTATCCTGACTAAAGTTGGTCCTCGCCTGCCAAAGACCCTGACGATGACGCCGGCTTGGGCTCCATGATGACCTCTGTTCTGCCGTCCTGCTGGTCTTGGTCTTGTTGCACCAAAATGGTTGCCTTTGCTTGATACCCTTGCCTGCGCTTGCCCCCTTTGCACCAAAGAGGAAACAAGGACTCTGCGCAGGCCGGCGCCCGCCTGGCGCCCGCCTGGCCTTGGTCGTCATAGCTTGCATCATGAGCACCTCGTGAGGTACCCCGCCTTGATCTCTCCGCCTCCTCACGAGCCAGCCTGACGAGGCCGTGCCTGAGGAAGCCTCCTGTCGTCCGCCCCGCGAGACTTGGCCCCTCGCGAGGGTCTTGAGCATGTGCTGATGAAGATGGGCTGTACTGGGCCACTCCTTGAGCCATGCCGCAGGTTGCAGGCAGGCAAGTCTGGGTACCCCCGTTCCTAGAACGCCGACAGTATCCCCCGGGCCCAAGGCACGCTTGGACTTGGCTTAGCAGAGAAGCGAAGAGGCAAGTGCGAAGCGCCGCGGGCCCCAATAGCCTGCGGCCTTGGGCGCCGCGTGGCGGTTGATTGGACATGGGCGTCCTGGTTCCCCACGGTACCTCGGCAACTGCACAAATTGTTAAGGGAGCGGTACCAGTCCAGGCTTACCTTCTTTGCCTTCTCCTTCACTGCCCAGATCCCCTTTCTTGCTCCTATCCTTCTTGCTTCCGAAATCCCCAGATCTACTCCAACCCTGCATCCTAGCAAGGCATGGCGCCTCGCCAGACCCCAGCCGAAGCATGGTACTCGCCTTCCTTGGATCCTTCGAATGTGTCGGAGAAGAACCTTGCTCGGACGCGCCAGATGATGGCGGCGCAAGGTAACGACGGGGCGGCCGCACTCAAGGTCGGCTCCGCCCTTCCTAAGGGCAGGGGAAGCACCTTCTACCCGCTCTTCGTGAGCGCCATCGCTGCCGGTCTGGTGCCCCATTTTTCTGAGTTCTTCCTTTCTGTTCTCCACCATTACAATCAGCAAGCTCTGCACCTCCATCCCAACTCTGTTCTTCTCCTGGCGATTTTCGCCTACTACTGCGAGGCTCATGTCGGGGTGAGGCCTTCGGTGGCCTTGCTGCGCCATTACTTCTACCTCCGGGTCTCCTGTGGCCCCATCACCGCGAGCGCGAGCTTTGTCGCGCATGGCAGTTCTAATGCCATCTCGAAGCCCGGGAAGAGAATTGAGGGCTTCAGGAGCAAGTGGGTGATGGTGGATACTGGGTGCACCCACTCCCGGCTGATTCTGCCCATGGGGTAGCCCAAGTCCATTGACGCTTGGCCCGCGCGAAGCTCGTTGATCCCTGCGCGAGGCTGGTGCTGGAGAAGATGGACGCGGACCTGTGGCCGGACAACATGGCGACGGCGAAACTGACCGGGGCGTCGCTCCTAAGGGAGTTCCTGGAGCATCGGGTGGCTCCGCTCCAGGAACACCCGCTTCCGCTGTGGAGGCTCGGGGGAGGGGGGGCGATGCCGCTCTTCGCTCGAACCCCGAATTCCTGGCCGACGAGGATCTAGCCGCGGTCCTCCAATCCTTGGTTGGGGGAAACATGGCGAGGTTGGAGGATGCTCCCGTGCCCTTGTTCCTTCGGGATGATTGGGAGCAGGTGGTGAACTCCATGTCCGCTTTCAACGAGGGCGGGCCTGTGCCCGCGGAGGTTCCTGAGGACCCGGCGCCCCTGGCGACGGTGAACGTATCCTCTGGCGACTCCAGAGGAGAGGAGGAAGAAGAGGAGGAGGAGGAGGAGCCCGATTCAGAGGCGACCGATGGGGAGTCGAGAGCGCCCCTCCCTCGGCGTAGGTCCCGCACTCTTCGCCTCATGCCGGATGACGACGAGGACGGCGACGAGCGGGGTGGCGAGAGCTCGCCACTTATCCTGAAGAAGGACAGGACGGGGCTGGTTCCCCGCGGGTCTGCTCCGGCTCCAAGGCGATCTGCAGACGCGCCTCCTGCTCCCGAGCCTCTTGAGGTTGATCCCAGCATCCGGCTCTCGGGCTTCAAGTTCGGCCGGAGGTTGCTTGAGCCCACGAGTGATGACGAGTAAGTGTTCGATTCTCGTTTTGCTTCTTCCTTCGTCGTTGAGGCTTGACATCCACATTCCTTGGCTAGGCCGGTGCCTGCGGCGAAGAAGCTGAAGGGGGCTCCCGAGGCTTCGTCCGGGGCAGCACCCCCACCCGCGGGAGAAGGGGGCGGCAAGACGCGGGCATCTCCTGCCCGGTCATCCTTGCGAGGCCTGGCGGGGCTAGCTGGAGCGAGCTCAGCCCCCATGGCCCAAGCGACTCCCGAGGTATCCTTGCCTGATGCCAGTGCCGCAGTCGTTGGGGTGCAGAAGGTCCTGACCCACGGTGCTGTGATTATGCTGCCGTCTTCTCCTCCTACTCCGCCAACTGCCATCTCTCCGACCCCTTCTACTGTTCTGGATCATGCTGCTGCTGAGCTGGACCGGCTACGGAAAGATCTTCTGGGCGCTGACCCTCGCTTGGTGGTCGAGCGCCTGGAGCTGGTCTCTGGCTGGGTCCGTTTTGATGCTTTAGTCCGAGCGGCACTGGCTCAGGCCGCGACGGCTTGCGATGAGGAGAAGCAAGACATCCTTGAGGCGAAGGCCGCTCGCGATGCCGCCTTGGGTGAGGTTGCGGATGTCCAGGGCCGCTACAAGGTGCTGGAGAGCGAGCTGCATGGCCTGTGCGACCAGCTTGCCAAGGAGGCCCGTGTCCGCCAGGAGAAGGAGGAAGACATGAAGGCTCGCAAGGCTGCCGGCAAGGACCGGGATGCTAAACTTGAGGAACGCCATGGCCACTTGGGTGCGCTGGAGCAGTCATTGGAGGTGAAGAGGATCGAGCTGGATGGCAAGGCATGGGTCCTAGCCGAGGACCGCGTGGCCTTCGCGAAGCTGGAGGTGAAGGCTCTCACCTTGCTGAAGCCGCTTTATGACAGCGGCCTGGAAAGCCCACTGGCCTGTGCTGAGGACGACCCTGCCAAGCTGCTTCCCTTTCTGGTCCGCGTCCTTGAAGATGTCGCCCTTGGCCTTGGCCCCATGGCTGAGGCTGAGGCGCGTGTCCTTTCTTCTGCAGCGCTGACGCGCGTCTTCACTCATGTCTACCTCCGCGAGCCTAGCGTTGACCTCGACAGCCTGCTGGAGCCTGTGAGCGGCGAGCTTGCCGCCGTCGCTGCTGAGGCCGTGAAGGGTCGCGCGGAGGCTCTGCTGGCTAAGTTCTGGGCCTTCAGCACCAAGCCGAAGCGAGGCGCTGCCGGTCCTGAGGCTCCACGAGGCGAAGTCACCCAGCGCAGCTCCGTTACCAGCGATGGCGCCGCCAAAAAGTGACCCCTTCGCGGCTCCCGTCCTGCTAAATCCTGCAACATGCATCCTGCCTCGTGGAGGCGTTTAAACTTGTGTTTGGTGTTGTCAAAGTACTCTATGGACTGTAGTATTTGCTTTTGAATTCCTTGAGATTTGCGTTTTTCCTTCCTACTTGCTTGTGTTCTACGTCGGCAGAGCCCGGCCCCGCGCATACCTCAGCCGCTGTTAGCCACGACCGGAAACCAGGACGGGACCAAGGAGTGAGGGGCTATGTGACAAATTAGGCTCCTGAGTCGCGATGCTCAGGAGTCCCCCTTGACGCACGGACATCAAGTAGGGAGGTGAGATGTGTGGGTGAATTTACCGTTCTACGTCGGCAGAGCCCGGCCCCGCGCATACCTCAATCGCCGTTAGCCTTTCGGAACTAAGGGGTGAGGGGCTACGTGGCCAGTTAGGCTCCTGAGTCGCGATGCTCAGGAGTCCCCCTTGACGTTCAAACGACCTTCGTACCTTGGCTCCGCTCGGGGAGAGGCGTGCGACGAACCAGGCCCGAGGGGCCTGGCTGGGTGGCGTGTGCCTGGGCGTGACCCAGGTGTAGCCCCCGTGCCCAGCCCCCTCGCGCGGCACTCCTGAGGGGAGGCGTTGCGATGAGGCCGGACATTGAGCTCTGGGCTCCCTGAGGTTGATGCGGCCAGGGGCCACCCTCATTTGTTTATCACCAGCGCGGAGCATAGCGCTTCCGTATGTGTATGGGCATAGCCGCTCCTCGCCAGTGTCGTCAGCCAGCACGGAGCATGGTGCTTCCACTGGTGCATGGGAGGGGGCTCCCCTCTGGGAGGAACCCCCGGGGCGTGTACAACCCCGCTCTGACAAATGGCTGGCACGGTAGGGCCTGACGAGGTGTATCTGGGCACCCGTGAGCCAGCGCGGGACTCACGGGGCCCTACCTCAAGGCGGGTTGCGCCTGGCTCTGGGCCTTTACTTGTAATGTGTCCCTGCAAATCTTGTTAGATGTCGGCGCTCTACATCCTCGGGTCCCGGCCCTCGAGCGGGCTCAGCCGTTGCTGGTATGCCAGGTCGCAATGCCGTGGACAAGGCAAGAGGGTGTGGGCTGGAGAGCCAGTAAGAGCCCACGAGTCGCGATGCTCAGGTACCCCCCCTTTAACGTGCAAGTGGCCGACATGAAGAAAGAAGGGTGCCATAGGTAGGCATCAAACAACGATCATGATGGGTCAAACACACGACCCGAATAAACGCGAGAGGGATACATGCCACCGGGTCTGGTCCGGGTAGCTTGGTGATATTGCAGCCCGAGGGGCGCCTCCGATAAAGTAAGCTGAAAACATGAACTAAAGGGATACATGCCGCAGGGACGGACCCACGCGATCTGGGAATGATGCAGCCCTGGGGGGTGCTCCCAGTTGAAAATGAAACTCGAAGGATGTCACCTAATGATGCTGAAGATGGAGGGATGCTGAAGTAGCGGACGGCGTGCGCTGCGGGAGACGATTTTCACGAGCCCCCAGGCCTAGGGGCCTCGGGAGGCCCTGGTGGCGCTGGAGGCTCCTCACGGACCATCTCCATCTCCGCCAGGACTGCAGAATGCCTGACCGCCTGAGCCTCCAAGATGCTCCTCATGAGGCGCTGACGCACAGCAGCCGCGTTCGGCAGGCCGTAAGGCATGCGAACATAGCTGTGGGGTGGACCTTCGCAGTGCCCCGCGCGTGAAGGCCAGAGACGCTCCTGAGAGGCGGCTCGGTTGAGTCCTGGTATGTTGATGCAGACGCGCAGCCCACCATGCTCGCCTGGATGGGGAGCTACGGCGGGCAAGCGGCGGCTGCCACTCACGACTCTTGACTCCTGCAGCTCCTGGATGATCTCGCTGATGAATTCCTGAGGGTTTGGCCCTCCTTGCCTTGCTCCTCCTTGAGGGAAATGTGCGTTGAAGCACGCTTCCAAGTGGTGCCCGAGCACCTCCCTCGTGATCTTAGCAAAGTCGATGGCCCTCCAGAAGAGAGCCCCCAAGCCTTGCTCGAGGAGGGCGCCGGGTGCGCCTTCCTTTGCGACAGAAGGAGGTGCCCCCTGAACAGGCGCAGGCCCTGAGGGGCCTTCCTCCCGAGGGGTCAGGCCAAGCGATGTCTTATTCTTCTTAGGAGGAGCCTCGGGAAGCCTCCCATTCCTGTGATCCGGGTCTTCAATTGATGCAGCTTGGAAAGCACGTTCCAGAGAACACACAGCGTCTCTCTCCTCACATGGCACCGTGTTGACTCCACCGCTTCCGAGCATCTTGGGGACATTGTAGCCGTGATGGGTCACAGCCATGAACTTGGCCAAGGCTGGGTACCCGAGGATGGCATTGTACGGCAGGCGGATGTGAGCGACATCGAAGTCAATGGGCTCGGTGCGGTAGTTGTCGCGCTTCCCGAAGGTAACAGGAAGGCGGACCTGCCCTATCGGAACCGTGGAACCATCAGTGACTCCTGAGAAAGGCTTGGTTGGCTGCAGCTGATTGTATGGCACTTGGAGATTGTTGAACGTCTCGACGGATAGGACATTGAGCCCTGCTCCGCCATCGATGAGGGTCCTGGTGACTTGCACATTGCTGATGATTGGGGAACAAAGCATTGGGAGGACTCCTGCTGTGGCTGCGCACTTGAGCTGATCCGCTGAGCTGAACATGATAGCGCATGCTGACCACCTGAGAGGGCGTGTGGCCTCAAGCTTGGGGAGGACTGCATTCACTTCGCGAGCAAACTGCTTGAAGATGCACTGAGAGGCCGGGGCTTGTGTGCCGCCCAAGATGCAAGCGATTGCACGCGGCTCTTGGAAGCCTCCAGCCCCCTCGTCCTGGTGATGGTCTTCATTCCTCCTCGGCTGTGGTGGCAGAGGAGGGAAGCCCGTGTTGCCTTGTGGGTGATCCTCGCGAGGCTGATCCCTCCAACCCCCCTCACGAGGTGGGTCCCTCCAACCTCCCTCACAAGGCTGGTCCTGCCAGCGGTCCTCGCGAGGTCGGTCACGCCACCCTTGGCGAGGGCCACAGTCTTCCCATCGTCCTCCACCTCTTCCTCCTCCTCGGCCATAGCCCCTGTCGCTGCGCTCGGGGCATCGGCCGGCACGCACGTCTCGCACGGCCCTAAGCTCTTGGCATTCGTTGGTGTTGTGGGTGTGGAGGTCATGGTACACTCAGGTTGATCCCTGCCTCGCTTGGTGTCTGGCTCTGCTGCAAGCACGGCAGCCCCCTTGCACTTCATGTCCTTGGCCTTGGGCTTCTTCTCTTCTGGGTCGGTAGCTGGCAGCTCAAGGAGGGAAAGGCGCCCTTCCTCAGCCCTAGCGCACTTGGTCGCCAGATTGAACAGCTCCAGGGAGGTGCACAGGTCCTCATGGATCGCGAGCTCCTCCTTCATCTTGATGTCACGCGCGCCATCGGAGAAGGCTGAGATGATGGCCTCCTCAGACACCTTGGGGATCTTAAGGTGAGCGCTGTTGAAGCGCTGGATGAACTTCTGCAGGGTCTCTCCCGGCTGCTGCTTGATGCGGCGCAAGTCGCTCATGGCCGGGGCCGGTCGCGGGTGCCTTGGAAGTTGGCGATGAATCGGGTGCGCATCTCGTCCTAGGAGGATATCGTGCCAGGAGCTAGGTTCAGGAGCCAGGTGCGGGCGCCGTCCTTGAGCGCCATGGGGAACCAGTTCGCCATGACCTTCTCGTCCCCGTTGGCGGCTTCGATGCCCAGCTCGTAGAGCTGGAGGAACTCTGCAGGGTCAGCCGTTCCATCGTAGCGTGGGGGCAGGCCTGGCTTGAACTTACCCGGCCAGGCCACGTTGCGCAGCTCGGCGGAGAAGGCATGACAGCCTACAGTGGCCGCAGAAGCCCTTTGGTGATGGAGAGCTTGATCTTGCGGGTCTGTGCACGCTGCTGCCAGGTGCAGCGCGGGGTCTTGATGCGTTGGAGCAGGAGCGCGTTCGTGCTGAGCCGGTGCGGGGAGCACACGGGCGGCCTCTTGTGGATGATGGATCTCTTGGCAGCTCTTCTCTTGCTGTGCTAGCGCCTGACGGAGTGGGTTCCGCCCAGGGGCCACGCGCCTTGGGGCCAAGGCGCCTTCTTGAGGGGGAGGCGGCTGAGGCGCCCCCGGAGCTTCGTCGCCCGCGCAGGGCGGGGCGCGGGGCAGTGAGAGGGATGGTGCAGGGGAGCCCCCAGCGGCGCTGACGAGCTCGGTGATGCGGGCGAGCCACTCGTCGTAGAGGTCGCCGATGTGACGGTAGTGCAGGAGCTCCCGCGCCAGGAGCAGCGCGGCATGCGCGTCCGCGGGAGCGCGACGGGCGTGGGACGAGGAGCCGGCCGGAGTCAGCGACGGGGTGGCGGTGCGGCCTTCTCGCCGTACTGAAGGATGCAGGGACGACGCCTGCTGCTCGTTCCCTGCCAGGCCGGTGGCGGCGTTGACGGCAGGCGACGGGGAATGGCGGGGGCGCCCGCCGACGGGGGCTGTCTGGGCAACGTGAGTGGCAAGAGCGGCTCGGCGCTCGACGCGGCCGCGACGCGCGTCTGACATGGATAGGACGGGCGGTGAAACACAAGGCGATGGAAGGCAGATTCCGGCATACCCCTACCTGGCATGCATAATGTCGAATTTCGGGTCCCGGCAGACCCTCAAGGTTCAAACACTGGGGTGCACGCGGAGATCACACCCCCAGCCTACCCATGTCTCACCGCCTCACCAGGATCTAAAACTACACGAAGAACAACACAAGGGACACGAGATTTATACTGGTTCAGGCCACCATTGTGGTGTAATACCCTACTCTAGTTTGTGGTGTGGTGGATTGCCTCTAGGGCTGATGAGGAACAGTACAAGGGGAGAACAGCCTCGCGAGGGTCTGTTCTTGGTTGGTGCGATGAACTGCTAGGGGGAGTTCAGTCGCCTCTCTCTCTTTGTCTTTCTATCCTTGTTCCCTCGAAGCGGATCCGATCCCCCTACCCTGTGGGTGGCTAGTCCTATTTATAGGCGAAGGCCCCGGGCCTCTTCCCAAATATTGAGTGGGAAGGGCGCCAACAATTGGCCATTTTGAAAGGGAACATCTAGTACACTTATCCTGACTGAAGTTGGTCCTCTCCTGCCAAAGACCCTAACGATGACGCCGACTTGGGCTCCATGATGACCTCCGTTCTGCCGTCCTGCTGGTCTTGGTCTTGCTGCACCAAAATGGTTGCCTTTGCTTGATACCCTTGCCTGCGCTTGCCCCCTTTGCACCAAAGAGGAAACAACGACTCTACGCAGGCAGGCCGCCCGCCTGGCGCCCGCCTGGCCTTGGTTGTGACGGCTTGTGTCATGAGCACCTCGTGAGGTACCCCGCCTTGATCTCTCCGCCTCCTCGCGAGCCAGCCTAACAAGGCCATGCCTGAGGAAGCCTCCCGCCGTCCGCCCCGCGAGGCTTGGCCCCTCGCGAGGGTCTTGAGCATGTGCTGATGAAGATGGGCCGTACTGGGCCACTCCTTGAGCCACGCCGCAGGTCACAGGCAGGCAAGTCTGGGTACCCCCGTTCCCAGAACGCCGACAACGTCACCCACATTCGCCTGCCGTACAATGCCATTCTCGGGTATCCAGCCCTGGCCAAGTTCATGGCGGTGACTCACCATGGTTACAATGTCCTCAAGATGCCGGGGAGCGGCGGTGTCATCACTGTCCCTGGCGAAGAGAAGGATGCGGTGTGCTCCCTCGAGTGTGCCTTCCAAGCTGCATCAGTTGAGGACCCAGACAGCAAGAGCGGGAACCTTCCCGAGGCAGCTCCCAAGAAGAAGAAGACATCACCCAGCTCAAGGCCTCAGGAGGTAGGCTTCTCCGGAGGCACCGCACCGGGATCTACGCCCGTCCAAGGGGCGCCTCCCTCTGTTGCATAGGAAGGCACGCTCGGCGCCCTCCTCGGTCAAGGCTCAGGGGCTCTCCCCTGGAGGGCCTCAGACTTTTCCAAGATCACGAGGGAGGCGCTCGGGCACCACTTGGAAGCGTGCTTTGCGGCACGTTCCCCTCAGGAAGGCATGAGGCAAGGAGGGCCCAACCCTCAGCAGTTCATCACCAAGGTTACTCAGGAGCTGCAGGAATCGAGAGTCATGCGCGGCAATCGCCACTCGCCCGGCGTAGCTCCCCATCCAGGCGAGGATGGCGGGCTGCGCGTCTGCATCAACTACCCAGGGATCAACTAAGTCGCGTCTCAGGAGTGTTTCTAGCCATCGCGCGTGGGACGATGCAAGGGTCCACCCCACAACTACGTTTGCATGCCTTTCGGCCTGCCGAACGCGGCTTCTGCTCACCAGTGCCTGATGAGGAGCATTCTGGAAGCTCAGGAGGCCAGGCACTGGGCGTTCCTGGCGGAGATGGAGACGGACCTTGAGGAGCCACCCGGACATCCAGAGCCTCCCGAGGCTCAGGGCTCCGAAGGCTCGTGAGGATTGGCTTTTTCACCACGCATCGTCAGCTACTCCAACACTCGCTCTGCAATGATATCAGGTGACATCTGTCGAGTTTCATTTCAACTGGGAGCGCCCTCAGGGCTGCATCATTCCCAGGTCGCGTGGGTCCGTCCCCGCGGCATGTATCCGTTTTGCTATGTCTTATGTTTACCTTGCTGGGGGTGCCCCTTGGGCCGCATCATCCCCAAGCCGCTCGGGCCTGGCCCAGTGGCATGTATCTTTCCTGCATCTATCTAAGCTGATTTCCTCTTCAAGCTTAACTTGCCTATGATTATCATCTCTCACCCATCACGGCCCCTGTCTCTCCCTCATGCAAACCGCTTGCACGTTAAAAGGGGGGCGCCTGAGCATTGCGACTCAGGAGCTCTTACTGGCTCTCCAGCCCTCACCCCCTGGCCTTGTCCACGGCATCGCGACCTGGCATACCTGCGGCGGCTGAGGTTGCTCAAGGGCTGGGACCTGAGGACGTAGAGCATTTGCATCGAACCACCTTGCCGGAACACTCAGCCTCCCAAGGCCCAAGATCAGGTGCAACCCGCCTTGAGGTAGGGCCTCGTGAGTCCCGTGCTGGCTCACGAGTGCCTAGATACACCTCGTCTAGCCCTACCGTGCCGGCCACCTGTCAGGGCGGGGCTGTACACACCCCGGGGGCTCCTCTCGGAGGGGGCCTCCTCCCACGTACCGGTGGAAGCACCATACTCCGTGCTGGCTGACGACATTGCCGAGGAGCGGCTATGCCCGTACACATACGGAAGCGCTATGCTCCACGCTGGTGATAAACAACTGAGGGCAGCCCAAGGCTGTATTAGTCTAAGGGAGCCCAGAGCTCAGTGTTTGACCTCATCGCAACGCCTCCCCTCGGGAGCGCTGCACGAGGGGGCTAGACACGGGGGCTACGCCCAGGTCACGCCCAAGCACACGCCAGCCAGCCAGGTCCCTCGGACCTGGTCGTCACACGCCCCTCCCCGAGCGGAGCCAAGGTATGGAATCTGTTTGCGCGTCAAGGGGGACTCCTGAGCATCATGACTCAGGAGCCTAACTAGTCACGTAGCCCCTCACTCCTTAGTTCCGAAAGGCTAACGGCGGTTGAGGTATGCGTGGGGCCGGGCCCTGCCGACGTAGAACGACATATCTACTCCTACACCCCCTCCCTATTTGCTGTTTGCGCGTCAAGGGGGACTCCTGAGCATCGTGACTCAGGAGCCTAACTTGCCACTTAGCCCCTCACTCCTTAGTCTCGTCCTGGTGATCCGGTCGGGGCTAACGACGGCTGAGGTATGCGCGGGGCCGGGCCCTGCCGACGTAGAACACAAAGCGAATAGGAAGGAAATCGCAAAATCTTGGAAATTCAGAAGCAAATATTACAAACCATAAATTGTCCTCACGATACCAGACACAAGTTTAAACGCCTCCACGAGGCACGGTGCATGTTGCAGGAGTTGAAACAGGAAAGAAGCCAGAAGATCACCCTTGGGCAGCGTCGTCGCTCATGGTGGGGTCGCGCTTGTCAGCTCCACCTCCCGAGGCCGCGGAACCAACAGCTGATACGTCTCCAACGTATCTATAATTTTGATTGCTCCATGTTAGTTTATCTACTATTTTGGACTATATTGGGCTTTATTTTCCACTTTTATATTATTTTTTGGACTAACCTATTAACCGGAGGCCTAGCCCAGAATTGCTGTTTTTTTGCCTATTTCAGTGTTTCGAAGAAACGGAATATCGAACGGAGTCCAAACGGAATGAAACCTTCGGGATCGTGATTTTCCAACCGAACGTGATCCATGAGACTTGGACCCTACTCCAAGAAGTGCCCGAGGAGGTCACGAGGGTGGAGGGCACGCCCCCTAGGCGCGCCTCCATACCTTGTGGGCCCCCTGACACTCCACCGACATACTCCTTCCTCCTATATATACCTACGTATCCCCAAACGATCAGAACAGGAGCCAAAAACCTAATTCCACCGCCGCAACCTTCTGTATCCACGAGATCCCATCTTGGGGCCTGTTTCGGAGCTCCGCCGGAGGGGGCATGCACCATGGAGGGCTTCTACATCATCACCATAGCCCCTCTGATGAAGTGTGAGTAGTTTACTTCAGACCTTCGGGTCCACAGCTAGTAGCTAGATGGCTTCTTCTCTCTTTTTGGATCTCAATACAATGTTCTCCCCCTCTCTTGTGGAGATCTATTCGATGTAATCTTGTTTTTGCGGTGTGTTTGTTGAGACCGATGAATTGTGGGTTTATGATCCAGTATTATCTATGGAAAATATTTGATTCTTCTCTGAATTCTTTTATGTATGATTGAGTTATCTTTGCAAGCCTCTTCGAATTATCCTTTATGGTTTGGCCAACTAGATTGCTAGTTCTTGCAATGGGAGAAGTGCTTAGCTTTGGGTTCAATCTTGCGGTGTCCTTACCCAGTGACAGGAAGGGTTGCAAGGCACGTATTGTATTGTTGCCATCGAGGATAACAAGATGGGGTTTTTATCATATTGCATGACTTTATCCCTCTACATCATGTCATCTTGCTTAAGGCGTTACTCTGTTTTTACTTAATACTCTAGACGCATGCTGGATAGCGGTCGATGAGTGGAGTAATAGTAGAAGATGCAGAATCATTTTGATCTACTTGTTTTGGACGTGATGCCTATATACATGATCATTGCCTAGATATACTCATAAGTATGCTCAATTTTGTCAATTGCTCAACAGTAATTTGTTCACCCACCGAAGAATCTCTATGGACTTGAGAGAAGCCACTAGTGAAACCTATGGCCCCAAGGTCTATTCTCATCATATCAATCTCTATCACTTTATTTACTTGCTTTGTTTTTGCTTTGCCTTTTACTTTTTACTTTGCATCTATCTATCAAAAATACCAAAAATATTACCTCTATCATATCTCACTCTCGTAAGTGACTGTGAAGGGATTGACGACCCCTAAGCGTTGGTTGCGAGTTGCTATCGTTTTGTGTAGGTACGAGGGACTTGTGCATGGTCTCCTACTGTATTGATACCTTGGTTCTCAAAAACTGAGGGAAATACTTACGCTACTTTGTTGCATCATCCTCTCCTCTTCGGGGAAATCCAACGCAGTGCTCAAGAGGTAGCAAGAAGAATTTCTGGCGCCGTTGCCAGGGAGGCTCACGCAAGCAAGTCAACTATACCAAGTACCCATCGCAATCCCTATCTCTCGCATTACATTATTTGCCATTTGCCTCTCGTTTTCCTCTCCCCCACTTCACCCTTGCAGTTTTATTTGCCGTCTCTTTCCCAATCTCCGCCTCCTTTCCCTTTTGTTTGCTTTCTTCCGCCTTACTTCTTTTTGCTGCTATGTCTGAAATTGGGGAGATTATCGTCGATATGGACAACAATGATAACACAGAAAATCCCGAGGCTTCGGCCGATGAACCTCCTATCTTGCATACCAAAAAGTTTCGAATCGGTAGTGGTAACATCATTGGAAAAGGCGTTATTCAAGATTTCTTTACTTGTGCCGGTGCTTTACCTTCCATGGGCTGTTCTATTCTTCATAGAACTAGTAGCCTTGCGGATGCTATAGCTATGCTTGTGGTTGAACTTGAAAGACAATTTATGCATATGCACCCTTGCATACAGAGAATTTTCTTAGAATTCTCTAATATTGAGCACTCTTCTATTAAGCGTGCTGTTACTATCTTTTTGGCTCATGAATTTAGATTTATCATAAGAGAAGCCAAAGAAATCTTTGCGCACTATAGGGTGGACGCCGGTCGTCCACCCATAGAAGCAATCCTCTATGATCAAGAGGAAATTAGACGTTTTCAATCTTCAGACTATGTCGCTTTCTATGAAAACCTTAGAAAAAATGTCCCTATCAATGTCTTGGTTGATTGCATTAATGAGCTTAATAATGATTTTCCCTTAGAAATAATGAGCTAGGATACTCTCTCGAGTATCAGCTCACAAGATTTTTCCAAAAGAATGCTTTCGGTGATGAAATAGTTGTGCACTATGAAGGGCCAAGGGAGGAACCTGTTCCTCCCATGATTGATCTTGGGGATTTTTGTCCCGCTAAATTTAGCCCTTTCGATTATTTTTGCTTACCTCAAAGGAAACTTGCTGCCGAACATAGAGAATACGAGATGAGCTTTCAAGATCTATCTTATTATTACGGCACAACCTAGATCTATCCTTGCTTTTATGCCTAGCTAGGGGCGTTAAACGATAGCGCTTGTTGGGAGGCAACCCAATTTTTTTTGTTTTTTTTTGTTTTTTTCTTCTGTTCAGGAATAAATAATACATCTACATTCTGTTTGGATGTGGTTTTATGTTTTAATTAGTGTCTGTGCCAAGTAGAACCTATAGGATAACGTACGATGATAGTTGATTTGATTCTGCTGAAAAACAGAAACTTTCCGCGCACTAATTTAGTTATGATAAATCACAGGAACGTGCTTTTGCGTTGATTCGTTTTGCTTCTGTTCAATAAACAAATTGTCCAGGACTTCCTATTTTCGTATAATTTGTGGAGTTCCAGAAGTTTGCGTTAGTTACAGATTGCTACAGACTGTTCTGTTTTTGACAGATTCTGATTTTCGTGTGTTGTTTGCTTATTTTGATGAATCTATGGCTAGTAAAATAGTTTATAAACCATAGAGAAGTTGGAATACAGTAGGTTTAACACCAATATAAATAAAGAATGAGTTCATTACAGTACCTTGAAGTACTCTTTTGTTTTCTTTCTCTAACGGAGCTCACGAGATTTCTGTTGAGTTTTGTGTTGTGAAGTTTTCATGTTTTGGGTAAATTCTTTTGATGGATTATGGAACAAGGAGTGGCAAGAGCCTAAGCTGGGGGATTCCCATGGCAACCCAAGATAATCCAAGGACACCAAAAAGTCAAAGCTTGGGGATGCCCCGGAAGGCATCCCCTCTTTCGTCCACTTCCATCGGTAATTTACTTGGAGCTATATTTTTATTCACCAACATGATATGTGTTTTGCTTGGAGCGTCTTGTATTATTTGCGTCTTTGCTTGTTAGCTTACCACAATCATCCTTGCTGTACACATCTTTTGAGAGAGCCATACATGAGTTGGAATTTGTTAGAATACTCTATGTGCTTCACTTATATCTTTTGAGCTTGATAATTTTGCTCATAGTGCTTCACTTATATCTTTTGAGCGTGATAATTTTTGCTCTAGTGCTTCACTTATACCTTTTAGAGCATGGTGGTGGATTTGTTTTAAAGAAACTATTGATCTCTCATGCTTCACTTAGATTATTTTGAGAGTCGTTAATAGCAGGGTAATTTTCTTAATATTAATACACTTAGCGTTCAAGACATGTGAAACTTTCTTTTGAGTAAATTGAATACTAAGATAAGTTTGATTCTTGATAATTGTTTTGAGATATGGAGGTAAAAATATCAAAGTCGTGCTAGTTGATAATTGTGAATTTGAGAAATACTTGTGTTGAAGTTTGCGAGTCCCGTAGCATGCACGTATTGGTAAAGTTGTGTAACAAATTTGAAACATGAAGTGTACCTGGCTTGTGCATCCTTATGAGTGGTGGTCGGGGATGAGCGATGGTCTTTTCCTACCAATCTATCCCCCTAGGAGCATGCGTGTAGTACTTGAATTTTTTGATGGCTTCTAAATTTTTGCAATAAGTATATGAGTTCTTTTGACTAATGTTGAGTCCATGGATTATACGCACTCTCACCTTTCCTCCTTTGCTAGCCTCTTCGGTACCGTGCATTGCCCTTTCTCACCTTGAGAGTTGGTGCAAACTTCGCCGGTGCATCCAAACCCCGTGATACGATTCGCTCTATCACACATAAACCTCTTTATATATTCCTCAAAACAGCCACCATACCTACCTATCATGGCATTTCCATAGCCATTCTGAGATATATTGCCATGCAACTTCCACCATCATCGTCATGACATACATTACTTTTGTCATATTGCCATTGCATGATCATGTAGTTGACATCGTATTTTTGGCAAAGCCACCATGCATTATTTTCCATACGTGTCACTCTTGATTCATTGCACCATCCCGGTACACCGCCGGAGGCATTCATATAGATTCATCCTTTGTTCTAAGTATCGAGTTGTAATTGTTGAGTTGTAAGAAAAATAAAAGTGTGATGATCATCATTATTAGAGCATTGTCCCAAGTGAGGAAATGATGATGGAGACTATGATTCCCCCATAAGTCGGGATGAGACTCCGGACGAAAAAAAAGAGGCCATAAAAAAAGGAAGAGAAAGGCCCAAATAAAATAATAATAATAAAAAAAATAATAAAAAAATGAGAGAAAAAGAGAGAAGGGACAATGCTACTATCCTTTTACCACACTTGTGCTTAAAAGTAGCACCTTGTTATTCTTGTAGTGAGTCTCATATTTTGTGCTTCAAAATAGCAGCAAGATCTTCATGATAGTGAGTCTCATAAGTTGTCTTTTTATACTAGTGGGAATTTTTCATTATAGAACTTGGCTTGTATATTCCAATGATGGGCTTCCTCAAAATGCCCTAGGTCTTCATGAGCAAGCGAGTTGGATGCACACCCACTAGTTTTCTTTTCTTGAGCATTGATAGCTCTAGTGCATCCGTTGCATGGCAATCCCTACTCCTCATGTTGACATCAATTGATGGGCATCTCCATAGCCCATTGATTAGCCTCGTCAATGTGAGACCTTCTCCCTTTTTTGTCTTCTCCACACAGTCCCCATCATCATATTCTATTCCACCCATAGTGCTATATCCATGGCTCGCGCTCATGTATTGCGTGAAAGTTGAAAAAGTTTGAGATTATTTGAGTATGAAACAATTGCTTGGCTTGTCATCGGGGGTATAGAAGTTGGGAACATTTTTGTGTGACGAAAATGAAGCATAGCCTAACCATATGATTTTGTAGGGATGAACTTTCTTTTGCCATGTTATTTTGAGAAGACATGATTGCTTTGATTAGTATGCTTGAAGTATTATTATTTTTGTGTCAATATAAACTTTTGTCTTGAATCTTTCGGATCTGAATATTCCCATCACAATTAAGAAGATTTATATTGAAATTATGCCAAAGTATCACCCCGCATCAAAAATTGTTTTTTATCATTTACCTACTCGAGGACGAGCAGGAATTAAGCTTGGGGATGCCTGATACGTCTCCAACGTATCTATAATTTTTGATTGCTCCATGCTACTTTATCTACTGTTTTGGACTATATTGGGCTTTATTTTCCACTTTTATATTATTTTTGTGACTAACCTATTAACCGGAGGCCCAGCCCAGAATTGCTGTTTTTTGCCTATTTCAGTGTTTCAAAGAAACGGAATATCAAACGGAGTCCAAACGGAATGAAACCTTCGGGATCATGATTTTCCAACCGAACGTGATCCAGGAGACTTGGACCCTTCGGTGGAGGGCGCGCCCCCTACCTCGTGGGCCCCCTGACGCTCCACCGACGTACTCCTTCCTCCTATATATACCTACGTATCCCCAAACGATCAGAACAGGAGCCAAAAACCTAATTCCACCGCCGCAACCTTCTGTATCCACGAGATCCCATCTTGGGGCCTGTTCCGGAGCTCCGCCGGAGGGGGCATCCACCATGGAGGGCTTCTACATCATCACCATAACCCCTCCGATGAAGTGTGAGTAGTTTACTTCAGACCTTCGGGTCCATAGCTAGTAGCTAGATGGCTTCTTCTCTCTTTTTGGATCTCAATACAATGTTCTCCCCCTCTCTTGTGGAGATCTATTCGGTGTAATCTTCTTTTTGCGGTGTGTTTGTTGAGATCGATGAATTGTGGGTTTATGATCCAGTATTATCTATGGAAAATATTTGATTCTTCTCTGAATTCTTTTATGTATGATTGAGTTATCTTTGCAAGCCTCTTCGAATTATAATTTTTGGTTTGGCCAACTAGATTGGTAGTTCTTGCAATGGGAGAAGTGCTTAGCTTTGGGTTCAATCTTGCGGTGTCCTTACCCAGTGACAGAAAGGGTTGCAAGGCACGTATTGTATTGTTGCCATTGAGGATAACAAGATGGGTTTTTTTATCATATTGCATGAATTTATCCCTCTACATCACGTCATCTTGCTTAAGGCGTTACTCTGTTTTTACTTAATACTCTAGATGCATGCTAGATAGCGGTCGATGAGTGGAGTAATAGTAGGAGATGCAGAATCGTTTCGATCTACTTGTTTTGGATGTGATGCCTATATACATGATCATTGCCTAGATATACTCATAACTATGCTCAATTATGTCAATTGCTCAACAGTAATTTGTTCACCCACCATAGAATCTCTATGGTCTTGAGAGAAGCCACTAGTGAAACCTATGGCCCCCGGGTCTATTCTCATCATATCAATCTCTATCACTTTATTTACTTGCTTTTTTTTTAATTTGCCTTTTACTTTTTACTTTGCATCTATCTATCAAAATACCAAAAATATTATCTCTATCATATCTCACTCTCGTAAGTGACCGTGAAGGGATTGACAACCCCTAAGCGTTGGTTGCGAGTTGCTATCATTTGGTGTAGGTACGAGGGACTTGTGCATGGTCTCCTACTAGATTGATACCTTGGTTCTCAAAAACTAAGGGAAATACTTATGCTACTTTGCTGCATCATCCTCTCCTCTTCGGGGAAATCCAACGCAGTGCTCAAGAGGTAGCAGCAGCACCTCACTTTGGCGTGGTGGAAAAGGCACGGAACTTCGCCAGCAAGGCCACCGCTCGGCCCTTCACGACCTCAGCAGCAGCGGCGGAGCGCTCGGTATCCACAGGCTCTAGCAGGTTGTCAAGGTTGGCGTCAGGGTTGCAGAGGTAGACGTGGCTGAGGATCCGCGTCAGCGCTGCGGAGGAAAGGACGCGAGCTTCAACCTCGGCCATGGGGCCGATGCCGGTCACGACCTCCTCAAGCGCCTCGACCAGGAAAGGAAGCTGCTTGGCGGGGCCTTCCATGGCTCCGGCCAGCAGCTTCTCCAGGCCATCGTCGTAAAGCGACTTTAGCGCCTTGCAAGATCTCACCTCGTAGTTCGTGAAGGCCGCACGATCCTTGCCTAGGACCTTTGCCCTAGCGTCCAGCTCAACCCTCTCCGCCTTCAGCATCTACCCCAGTGTCTTCAGCCAGAAGCGATCAGCTGAGAGCTCGGTGTCGTGGTCCTTGACAGCGGCCTCCCAAGCCTTCATCTCTTCCTCCTTCACCTGATGGTCGCGAACCTCCTTGGTGAGCTCATCACGCAAGCCCCGCAGCTCATCCTCCAGCACCTTGCAGCGGCCCCTCACAGTTGAAGCATCCTTCAACGCTGCGTCGCGAGCGGCCATGGCCTGGGAGGTGACTTACTTCTCCTCCTCGGAAGCTTTCACAGCCTGGCTCAGCGCCGCTCGGACGTAGGCGTCAGAGCGAACCCAGCCAGAGACCAGCTCCAGGCGCCCGGCCACCAGGCGGGGGTTGGCGCCCTGGAGATCTTCTCGCAGCCCACTTAGCTCATCGGCGGTATGATCCAAGGCGGCGGAGGAGGCAGAGGAGACGGGAACCGGTGGAGTAGGAGGAGAAAACGACAACGTGATCACGGCTTGGGAGGCCGGGACCTCCTGAGCCTTGGCAACCTCGGCAACAGCGTCAAGCGCAGGTGCCTCTAGAGTCAGCGGGGCCATGGGGGCTAGCTCCCCGCCAGTGCGTCCCTCCTGGCCTCGCAAGGACGATTGGGCAGGGGAGGTGCGAGCTCCACTGCCTCCCCTTCCCGCAGGTGAAGCCGCGGCCACAGCAGACGAGCTTGCCCCGAGTGGGGCCGCCGTGTCCCCCTTCAGCCTCTTCGCCACAGGCGGCGGACTACCCAAACAATGGAGGATGTCAAGCCTTGATGGCAAAAATAAGAGCAAAGCAGAGTTCGAGTACTTACTGTTTGCTGCCGCGGGTTCCAACGGCCTCCGGCCGAGCTTGAAGCCCGAGAGCCTCCTGCGGGGCTCAGCCTTGGGAGGTCCGGCAGCAGAGGAAGGCACACCAGAAGGGCTGGAGCTGGCTTCGGGCAGCAGCAGGGCTGGAGTAGACCCTCGGGAGATCAGCCCTGACCTGTCCTTCTTCCGGATCACGGGCGGGTCCTCTCCCCCTTGCCTGGTGTCGACCTTGTCGTCGTCTGGCATGGAGCGGAGGGTGCTGGACCTGCGCCAGGGGGAAGTCTCCCCCGTCTCCTCGATGGTCGCCTCCGAGTCGCGCCCCTCCTCCTCCTCATCTTCCTCCTCTCCCCCACAGGAATCATCGGAAGACAAGTCCACCATCGCCATCGCCGCCTGGCCCTCTGGAGCCTCCGTCGGCACCAGACCGTCCCCGTCAAAGGTGGGCATGGTGTTCACCACTTGCTCCCAGTCGTCGCAAAGGAACAAGGGGACGGGAGCGCCCTCCGGGCTCGCCACATCCTCTCCGACCAGGAAGCGGAGAGCTGCGGTTAGATCTTTGTCAGCCAGGGCCTCCGAGTTCAGGCGGAGGACGGCGTACGCATCCTCGAGCCTCCACAACGGGCGCGAGTGTGCCTGAAGTGTGGCCACCCAATGCGCCAAGAACTCCCTTAGGAGCGTGGCCCAGGTCTCTTCGCCGCCTTCATGTTGCTCGGCCTCAGGTCAGCGTTCATCTTCTCTAGCACTAGCTTCGCCCGTCGGTCGTCAAGCTTCCCACGGGACCACGCCTCGACGGTCTGGGGCAGCCCCATGGGCAGCGCCAGCCGAGAGTTGATACATCCGGCATCCAACATGACCCACTTGCTCCGGAAGCCGTCGGCCCTCTTCCCGGCCTTCGAGATTGCATTGGCTTTGGAGTACGCAACAAAGCTTTCGCACGCCGAGATATTGGCACCAGTGACTCGGAGGAAGAAGAAGTGGCGCAGCAAGGCCACGGAGGGCATCACCCCGACGTGTGCCTCGCAGTAGTAGGCGAAGATCGATAGAAGGAGAACAGAGTTGGGATGGAGATGCAGAGTATGCAGCTTATAATGGCAGAGGACGGCATAGAAGCACTCAGAGAAAGGAGGCACCAGGCCAGCGATGACGGCGCTCATGGAGAAGGGATAGAAGGTACTCCCCTTGTCCTCCGGCTGGGCGGAGCCGGGCCGGAGCTCAGTCTCCCCCATCTCGCTGCCTTGCGCCACCGTCATCAGGCGTGTGAGGGCGAGATTCTTCTCCGTCATGTTGGGGGGATCCCGTGCCGGCGAGTACCAGGCCGACGGAGCCCCAGTCGCGGTCTTGCGGGGCGCCATTGCTGCTAGAGGAGAAAGGGGGGAGCAGATCTGGAGATTTCGGAAGCAGGAGGGCAAGAGCAAGAAAGGGGATCTGAAGCAAGGCAAATGAGAGCAATGAAGGTAAGCCTAACCCGAGCCAGCCTTTTGTCAAACAGGCAGTTTCCGAGGCGGTGTGGGGAAGCGGAGACGCCCATGTCCAATCAACCGCCACACGGCGACCAAGGCCGCAGGCTATTGGGACCCGCGGCGCTCCGCACTTGCCCCTTTGTTTTGCTGCTAAGCCAAGTCCGAGCGTGCCTTGGGCACGGGGGCTACTGTCGGTGTTCTTGGAACGGGGGTCCCCAGACTTGCCTGCCTACGGCCTGCAGCGTGGCTCAAGGGGTGGCCTAGTACATCCCATCTTCATCAACTCAAGCTCAAGACCCTCGCGAGGGCCAAGCCTCGCGGGGCGGACGACGCAAGGCTTCCTCAGGAACGGCCTCACCAGGCCGGCTCGCGAGGAGGCAAAGAGATCAAGGCAGGGGTACCTCACGAGGTGCCCGTGACGCAAGCCATGATGATCGAGACCAGGCGGGTGCCAGGCGGGCACCGGCTAGTGCAGCGTCCTTGTTTCCTCTTTGGTGCAAAGGGGGCAAGCGCAGGTGCGGAGTACCAAGGCATCAAGCAAAGGTTTCCATTTCGGTGTAACGAGACCAAGACCAGTAGAGCGGCAGGACGGAGGTCACCGTGGAGCCCAAGATGGCGTCATCGCCAGTGCCTTTGGCAGCCGAAGACCAACTTTAGTCAGGATAACTTGTACTAGATGTTCCCCTTCAAAATGGCCGTTGTTGGCGCCCTTCCCGTGCAATATTTGGGAAGAGGACCAAGCCCTCTATATATAGGGATAGCCACCATAGTAGATCATACAGTTCTCACCTAGAGCCAACAGAGATGGAGCAATTCCTCTCCGAGCACACCACCAAAAGACCACCCCTCGCGAGGCTGTTCTTCCCTTGTGCTGTTCATTATCAGCCCCTGAGGCAATCCACCACACCACACACTGGAGTAGGGTATTACACCACAACGATGGCCTGAACCAGTATAAACCTTGTGTCCCTTATGTTGTTCATCGTATAGCTTAGATTCTCTGCGAGGCGTTGGGCGTGGATCGGTAGGGGGAAGATCTTCACGTGCACCCGAGAGTTTGAACCTTAAGGGTTTGCCGGAACCCTCTATCCGACACCCCTGCCCCCGTATATAAAGGAGGAGAGAGGTGGAGGCCGGCCCTAGGGGGCGCGCCAAGTGGGGGGAGTCCCACTAGGACTCCTAGTCCTAGTTGGCCCCCTTCCTTTCCAACGGAGGGGGAAAGAGGGAAGTGGAGGGAAAGAGAAAGGAAGAAGGAAAGGCTGGCCGCGCCCCTCCCCCTTGTCCAATTCGGACTCCCTGTGTGTGTGTGTGGGGGGGGGGGGGGGCGCCACCTCCTGCGGCCTACCTCTCCTCTCCCCTATGGCCCAATAAGGCCCATTTCTTCCCCGGGGGGTTCCGGTAACCCCTCTATACTCCGAAAAATACCCGAACCACTCCGAAACCATTCCGGTGTCCGAATATAACCTTCCAATATATCAATCTTTACCTATGGACCATGTCGAGACTTCTCATCATGTCCGTGATCTCATCCGGGACTCCGAACAACCTTCGGTCACCAAAACACATAACTCATATAATACATATCGTCATCGAACGTTAAGCGTGCGGACCCTACGGGTTCGAGAAATACATAGACATGACTGAGACATCTCTCCGGTCAATAACCAATAGCGGAACCTGTATGTTCATATTGGTTCCCACATATTCTATGAAGATCTTTATCGACCGATCCATAATGTCAACATACGTTATTCCCTTTGTCATCGGCATGTTACTTGCCCGAGATTTGATCGTCGGTATTGATGACCCACAAGTATATGGGATCTATCATAGTCCTTTAGATAAGAGTGTCGAACCCAACGAGGAGCAGAAGGAAATGACAAGCGGTTTTCAGTAAGGTATTCTCTACAAGCACTGAAATTGTAGGTAACAGATAGTTTTGTGATAAGATAATTTGTAACCGGTAACAAGCAATGGAAGTAAATAAGGTGCAGCAAGGTGGCCCAATCCTTTTTGTAGCAAAGGACAAGTCTGGACAATTTCTTATAATGACAAAAGCGCTCCCGAGGACACATGGGAATTATCGTCAAGCTAGTTTTCATCACGCTCATATGATTCGCGTTCGATACTTTGATAATTTGATATGTGGGTGGACCGGTGCTTGGGTACTGCCCTTTCTTGGACAAGCATCCCACTTATGATTAATCCCTATTGCAAGCATCCGCAACTACAAAAGAAGTATTAAGGTAAACCTAACCATAGCATGAACCTAGTGGATCCAAATCAGCCCCCTTACGAAGCAACACATAAACTAGGGTTTAAGCTTCTATCACTCTAGCAACCCATCATCTACTTATTACTTCCCAATGCCTTCCTCTAGGCCCACATAATGGTGAAGTGTCATGTAGTCGACGTTCACATAACACCACTAGAGGAAATACAACATACATCTCATCAAAATATCGAACGAATACCAAATTCACATGAGTACTAATAGCAAGACTTCACCCATGTCCTCAGGAACAAACGTAACTACTCACAAAGCATATTCATGTTCATAATCAGAGGAGTATTAATATGCATTAAGGATCTGAACATATGATCTTGCACCAAGTAAACCAATTAGCATCAACTACAAGGACTAATCAACACTACTAGCAACCCACAGGTACCAATTTGTGGTTTTGATACAAGATTGGATACAAGAGATGAACTAGGGTTTTGAGAGGAGATGGTGCTGGTGAAGATGTTGATGGAGATTGACCCCCTCCCAATGAGAGGATCATTGGTGATGACGAGGGTGATGATTTCGCCCTCCTGGAGGGAAGTTTCCCCGGCAGAACAGCTCCGCCGGGGCCCTAGATTGGTTCCCCCAAGGTTCCGCCTCATGACGGCGGAGTTTCGTCCCGTAAGCTTGCTTATGATTTTTTCCAGGGTAAAAGCCTTCATATAACATAAGATGTGCACCGGAGGGCCACCAGGGGGCCTAGGAGACAGGGGGCGCACCCAGTAGGGGGGCACACCCCCACCCTCCTGGCTAGGGTGTGGGCCCCTCTAGTATTTTCTTCGCTCAATAATTCTTATTAATTCCAAAAATGACTTCCGTGGAGTTTCAGGATTTTTGGAGCTGTGTAGAATAGGTTTCCAATATTTGCTCCTTTTCCAGCCAGAATTCCAGCTGCCAACATTGTCCCTCTTCATGATAAACCTTGTAAAATAAGAGAGAATAGCCATAAGTATTGTGACATAACGTGTAATAACAGCCCATAATGCAATCAATATTGATATAAAAGCATGATGCAAAATGCACGTATCAACTCCCCCAAGCTTAGACCTCGCTTGTCCTCAAGCGGAAGCCCAAATCGAAAAATGTGTCCACATGTTTAGAGATAGAGGTGTCGATAGAAATAAAATACGGACATGAGGGCATAATGATCATTCTTATAACAACAACATATATAGATTTTGTCATATGATTTCTCATGCTCAAGTAACAATCTATTCACAATGTCAAGTATGGATCATAAACTTTATTGAGAACTAACAAACTATAATCTCAGTCATTGAAGCAATTTCAATTTATCATAACATCGGAATGAGTCAAGAATAGAGCTTTTTAGCAAGTCCACATACTCAACTATCATATAGTCTTCTACAATTGCTAACACTCATGCAATACTTACGGTTATGGAGTTTTAATCGGACACTGAGAAAGATAGGGGCTTATAGTTTCTCCTCCCAACGTATTCACCTTTGGGTGATGTCAACAGTAATAGTTCATGCTAACTTACATCCAATTGGATATATATATCAGGATCTTTCCAACATGAGGTGCTTGCCAAAGGATAAAATGAATAAGGGAAAGGTGAAGATCACCTTGACTCTTGCATAAAGTAAAAGATGTAAAGTAAAAGATAGGCCCTTCACAGAGGGAATTAGAGGTTGTCATGTGCTTTTAGGGTTGGATGCACAAAATCTTAATGCAAAAGAATGTCACATTATATTGCCACTTGTGATATGAACCTTTATTATGAGTCTGTCGCTTTTATTGCTTCCATATCACATGATCGTATAAAGCTTATTTTCTCCGCACTAATAAGTCATACATATTTAGAGAGCAATTTTTATTGCTTGCAACATGATAACTTACTTGAAGGATCTTACTCAATCCATAGGTAGGTGTGGTGGACTCTCATGGCAAGACTGGGTTTAAGGATATTTGGAAGCACAAGTAGTATGTATACTTGGTGCAAGGAATTTGGCTAGCATGAGGGGGAAAGGCAAGCTCAACATGTTGGTAAGATCAATGACAATATACTTTAACTGAGATGTGAGAAAACATAACCCATTACGTTGTCTTCCTTGTCCAACATCAACTCTTTAGCATGTCATACTTAATGAGTGATCACAATCATAAAAGATGTCCAAGATAGTATATTTATATGTGAGAACCTCTCTTTATTTATTACTTCCTGTTAATTGAAATGATGACCAAAACTATGTTTGTCAACTCTCAACAACTTTTATGCCTCATACTCTTTATATGTGAAGTCATTACTATCCATAAGATCAACATGAACTCTTTTATTCTTTTTATTCTTTCTATTTTATCAAGATCATAGCAAGATAGCAAAGCCCTTGACTCAACACTAATCTTTATTATATAGCTCACGGACTCGATTACATAGACAGATCAGAAAGCAAAACTCAAAACTAATTCGTACAAAACTTCAATCTACTAGATCAAGATATTACTAAAAGGATCAAACTAAGTACAATGGTAAAGATAGGAGTGTGATGATGATACAATACCGGGGCACCTCCCCCAAGCTTGGAAGTTGCCAAGGGGAGTGCACATACACATGTGATTATGTCTCCTTCTTCAGAGTTGGTGGTGATGACGTAGACTTCTTCCTCAATTTACACTTGAGGACAGCATTTTGCTCCTTTAGATCTTCAATCTCCTGCTCAAGACTTAATATCTTTCTGCATAGTTCCTATTTGTTTTCCTACAAGAGACGAAAAGGGATAAACTCGATCTTTGGCTTCTTTGCTCTGTCAGGGAGGCTTGACTTTTTAAACTCCACATGCATGTCCCCAGGTTGAGGAAATGCGGCTTCATCTTCGTTTGAGCTCGTCTCCTCCTTTCCCTTAGGATCATAGTCTTCCTCTTCCTCAGTGGTCCAACCACCATGCTCCAAGTCCCCGTAGACCTTACGGTCTGCAAGGAAATCAGCCACATAGCTTTCTCCCTCCGAATCTTGGGACAACATATTGCTCTAACCTGCGGCAGAAATAGCTCGGAACGAAAACCAAAGATTTTTGCATGATACGGTGGTCAAAACCTTCGGGAGATTATATAATTAATTTTTACCAACCAAAAGAAGTAATGTGCAAGAAAACGGAGCCTGGGAGGCACTTGAGGTGCCCACGAGACAGGGGGGGCGCCCAGTAGGGGTGGGAGCGCCCTCCACCCTCGTGGAGGCCTTGTGTCCTTCCCGGATTACTTCTTGCTTTCCAAAATTCTTAAATATTCCAAAACGGAGAAAAAATGCCATTAGAATTGTTTTGGAGTCGGTATACTTATCGTACCACATACCTATTCCTTTTCGAAGTCTGAAATGTTCTAGAAAGTGTCCCTTATGTATTCCTTCGGGGTTACGGTTTCAATGATATTGGTTTCAACATTGATAGGATTACCTGAGATATAATGTTTGATTCTTTGACCGTTCACAACCCTCAGACTTGTGCCTTCGAAGTTGTTGATTTTTATGGCACCAGAATGATAGACCTCCTCAATAATGTAAGGACCTTCCCACTTAGGGAGAAGTTTTCCTGCAAAAAATCTTAAACGAGAGTTGAATAGCAACACATAATCACCTACGTTAAATTCTTGGTTTTGTATTCTTTTGTCATGCCATCTTCTAACCTTTTCTTTGAACAACTTGGCATTCTCATAAGCTTGGGTTCTCCATTCATCGAGTGAGCTAATATCAAATAACCTCTTCTCGCCGGCAAGTTTGAAGTCATAGTTGAGCTCTTTAATAGCCCAATATGTCTTATGTTCAAGTTCAAGAGGTAAGTGACATGCTTTCCCATATCCCATCTTATACGGAGACATACCCATAGGGTTTTTATATGCAGTTCTATAGGCCCATAATGCATCATCAAGTTTCTCGGACCAATTCTTTCTAGATCTATTAACAATCTTTTGTAAAATTAATTTGAGCTCTCTATTACTCAACTCTACTTGACCACTAGACTGTGGGTGATAAGGAGATGCAATTCTATGATTAACATCATACTTAGCAAGCATTTTACGAAAAGCACCATGAATAAAATGTGAACCACCATTAGTCATGAGATATCTAGGGACTCCAAACCTCGGAAAAATAACTTCCTTAAGAATCATAATAGAGGTGCTATGATCAACACTACTAGTTGGAATAGCTTCTACCCACTTAGTAACGTAATCAACAACAACTAAAATATGTGTATATCCATTAGAGGCAGGAAAAGGTCCCATATAATCAAATCCCCAAACATCAAATGGTTCAATAACAAGAGAATAATTCATAGGCATTTCTTGACGTCTACTAATGTTACCTATTCTTTGACATTCATCACAAGACAAGACAAACTTACGGGCATCTTTGAAGAGAGTAGGCCAATAAAAACTGGATTGCAATACCTTATGTGCAGTTCTATCTCCAGCGTGGTGTCCTCCATATGGTTCTGAGTGACACTTGCGTATGATTTTTTCCTGTTCATGCTCAGGTACACAATGTCTAATAACACCATCTACTCCTTCTTTATAAAGGTGTGGGTCATCCCAGAAGTAATGTCTTAAATCATAAAAGAACTTTTTCTTTTACTACTATGTGAAACTAGGTGGTATAAATTTAGCAACAATGTAATTAGCATAATCAACATACCATGGAGCAGTACGAGAAGCATTAACAACCGCTAATTGTTCATCAGGAAAGCTATCATCAATAGGTAGTGGGTCATCAAGAACATTCTCTAACCTAGACAAGTTGTCTGCAACGGGGTTCTTAGCTCCCTTTCTATCAATAATATGCAAATCAAATTCTTGGAGCAAGAGAACCCATCTAATAAGTCTAGGCTTAGCATCTTTACTTTCCATAAGATATTTAATAGCAGCATGATAAGTGTGAATAGTAACTTTGGAATCAACAATATAAGGTCTGAACTTATCACAAGCAATTGCAACTGCTAAGAATTCTTTTTTAGTAGTAGCATAATTTCTCTGGGCAATATCAAGAGTTTTACTAGCATACTGGATAACATTTAATTTCTTATCAACTCTTTGCCGTAGAACAACACCTACATCACAATCACTAGCATCACACATAATTCCAAAGGGTAAATTCCAATCAGGTGGCTGAACAATAGGTGCATTGATCAAAGCTTTCTTAAGTATTCCAAATGCTTCTACACAATCATCATCAAAGACAAAAGGAATATCTTTTTGCAATAAATTAGTCAGAGGCCTAGAGATTTTAGAAAAGTCCTTAATTAACCTCCTAATAAAAACCGGCATGACCAAGGAAACTTCTTATAACTTTTATGTCCTTGGGACATGGCATCTTTTCAATAGCATCAACTTTAGCTTTATCAACTTTGATACCTCTTTCAGAAATTTTATGCCCCAAGACAATGCCTTCATTAACCATAAAGTGGCACTTTTCCCAATTCAAGACGAGACTAGTGTCTTCACATCTCTACAAAACTCGATCTAGGTTGCTCAAGCAATCACCAAAAGAGGATCCATAAACGGAGAAGTCATCCATCAATACCTCACAAATCTTTTCACAGAAGTCGAGAATATAGCCATCATGCATCTTTGAAAGGTAGCAGGTGCATTACATAAGCCAAAAGGCATACATCTATAGGCAAAAGTATCGAAAGGGCTAGTAAAAGTAGTTTTTGATTGATCCTCCGCTGACACAGGTATTTGAGAGAAACCAGAATAACCATCTAGAAAGCAGAAATGTGTATGTTTGGATAGTCTTTCTAGCATTTGATCAATAAAAGGTAACGGGTAATGATCTTTCTTAGTAGCTTTATTTAATTTACGGAAATCAATTACCATCCTATAACCTGTAATAATTCTTTGCGAGATCAATTCATCTTTATCTTTAGGAATGAAAGTAATACCTCCCTTCTTTGGGACGCAATGGACATGACTTACCCAATCACTATCAACAACAGGATAAATTATACCTGCCTCAAGGAGCTTTAGTATCTCCTTTCTTACCACTTCTTTCATCTTAGGATTTAACCGTCGTTGAGGATCTCTAACTGGTTTGGCATCTTTCTCCAATTTAATTTTGTGTTGACATAGATTGGGACTAATGCCCTTAAGGTCATCCAGAGTATATCCAATAGCAGCATGGTGCTTCTTCCGAGTTTTCAATAATCTTTCCTCTTCTTACTCTGAAAGGTTAACACTGATAATAACAGGATATATCTTCTTTTCATCAGGATAAGCATATTTAAGATTATCAGGTAATGGTTTGAGCTCAAACACGGGATCACCCTTGGGTGGAGGGGGATCCCCTAGTATTTCAACAGGTAAGTTGTGTTTTAGAATAGGACCCTAATGAAGGAATACTTCATCTATTTCCCTTCTTTCATTCATAAACATATCATTTTCATGGTCTAGCAAATATTGTTCTAACGGATCAGAAGGAGGCATGGCAATAGAAGCAAGACCAATAATATCATCCTTACTAGGCGATTCTTTATCACAGGGTTGTCTATGAAACTTAGCAAAATTAAACTCATGAGACATATCCCCCAAGCCAATTATAACAACATCCTTTTCGCAATCAATCCTAGCATTAACATTATTCAAGAAGGGTCTACCAAATATAATGGGACAAAAACTATCTTGTGGGGAACCAATAACAAGAAAGTCAACAGGGTATTTAACTTTCCCACACAAGACTTCTACATCTCTAACAATCCCAAAAGGCTTAATAGTATCTCTATTGGCAAGCTTAATTGTAACATCGATATCTTCTAACTCAGCGGGTGCAATATCATGCATAATTTCTTTATATAAGGAAAAAGGTATTGCACTAGTACTAGAACCCATATCACATAAGCCATGATAACAATGATCTCCTATTTTAACAGAAATAACAGGCATGCCTACAACAGGTCTATGTATCTTAGCATCTGGTCTAGCAATATTAGCAGTTTCACCACAGAAGTAAATAACATGCCCATCTATATTATCATCCAAGAGATCTTTAACCATAGCAATACTAGGTTCAACTTTAATTTGCTCAGGAGGTGTATATGTTCTACTATTACTCTTACGAACCACAGTTGAAGCTTTAACATGATCCTTTATCCTAACAGGAAAAGGTGGTTTCTCAACATAAGTAGTAGGAACAATAGGATCATTATATATGATAGTCTTTTCTTCAACTGTAACAGGTACAACTACTTTTACTTCAGTGGGAGGATTATATTAAAACCACTTCTCCTTAGGGAGATCAACGTGAGTAACAAAAGATTCACAGAAAGAAGCTACTATCTCAGAGTCAAGTCCATATTTAGCGCTAAATCCATGAAAATCATCGGTATCCATAAAAGATTTAACACAATCAAAGTTAGGTGTTATACCTGACTCCTTACCATCGTCGGAACCCCAATCTTCAGAGTTGCGTTTAATTCTTTCCAATAAATCCCACTTGAATTCAGTAGTCTTCAGCATATAAGAACCAGCACAGGAAGTATCAAGCATGGTGCGATCATCGAGAGAAAGCCGAGCATAAATTTTTTGAATAATCATTTCTCTGGAGAGCTCATGATTGGGGCATGAATATAACATTGACTTAAGCCTCCCCCAAGCTTGAGTGATGCTTTCTCCTTTGCGAGGCCAGAAATTATATATGTAATTACGATCACGATGAACAAGATGCATCGAATAGAACTTCTGGTGAAATTCCAACTTCAATCATTTATAGTTCCAAGATCCCGTATCATCACATAGCCTATACCATGTCAGTGCATCTCCCTTCAAAGATAAAGGGAAGACCTTCCCCTTAACAACATCATCGGGAATACCTCCAAGCTTAAATAATCCACAAACTTCATCGACAAAGATAAGGTGTAAATCGGGATGCAATGTTCCATCTCCTGCAAAGGGATTAGCTAGCAGTTTCTCTATCATACCCGAAGGAATCTCAAAGTAAATATTTTCAGTAGGTTCAGTAGGTTGAGGAGCAACTCTTTTCTCTACTGGACGGGGCAAATATGCCCCGAACAAGCCCCTCAAAGGATTAGTTTCCATAGTAACAAGTGACAGAAAATTTCAGCACACTATATAAATGTTTCCTTACCAAGTTCCACTCACCAAAGGTGCTTCACTCCCCGGCAACGGTGCCAAAAAAGAGTCTTGATGACCCACAAGTATAGGGGATCTATCGTAGTCCTTTCGATAAGTAAGAGGGTTGAACCCAACGAGGAGCAGAAGGAAATGACAAGCGGTTTTCAGTAAGGTATTCTCTGCAAGCACTGAAATTGTAGGTAACAGATGTGATAAGATAATTTGTAATGGGTAACAAGCAATGAAAGTAAATAAGGTGCAGCAAGGTGGCCCAATCCTTTTTGTAGCAAAGTACAAGCCTGGACAATTTCTTATAATGAGAAAAGCGCTCCAGGGGACACATGGGAATTATCGTCAAGCTAGTTTTCATCACGCTCAGATGATTCGCGTTCGGTACTTTGATAATTTGATATGTGGGTGGACCAGTGCTTGGGTACTGCCCTTTCTTGGACAAGCATCCCACTTATGATTAACCTCTATTGCAAGCATCCGCAACTACAAAAGAAGTATTAAGGTAAACCTAACCATAGCATGAAACTAGTGGATCCAATCAGCTCCTTACGAAGCAACACATAAAGTAGGGTTTAAGCTTCTGTCACTCTAGCAACCCATCATCTACTTATTACTTCCCAATGCCTTCCTATAGGCCCAAATAATGGTGAAGTGTCATGTAGTCGACATTCACATAACACCACTAGAGGAAAGACAACATACATCTCATCAAAATATCGAACGAATACCAAATTCACATGACTACTAATAGCAAGACTTCACCCATGTCCTCAGAACAAACATAACTACTCACAAAGCATATTCATGTTCATAATCAGAGGAGTATTAATATGCATTAAGGATCTGAACATATGATCTTCCACCAAGTAAACCAATTAGCATCAACTACAAGGGGTAATCAACACTACTAGCAACCCACAGGTACCAATTTGTGGTCTTGATACAAGATTGGATACAAGAGATGAACAAGGGTTTTGAGAGGACATGGTGCTGGTGAAGATATTGATGGAGATTGACCGCCTCCCAATGAGAGCACCATTGGTGATGACAATGGTGATGATTTCGCCCTCCTGGAGGGAAGTTTCCCTGGCAGAACAGCTCCGCCGGAGCCCTAGATTGGTTCCGCCAAGGTTTCGCCTCGTGACGGCGGAGTTTCGTGCCGTAAGCTTGCTTATGATTTTTTCCAAAGTAAAAGCCTTCAAATAGCAGAAGATGGGCACCGGAGGGACACTAGGGGGCCCAGGAGACAGGAGGCGCGTCCAGTAGGGGGGGCACCCTCCTGGCCAGGGTGTGGGCCCTCTCTCATATTTTCTTCGCTCAATAATTCTTATTAATTCCAAAAATGACTTCCGTGGAGTTTCAGGATTTTTGAAGTTGTGCAGAATATGTTTCCAATATTTGCTCCTTTTCCAGCCAGAATTCCAGCTGCAGGCATTCACCCTCTTCATGATAAACCTTGTAAAATAAGAGAGAATAGCCATAAGTATTGTGACATAACGTGTAATAACAACCTATAATGCAATAAATATTGATATAAAAGCATGATGCAAAATGGACGTATCAGGTATATCCATACCTAGTTCAATCTCGTTACCGACAAGTCTCTTTACTCATTCCGTAATGCATCATCCCGCAACTAACTCATTAGTGACATTGCTTGCAAGGCTTCATATGATGTGCAATACTCAGAGGGCCCAGAGATACCTCTCCGATACTCAGAGTGACAAATCCTAATCTCAATCTATACCAACCCAACAAACACCTTCGGAGATACCTGTAGAGCATCTTTATAATCACCCAGTTATGTTGTGACGTTTGATAGCACACAAGGCATTCGTCCGGTGTTCGGGAGTTGCATAATCTCATAGTCGGAGGAATATATATTTGACATGAACAAAGCAGTAGCAACAAAACTGAACTATCATTATGATAAGCTAACGGATGGGTCTTGTCCATCACATCATTCTCCTAATGATGGGATCCCATTCATCAAATGACAACACATGTCCATGGCTAGTAAACTTAACCATCTTTGATCAATGAGCTACTCTAGTAGAGGCATACTAGGGACACGGTGTTTTGTCTATGTATTCACACATGTATCAAGTTTCCGGTTAATACAATTCTAGCATGAATAATAAACATTTATCATGATATAAGGAAATATAAAATAACAACTTTATTATTGCCTCTAGGGCATATTTCCTTCAATTACCATCTCTATATCACAAACTATTGCAAGGAATCAAACTTATCATATTGAGTGATCTACATGAAAGTTTTTACTATATCCCTCTTGAATACCTATCATATTAGGACCAAGTTCATAACCCGTGCATATTTCCATTACTATTATCTAAATCTCAAATTAATATAAGTCAAGCATGAGAGTACAATTATTTCTTTAAAATATAACCACCGTTGTGCTCTAAAAGATATAAGTGAAGTACCAGAGCAACTTCCTAGCTCAAAAGATATAAGTGAAGCACATAGAGTATTCTAACAAATCACGAATAAATGTGTGTCCCTCACGAAAAGGTGTGTCCAGCAAAGATGGTTGTGGCAAACTAAAAAGCAAACAAAGCAAAGACTCATATAATACATGACGCTCCAAAGCAAAACTCATATCATGTGATGACTAAAAATATAGCTCTCAGTAATTTACCAATAGTTGGTAGAAGAAAGAGGGATGCCATCCGGGCACTCCCAAGCTTAGATGCTTGTGTCTCCTTGAATATTGCCATGGGGTGCCTTGGGCATCCTCAAGCTTAGGGTCTTTGCACTCCTTATTACTTCATCCATCACGATCTCACTTAGAACTTGAAAACTTTAGCACACAGAACTCAACAAAAAAACTCATGAGATCCGTTAGTATCACAAGCAAATCATAAAATTTAGGTACTGTTATAAACCCATTCATATTTTATTATTGCATAATACCTACTGTATTCTAACTTCACCATGACTTATAACCACCGATACAATTCATAGATTCATTAAAAACAAGCAAACTATACAACAAAATAAAACTCTGTCAAAAACAAAACGATTTGTAATGATCGGAACAAACATAGTACTTAGGTAACTCGAAAATTCTAAAAAAATTATTAAAACATGAATCAAATCGACTATCAACCAAATCATGAGTACTTAGGTACTGTTATAAACCCATTCATAAATCATGTGTAAAAAATTCAGAATTTTATCACTTTCCAGTGAGTTAAAATAATTCTGCTACTGGGTGCAAAAGTTTCTGTTTTTTCATAGAATCAAATCGACTATCAACCAAATCATCCCAAAGGCTTTACTTGGCACAAACACTAATTAAACACAAAAACACAACCATAACAGTAGCATAATTGTTCACACACTCAAAAACAGAAAACAAAAAAGAAACATAAAGATAACTATTGGGTTGCCTCCCAACAAGTGCTATGGTTTTACGCCCCTAGCTAGGCGTAACACATAGTTTCAAGTGTTGTCATCCTTCAAATTAATTCCATAGGTGGCCCTCATAATAGATTCATATGGTGGCTTAATTTTCTTTCTAGGGAAGTGTTATGTTCCTTTCTTTAATAGAAATTCGAATCTTATATTAACTTCTTGCATATCAATAATAGCACCTATGGTACGTAGGAAAGGCCCACCAAGTATTATAGGACAAGACAGATTGCAATCAATATCAAGCACAATGATATCAACGTAACATAATTTATATTTGCAAGTATAAGCACATCATTTATTCTACCCAAAGGTTTCTTAATATTGGAATCCGCTAAGTGCAAAATTAAGGGAACATTCATCCAAAACATGAAGGCCTAGCACATCACATAAAGATTTTGGTATAGTGGATACGCTAGCACCCAAATCACATAAATCATTGCACTCATAATTATTAATCTTTATTTTAATAGTAGGTCCCCATTCATTATATAATTTCCTAGGTATTGAAACCTCGGGACGTGAAACGAAGGGGGGTTTCCTGCGTGCTTTCCTCCCCGACTCCCCCTCCCCATCCCAAGACACGCCCGCATGCACCCGGGGGAAACCCTAGCCACCAGGCCCTCAGCCCTACCTCCCTCCCATCCCCCCCGCCGCCGACAAGTGCTAATGGGCAAAGCCAGGATGGCGCAGCGGCGACGGACCCCTTCCTCCTCCTCTACCCGGCGGGGGCCGGCGTGGGGCAACGCGTCAGCGGGGGCGTGGGGCGGTGGAGCATCCGGTTGGCGCTGCGCGCCAGTGTCCTGCTTCCCAAGCGTGGCGCGGTGGCTGCGGAGGTCGTAACCTGGGAGGTGGCGTGAGGCCGGACTCCTGGCAGGATCCGGAGGTGGGGATCAGCCGGCGGCACCGATCTGGTGGTTTCTGACGGTGGCGTGTGAGGGAGTCCTGGATTAGGGGGTCCTCGGACAGCCGGACTATGTA
This sequence comes from Triticum aestivum, assembly GCF_018294505.1. NCBI lineage: Eukaryota > Viridiplantae > Streptophyta > Magnoliopsida > Poales > Poaceae > Triticum > Triticum aestivum. Next base: position 167,460,921 of record NC_057804.1, read on the forward strand.
CTTGTGCCGGACTGTTGGACTATGAAGATACAAGATTGAAGACTTCGTCCCATGTCCGAGTGGGACTCTCCTTTGCATGGATGGCAAGCTTGGCAATTTGGATATGTAGATCTCCTTCTTTGTAACCGACTCTGTGTAACCGTAGCCCCCTCCGATGTCTATATAAACCAGAGGGTTTAGTCCGTAGGACAACAACAATCATAATCATAAGCTAGCTTCTAGGGATTAGCCTCTATGATCTCGTGGTAGATCAACTCTTGTAATACTCATATCATCAAGATCAATCAAGCAGGAAGTAGGGTATTACCTCCATCGAGAGGGCCCGAACCTGGGTAAACATTGTGTCCCCCGCCTCCTATTACCATTAGCCTTAGACGCACAGTTCGGGACCCCTAACCGAGATCCGCTAGTTTTGACACCGACATTGGTGCTTTCATTGAGAGTTCCATTGTGCCGTCATGGTAAGGCTTGATGGCTCGCCTTGTTGTCAAGGACAACATCACCTCTGGGGGAGCCCTGGCTGTAGGCCAAACTCTTCGACTAGGCGGCTTCGTCATGACCGCCCGTTCGGCCGCCGCACCGATGATGACTTCTCAGGTCATCAAAAACAGCCTCCACATCAGCTCGGAATTCACCGAGTAGATGGATCCAATGGAACTCTCCTCCCTGAACGAGCTCTTGGATCGTATCGCCGCCTTGGGAGTCGCTATGGACTATGATCGGATCGGGCTTAAACCCGACCAAAGGGAGATTAACTCTCCGCCGGTCACCCATCAGATAGCGGTGGTGGAGGAGCAATGCAACAATTCTTCCTCTATTTTGAGGACGAACTATGTACGGATTCCCAAGCTCTCCGAGCCCGATACCCGTCTACGGGAGGACAAGGCCCAAGCCCGAACCTAGAATCGGATAGCGGGCCAGAAAAATTGGGCAACATCCCGAAGCCCGAACTGCCAAGCTCGGAAGCTCCTCTGCCCCTAGGTCTCAAATTGGGTCAGGGTTTGGACTTAAATCTACCCATCCACCCAGATACAAGTGATCTTTCCCACATTAGACAAGAGCCCCAAGAGACAGTACATCACTTCTGGGTCAGATTCCTCCTTGTAATGAGCAAGGTCAAGGACTGTCGCGAGGAAGAGGCAATTTCATTCTTTTGCAAAAATTGCTCGGACAAGGGAATCCTCAACGCCATAAGTCGCTGTGGCATAGCACACTTCGCTGACTTGGCGGCCATAGTACAGAAGTACTGTGCGATGGAAAGCGCCTGGAAAACCCAAACAAAATTCTGGGATCCTCCAACTCTCACTAAACCCCTCGCCCGAACTAAAAGGGTGCACTCTCGCAAGTCACCCGATCCAATTACAAAGAAACCAAAGCCCACTAAAGGGCATGGAACCGTATTGGAGGGATGGCTCAATGAGCCATGCAAAATTCATAGTACACCGGATACCATACCAACACACAGCCTTAGAGCATGTTGCATACTCCGGCAGGTGGCCAGGAGCAGCGAGGATCTCCTCATCAACAATACCATAGAGCATCATCCCGCGGAAAATAACAATACAGTATTGACAGTCTTCGCGACTTTCGCCTCAAATAATAGGCGCAAGCAAGCACTCCGCAGCCTTGCTGAAGTCTGCCACATTGCACCAATAAATCCATGGGACGACACGGCCATAACCTTCAATGCCAGTGATGAACCTCAATTCTGAACAGTCCGAGCACCAGCCGCTTTGGTCCTTAGTCCAATTGTGGACGGCTTCCGGCTTACTAAAGTGCTCATGGACGGTGGCAGCGGATTAAACCTCATCTACGAGGAAACTCTTAACAAAATGGAAATAGACAAGAGCCGCATTGAGCAAAGCAGCACGACCTTCAGAACAATCATTCCTAGTCGGGAGGCACGATGTGCGGGGAAAATCACACTAGATGTGGTATTCGGCACGCCAGAGAATTATAGGTCCGAAGAAATCACATTCCAAGTGGCCCCGTTTAGTAGCGGAAACCATGCCCTTTTAGGGCGGGATGCATTCACGAGCTTCCAAGCTATACCCCATTACGGGTACATGAAGCTCAAGATGCCCGGGCCCAATGGAATCATCACTCTAGCTAGTGATCCAGACGAAGCACTCCGCACCGAAAATGAAACCGTCGCACTGGCCCTTGAGGCATTATCCGAAGCCCTCACGGCCGATAAACTAATTGCATTGTGCTCCATAGTGGACAGGGACGACGTGATACTCGACAAACGACCCAAGTCCACCTCTTTCAAACCAACGAACGAAATAGTTAAATTCCAAGTCCACCCAACTGACCCTACAAAAACATCATCCATCGAGGCACAGCTGAACCCCACAATAGACGCCGCACTGCGAGAGTTCTTGCGCGAGAATTGGGACATTTTCGCCTGTCATCCTTCAAACATGCCAGGTATCCCACGCAAGCTGGCCGAGCATAGCCTAAACATACAGAAGGTATACAAGCCGGTCAAGCAGACTCTCCGGTGTTTTTCAGAACCTAAGCAATAAGCCATGGGAGAGGAGCTATCCAAGTTACTCAAGGCAGGATTCATCAGAGAAATAAAACATCCGGACTAGCTAGCAAACCTGGTGATGGTACCAAAGAAGGACAAATCACCTATGTGTCAATTTCAAGGACCTCAATAAGGCTTGCCCCAAGGATCCCTTCCCCCTCCCTTGCATCAATCAAATCATCGATGCTACCGCAGGACACGACTCATTCTGCTTCCTCGACGCATACTCCGGATATCATCAAATCAAGATGGCGGAGTCCAATCAAGCCACAACAACATTCATCACACCATACGGCCCCTTCTGTTTTAACACCATGCCTTTTGGGCTCAAAAATGCCGGTGCAACCTATCAACGCATGATTCAGACATGCCTGGAAAAACAAATCGGCAAAATAGTTGAGGCATACGTAGACGATGTGGTCATCAAAACCAGACATGTCGAATCTTTAATAGACGACTTGAGGCTTACATTCGACAATCTCTGAACATATGACATCAGGCTCAATCCGGAAAAATGCATTTTAGGCATGCCTGCCGGAAAGCTCTTGGGCTTCATCGTTTCCAATAGAGGAATTGAAGCAAATCCGACTAAAATCCGAGCTCTGTCATAGTTGGCTACCCCAACAGACCTCTAGCAAATCCATAAATTAACTGGATGCGTGGCTGCCCTAAGCCGCTTTATCTCCCGATTGGGAGAAAAGGCACTACCTCTTTATCGCCTTCTTCGACACACCGAACACTTCGGGTGGACGGATGCGGCTACGGTCGGACTGGAAGAAATAAAGGCCCTCTTTGCCAGCAATCCAATCCCGGCCCCGCCAAATATCGGCGAACCCATGCTGTTACATATAGTTGCAACACACCAGGTTGTAAGCGCAGTGCTCATCGTCGAACGAGAGACAGACGGACATAAGTTCCCGCTTCAAAAGCCAGTATACTACGTATCCACTGTCCTCACTCCATGCAAGTCATGGTACCCACATTATCAAAAGATAGCATACGCGGTCTTCATGGCATCCCGGAAACTACGACACTACTTTCAAGTCCGGGATCCATCTCAGAGGTTAGGACTCCGGTATTACTTACATGGGATATAGGGAGTAGGCCGGGATAATCAGCTATGATGGCCACTAAGGCACCTTCACAGCTTAGCTGGTAAAACGTCCTATCGACGAGCTCCACAAATATGTCCGGATCTTCTTCGAGTCCGGGGTCGAGGGCCCGGTCAGGGTCCTCTGGCTGTTGAGACAGGCTATGGACCTCCCTCACAGCTTTTCGTTGTTCCTTCTATGAATTAGCAAGGTAAATATTTGTGATGAAGAATGCAGGAATGAATGGAGTTGAGAAAAATATGGCAGCTCACCCAGCTTGGGGGGTTGTACATGGAAAATCCATCTCGCGGCTTAATGTGGAGAAACTCCTCTTCTTCTCCTTTATACAAATCGGACAGTATTTTCGCCAGAGCGGTGGCGGAGTCCGGACCTTTATGACCGCAGCGGGTGGCATCGTCTTCTCCATTGAAGTGCCACATGGGTTTCCCCCGATACTGGAGTGGCTGCACCCCCGCATTATGCATATTGACATAACTTCGATTATTGTCAATCCTGATTTGGCCAACGTTTTTATCCTGCCCATCAAATATAGGACCTCTTTGTTATCTTCCCCCTGAGGGCTCCGGGGATGCCAGCTGCGGTGTTTCGTTAGTGGGGCATTAGCAAACTCAGGAAGACCCATTCAGATAGGGTCCAGAAGGGGGACATCATCTATATAAAACCACTCCGAAGGCCAGTCTTCGGATGTCTTCTTCGGAGTGCCGGACAGGTATCTAGTCCCGGCGATGCGCCATATTTCGGCTCCTCCCACTTGATATATCGATCCCTCCTAATTACGAGGGACGAGGCAGAATAGCCTCTTCCATAGCTCAAAATGAGCTTCGAAGCCCAGAAACAGCTCGCAAAGGGCGACGTAGCCCACGATGTGCAGTATGGAAGCAGGAGTGAAGTTATGCAGCTGGAGGCTGTAGTACTCCAGGAGCCCGCGGAGGAATGGATGGATTGGAAATCCGAGGCCCCGCAGCAAGTAAGGGACAAGGCATACTTGCTTCCCCCTGGACGGGTTGGGGAAACTCTCTGCTTGCTCCCCGCCATCGTAGGTGGCTAGTCCAGCTCGGACGGGGACAAGATATGCATGTGGGAGAAACCTCTGGGTCTGCAACTCTACCAATTGGCCATGGGATATGGAACACTTCTCCCAATCACCTGGCTTAGTGCTGCGGGAGCGAGAGGAGGAGCTGCGGCGGCCGGTCATTATGGGATGGCTTTTTTCGAGCGCGCTCTGATAGATCCTCGCTGGGGGAAGATGGTGTGATTTGGATCTGAGGATCCCCGTCTCTTTAAATAGACGATTTACTTACATGGTCAGGGTAGCAAATGTAAAAAAGCCCCGACTTCTCACATTCGGTCGACACGTGGAGATTGCCATTATTAAAGTAGAGAAGCCGAGGAGTGCAACATTAATGGGAAGCCGGACACTACTCATTACAACAGGTACTCTGGATTTGGAGAAGAACCTGCCTTGCAATGTCGAAGACAATCTACACGCCGGACTCATCGTCATTGAAGCCTGGTTCAGGGGCTACTAAGGGAGTCCTGGATTAGGGGGTCCTCGGACAACCGGACTATGTACTTGTGCCGGACTGTTGGACTATGAAGATACAAGATTGAAGACTTCGTCCCGTGTCCGGGTGGGACTCTCCTTTGCGTGGAAGCTAAGCTTGGCAATTCAGATATGTAGATCTCCTTCTTTGTAACCGACTTTGTGTAACCCTAGCCCCCTCCAGTGTTTGAAGACTTCGTCCCGTGTCAAGGGTTACACAGAGTCGGTTACAAAGGAGATCTACATATCTGAATTGCCAAGCTTGCCTTCCACGCAAAGGAGAGTCCCACCCGGACATGGGACGAAGTCTTAAATCTTGTATCTTCACAGTCCAACAGTCCGGCACAAGTACATAGTCCGGCTGTCCGAGGACCCCCTAATCCAGGACTCCCTCAGTAGCCCCTGAACCAGGCTTCAATGACGATGAGTCTGGCGCGCAGATTGTCTTCGACATTGCAAGGCGGGTTCCTTCTCCAAATACTCCATAGAAGATTTTGAACACAAGGATCGTGTCTGGCTCTGCAAAAAAAATTCCGCATACCACCCTAGAGAGCACAATATCCCACAAATCTAATCTGCTGACAATTTCTTGTAGCGTGACATCACGCCGCGGCCTGGTCATTATACGAACCGTTTTTCCCAACATGCTACTACGCATATTGCGAGGCAGTTTTATTGGCACGTCTTGTCAAAGCAGAGATCATGTTTCCCTTATCACGGGATTCTCATCAATACAGGTGTGGGTAACCCAACCATGCTTGTTAGTATGACTCCTCGATTTTAGGTAAGTTCCAAACGGCCACGCGGAGGACGCTTGATATTCACCCTCTTTATAAAGGGGCCAAGACCTGTCCTTTTCTTTCCACGCTCGATCCTTCCCTTCTCCTACCTCAAGTTCCAACACCCAAGGTTCAGGCTAAGCGCTTCGGACCTTCAACCATGTCTGGATCCAACCTTCAAGGCCGGTGGATGGCCTCCTCCGTCATAGAGGAGGACATTAAGAAGCTTAGGGAGGCTAGGTATCTGACCGCCGAAATCCCCCACAGGCTACCTACTCAAGGGTAGGTTATCCCCACTCCCAAACCCAACGAGCGCATTGTATTTGTTTCCCACTTCCTCCGAAGTCTAGGCTTTAGTCTTGATCCCTTCGTAAGAGGGCTCATGTTCTATTACGGGCTAGATTTCCATGATCTAGCTCCAGATTCTATCCTTCACATCTCGTCATTTATCGTCGTGTGTGAGGCCTTCCTCTGCATTACCCCACACTTCAGCTTATGGCTCAAGGCCTATAATGCGAAGCCTAAGATGATCGACGGAAGACACGCGGAGTGCAGAGGCGCTATAGTAAGCAAAGGTGCCGATGCCCTATGGCCAAAGGGCTCCTTCCTGGAGGTGTCCGACTTATGGCAACATGAGTGGTTCTACATCACAGCACCCCGAGGTACAAAGCGGGCGGGCGCCCCAGCCTTCCGCCCGGGCCCTCCGCCCCAACTAGCATCATGGGTCAACAAAGGGCTAGACTGGGGGCCAGTGAATGACGTGTTGACATTGCAGATCCGCATCCAAGACCTCCTCAAGAGGGATGTCAGTCTCGTCAAAGTAATTCAGGTAATGCTAGTTCGTCGGGTCCTGCCATGCCAACGTCGATCTCTCCATATGTGGGAGTTCAACCCGAAAGGACCGCAAACTATTCAACACTTCTTCGGCGTGACGCTCGAAGGGATGTACCGTTTATTCTTCGGATCACGAATTAAGTGTCCGGACACCACCGAGGATGCGGGTCTCAACAGCAACCATCCAGATACCCAAGTAAGTAACTCCGCGACCGCACATGCTGTCTTTATATTTGTCACAACATTATTCTGAAAACTACCCTCAGCCAGGACTGGATGTAACGCCCCGAGACCGACGCTCCAGAAGACTTCCAGCTACTCCGAGTTTCGTCGTGTGATTTGTTTTGGTTCGTTGCATTTCATCCTTGCATCTTGTGCATTGCATCATGTCATCTTGCAACCCATTTTAAAACTCAACTAAATAAATTGCATGGATCTTCGGTCCATTTAAATCGAGGGATTTCACATGGTGATTCTCTTTACAACTTATCCTCTCGATATTTAGAGAGCTATAGTAATTATTCCAATTATGTGGAATTACCTTAACACACTTACAAAAATCCCAATGCCTTTTATTATTTCAACTCTTGGCCTCTAACTTTGCCACTTGTCCTTTCATCATTTTCCGGAGCTTCACCTTATTTCTCAACATTTTTGGGCACTTCGAAAAAACCTATCCTAGTTCAAACCTTTTGAATTAAATTCAAAGGAATTTGAATTTAATCTTTCAACTTGACCTTTTTCTATTTTCCCGGACCGTGCACATTTTTCTGAGTCCGTGAAAATTATCTCCGTGCCCAAATTCTTCCTCTAACCTTCTCTTCTCTCTTTTCCTTTCTCCTATTTTTTGTCTCTGTTTTTGTTAAGAGTAGAATCAAGAGAGGGAGAGAAGGGAGCCCAGCAGGCCATTTGGGCCCAGCTGCATCTAACCTAGCCGGCTCCAAGGCCCACTCCCCCGGCCCACCTAACCCTCTAACCTAGCCCGATCCCCTCGCATCTCCCCTCACTCCCTCGTTCGTCCACCGCCGCCAGGGAGAAGCCCCGCACATCGATCTCTCCCTCGTCTCGCTCCTCCCTCGATCCCTCTCCTCCTCTGTTTCCTACCGCCGCCGCGCACACACACACACCCGCATAGCACCCCGCAGCCAGCGCCAGGAGCTCGCCTCTCCTTCGCCATGGCCTCACAGCCCGATCCCCATGGCGCCATGGTCGCCGCCAAGCTCTGCGCGCCAAGCCCTGCCCGACCTCCTCCTACGCCGTCGCCTCGCCTTGGAGCAGCTTCGCTCGGGCCCCTTCTGCATCGTGCCCGTGCCGCCGCGCCAAGTTCCCGCCGATGCCGCTGCAAGTCCCGTGGTCGTCGCCCTTGCATCGCGCCTCAAGCCATCGCCGCCTCCTACTGTGTTCTTCTCTCACCGGAGCCGCATCAAGTCACAGCGCTGCCCTGCTTCCTCGTCCAAGCCGTCGCTTCCCTACACCTCTAGGCGCCGCCCCCGCAGCCCTCTCCATCGAGCAGGATCAGGAGCGTCACGAGGACGCCCGCCTCGACCGCGCCTGGGCTGCGTTCTCGCCCTGGCTGCTTACCCAGGGACCACGCGGTCCGATGCCGGCCTCGCCAAGGTCCAGCTTCGCCAGCTCCTCCGGCCCGGCCTCGCCAAGGTCCAGCTTCGCCAGCTCCTCCGGCCCCGGCCTCGCCAAGGTCCAGCTTCGCCAGCTCCTCCGGCCCCGGCCTCGCCAAGGTCCAGCTTCGCCAGCTCCTCCGGCCCAGCTCCCGCTGACCTCCGCTGCTAATTTTCCATGGACGTCAAGTACCAGTACCACGACCCTGGATGGCTGCGAGTCGTGTACCTCTACAGATAGTGCGTTTTGCGTCAAGTACCACTACCGTCAAGTACCTCTTCGCAAGACCAAGTTCCTCTACGACATGTGTACGACTACCGGCGCCGAAGTCCGCGAGTACCACTACATTTGCGATGTACATCTACACCAAGACTGGACCGACAAGTACCGCAAGAACATTTGTACCTCTACCGTCGTCGTGGATCCGACGAGTACCCTACAACAAGTGTACCTCTACCTCGTCTTCGGGATCGCTAAGAACGTCAAGTACCCCTTCGAGATGATGAGATCGGCAAGTTCGAATGACCCCAAGTACCTCTTCGAAACGACCGAGTACCATTACCATCGGACGCTTGAACGACTACTTCCTCTACTTCCCACGACGACCCGTGAACAACTACTTCCCCTTCGACAAGTGTACCCCTACCACCGAACTCGATCCGTTCCGATAATGCACGCTTCAAAGGTATAACCCTGAGACGACCGCCCATGAACGAATGCATGTGTGTTGTATGAGATGCCCGCGTTTGCACCGTGTCCGAAATTGTCGCGTGCATGTTTCACCTCGCTGCCATGCCACCATCTTGTGGGAACCCGGTATCCGGGATCACCCCACCGTCTTGCATGACTCGCTCACGCCCACTTCTCGTTTGCATCGGTATCTCCTCAAGCTACCGGAACCGATATGATGCCGTGGCATCATTTTCGGATATGTTGCCGTGGCACCATTTTGTTTCGCCGCCGTGGTACCTTTTTCCTTCCGCCATGGCGACTAATGCTTCTTATCATGCTCTATGTCAACATTTTCATAAAATTGCATAAAACTTGTTCATGTCATCCGCATCATGATAACAACAATTAAAATGTTTAAACTTGTTGTTGCATTAAATTGCTAAATGCATATGGGGATTTACCAGATTTGTTGTTTTTATGTCCGGCCCCATTTAAATTGTTTAGATGATATAGTTTTGTTATGCTTCACCACTTGCCATGCTTAAACAACATTTAATATTGTTGAGTACCTAACGAGCGAGAACTAATAAGTCATGTGGTGTTTCGTCAATATGCAACGGAGTTGCATGTTGAGCTCCACTTAATTTGTAGGATTGGTTGTGCATCATGCCATGTTTGTGCTTGTTGGTTTACTATGTTGTTTGTTCCTTTCCGGGTTGCTTCTCACGTTAGCTTCGGTTTCGTTCCGGAGTTGTGAGGATTCGTTCGTCTACGGCCATTTGTCTTCTTCTTGGATTCGTTCTTCTTCCTTGCGGGATTTCAGGCAAGATGATCATACCCTCGAAATCACTACTATCTTTGCTATGCTAGTTTGCTCGCTCTTTTGCTTTGCCACTGCTACGATGCCTACCTTTTTGCTTGTCAGCCTCCCAATTGCCATGTTGATCCCCTAACCCACCATTGTCCTAGCAAACCGTTGATTGGCTATGTTACCGCTTTGCTCAGCCCTTCTTATAGCGTTGTTAGTTGCAGGTGAAGATTGGAGCCGTTCCTTGTTGGAACTTTTATTTACTTGTTGGGATATCACAATATATCTTACTTAATTAACGCATCTATATACTTGGTGAAGGGTGGAAGGCTCGGCCTTATGCCTGGTGTTTTGTTCCACTCTTGCCGCCCTAGTTTCCGTCATATCGGTGTTATGTTCCCGGATTTTGCGTTCCTTACACGGTTGGGCTATTATGGGAACCCCTTGACAGTTCGTCTTAAGTAAAGCTCTTCCAGCAATGCCCAACATTGGTTTTACCATTTGCCACCTAGCCTTTTCTTTCCCTTGGGTTCTGCAGACTCAAGGGTCATCATTATTTTACCCCCCCGGGCCAGTGCTCCTCTGAGTGTTGGTCCACCTGTCAGCTACCGGTGGCTACCAGGGGCAACTCTGGGCTGGCCTACCCGTACCTAGGACAATCTGAGTGTGCCCTGAGAAAGAGATATGTGCAGCTCCTATCGGGATTTGTCGGCACATTCGGGCGGTGTTGCTGGTTTAGTTTTACCCTGTTGAAATGTCTTGTTGTACCGGGATACCGAGTCTGATCAGAATGTCTCGGGTGGAGGTCTATTCCTTCGTTGACCGTGAGAGCTTGTGATGGGCTAAGTTGGGACACCCCTGCAGGGATTTGAACTTTCGAAAGCCGTGCCCGCGGTTATGGGCAGATGGGAATTTGTTAACGTCCGGTTGTAGAAAACCCGAAGTTGACCTTAATTAAAATACATCAACCGCGTGTGTAACCGTGATGGTCTCTTTCCGGCGGAGTCCGAGAAGTGAACACGGTTGTTGGAGTTATGCTTGACGTAGGTAGTCCAGGATCACTTCTTGATCATACCTTTATCGACCGTGCTTTGCCTTCTCTTCTCGCTCTCATTTGCGTATGTTAGCCACCATATATGCTAGTCGCTTGCTGCAGCTCCACCTCATTACTCCATCCTTCCTATAAGCTTAAATAGTCTTGATCTCGCGGGTGCGAGATTGCTTTGTCCCTGTGGCTCACAGATACTTCCAAAACCAGTTTGCAGGTGCCGATGAGTTTGTGCAGTTGACGCAACCAAGCTCAGGAGGAGCTCGATGAAGATCTTGTCCATTATGTGGTTTGGTGTTAGTTGATCAGTAGTGGAGCCCAGTTGGGGTCGATCGGGGACCTTTGTCGCATTTGGGGTTCTTCTTTTATTTTGGTTCTGTAGTCGGGCCCTGATTGTATTTGGTTGATGTAATGCTTTATTCATGTACTTGTGTGAAGTGGCGATTGTAAGCCAACTATGTATCTCTTTCCCTTATGTATTACATGGGTTGTGTGTAGATTACCTCACTTGCGACATTGCTTTCAATGCGGTTATGCCTCTAAGTCGTGCTTCGACACGTGGGAGATATAGCCGCATTGAGGGTGTTACAAGTTGGTATCAGAGCCATCCCCGACCTTAGGAGCCCCCATTGCTTGATCGTTTTTAGCAGCCGAGTTGTGTCTAGAAAAATGTTTTGAGTCCTTAGGAATTATATATCGGAGAGCTTAGGAATTCTTTTACTTCCCAGTCTCCTCATCGCTCTGTTAAGGCATCCTGACGTAGAGTTTTGACTCTTCTCTTCTCAAATTTCACTAAATTTTTTTTAGGATCACGCGGGTATCTTGGAATCGTTCCGATGGTTTTATGATGAGAACATTGTCTTGGTGCCTCCTGTCAGGGGTTTAGTGGAAGTGTCCCGGGGAGTTGAGCTCTGAGGTGTTGTCGTCATAATTTTATCGTTGCAGTTCTGGAATACCTGAGTTTAGTACGCCGACATCGAAAATCTCTTTTATGCAGTTGTTGGTGAGATAACCCCGATAACCCAGTACTGAGGTGAGTACGGGAGTATTGCCATGACTTGTATAACGGATGCTTTTCGAAGGTTGAGGTAGACGATTTTCGAAGGTTTCTTGGTTATGTGTTGAAGGATGGATACAGCTGGATGTAGGATTTGCTAGTTTGGGTGAGATATTATGCTTCCCCTGTATCCCCAACACCTGATTGCATAACCTGAAAATTTCGGGAGTTTCATAGGTGGGAATTCAAGTAGCTCTTAGGATATCTTTTCGACAGATGTATGATATGAAATTGGGGTTCGACGTCTAGTGGTCCGCCTATTCACGGTCGATTTTACAGTGGTCTCGTTGTGTCTTAAAGAGTCCTTGGCTATGCCGACTCGGGGACGCTTCTTATGTCATGTGCACTGCCTTGTACATGATGGTGCTGTACACTCGAGCCCGTGTGGGCCCCACCACGAAAACTTCGGACGAAATCTCTATCATATGTTTGTTCTAGTTTATTCTGTAAGCCAGTCCTTTGTTTTTGTTTTGAGTTGTGGTATTCGAGTTGCTTCAATGTCAAGTGTTGATTCCATACCTTTCCGAAATGGTGTTCTCATACTTCGATGTGAATACCAATCCTTCTCGACAATCGAGATTGTCATGTCAATCCTTTTCAACCAGCGTGTTTCTCTTCAAGTGGATCCGATCATTTCAACATTCGCAAGATCACCTCTCAGTTCTCTCAACGGTGTTTGTTTCATCCGTCCCAAGTTGTTTTTGTTTTCCCGCCCTCCCACCCCTTTTTCTTCAAGGACTCAGATTTCTTAATCGAGTATCCATTTTAGTGATGGGAAGTTTCTCCATTCTTTTCCTTCAATGTTCTTATCCAGTGATTCTCATGAAGATTCTAATGGAGCTTCAAGTTCGTCATTCCTCATTCCTTTCTCTTCTCCGGTGGATTCAAGTCAAGATTTGTCGATTATATCCCCTTTTTCTCGTCTCAAATGTCTTCTCATACTGGTGCACCTCATTATAATTCTACTTCTCGCTACTTGTTATTCCGGAGTACTCAAGATATCTCGAAGATTTGTGTTTCCACTCTGCATTAGTTCAAGCTCTTTCGAGATTGGTATCTCATTCAAGTCATTTAATTCAACCGGTGCAACATCTCTTTTAAATCTTTTCAACGGTGTTCTTTTGAGTGGGCCCTAACCCACAGGTCTTTTCCCAGGATCTTACCTGACTCTTCTAATTCTCCCGGAGATGTCCTTAAAATTCTTTTCGAAGTTTGACGTAAGAATGAGTTATCATCAGTCAAATGCCATCTCCTAGATCTTTCACAATTATTTTCATCGTTGGCTCAACCTCTTCGTTTTGATTCTTTCGGAGTGTCTAAATAATTCTTGGTGGTGTTTCTCGTTGTCATTCTCATCATTTGAAGACCGAAGAAGAGTTTCTCTTTAATCTTGCTCTATTCTCTTCAAGATTCATGGTGCTATCTTGTTGCCATCCTATCATAATTGTTTTGATCGTGAGAATTATTTTCATCCATCCGGAGTTATTCAAGAGTCTTCTCAGTTTGTCATCCGGAGTCCATCAATTCAGATTTATTCATTCTCAGTTTGCAGTTATCATTCTCCAATCTTACCGGTGCTTCGTTCAAGATTTCTCTTCCTTTGTTATTGTATCGATCCATTTTTTATTTCAATTCTACCGGTGGTTCGTTGAAGACCTTCTCAAGTTTGCGCTATCCTTGCTACGAGAATAAGTTGTGTGCCAAATCCAGTTGCTCGTCATCAATTAAATTGGTGAAGGATACACATAACATAATTCTTATTCTTCTTTCATCAAGTTTATTCAATTTCTTTTCCGAAGTGGTTCATCGTATCACATTCTCAGTCGAGTTGCTCATCTTTTCTTTCCCGGAGTTCCAAGCTCTAATTATCATTCCAAAGATCTATCTAACCATTGCAAGGGTTCAACTTGTGTTTTCAACTTCTCCTTCATTTCGTTTTGATCATCTTTTTGTTACCGGAGTTCTTCATGGGAGTTCTACATGATGGTTCATCAAGGATTTATATTTCTTCTCGAAGTGTTCATCGAGATTCTTTTCTAAGAAACTCAAGCATTCTTCATCTTGCTATCCGGAGTGCAATTTCTTTCTACCGTATCTTTGGAGGTGGTATTATGTCCTTCTTGATAATTCCCCTTCGTTGCTTCGTGAGTCACAAGTTATCAAGAATGAGATATTTTAAATCCATCAATCTCTTCTTTGGAGTTATCTTGAGTTATATTTCACCTAAAGCCTTCCCTAAGGATTGTTGCCATTTATGGTGCTTGTAAATGATCCAAGTACTTCATTTATCCTCCCGGTGAAATAAATTTCTCATCTCCTCGTTCATATCAATCCAATTCTTCTTCCCGTGAGTGGCAGGTTGTCATCTCATAATTTGAGATGTATTTCATAAGACCATATCAAGATTATTCTTTTTGTTGTTGGTTTTCAACAACTCCATTCTAGCATTTGTTGTATCTGTGATCTCTCAAGATCTTGTTTCCCTTCGTTCCGGAGTCATTGTGATGTTGCTCTTTTCAACCCATCATCTCGTTTGTCAAATATCATGTTCTTTTCGTGCTTATCCATTTAACCAGAGTGTCGTGTCCTCTGCTCAAGTTCTTTTCATCTTATCTAGTCTTGTATCACTTTTCAACCGGAGTGCTGTTCGAATTTGGTCTTCCTTGATCCCCATCCTTAACCGGCGCGTTTTCAATATATATCTTCCCTTCAACCTCAAGGTTTCGCAATGCTCTTTGTCCCTAGTTTCTAACGGAGTGTTTTCGACTTTGTTTTCCTTCATTCTATTCTTTTCTCGAATTAGTTCAACCTCGCAAGGTTCTTTGGTTTCACTCGTTCGTCAAAGGAGCAACTTAGTTTTACCTCTCCTCTCTTTCTCTTCCGTTGTCCCCCCGGTGCCATTCTAGATCTCGGGACGAGATCCTCTTGTAGTGGTGGAGTGTTGTAACGCCCCGAGACCGACGCTCCAGAAGACTTCCAGCTACTCCGAGTTTCGTCGTGTGATTTGTTTTGGTTCGTTGCATTTCATCCTTGCATCTTGTGCATTGCATCATGTCATCTTGCAACCCATTTTAAAACTCAACTAAATAAATTGCATGGATCTTCGGTCCATTTAAATCGAGGGATTTCACATGGTGATTCTCTTTACAACTTATCCTCTCGATATTTAGAGAGCTATAGTAATTATTCCAATTATGTGGAATTACCTTAACACACTTGCAAAAATCCCAATGCCTTTTATTATTTCAACTCTTGGCCTCTAACTTTGCCACTTGTCCTTTCATCATTTTCCGGAGCTTCACCTTATTTCTCAACATTTTTGGGCACTTCGAAAAAACCTATCCTAGTTCAAACCTTTTGAATTAAATTCAAAGGAATTTGAATTTAATCTTTCAACTTGACCTTTTTCTATTTTCCCGGACCGTGCACATTTTTCTGAGTCCGTGAAAATTATCTCCGTGCCCAAATTCTTCCTCTAACCTTCTCTTCTCTCTTTTCCTTTCTCCTATTTTTTTGTCTCTGTTTTTGTTAAGAGTAGAATCAAGAGAGGGAGAGAAGGGATCCCAGCAGGCCATTTGGGCCCAGCTGCATCTAACCTAGCCGGCTCCAAGGCCCACTCCCCCGGCCCACCTAACCCTCTAACCTAGCCCGATCCCCTCGCATCTCCCCTCACTCCCTCGTTCGTCCACCGCCGCCAGGGAGAAGCCCCGCACATCGATCTCTCCCTCGTCTCGCTCCTCCCTCGATCCCTCTCCTCCTCTGTTTCCTACCGCCGCCGCGCACACACACACACCCGCATAGCACCCCGCAGCCAGCGCCAGGAGCTCGCCTCTCCTTCGCCATGGCCTCACAGCCCGATCCCCATGGCGCCATGGTCGCCGCCAAGCTCTGCGCGCCAAGCCCTGCCCGACCTCCTCCTACGCCGTCGCCTCGCCTTGGAGCAGCTTCGCTTGGGCCCCTTCTGCATCGTGCCCATGCCGCCGCGCCAAGTTCCCGCCGATGCCGCTGCAAGTCCCGTGGTCGTCGCCCTTGCATCGCGCCTCAAGCCATCGCCGCCTCCTACTGTGTTCTTCTCTCACCGGAGCCGCATCAAGTCACAGCGCTGCCCTGCTTCCTCGTCCAAGCCGTCGCTTCCCTACACCTCTAGGCGCCGCCCCCGCAGCCCTCTCCATCGAGCAGGATCAGGAGCGTCACGAGGACGCCCGCCTCGACCGCGCCTGGGCTGCGTTCTCGCCCTGGCTGCTTACCCAGGGACCACGCGGTCCGATGCCGGCCTCGCCAAGGTCCAGCTTCGCCAGCTCCTCCGGCCCCGGCCTCGCCAAGGTCCAGCTTCGCCAGCTCCTCCGGCCCCGGCCTCGCCAAGGTCCAGCTTCGCCAGCTCCTCCGGCCCCGGCCTCGCCAAGGTCCAGCTTCGCCAGCTCCTCCGGCCCAGCTCCCGCTGACCTCCGCTGCTAATTTTCCATGGACGTCAAGTACCAGTACCACGACCCTGGATGGCTGCGAGTCGTGTACCTCTACAGATAGTGCGTTTTGCGTCAAGTACCACTACCGTCAAGTACCTCTTCGCAAGACCAAGTTCCTCTACGACATGTGTACGACTACCGGCGCCGAAGTCCGCGAGTACCACTACATTTGCGATGTACATCTACACCAAGACTGGACCGACAAGTACCGCAAGAACATTTGTACCTCTACCGTCGCCGTGGATCCGACGAGTACCCCTACAACAAGTGTACCTCTACCTCGTCTTCGGGATCGCTAAGAACGTCAAGTACCCCTTCGAGATGATGAGATCGGCAAGTTCGAATGACCCCAAGTACCTCTTCGAAACGACCGAGTACCATTACCATCGGACGCTTGAACGACTACTTCCTCTACTTCCCACGACGACCCGTGAACAACTACTTCCCCTTCGACAAGTGTACCCCTACCACCGAACTCGATCCGTTCCGATAATGCACGCTTCAAAGGTATAACCCTGAGACGACCGCCCATGAACGAATGCATGTGTGTTGTATGAGATGCCCGCGTTTGCACCGTGTCCGAAATTGTCGCGTGCATGTTTCACCTCGCTGCCATGCCACCATCTTGTGGGAACCCGATATCCGGGATCACCCCACCGTCTTGCATGACTCGCTCACGCCCACTTCTCGTTTGCATCGGTATCTCCTCAAGCTACCGGAACCGATATGATGCCGTGGCATCATTTTCGGATATGTTGCCGTGGCACCATTTTGTTTCGCCGCCGTGGTACCTTTTTCCTTCCGCCATGGCGACTAATGCTTCTTATCATGCTCTATGTCAACATTTTCATAAAATTGCATAAAACTTGTTCATGTCATCCGCATCATGATAACAACAATTAAAATGTTTAAACTTGTTGTTGCATTAAATTGCTAAATGCATATGGGGATTTACCAGATTTGTTGTTTTTATGTCCGGCCCCATTTAAATTGTTTAGATGATATAGTTTTGTTATGCTTCACCACTTGCCATGCTTAAACAACATTTAATATTGTTGAGTACCTAACGAGCGAGAACTAATAAGTCATGTGGTGTTTCGTCAATATGCAACGGAGTTGCATGTTGAGCTCCACTTAATTTGTAGGATTGGTTGTGCATCATGCCATGTTTGTGCTTGTTGGTTTACTATGTTGTTTGTTCCTTTCCGGGTTGCTTCTCACGTTAGCTTCGGTTTCGTTCCGGAGTTGTGAGGATTCGTTCGTCTACGGCCGTTTGTCTTCTTCTTGGATTCGTTCTTCTTCCTTGCGGGATTTCAGGCAAGATGATCATACCCTCGAAATCACTACTATCTTTGCTATGCTAGTTTGCTCGCTCTTTTGCTTTGCCACTGCTACGATGCCTACCTTTTTGCTTGTCAGCCTCCCATTTGCCATGTTGATCCCCTAACCCACCATTGTCCTAGCAAACCGTTGATTGGCTATGTTACCGCTTTGCTCAGCCCTTCTTATAGCGTTGTTAGTTGCAGGTGAAGATTGGAGCCGTTCCTTGTTGGAACTTTTATTTACTTGTTGGGATATCACAATATATCTTACTTAATTAACGCATCTATATACTTGGTGAAGGGTGGAAGGCTCGGCCTTATGCCTGGTGTTTTGTTCCACTCTTGCCGCCCTAGTTTCCGTCATATCGGTGTTATGTTCCCGGATTTTGCGTTCCTTACACGGTTGGGCTATTATGGGAACCCCTTGACAGTTCGTCTTAAGTAAAGCTCTTCCAGCAATGCCCAACATTGGTTTTACCATTTGCCACCTAGCCTTTTCTTTCCCTTGGGTTCTGCAGACTCAAGGGTCATCATTATTTTACCCCCCCGGGCCAGTGCTCCTCTGAGTGTTGGTCCACCTGTCAGCTACCGGTGGCTACCAGGGGCAACTCTGGGCTGGCCTACCCGTACCTAGGACAATCTGAGTGTGCCCTGAGAAAGAGATATGTGCAGCTCCTATCGGGATTTGTCGGCACATTCGGGCGGTGTTGCTGGTTTAGTTTTACCCTGTCGAAATGTCTTGTTGTACCGGGATACCGAGTCTGATCGGAATGTCTCGGGTGGAGGTCTATTCCTTCGTTGACCGTGAGAGCTTGTGATGGGCTAAGTTGGGACACCCCTGTAGGGATTTGAACTTTCGAAAGCCGTGCCCGCGGTTATGGGCAGATGGGAATTTGTTAACGTCCGGTTGTAGAAAACCCGAAGTTGACCTTAATTAAAATACATCAACCGCGTGTGTAACCGTGATGGTCTCTTTCCGGCGGAGTCCGGGAAGTGAACACGGTTGTTGGAGTTATGCTTGACGTAGGTAGTCCAGGATCACTTCTTGATCATACCTTTATCGACCATGCTTTGCCTTCTCTTCTCGCTCTCATTTGCGTATGTTAGCCACCATATATGCTAGTCGCTTGCTGCAGCTCCACCTCATTACTCCATCCTTCCTATAAGCTTAAATAGTCTTGATCTCGCGGGTGCGAGATTGCTGAGTCCCTGTGGCTCACAGATACTTCCAAAACCAGTTTGCAGGTGCCGATGAGTTTGTGCAGTTGACGCAACCAAGCTCAGGAGGAGCTCGATGAAGATCTTGTCCATTATGTGGTTTCGTGTTAGTTGATCAGTAGTGGAGCCCAGTTGGGGTCGATCGGGGACCTTTGTCGCATTTGGGGTTCTTCTTTTATTTTGGTTCCGTAGTCGGGCCCTGATTGTATTTGGTTGATGTAATGCTTTATTCATGTACTTGTGTGAAGTGGCGATTGTAAGCCAACTATGTATCTCTTTCCCTTATGTATTACATGGGTTGTGTGAAGATTACCTCACTTGCGACATTGCTTTCAATGCGGTTATGCCTCTAAGTCGTGCTTCGACACGTGGGAGATATAGCCGCATTGAGGGTGTTACACTGGATAAGGAAGGTGGAGAGGATAAGGTGTTCGGCCCCTCTTCCCGAAGGCTCGCCGGATCCTGTACTAACTAGGATGCTGGCTCGCGCACCCTATAAAGTTCCATCAGGAGAAGATGAGGGGAGGAATAGCGAAGCCGAAAGCGGGCTTCATAGGTTGCACATCCAAACCGGGGGAATTAATGCCTCCGCGAAGGAGGGATATCGGGGAGGTGAATCTAAAATCCCCTCCCCCCATGGGAAGAAAAGGGGCTCCCCGGAAGATTTGGAAACGGAGGTTTCCAAACGAGGGAAGAAACCTTTGCCAGGGGGCCCTGTCCCGAAGGGCGTTCTTGCCGCACAGTGCCCGCAAGGGGTCCAGCCATCAGCCGAGCCGTAAGTGAACAAAGGCACTTTGATAAATATATCTTGCTTTTTCACTGAGAATAACAACCGAGACATATGTTTTGCAGTCCTGCTCATAGCCCTTCTCAACAAAGTTCATCTTCGGGGGATCTTCTTCCAGAGATGATGGAGAGCGAAACGCCTCCCCCTGCTTCCCCACCTCGTGAGATGGACATACCTGAGGTGTCATCGTGGAGGATTTCTCCTGATCTGCAAAGGCCAGCAGGTAATTCTTTGCCCGCCGGAAGTCCAGGGTCCTTGGCTCCTGAGGAGACCAAAAGAAAAAGTCCGGGACTATCCGGTGTACAACTGAACACATTGATGAATATTTTGGAGCAAGCGGCTATCTCAGAGGCACATCTTACCTTTATGGGTATGGTGGTTGAGAGGATCTCATCCGCCAAAAGCGGGTTGAGTGAAGCTTTTACGAGCCTACTAAGAGGTTTTGAGGTACGGTAATATATATATTGTTGACTGTACCGCACACGCTAGGTGTGGTCTGAATAGATAGTAGCCCCTGAGACTCTGGTTGCCGTCCAGAGGCGGCAAGTAGAGCATCATAGTCTCAGGTAATGACAGCTCTGCTTTCATGCGTAGGCGGCTGAGGGTCCGGCGGCTGACCGGACTGCTGATTTTGCCGAACTAAGGCGGCAGCTTGACGTGGCGGATGCGGACATCACGCTTGTGAACAAGCAGCTTGATGAGGCACAAGGTATGTATATTCGGGTGGTCAGCAAATATTAAGAGGAGCATGATGCTAGTACCTATAATATGCTTTGACTGCGGATGGAGCCGTCGCCGTGGAGACCCTTCGGGAAGAGCTTGCCCGAGCCAAGGAACAAGCAAGGAGAAGCGATGCGGCCGCCCTAAAGGCGGCCGAAGAGTTAAAATTTGAATAGGCTGCTCATCGCCAGAGCGAAGATAAAATAGCCAGAATGGCTCTTGAGCTGCAAAATGCCGCCAGCCGCTATGAGCTCCTCGAAAGGGAAAGCCAAGCAAAAGCGGCTGACTTGAAGAAGGCTTTGGAAGCAGCCAAGGAAACGCGCTCTGAAATCAGAGCTGCGCGGGAGGAGCTTCGTCAAGCTGGAGATATCACGGCTGGGAGGCCCTTTTTATTGCGGATGAAGTTCAGTGATCCGAATTATGCCCCTCTTGATCAATTATGGAGTTCTGCAGACGCGTACTTAGACTTAGCAAAGAGTGCTGCTGATGCGACTGAGTATTTCTAGGATCAGAAAGATCATGAGGTGGAAATGTTGTTCTTGTCGCAGTTCAGTGCTCCAAAGCGTCCGCTGCTGTTAAATGAACAAATGGCCGAGTGGGCCGAGCTCCATAGGTTGTCCGGGCTTGCCATGAGGTCTTCGTGGATCATCTTTGGCCGAAGGAACCAAGTCCGGATAGTTATTTTGGTTTAGTGCAACGATTTATTCGTGTTGTGCCGCATATCGACGCTGTAAAGAGGTCGGCGTGCATAGAGGGTGTGCGGATGGCTCTCGCCCGTGTTAAGACATACTGGGCAGGAATGGAGGCCACCGCTATCGCAACCAGGGGTCCGGCCGGAGGCTAGGACTCGCCCAAGCACTATTTTGAAGAAGTCCTAGAAGGCGCCCGTTTAATAGAGGCTCAGTGCTCGAAGAGTACCATGTTCAAGTGACATGTATCTTGATTGTAAAAACAATGCTATTTTGATTATAAAGGTTGTGTTTCTACTTTTTCCCGAAAGTATTATAGTGCCTCTTGTGTGGCCATTTATATATGTATGTATATAACCTGAAAGTTTGCAGTCGTCGGCTTCAGCCCCCACGCATGTAATGCGGGGGTGTTCGGTAAAGCGCGTAATCACACTTGATGCAATGTCTTGGTCCATTACAGAGGTGATAGCGCGGCAAACAAGGCAATCGGACAATATAGCTCTAACACTTTCACCTAGCCATAGGAGTTTGACAGTGGGGCTACTATATAGCCCCTGGTACTTCTGCGTTCATCCGAATACGTGCGCATACGTACATGACTGGGAAACCGGTCCTTCGTTAATGCGGAGGAATCGCGAAGATTCCGCTGAGTCATCGAGTGGTTGACCTATCTCGCGCTTTATCATGACAGTCAGTTTTCGGCTTTCTCTACTGAGGTGCTCATCCAGATGAACCAGGGCACAATCACAGTAGTTCTCCCGGTGCCACCTTATCCGATAGAGCGGAACATAAGGTAGCAAAGCACGGGAGCCAGGCAAACCCAACTATTGACCAATGACATGATTCGGAGCTGATGCATATAAGGCCAAACTCGCGACGCCGAACACTCCCTAAGGTATTCATACTTTACAACATATACTGGACCGAGTAACACCCTCGATAATCAGCCCTGAATTTCCACGCACATGCATTAATCTGGCGTGACGAAATGCCAATAACGCCAGTATCCCTCTCGGTTGTGTTAAGTGCCCGGAGGGTATGAACCAACAAGAGACATTAAAAAAGGTTTACACAGGGTCTTAATCTAAAAAGAAACCTTTGAGTGGGGCCCTACTACACGTTTGCGCCTTTGTCTCTGTTGTGCCATATCCTGGAAGGGTGTAGCACGATGATCATATGTAAAAAAAGAAAAACCCAGGTGAAAGACTTCGTGCGAAAAGTTGGTTATTCTTAATGAACCATGAGAATTCAATCTATTGCATATTAGTAGGGTCGAGCCGAACTATGGACCCTTTTACATGCGGGCAGCCCCTAGCACCACGTTTGGGGGCATATCCATGGACCAAGCTCAGGTTCATCTGGGCTGCTACAACTAGTGGTGCACCGGACACGTCTAGCTGTGTCCATGGTCTTTACGACCGATCATTTGTTCGGATTGGGGAGGCCGTTCAGTGATTTGGCTGCTAGAGCCGCCACATATTCTTCCGCATGTAGGGAATGCTCTGTATATTTCCGCTGACTGTGATGACGCCATGTTGACCGGGCATCTTAAGTTTAAGATAAGCAAAATGCGGTACCGCATTGGAACGAGCGAAGGCCATTCTTCCGAGTAGTGCATGATAGCCTCTTCAGAATGGAGCGATGTCGAAGATTAATTCTTCGCTTCGGAAGTTGTCGAGAGAACTGAATACAACCTCTAATGTTAGAGAGCCCGTACAGCGGGCCTCTACGCCTGGTATTACTCCTTTAAAGGTCGTACTGCTTTGGCTGATTCTTGACGGGTCTATCCCCATCTTGTGGACAATGTCCTGATATATCAGATTAAGACTACTTCCGCCATCGATAAGGACTCGGGTAAGATGGTATCCGTTAATTATTGGGTCGAGCACCAAGGCAGCCAATCCTCTATGCCAGATACTAGTTGGACGATCCCTGCGATCAAAAGTGATCGGGCAGGCCGACCAAGGGTTAAACTTGGGGCAACGGGCTCTACAACGTATACATCTCGGAGTGCGTGTTTGCGCCTCCTCTTTGGTATGTGAGTTGCGTAAATCATGTTCACTGTTTTGACCTTAGGTGGAAATTTTTTCTATCCCCCAGTGTTCGGCTGGCGAGGCTCATCCTCGTCTTCACTTGGCGTCTTCCTCCCCTTGTGTTCGGTGTTTAGTTTGCCAGCCTGCTTGAAGAGCCAGCATTCTCTGTTGCTGTGATTTGCAGGTTTTTCGGGGGTGCCATGAATCTGACATAATCTGTCTAGAATCTTGTTTAGGCTGGACGGTCCATCTCTGCTGCCTTTAAATGGCTTTTTCCATTGACCGGGCCGAGAGCCCCTGAATCCGGCATTGACCGTCCTGTTGTCTGGGCTGTCTTCATTGTTTCAATGTTTGTTTTTATTGCGTCGCGGCTTCCCATTGTCGTCCCTGATTTCGGATGTGCCTGGGTCGCTGGTGCTGCTACGGGCCAACAAGTTGTCCTCGCCCGCGCGGAAGCGGGTCATAAGGCTTGTTAGGGCCGCCATTGTCCTTGGTTTTTCCTGGTCGAGGTGTTTGGCAAGCCATTCGTCCCAGACACTGTGCTTGAAAGCCGCTAAGGCTTCGACATCTGGGCAGTCGACGATTGGATTCTTCTTGGTGAGAAATCTGTTCCAAAGCTTACGGGCTGACTCTCCGGGTTGTTGGATTATGTGACTTAGATCGTCTGCATCCGGAGGTTGGACATAGGTCCCTTGAAAATTAGCCCTGAAAGCGTCCTCAAGTTCCTCCCAACTTTCGATTGAGTTTTCGGGGAGGCTTTTCAACCAGTGCCGAGTTGGTCCTTTTAACTTGAGGGGCAGGTATTTGACAGCATGGAGATCATCTCCGCGAGCCAAGTGGATGTGAAGGATAAAGTCCTCAATCCAGACCCGAGGGTCTATCGTTCCGTCGTATGCCTCTATATTCACGGATTTAAATCCCTCTGGGAATTCATGATCCAGCACATCATCGGTGAAGCGCAGGGGGTGTGCGGCACCCCTGTATTTGGATGTGTCATGGCATGCTTCCGACGGTTGTAGTGTTCGGTTTTGATTCCGAGCTGTTATTCAATCAGTATAGTCGTTTTGGTGGCCATGATCCTGCGCCGGAGCACGCTTCTCAGGTCCATAGATGGACCTGGCCGTACCAGCTTTTTTGTCCAGGTGCTCACGTAAATCATGCGCTGACTTGTGTGCGGTGTCATTAGCCGCCCTGTCGCAGCCACGGGGTGGTCGGTCCGGCTGATCGGCCGTTTTGTTGTTCGACTGAATGGGCTCTATAGCCTCATCGTCGAATTCGGGCAGCAGCTTGCGCTTAGGGTAGCTCTTTGTGCGGCGATCGCCATCGTATTTTTCTTCAGTATCGAGCACTTTGTTCCATCTGCGGTTGTGCGTATCCTACGCGGCCTTAAGACTTTGCTTCTGCTTCTTCAAGCTCCTCGCGGTGGCGATAAGCCTTCTATGGAGGTTCTTTTGTTCCAAGTGCCTTTCCGGGATGATGAGTGCATCGTCGCCCGGACTGTTCTCCTCTCCAGAGACAGGTTTGTGAATTTTATCTCTGCCGTCGCTATGATCAGACAGCGGCCCCAGACTATGTTCGCCGTCCCCTGGCTCATCCTGCTCCATCGCTGGGTCCATGGGGTCGTTGTTTCCTTTGGAGTCGACCAGGGTATTATTCCTTCTTGCGCTGTTATCGCCGTTTTTACTGTGGCGGGATTTGGAGTGGCACTGTCGTCGGTGCTTTGGTTGCTTCTCGAGAGGATTATCCTCTGTTGCATCCTTCCGTTCCTCGCCGTTGTTTAATTTTGGTGTGTCCACCATGTATATATCATATGATGAGGTGGCTATCCAGCGCCCTATGGGCGGTGGTTCCTGTCCTCTCCAACATCGCCCAGACCGTCGATGTCTTCGGAGTCGAAATCAAGCATGTCGGTTAAGTCACCGACAGTGGCTATTAAGTGGGTGGTGGGTGGGGAACGAATTTCTTCGTCGTCCGCTTCCCACTCAAGCCAGACATAGTTCGGCCGAGGGTCTCCTGATAGGGAGAGAGACTTCAATGAATTTAGCACATCGCCCAAGGGCGAGTACTGAAAGATATCTGCAGAGGGAAACTCCATGATCGGTGCCCAGTCAGATTCGATAGGCACGGATGCACGCGGTTCGGAGCCTATGGCCGGAGACGAGTCCAAGGGTCCGATGACACAGGCCTCATTGGAGGCGAAGTCTGTGCTCGACTCTATCGCTGCTGAGTGTGGGGCCTCCGTGGAGGGGTCCATCCACCCATCCTCGGATGGCACGATCAGCTCCGGATTAAGGGCCGGGGCAGCCGCAGGTGTGATCCCCCGAACACCGTCCGATGGCAGATCTAAGTCATGCTCGTTCTGCCTGTTCGGCGCACCTGTCATGGGCTCGAATCCGTCAAAGATCAAATCTCCGCGGATGTAGGCGGTGTAGTTCAGGCTTCCAACCCTGACCTGATGGCCATGGGCGTAGCTATCGATCTGCTTCAGATGGCAAGCGAGTTGGCCCGCAGTGCGAAGCCGCCGATACAAAGATCTGTCCGGGGAGGAAAAGCTCACCCTGGATCGCATCATTGTGGATGATTGAAGGAGCCATCAAGCCTTATAGTGACGGCACAGTGGAACTCTCAATGAAAGCACCAATGTCGGTGTCAAAACCGGCGGATCTCGGGTAGGGGGTCCCGAACTGTGCGTCTAAGGCTAATGGTAACAGGAGGCGGGGGACACAATGTTTACCCAGGTTCGGGCCCTCTCGATGGAGGTAATACCCTACTTCCTGCTTGATTGATCTTGATGATATGAGTATTACAAGAGTTGATCTACCACGAGATCATAGAGGCTAAACCCTAAAAGCTAGCCTATGATTATGAATATTGTTGTCCTACGGACTAAACCCTCTGGTTTATATAGACACCGGAGGGGGATAGGGTTACACAGAGCCGGTTACAAAGAAGGAGATCTACATATCCGAATTGCCAAGCTGGCCTTCCACGCAAAGGAGAGTCCCACCCGGACACGGGACGAAGTGCTCTCCTTCTTGTTGCTCCATTGTGGCGTCAATTTGAGTAGGCGCCCATGTTGCTGCTTTGTTGCGGACGGGTCAACGACACTAGCCATGGATGTGGCAGCGTACGAGGTTGACTTGGTCTGGTTGTGGACCATGCCCGGTCTTGCTCGACGGTGGCCATCGACAACTACTAGGCCATGTTCCCACAGTTGATGGAGATTGCCGGGGGCGCAGGCATGGATGCCCCCTATTGTGGGGGCGCTCACCAAGGTCGGGTGGCTGATGCTGAGCTAGGAGTGGAAGGAGACACCTCTCGTTCCACCAACCGTGGTTGCGCATTGTGAGGTCGACGGATGACGGTGACTCAGGACATGGATGCCGGGGTGGCGGCCCCGAATTGTGGGTTGCATGGTTGACTCTCCGGCGAGCACTATGGCGGCGGTGTTGGCTCTCTTCTTGGTCCTATGGGCGAAGAGGGGGTAGCGTTAGGTAGCTTGGGCTCACACTCCTTCACTGGGGCGATGCTAATGACCCACAAGTATAGGGGATCTATCGTAGTCCTTTCGATAAGTAAGAGTGTCGAACGCAACGAGGAGCAGAAGGAAATGACAAGCGGTTTTCAGTAAGGTATTCTCTGCAAGCACTGAAATTGTAGGTAACAGATAGTTTTGTGATAAGATAATTTGTAACGGGTAACAAGAAATGAAAGTAAATAGGTGCAGAAAGGTGTCCCAATCCTTTTTGTAGCAAAGGACAAGCCTGGACAATTTCCTATAATGAGAAAAGTGCCCCCGAGGACACATGGGAATTATTGCCAAGCTAGTTTCATCACGCTCATATGATTCACGTTCGTTACTTTGATAATTTGATATGTGGGTGGACCGGTGCTTGGGTACTGCCCTTTCTTGGACAAGCATCCCACTTATGATTAACCCCTACTGCAAGCATCCGCAACTACAAAAGAAGTATTAAGGTAAACCTAACCATAGCATGAAACTAGTGGATCCAAATCAGCCCCTTACGAAGCAACACATAAACTAGGGTTTAAGCTTCGGTCACTCTAGCAACCCATCATCTACTTATTACTTCCCAATGCCTTCCTCTAGGCCCAAATAATTGTGAAGTGTCATGTAGTCGACATTCACATAACACCACTAGAGGAGAGACAACATACATCTCATTAAAATATCGAACAAATACCAAATTCACATGACTACTAATAGCAAGACTTCACCCATGTCCTCAGGAACAAACGTAACTAATCACAAAGCATATTCATGTTCATGATCAGAGGAGTATTAATATGCATTAAGGATCTGAACATATGATCTTCCACCAAGTAAACCAATTAGCATCAACTACAAGGAGTAATCAACACTACTAGCAACCCACAGGTACCAATTTGTGGTTTTGATACAAGATTGGATACAAGAGATGAACTAGGGTTTTGAGAGGAGATGGTGCTGGTGAAGATGTTGATGGAGGTTGACCCGCTCCCAATGAGGGGATCATTGGCGATGACGATGGTGATGATTTCCCCCTCCCGAAGGGAAGTTTCCCCGACAGAATAGCTCCGCCGGAGCCCTAGATTGGTTCTGCCAAGGTTCCGCCTCGTGGCGGCGGAGTTTCGTCCCGTAAGCTTGCTTATGATTTTTTCCAGGGTAAAAGCCTTCATATAGCAGAAGATGGGCACTGGAGGGCCACCAGGGGGCCCATGAGACAGGGGGCGTGCCTAGTAGGGGTGGGCGCGCCACCCACCCTCATGGCCAGGGTGTGGGCCGCCTCTGGTACTTTCTTTGCTCAATAATTCTTATTAATTCCAAAAATGACTTTCATGGAGTTTCAGGACTTTTGGAGCTATGCAGAATAGGTTTCAAATATTTGCTCCTTTTCCAGCCAGAATCCTAGCTGCTGGGATTCTCGTTCTTCATGATAAACCTTGTAAAAGAAGAGAGAATAGCCATAAGTATTGTGACATAACGTGTAATAACAGCCCATAAATGCAATAAATATCGATATAAAAGCATGATGCAAAATGGACGTTGAGGGAGTCCTGGATTAGGGGGTATCCGGACAGCCGGACTATATACTTTTTGGCCGAACTATTGGACCG
This sequence comes from Triticum aestivum, assembly GCF_018294505.1. NCBI lineage: Eukaryota > Viridiplantae > Streptophyta > Magnoliopsida > Poales > Poaceae > Triticum > Triticum aestivum. Next base: position 167,489,274 of record NC_057804.1, read on the forward strand.
TGAAGATACAAGAGTCAAGACTTCGTCCCGTGTCCGGATGGGACTCTCCTTTGCGTGGAAGACAAGCTTGGTGATCCGGATATTAGATCTCCATATTTGTAACCGACTCTGTGTAAACCCTAGCCCCCTCCGATGTCTATATAAACCGGAGGGTTTAGTCCTTAGAGGAACAATCATAATCATCATAGGCTAGCTTCTAGGGTTTAGCCTCTACGATCTCGTGGTAGATCAACTCTTGTAATACTCATATCATCAAGATCAATCAAGCAGGAAGTAGGGTTTCACCTCCATCGAGAGGGCCCAAACCTGGGTAAAACATCGTGTCCCTTGCCTCCTGTTACCATTAGCCTTAGACACACATATCGGGACCCCCTACCCGAGATCCGCTGGTTTTGACACCGACATTGGTGCTTTCACTGAGAGTTGCTCTGTGTCGTTGCTGCAAGGCTCGATGGCTCCTTCAATCATCAACAACAACGCGGCCCAGGGTGAGACTTTTCTCCCCGGACAAATCTTCGTGTTCGGCGGCTTCGCACTGCGGGCCAATTCGCTCGGCCATCTGGAGCAGATCGACAGCTACACCCCTGGCCATCAGGTCCGGTGCGGAAACTTGAACTACACAGCCAATATCCATGGAGACTTGATCTTCAACGGATTCGGGGCTACGCCAGGAGCGCCGAACAGTCACGATGAGCACGGCTTAGACCTGCTGTCAGACAATACTCAGGATGAAACCCCTGGACAAAAGCCAAAACAACGGCGCAGATGTCGCTCTAAGTCCAGCCACAGTAAAAACAGCGATAACAATGCTAGAAAGATCGACACCCCAGTCAACTCCAAAGGCAACGATGACCATATGGACCCAGCGATGGAGCAGGATGAGCCAGGTCACACCAAACACAGCTCGGAGGAGACGCCCAATCACAGCGATCCCGAGGGACGAATTCATCAACCCGCCCCGGGAGAGGAGCACAGTCTGGACGATGATGCATTCATCATCCCGGAAAAACGTTTGGAACGAGATAACCTCCACAGAAGGCTTATGGCCGCTGCAAGAAGTTTAAAGAAGCAGAAGCAAAGGCTCAAGGCTGCGCAGGAAATGCTCAACCGCAGATGGAATAAAGTGCTAGACACTGAAGAAAAACACGGTGACAATCGCCACACAAAGAGCTACCCAAAGTGCATGCTACTGCCGGAATTCGACGACGAGGCTATTCTGCTGAAGAACAATACGGCCAGTAGGCCGGACCAGCCAATTCATGACAGCAATAGAGCAGCTACATACGCTGCACACGATTTACGTGAGCTCCTGGATAAAAAGGCCGGCGCGACCAGGTCCATCTATGGATCTAGAGGACACGCTCCGGTACAGGATTACGACCACCAAAACGATCAGACTAATCGAGTACCAGTTCGGAATCAGCACCGGATGCAACATCAGCCGACAGCATTCCACAACACGTCCAGATACAGAGGGGCCACTCACCCTCTGTGCTTCACCGAAGAGGTATTGGACCACGAATTTCCACAGGTTTTTAAACCCGTGAACATAGAGGCATATGACGAAACGATAGACCCCCGGGTCTGGATTGAGGATTTTATCCTGTATATCCACATGGCTCATGGGGATGACCTCCACGCCATCAAATACCTTCCCCTCAAGTTGAAGGGACCAGCTCGGCACTGGTTGAAAAGCCTTCCTGAAAAATCAATCGGAAGTTGGGAGGAAATCGAGGATGCTTTCAGGGCCAATTTTCAAGGGACCTATGTCCGACCTCGGGATGCTGACAATTTAAGTGACATAATTCAACAGCCCGGAGAGTCCGCCCGCAAGCTTTGGAACAGATTCCTCACTAAGAAGAATCAAATCGTCGATTGTCTGGATGCCGAAGCTCTAGCGGCCTTCGAGCACAGTATCCGGGATGAGTGGCTCGCCAGACACCTCGGCCAAGAAAAGCCAAGGAGAATGGCAGCCTTAACAAGCCTTATGACCCGCTTTTGCGCGGGTGAAGACAGCTGGTTGGCCCGTAGAGGCACCAGCGACCCAGGCACATCCGAAATCAGGGACGGCAACGGGAAGCCACAACGCAATAAAAACAAACGTCAAAACAAGGAAGAATGTCCGGACAACACAACGTTCAACGCCAGATTCAGGGGTTCTCGACCCAGTCAACAAAAGAAGCCATTTAAATGCAGCAAACAGGGACCGTCCGGCCTGAACAAAGTCCTGGACAGACTGTGCCAAATTCATGGCACCCCCGAAAAACCTGCGAACCACACTCACAGAGAATGCTGGGTCTTTAAGCAGGCCGGCAAGTTAAACGCCGAACACAAGGGCAGGGAAACACCAAGTGAAGACGAGGATGAGCCTCGCCAGCCGAACACTGGGGGACAGAAAAAATTCCCACCAGAGGTAAAAACAGTAAATAGCAAACGCGCGCTCAGAGATGCATACGCTATAGAGCCCGTCGCCCCAAAACTTAACCACTGGGCAGCCTGCCCGATCACCTTGAATCGCAGGGACTACCCGACTAGTATGCGGCACGGAGGATCAGCTGCCTTGGTGCTCGACCCAATAATCGATGGATACCATCTCACTCGCGTCCTCATGGACGGCAACATTAGACTCAATCTAATATACCAGGACACTGTCCGCAGGATGGGGATAGACCCATCCAGACTCATCCAAAGTAGCACCACCTTTGAAGGGGTGATACCAGGCGTTAAAGCCCACTGCAGGGGCTCCCTCGTACTAGAGGTGACTTTCGGTTCCCCAGACAACTTCATATGCGAAGAACTACTCTTCATCATCGCTCCCCTCCAAAGTGGTTATCATGCACTGCTCGGGAGAAAGGCCTTTGCCCGCTTCAACGCAGTACCGCACTATGCCTACTTTAAACACAAGATGCCCGGTCCACGTGGCACCATCACCGTTAACAGATATATAGAGCGCTCCTTACACGCGGAAGAGTATGCGACGACTCTAGCAGCCGGACACTGAGAGGCCTCTAATATCGGAACACATGATCGCTCGTTAAGACCACAGACACGGTTAGACGAGTCCGGCGGCCCAGATAAAGTTGAGCTGGGAGCTATACATGTAATCCCATAGAGGACACCAGGGGCTACAGATATTCAATAAAGCCCACCTTTTTGGCTTTACCGTATTAACAGGCCAATGTCTAACACTTCTACTATCCATTGATAATAGCCAACTCTTCGCACGCTTACGTCATACTCTTCTACATGAGTTTTCCTTTTTACAGACACCATTCGTGCGATACCCCCCCAGGACACGGCACAACAGAGAAAAAGGCGAAGACGTGCAGCAGGGCCCAGCTCAAAGGTTTCTCTTTACATTAAGCCCCTGTGTAAACCTTCTTTATTGTGTCTTGTTGCTTGCACATCCTATGGGTACTACACCCACAGGGGATACTGCCGTTATTGGCATTTCGCCACGACAGACTAATGCACGTACCTGGAAATACAGGGTCCATAATAAGGGGCGTTACTCAGCCCAGTATATGTTATAAAGTCCGAATACCCTCAGGAGTGTTTGGTGTCGCAAGTTTGGCCTTATATGCATCAGCTCCGAATCATGTCTTTGGTCAAATGTTGGGTTTGCCCGGCTCCTGGGTTTGCCGCCTTACGTTCCGTTCTTATCGGCTAAGGCAGCCAAAGGAGAACTACTGCGATTGTGCCCTGGTTATTCCGGATGAGCACCTCAGTAGAGAAAGCCGAAAACTCACTGTCATGATATAGCGAGAGACTGGTCAACCACTCGATGACTCATCGGAATCTTTAGGATTCCTCTGCATTAACGAAGGACCGTTTCCCGGTCATGTACACACGCGCCCGTATTCGGATGCACGCAAAGGTACCAGGGGATACATAGTAGCCCCACCGTCAAACTCCTATGGCTAAGTGAAAGTTGTTAAAGCTATATATGTAATGCCCTTAGACCGACGCTCCAGAAGACTTCCAGCTATTCCGAGTTTTGCCGTGTGTTTTATTTGCTTGTTGCATTGCATCATGTCATCTCTTGCATTGCATCGTTTCATCATGCCATCATATCATTAATTTTTATAACTCTTCTAAATAAATCGTATGGATTTTTCGATCCATTTAAATCGAGGGAATTCACTTGTGATTTCTCTTTATAACATATTAAAGCCTCTCAATATTATTAGGGAGCTATATTAAATATTCCACTAATTCGGAATCACCCATAAACACACTTGCAAAATAATTTCGTTCCTTTTCTGCTTCAAGTTTGGTCTCCAACCTTGCCATGTATTCTTTCATCATATTCCGGAGCTCCACCAAAAATCCGAACATTTTTGGACCTTCCCAAACCTCACTTCCTATTCAAATCATTTGAATTTAAATCAAATGAGTTTGAATTTAAACTTTCGGTCATACCCACTTCTATTTTTCCTGGTTCAAGCTCATTTTTGCGAGCTCGGGAAAATTATCCGCATGCCAAAGTCCCTTCTCTAACCTTTTTTCCTTTCTCTCTTTTCCTTCTTCCTATTCTTTTCTGTTTTGGGAAAATAAGAGAGAGGGAGAAGAGAGCCCAGCCAGGCCTCTGGCCACTTCCTTCCCTACACGGGCCGGCCTCGAAGGCCCAGCCGCCCCTCATAAACCCTAGTCCGACCTCCTCCTCACTCTCATCGGTCTCCATCTCTCCCTCGTCCTCCCTCTAGCGCTGAAACGCTCGATCCCCTCTCCCTTTCCTCGATCCCCATCTCCCCCACGCCCGATCCCTTCGCCTCCTCCACCCTGAGACCCCCACGCCCGACCACCTCCTCACCGCCCTTGGTGCCGTGCCACCAGGACCTCCCGTCGCCCTTGTCGACGACCAGCCAGTGCCCGATCCCCAGTGCCTTCTTCCCTTGCCGCAGCCGCCGATAACCCATCGTCGTCGCGCCCTTCCGCCGCTGCCTACGGCCTCGTCCTTGCCTGCACCTCGCCAAGCTCCGCTTGGAGCTGCTCGCTTTCCCTGTTGCCATGGACGCCAGCCTCCGCAGCAACCTCCTCGCCATCGCTGCCAAGCTCCTCCACCCTCCGTTGCGAGCCCCGCGACCACGCCCCTTGCCGCCTCCTTCGCCAAGTTCGCCGCTGCTGGCGCCCCAAGTTCCACTGCCCGTTGCCCCCTTTGCATCGGTGACCGACCATGGCCTCTGTTTCACCATCTCCTCCTGCCCGCACCGCGCCATGGCCCTCCCGAGGCCATCACCACGCAACACCTTGTTGGCCTCTTTGCCTGCACCACATCGCTCCACCAAGGTTGCCGCTCACTTTCATGACAAGGCCTCCTGCTGTCTTTTCTGTTGTGGGTTTTCTCTTGAGCTCCACCTTCAAACCCTGATGCTGCCTTATCGAAGTCCGCCAAGGCCCTCTGTTTGGCCCCGGTGACCCTGGGCTCCTGTGCACGCCCTGCGCCATTTACCTCCATTGCCTTGTTGACGCCAAGTTCGACTACACTGCAAGACCCGGAACGCCAAGACTGCCTCCGTGGATTTATTAAAAGTTCCAGGACGACCGGCCCCAAAGTACCACTACGTTTGCCATGTACATCTACACCAAGACCGGACCGACAAGTACCCCGACAACGTGTGTACCTCTACCGACGACCCCAGACATCTACGAAAAATGTGTACAACTACCATCGCCAAGATCGCGAGTACCTCTACCGACGTCGTGTACGACTACTTCCCACGACGACCCGTGAACGTCTACTTCCACTACCATCGCGAGAACGACTACCTCCACTACGGCCCGTGAACAACTACTTCCTCTACACCGCTTTGAACTCGATCCGCCTTGAAACGCACGCTTCAAAGGTATAACGACGAGACGACCGCCCGTGTATGAATGTGTGTAGTATGAGATGCTCGTGTTTGCACCGTGCCTGTTTGTTTCGTGCATGTTCCTCGTTTGCCATGCCGCCGTCCCGTGGGAACCCGGAATCCGGGATCACCCCACCATCTTGCATGACTCGCTCACGTCACACTTCCTTTTGCACCGGTACCTCCATGAGTTACCGGGACCGGAATGTTGCCGTGGCACCATTTCCGTTTCACCGCCGTGGCACCTTTTTCCTTCCGCCATGGTGACAAATGCTTCATAACATGCTCATGTCAATGTTTTCATAAAAATTGCATATAACTTGCATATGTCATCCGCATCATGTTAACAACATTTAAATGGTAAAAATTGTGTTTGCATTATATTGCTAATTGACATATGGGGGATTTTCCGGAATTGTTGTTTGTTGTTTCCGGTCTCACTTAAAATTGCCTAAATAGTTAGTTTATTTATGCTTCACCTCTTGCCATGCTTAACAACATTTAATATTGTTTGGTAACTTAAACAAGAGAGAACTAAATAATTGATGTGGTGTTCCATCAATATGCAACTCGTTGCATATTGAGCTCCACTTAATTTGTAGTATTGTTTGTTGCACTTTGCCATGCCATGCCTCATTAAACTGGACATGCATCATACTTGTTTGTGCATCATGCCATGTTGATGCTTGTGTGTTTACCTTGTTGTTTGCTTCTTTCCGGTTTGCTTCTCTTGTTAGCTTCGGTTTCATTCCGGAGTTGTGAGGATTCGTTCGACTATGTCTGTTTTTCTTCTTCATGGACTCGTTCTTCTTCCTTCCAGGATTTCAGGCAAGATGACCATTACCCTTGACATCACTTCTATCTTTGCTTGCTAGTTGCTCCGTTCTATCGCTACATTGCGGTACCTATCACTTGTTTACCATGCCTCCCATATTGCCATGTCAGCCTCTAACCTTTTCACCCTTCCTAGCAAACCGTTGCTTGGCTATGTTACCGCTTTGCTCAGCCCCTCTTATAGCATTGCTAGTTGCAGGTGAAGTTGAAGATTGCTCCATGAGGGACATGATTATGTTGGGATATCACAATATCTCTTATTTAATTAATGCATCTATATATTTGGTAAAGGGTGGAAGACTCGGCCTTTTGCCTGGTGTTTTGTTCCACTCTTGCCGCCCTAGTTTCCGTCATACCGGTGTTATGTTCCCGGATTTTGCGTTCCTTACGCGGTTGGGTGATTTATGGGACCCCCTTGACAGTTCGCTTTGAATAAAACTCCTCCAGCAAGGCCCAACATTGGTTTTACCATTTGCCACCTAAGCCTTTTTCCCTTGGGTTCTGCAGACTCAAGGGTCATCTTTATTTTACCCCCCCCCGGGCCAGTGCTCCTCCGAGTGTTGGTCCAAACTAGAGCACCGTGCGGGACCATTCCTTGGCAACTTGGATTACGTCGGTACCTGTACACTCAGCTTATCCGGTGTTCCCTGAGAACGAGATATGTGCAGCTCCTATCGGGATTTGTCTGCACAGCGGGTGGTCTTGCTGGTCTTGTTTTACCATTGTCGAAATGTCTTGTAAACCGGGATTCCGAGTCTGATCGGGTCTTCCTGGGAGAAGGAATATCCTTCGTTGACCGTGAGAGCTTGTGATGGGCTAAGTTGGGACACCCCTGCAGGGTATATAAACTTTCGAAAGCCGTGCCCACGGTTATGAGGCAGATGGGAATTTGTTAATGTCTGGTTGTAGATAACTTGACACCAGATTGGATTTAAAACGCATCAACCGTGTGTGTAGCCGTGATGGTCTCTTCTCGGCGGAGTTCGGGAAGTGAACACGGTTTTGGGTTATGTTTGACGTAAGTAGGAGTCCAGGATCACTTCTTGATCATTGCTAGCTTCACGACCGTTCCGTTTGCTCTCTTCTTGCTCTTATTTGCGTATGTTAGCCACCATATTTGCTTAGTGCTTGCTGCAACTCCACCTCATTACCACTTCCTACCCATAAGCTTAAATAGTCTTGATCTCGCGGGTTTTGAGATTGCTGAGTCCTCGTGACTCACCAGATACTATCACAACAGTTGCAGGTGCCGATGATACCAGTGCAGGTGATGCAACCGAGCTCAGATGGGAGCTCAATGATGACCTTGGTCGTTGCTATGTATCGCTCCATGTTGATCAGTAGTGGAGCCCAGTTGGGACGATCGGGGATCTAGCAGTTGGGTTATCTTCTTTTCTTTTGGCTTCGTCCGTAGTCGGACTATGTGTGTACTCTGAATGTTCTATGATTTATTTAAGTATTTGTGTGAAGTGGCGATTGTAAGCCAACTCTTTATCCCATTCTTGTTCATTACATGGGATTGTGTGAAGATGACCCTTCTTGCGACAAAACCACAATGTGGTTATGCCTCTAAGTCGTGCTTCGACACGTGGGAGATATAGCCGCATCGTGGGTGTTACAAGTTGGTAATCAGAGCCATCCCCGACTTAGGAGCCCCCTGCTTGATTGTTTGCTGGCGTTGTTGAGTCTAGAAAAAAAATGGTTTGAGTCTTAGGATTATATATATCAGAGAGTAGGATTCTTTTTACTCCTCAGTCCCTTCGTCGCTCTGGTGAGGTCTCCTCACGTAGATGTTTTGACTTTCCTCTCCTCAAATTTCACTAATTTTTTTAGGATCACACGGGTATCTTGGAATCGTTCCGATGGTTTTGTGACAAGAACATTGTTCTTGGTGCCTCCTATCTATTATGTGGCATTGACCCGGGGAGTTGAGCTCTGAGGTGTTGTCGTCACAATTTTATCGATGCAGTTCTGGAATATCTGAGTTTTGTCGACATCGAAAATCTCTTTTATGGAGTTGTTGGTGAGATAACTTCGACGCCACCCAGTACTGGGGAGGGAGTTTGGGAGTATTGCCATAGATCGTATAACGGATGCTTTTCGAAGGTTGAGGTACACGATTTCCCAAGGTTTCTTGGTTATGTGTTGACGGATGGATACGGCTTGGATGTAGGGATTGTTAGTTTTGGGTGAGATATATATTGCTTCCCTGTATCCCCAACACCAGATTGCATAACCAGAAAGTTTCGGGAGTTTTATAGGTGGGAATTTCAAGTAGCTCCTAGAATATCTTTCTGATAGATGTATGATATGAGATTGGGGTTTGACGTCTAGTGGTCCGCCTTTCCACGGTCGTTTTTACAGTGGTCTCATTGTGTCTTAAAGAACCCTTGGCTATGCTGGTTCGGGGACGCTTCGTATGTCATGTGCACTGCCTTGTACATGATGGTGTTGTACGCTCGAGCCCGTGTGGGCCCCACCACGAAAACTTCGGACGAAATCTCTATCATATGTTTGTTCCGGCTTATTCTGCAAGCCAAATCCTTTGTTTTGTGTTATATGTGGTATTCGAGTTGCTTCGATGTCAAGTGTTGATCCATACCTTCCCTAAATGGTGTTCTCATATTTCTATGGGAGTGCTAATCCTTCTTGATCATTAAGGTTGTCATGTTAATTCTTTTCCAACCGGCGTGCTTCTCTTCAAGTGGATCCGATCATTTTCAACATCCGCAAGATCAATTCTATGTTTTCTCACCGGTGTTTGTTTCATCCGTCCCAAGTTGTCTTTGTTTTCCCGCCCTCCCACCCTTTTCTTCAAGGACTCATATATTTTAATCAAGTATCCATTTATTCATGTGAAGTCACTTCACCCTTTTCAATCAATGTTCTGATCCGGTGATCCCTTGTGAAGATGCTCACGAGCTACAAGTTTATCATTCTTCGTTCTCTTTTCTTCTCTAGTGGATTCAATTCGAGCTTTGTCGATCATATCCTTTCCTCGTTTCAAATGTTTTCTCATACCGGTGCACCTCGTAATTGTTCACCTCTCTCTATTCTTATTCGGAGTGCTCAAGATATCTCGGAAGATTCGTGTTTCCATTCTCAACCAGTTCAAGCTATTTGGAGATTATTATCTCATTCAAGCCATGTAATTCAACCGGCGCAATCCCCCCTTTCAATCAATCATTCAATGGTGTTTTCTTTTGAGTGGGCCCTAACCCACAGGTCTTTTTCCAGGATCTTACCTGACTCTTCTAATTCTTTACGGAGTTATTCTCAAATTCTTTCAAAGTTTGACATAAGAATGAATTGTCATCACTCATATTCTTTCTCCAAGATCGCTTTCAAAATATTTTCATCGTTGGTTCATCATTTCTATTCTTCTTTGTTCCGAAGTGTCTCAACAATTCATGGTGGTTCTCATCTTCATTCTCTACATTTGAAGACTGAAGAAGGATGTTTCTTAAATCTTGCTCCATTCTCTTCAAGATTCATGGTTCTAGCTTATTACCATCCTATCATAATTTTTTTCGATTGTGAGAATTCTTTTCAACCATCTGACGCATTTCAGGAGTTGCTTCCTTTCTTGATAATCATTTCTGAATATTACTCATTCTCAACCTTCAAGTCTTGTTCTCCAAATCTTACCGGTGCATCATTCAAATATCCTCTAATCAGTTCATGATCTCTTCGTTCTCATGTATCTAAATCCCCTCAAGTATCTTCATTCCTTTTCCAATTCTTCTCGGTGAATTGTGCCTTCGCTACTTTCATTTTCAATTCTTACGGTGGTTCGTTCAGGATTTCACTTCCTTCATTATCATATCAAATATTCGTTGTTTCCAAATTCCGCCGGTGATTCTATCTATACCTTCTCAAGTTTACGCTATATCTCAATCCTTTCTACGAGAATAAGTAGTATGCCAAATCCGTTGCTTGTCATCAATTTAAATTGGTGAAGGATACGCATAACATAATTCTTTTTATTGTTTCATCCAAGTGATTAATTTCTTCTTTCCAGAGTTGTTCATCATATCACATTCTCGGTTTGAGTTGCTTCATCTTTTCTTTTCTGGAGTTCCAAGTTTTCGGCATCATCTCCTCGCGAAGCTCCATCTAAATCATTGCAAGGATTCACCTTGTGTTTTCAACTTCTCTTTCTTTCTATCATCCTTTTATTACCGGAGTTCTTCATGGAGGCTCTACATGGTGGTTTGTCAAGGAATCTTTTCATTCTTCAATTGTTCGTCAAGATTTCTCTCAAAGTTAAGATCCGCCAAGCTATAATCTAAGATAAACATGGTGCTCAACACATGTTTTCTTTTGAGGAGTTCAAGCATTCTTCATCTTGCATTCCAAAGTGCAATTCTTTCTACCTTATCTTTTGAGGTGGTGTTATATCATTCTTGACAATTTTCATTCATGTTTCATGATTCATATTGTTGTCAAGAATGAGGTATTTTAAATCCATTAATCTCTTCATGGAGTTATCTTGTGTCATATTTCACCTAAAGCCTTCCCTAAGGAATGTTGCTATTGTGGTGCTTATCAATGATCCATGTTTTCTCCTATCCTCTCGGCAAAAACAGTTTTCATATCTTCGTTGATCTCAAGCAAGCAATTGTTTCCGTTAGTGGCCGGTTGTCACCTCATAATTTTGAGATGTTTTCCATAAGCCCTCAACAAGCTTATCCTTTCGTTGTTAATAATCCAACAACTCCGTTCTAGCAATTCCCGTTAGCGTGCTCTTTCAAGATCAAGTTTTCCTCCGTTCATTCCATTCCATTTTTTCATTTCTTCCGGAGGCATTGTGATGTTGCTCTCTTCACTCATGTTCTCGTATTGAGGAGCGTGTCCTTTTCGTGCTTATCCATTTAACCGGAGTGTTGTGTCATCTCTTCAAGTTCTTTTTCATCTTATCAAGTTTTGCCTCTCTTTTCAACCTTAGTGCTGTCTGAAATCTTTCTTACCCATTGTGCCATTCTTTCAATAGTTCCGGAGGCAGTGTGTTGTTGATTTCATCAAGTATCATCCCATATTCTCAAGTTCATGTTATATACCTTCCATGTTCAACCGGCGTGCTGCCCGAATTCTTCCTCTCTCATCTTGTTTTAACTAGAGTGGTTCCAATTCCTTCTTGTCCATTATACTCGTCATTCATAGCTTTGCAACCTCCAAGGTTCAAATAGTGTTCCTTGTTTCTATTTTCTACCGCAGTGCTCTCAATTGTGTTCAACTCTGTTGTGTTCTTTCTTGCAACTTTTCAACCTCTCAAGGTTTGTCATTTCACTTGTTCGTCAAAGAAGCAACTTAGTTTTACCTCTTCTCTTCCTCTTCCGTTTCTCTCCGGTGCCATCCTAGATCTCAGGACGAGATCCTCTTGTAGTGGTGGAGTGTTGTAACACCCCGAGACCGACGCTCCAGAAGACTTCCAGCTATTCCGAGTTTCGCCGTGTGTTTTATTTGCTTGTTGCATTGCATCATGTCATCTCTTGCATTGCATCGTTTCATCATGCCATCATATCATTAATTTTTATAACTCTTCTAAATAAATTGTATGGATTTTTTGATCCATTTAAATTGAGGGAATTCACTTGTGATTTCTCTTTATAACATATTAAAGCCTCTCAATATTATTAGGGAGCTATATTAAATATTCCACTAATTCGGAATCACCCATAAACACACTTGCAAAATAATTTCGTTCCTTTTCTGCTTCAAGTTTGGTCTCCAACCTTGCCATGTATTCTTTTATCATATTCCGGAGCTCCACCAAAAATCCGAACATTTTTGGACCTTCCCAAACCTCACTTCCTATTCAAATCATTTGAATTTAAATCAAATGAGTTTGAATTTAAACTTTTGGTCATACCCACTTCTATTTTTCCTGGTTCAAGCTCATTTTTGTGAGCTCGGGAAAATTATCCGCATGCCAAAGTCCCTTCTCTAACCTTTTTTCCTTTCTCTCTTTTCCTTCTTCCTATTCTTTTCTGTTTTGGGAAAATAAGAGAGAGGGAGAAGAGAGCCCAGCCAGGCCTTGAGCCAGACCTCTCGCCACTTCCTTCCCTACCCGGGCCGGCCTCTAAGGCCCAGCCGCCCCTCCTAAACCCTAGCCCGACCTCCTCCTCACTCCCATCGGTCTCCATCTCTCCCTCGTCCTCCCTCTAGCGCCGCAACGCTCGATCCCCTCCCCCTTTCCTCGATCCCCATCTCCCCCACGCCCGATCCCTTCGCCTCCTCCACCCTGAGACCCCAACGCCCGACCACCTCCTCACCGCCCTTGGTGCCGCGCCACCAGGACCTCCCCGTCGCCCTCGTCGATGACCAGCCAGTGCCCGATCCCTAGTTCCTTCTTCCCTTGCCGCAGCCGCCGAGACCCCATCGTCGTCGCCCCCTTCCGCCGCTGCCTGTGGCCTCGTCCTCGCCTGCACCTCGCCAAGCTCCGCTTGGAACTGCTCGCTTTCCTTGTTGCCATGGACGCCAACCTCCACAGCAACCTCCTCGCCATCGCTGCCAATATCCTCCGCCCTCCGTCGCGAGCCCCGCGACCACGCCCCTTGCCGCCTCCTTCGCCAAGTTCGCCGCTGCTGGCGCCCCAAGTTCCGCTGCCCGTTGCCCCCTTTGCATCGGTGACCGACCATGGCCTCTGTTTCACCATCTCCTCCTGCCCGCACCGCGCCATGGCCCTCCCGAGGCCATCACCACGCAACACCTTGTTGGCCTCTTTGCCTGCACCACATCGCTCCACCAAGGTCGCCGCTTGCTGTCATGACAAGGCCTCCTGCTGTCTTTGCTGTTGTGGGTTTTCTCTTGAGCTCCACCTTCAAACCCTGCTGCTGCCTTATCGAAGTCCGCCAAGGCCCTCTATTTGGCCGCGGTGACCCTGGGCTCCTGTGCACGCCCTGCGCCATTTACCTCCATTGCCTTGTTGACGCCAAGTTCGACTACACTTCAAGACCCGGAACGCCAAGACTGCCTCCATGGATTTATTAAAAGTTCTAGGACGACCGGCGCAATGTACCACTATGTTTGCCATGTACATCTACACCAAGACCGGACCGACAAGTACCCCGACAACGTGTATACCTCTATCGACGACCCCGGACATCTACGAAAAACGTGTACAACTACCGTCGCCAAGATCGCGAGTACCTCTACCGACGCCATGTACGACTACTTCCCACGACGACCCGTGAACGTCTACTTCCACTACCATCGCGAGAACGACTACCTCCACTATGGCCCGTGAACAACTACTTCCTCTACACCACTTTGAACTCGATCCGCCCCAAAACGCACGCTTCAAAGATATAACGACGAGACGACCGCCCGTGTATGAATGTGTGTTGTATGAGATGCTCGTGTTTGCACCGTGCCCATTTGTTTCGTGCACGTTCCTCGTTTTCCATGCCGCCGTCCCGTGGGAAACCGGAATCCGGGATCACCCCACCATCTTGAAAGACTCGCTCACGTCACACTTCCTTTTGCACCGGTACCTCCATGAGTTACCGGGACCGGAATGTTGCCGTGGCACCATTTCCGTTTCACCGTCGTGGCACCTTTTTCCTTCCGCCATGGTGACAAATGCTTCATAAAATGCTCATGTCAACGTTTTCATAAAAATTGCATATAACTTGCATATGTCATCCGCATCATGTTAACAACATTTAAATGGTTAAAATTGTGTTTGCATTATATTGCTAATTGACATATGGGGGATTTTCTGGAATTGTTGTTTGTTGTTTCCGGTCTCACTTAAACTTGCCTAAATAGTTAGTTTATTTATGCTTCACCTCTTGCCATGCTTAACAACATTTAATATTGTTTGGTAACTTAAACAAGAGAGAACTAAATAATTGATGTGGTGTTCCGTCAATATGCAACTCGTTGTATATTGAGCTCCACTTAATTTGTAGTATTGTTTGTTGCACTTTGCCATGCCATGCCTCATTAAACCGGACATGCATCATACTTGTTTGTGCATCATGCCATGTTTATGCTTGTGTGTTTACCTTGTTGTTTGCTTCTTTCCAGTTTGCTTCTCTCGTTAGCTTCGGTTTCATTCCGGAGTTGTGAGGATTCGTTCGACTATGTCTGTTTGTCTTCTTCATGGACTCGTTCTTCTTCCTTCCAGGATTTTAGGCAAGATGACCATTACCCTTGATATCACTTCTATCTTTGCTTGCTAGTTGCTCCGTTCTATCACTACGTTGCGCTACCTAACACTTGTTTAACATGCCTCCCATATTGCCATGTCAGCCTCTAACCTTTTCGTCCTTCCTAGCAAACCGTTGCTTGGCTATGTTACCGCTTTGCTCAGCCCCTCTTATAGCGTTGCTAGTTGCAGGTGAAGTTGAAGATTGCTCCATGAGGGATAGGATTATGTTGGGATATCACAATATCTCTTGTTTAATTAATGCATCTATATATTTGGTAAAGGGTGGAAGACTCGGCCTTTTGTCTGGTGTTTTGTTCCACTCTTGCCGCCCTAGTTTCCGTCATACCGGTGTTATGTTCCCGGATTTTGTGTTCCTTACGCGTTGGGTGATTTATGGGACCCCCTTGATAGTTCGCTTTGAATAAAACTCCTCTAGCAAGGCCCAACATTGGTTTTACCATTTGCCACCTAAGCCTTTTTCCCTTGGGTTCTGCAGACTCAAGGGTCATCTTTATTTTACCCCCCCCCCCCCCCGGGCCAGTGCTCCTCCGAGTGTTAGTCCAAACTAGAGCACCGTGCGGGACCATTCCTTGGCAACTTGGATTACGTCGGTACCTGTACGCTTAGCTTATCCGGTGTGCCCTGAGAACGAGATATGTGCAGCTCCTATCGGGATTTGTCGGCATAGTGGGTGGTCTTGCTGGTCTTGTTTTACCATTGTCGAAATGTCTTGTAAACCGGGATTCTGAGTCTGATCGGGTCTTCCTGGGAGAAGGAATATCCTTCGTTGACCGTGAGAGCTTGTGATGGGCTAAGTTGGGACACCCCTGCAGGGTATATAAACTTTCGAAAGCCGTGCCCGCGGTTATGAGGCAGATGGGAATTTGTTAATGTCCGGTTGTAGATACCTTGACACCAGATTCGATTTAAAACGCATCAACCGTGTGTGTAGCCGTGATGGTCTCTTCTCGGCGGAGCTCGGGAAGTGAACACGGTTTTGGGTTATGTTTGACGTAAGTAGGAGTTCAGGATCACTTCTTGATCATTGCTAGCTTCACGACCGTTCCGTTTGCTCTCTTCTCGCTCTTATTTGCGTATGTTAGCCACCATATTTGCTTAGTGCTTGCTGCAACTCCACCTCATTACCACTTCCTACCCATAAGCTTAAATAGTCTTGATCTCACGGGTTTTGAGATTGCTGAGTCCTCGTGACTCACCAGATACTATCACAACAGTTGCAGGTGCCGATGATACCAGTGCAGGTGATGCAACCAAGCTCAGATGGGAGCTCAACGAAGACCTTGGTCATTGCTATGTATCGCTTCATGTTGATCAGTAGTGGAGCCCAGTTGGGACGATCGGGGATCTAGCAGTTGGGTTATCTTCTTTTCCTTTGGCTTCGTCCGTAGTCGGACTATGTGTGTACTATGAATGCTGTATGATTTATTTAAGTATTTGTGTGAAGTGGCGATTGTAAGCCAACTCTTAATCCCATTCTTGTTCATTACATGGGATTGTGTGAAGATGACCCTTCTTGCAACAAAACCACAATGTGGTTATGCCTCTAAGTCGTGCTTCGACACGTGGGAGATAAAGCCGCATCGTGGGTGTTACAATATAGTCCAGTTGCCTAGTTCGACGTGTGATCACCTCCGTAATGGACCAAGACGTTGGATCAAGTGTGACTACGCATATTCTTGCGAACACCCCCGCATTGTATGCATGGGGGCTGAAGCCAACGACTGCTAACTTTCAGACTACATACATACATTAAATGGCCGCACAGGAGGCACAATAACACTTTCGGGAGAAAAGTATAAACATAGCCTCCATAATTAAAATAAAATTGTTTTTACAATGAAACGATTTGTCACTCGAACATGAGATTCTTCGAGCACTGAGCCTCTATTAAACGAGCACCTTCTATTACCTGCTCCAAGCAGTGCTCGGCTGGATCCTGGCTTCCCGCTGGATTCTGGGTCGCAATGATGGTGGCCTCCATATCTGTCCAATATGCTTTAACATGGGCAAGAGCCATCCGTGCACCCTCTATGCACGCCGACCTTTTCATGGCATCAATTGGTGATATGGCACCAAGGAATTGTTGCACCAAACCAAAATAACTGTCTGGTTTCGGCCCCTTCGGCCATAGCTGGTCTATTACTGACCTTATTGCAAGACCGGATAACCTATGGAGCTCAGCCACAACAGCCATCCTCTCACTCAATGGCAACGGGCGCGTTGGAGCACTCAATTGCGACCAGAAGAACTTTTCCACTTCATTATCTTTTTGATCCTCGAAAAACTTGGCCGCATCAGGCGTACTCTTTGCCAGATCCGCATACACGTCTGCAGGGCTCCAGCGTCGATCTAGAGGAGCGTACTTTGGATCTAAGAACTTCATCCGCAACAAATAGGGGTTTCCAGCCGCGATTTCTCCGGCCTGTCGAAGCTGCTCCCGCGCATCCCTAATTTCGGAACGCGTCTCCTTGGCCGCATCAAGGGCCTTCTTCAGGTCAGCCAAATTAGCCTGATTCTCCTTTTCAGGGAGCTCATACCGATTGGCGGTGTTTTTCAGCTCCACAGCCATCTCGGCTATTTTATCTTCACTTCTGCGATGAGCAGCCTGTTCGGCTCTCAACTCTTTGGCCGCCTTTAGGGCAGCCGCATTGCTAGATCGGGCTTGTTCCTTGGCTAGGGCAAGCTCCGCCCTCAGGGCCTCCACGGCAGCAGCTCCGCCTGCAGTCGAAGCATATCATATTAACATTATGCTCCTCTTAATATTTCCTACAAAACAAGAAAAATAGAGCACATACTCCGTGACTCATTAAGCTGCTCGTTCACAAGCATGATGTCGGCATCTACAACATCAATCTGTTGCCTCAGTTCGGCGACCTCAACGGTCCGGTCGGCCGCCGGACCATTAGCCACCTGCGCATGAATTTAGTGTGGTCATTACTTAACAATGTGATCCTCCATTTGCCGCCTAGGGATGGCAACTAGAGACTCACGGGCTACTATCTATACGGAGCACACCTAGTGCGTGCACCACAGCAAAAAATTAGGTATTTCATTACATACTTCAAAGGCTTTGAGCGGGCTAATAAAAGCTTCATTCAATCCGCTTGTGGCGGATGAAATCTTCTCAAGCACTGTGCTCATTAATGAATGGTGATCCTCCGAGAGAGCAGCCTGCTCCAGAAGGACCATTAGCGTGTCCGGCCGGACGTCGAACTGTGCCGGACCCTTCTTATCGCCCCCCGTGGGAGCCGAACGCTCCGGGTTCAGGGCGGCCGAAGTACTAGCTTCTGGCCTCGGCAAATCTGGACTACTCCGTGACGACACCTCGGGGTCGCCCGCCCCATGAGGCGGAGAGGCTGGTGGGGTTTCACTCTCCATCATCTCCGGAAGGAGATCCCCCAAAGACGAACTCTGCCGAGAAGAGCTGCTAGCCGGACTACAAAGGATGGATCCTGGGTATTATTCTTGGAGGAGGGAGCAGTAGCTTTGCAATTACGATTAACTTACAGCTCGGCTGAGGGCTGGCCCATTTGCGTGCATGGCGCGGTGAGGGCACCCTTCAGGGCAGGGCCCCTTGGTGAAGTTTTCTTTCCTTGTCTGGGCACCTCCATCTCCAAGTCTTCGGAGGCGGCCCTCTTCTTCTCGCGGGGGGAGGAGGCCCTAGATTCCCCTCCCCGACTATCCTCCTTCATGGAGGTAGTAATTTCCCCGGTTTGGATCTGCAATGTGTGAAGTTCTGCTTCTCTGTTCTTCCCTTCGTCTTTCCCCGAGTGCACTCGACTTAGCACACGATTAAGCATCTTGGCTATGGCAGGACTAGGCGAGCCTTCGGGAAGTGGCACCGGACACCTGATTCTCTCCGCCTTACTGAGCCATTCCTCGCCGCGGATGGTTTTCAGAATAACTTTATGATAAATATAAACGAAGTGTTCGGTTTCTGGGTTACTTACTCAGGTATCTGGGCGGTTGCAGCTCAGGACCGCATCCTCGATGGTGTCCGGACACTTTACTTGTGCTCCAAAGAATAACTTACACATCCCTTCGAGCGTCATGCTGAAGAAGTGCAGAATAGTCCGCGGACCTTCCGGATTGAACTCCCACATTCGGAGAGGCTGGCGTTTGCACGACAACATCCATCGGACTAGCATTGCCTGAATTACGCTAACAAGGCTAATGTCCCTCTCAAGAAGCTCCTGGATGCGGCACTGCAATGTTGGTACATCATTAGCAGCCCCCAATCTAGTCCTATATTGGCCCATGACACCAGTTGAGGCGGGGGGCCGAACGGAAGTTGGGGGAGCCACCCACTTTGTGCCTCTGGGAGCCATGACGTAAAACCACCTTCGCTGCCATTGATCGGACACCTCCGAGAAGAAGCCCTCTAGCCACGGGCGTCAGTGTTCCTGCTTATTACAGCACCTCCGCACTCCGCGTGTCGCCCCTCAATCATCTTCGGCTTCACATTGAAGGTCTTGAGCCATAAGCCGAAGTGCGGGGTGATGTGGAGGAAGGCTTCGCACACAACAATGAATGACGAGAAGTGCAGGATGGCGTCCGGAGCTAGATCATTGAAATCTAGTCCGTAATAGAACATGAGCCCTCTCACAAAGGGATCAAGGGTGAAGCCTAAGCCACAAAGGAAGTGAGAAACGAATATGACGCTTTTGTTGGGCTTGGGAGTAGGGACAACCTGCCATGGAGCAGGAAGCCTGTGCTTGATGTCAGCGGTCAGGTATCTGACCTCCCTAAGCTTCGCGATGTCCTCCTCTGTGACAGAGGAGGCCATTCACCGGCCTTGAAGGTTGGATCTGGACATGATTGAAGGTCCAAAGTGCTTAAGCTTAGGCTTCGAGTGTTGGGACTACAGATGCGGAAAGGCGCAAGCGTGGTAGAAACGAGGGATAGGCCTCGACCCCTCTATAAAGAGGGTGAATATCAAGCGTCCTCAGCGTAACCGCTTGGGACTTTCCTAAAAACACGGAGTCATACCAACAGGCATCGTGGGGCTGCAGGCGCTCGTATTGATGGAGGGTCCCGCGATAAGGGGAACACGATCTCTGTTTTGGCAAGGCGTGCCAATAAAACAGCCTCGCAACATGTGTCGAGGCAGGCCGAGAAAACCGGTTCGTATTGAGCCAAGCCATGGCGTAAGGGCACCCCATAAGAAAAATTATCAACAGATCAGATTTGTGAAGTGTTATGCCCTCTACGATGGTGTGCGGAAGTTATCTCGCAGAAGCCGGATGCAATCCCTAAATCTGCTTTGGAGTATTCGGAGATGGAACCCGCCTTACAATGCCGAAGACAATCTACACATCGGACTCATCGTCATTGAAGCCTGGTTCAAGGGCTACTGAGGGAGTCCTGGATTAGGGGGTATCCGGACAGCTGGACTATATACTTTGGCCGGACTGTTGGACCGTGAAGATACAAGACTCAAGACTTCGTCCCGTGTCCGGATGGGACTCTCCTTTATGTGGAAGACAAGCTTGGCAATCCGGATATTAGATCTCCCTCTTTGTAACCGATTCTGTGTAAACCCCAGCCCCCTCTAGTGTCTATATAAACCGGAGGGTTTAGTCCATAGAGGAATAATCATAATCATCATAGGCTAGCTTATAGGGTTTAGCCTCTACGATCTCGTGGTAGATCAACTCTTGTAATACTCATATCATCAAGATCAATCAAGTAGGAAGTAGGGTTTTACCTCCATCGAGAGGGCCCGGACCTGGGTAAAACATCGTATCCCTTGCCTCCTGTTACCATTAGCCTTAGACGCACAGATCGGTACCCCCTACCCGAGATCCGTCGGTTTTGACACCGACAGACGTATCAACTCCCCCAAGCTTAGACCTCGCTTGTCCTCAAGCGGAAGCCGATATCGAGAAATATGTCCACATGTTTAGAGATAGAGGTGTCGATAAAAATGAAATATGGACATGAGGGCATCATGATTATTCTTATAACAACAACATATATAGATTTTTGTCATATAATTTCTTATGCTCAAGTAACAATCTATTCACAATGTCATGTATGGATCATAAACTTCATTGAGAACTAACAAACTATAATCCCAGTCATTGAAGCAATTGCAATTTATCATAATATTGGAAAGAGTCAAGAATAGAGATTTTCAGCAAGTCCACATACTCAACTATCATATAGTATTCTACAATTGCTAACACTCACGCAATACTTATGGTTATGAAGTTTTAATCGGACACTGAGAAAGATAGGGGCTTATAATTTCGCCTCCCAACGTATTCACCTTTGGGTGATGTCAACAATAATAGTTCATGCTAACTTACATCCAATTGGATATATATATCAGGATCTTTCCAACACGACGTGCTTGCCAAAGGATAAAATGAAAAAGGGAAACTTGAAGATCACCTTGACTCTTGCATAAAGTAAAATACATAAAGTAAAAGATAGGCCCTTCGCAGAGGGAAGCAGAGGTTGTCATGTGCTTTTAGGGTTGGATGCACAAAATCTTAATGCAAAAGAATGTCACTTTATATTTCCACTTGTGAAATGAACCTTTATTATGCAGTCCGCCGCTTTTATTACTTCCATATCACATGATCGTATAAAGCTTATTTTCTCTGCACTAATAAGTCACACATATTTAGAGAGCAACTTTTTATTGCTTGCAACATGACAACTTACTTGAAGGATCTTACTCAATCCATAAGTAGGTATGGTGGACTCTCATGGCAAAACTGGGTTTAAGGATATTTGGAAGCACAAGTAGTATCTCTATTTGGTGCAAGAAAATTTTGGCTAGCATGAGGGGGAAAGGCAAGCTCAACATGTTTGAATGATCCATGACAATATACTTTAACTGAGATGTGAGAAAACATAACCCATTACATAGGGGGGATATTTGAGGATTTATAGTGCTTAGATTAGGGTTAGGAGGTCCCAGAGGGGCCCACAAGCCCTATGGGCGTGCCCCTCTCGGGGCGTGCCCCTTAGGCTTTGTGGCCTCCTCGTGGGTCTTCTGGTCTCTTCTCCAAGTCTTGTGGGTTTCTTCTGGTCCAAGAAAAACCACCTTAAAGTTTTATTCCGTTTGGACTCCGTTTGATATTCCTTTTTTGTAGAAGTCAAAAACAAGGAAAAAATAGAAACTGGCACTGGGCTCTAGGTTAATAAGTTAGTCCCAAAAATGATATAAAATATCATGTTAATGCATATAAAACATCCAAAACAGACAATATTATAGCATGGAACAATAAAAAATTATAGATACATTGGAGACGTATCATAGTACAATAGAGATAACTATTTCCCTCAGTTCAGAACCAAGGTTATCAATCTAATAGGAGAACCGCATGAAACCTCGTTAATAGCACCTACACACAAAAGAGCAAATACTTGCACCCAACGCGATTAAGGGGGTTGTCAATCCCCTTGGCGGTTATTTGCAAGGATCAAACCTGATAGTGATAGATAGATAAATAAAACACAAAATAAAAGAACGATAAATAAATTGCAACGAGGTATTTTTGGATTCAATATATGGTAAAAGTACACTCGGGGGGCCATAGTTTTCACAAGAGACTTCTCTCAAAGAAAAATCATACAGTGGGTAAAAAAATTACTGTTGGGCCATTGATAGAAAAGTGCATAGTTATGACGATATTCAAGGCAATGATCATGTATATAGGCATCATGTCCGAGACAAGAATACCGACTCCTACCTGCATCTACTACTATTACTCCACCCATCGACCGCTATCCAGCATGCATCGAGAGTATTAAGTTCATAAGAAACAGAGTAACGCCTTAAGCAAGATGACCTGATGTAGAGAAAGTAAATCCAGTCAATATGAATAAACTCCATCATTTTCCCCTTAATGGCAACAATACAAATACGTGTCTTGTCCCCTTCTATCACTAGGATAGAGATCACCGCAAGATTGAACCCATTATAAAGCACCTCTCCCGTTGCAAGATAAATCAATCTAGTTGGCCAAACCAAAAAGATATATCAAAGAGAAATACAAAGCTATAATAATCATGCATAAAAGAATTCGGAGAAGGGTCAACTAATATTCATGAATAATCTGATCATAAACCGACAATTCATCGGATCACAACAAACACACTGCAAAATAAGATTACGTCGAATAGATCTCCAAGAACATCGAGGAGAACATTATATTGAAGATCAAAGAGAGAGAACAAGCCATCTAGCTACTAGCTGTGACCTGTAGGCGTGTGGTAAGCTACTCACACATCATTGAACGGGCATCAAGCTTGATGTAGAATCCCTCCGGTGATCGATTCCCACTCCGGTAGAGTACCGGAAAAGGCCTCCAGATGGGATCGCGGAAGAACAGAAACTTGCGGAGCGGAAAATGTATTTTTGGATGGCTCTCTGGTGTATTGGGAATATTTGGGAATTTATAGAAGTGGAATTATGTCAAGAGGTGCCATGAGGGGCCCACAAGTCTCGGGGCACGCCTACCCCCCTGGGCGCACCTCCCGAGCTTGTCTCTCCCTCATGGCCCTTCAGGTCTTCTCCCGAATTTTCTAGGTTCCCTTCTGGTCCGGAAAAAATCAATCCAAAGTTTTTTGCCCGTTTGGACTCTATTTTATATTGATTTTCTGTAAAGCCAAAAACAAGCAAAAAACAACTGGCACGGGGAACTAGGTTGATACGTTTGTCCCAAAAATTGATATATAATTGCATACATGCGAGATTGATACTATAATAGCATGGAATAATCAAAAATTATAGATACGTTGGAGACGTATCAAGCTTCCCTAAGCTTAATTCCAGCTCGTCCTCAAGTAGGTTAATGATAAAAATAGATTTTTTGATGTGGAATGCTACCTAACATGTTCATCATGTAATCTTTCTTTTATGGTATGAATATTAGATCTGAATGGTTCAAAGCAATAGTCTACAGATTGACATAAAGACATTAATACTCAGGCAAACCAACAAATAATCATGGATTATAAAATATAAATGCTAAATAATGCTAAATGTTGGTGATATAACTCCATGGTATGACCCGCCCATTCAGGGCCGGGTTATACAGTGGTGACTCAAAATATGGCGTCAGTCAAGCAGGCCACGATGACAAAGAGTTTGGAGCCTCAGAAGACGAGTCGTCAAGCAGGCTGGCTCATGGCCTAAGATGCTGGCTCATGACAAGAAGAAGGAAAGTCCCTTTCCTTGGGAGGTAAGATAAGTAGGAAACAGATTAGGGCACGGTTCGTATTACGACCCGGACTCTGCCGTAAGTCCAGGGCCTCGACTTGTATATAAAGGGGATCCCCTGAGGTAGAAGGACGAAGTTACAAGCTCTCGAGTACTAGGATAGCCAAATTGCACCCTTGTAATCGAGATCTCACGCAATAATCAAATCAAGCAAGAAGTAGGGTATTACCTCCATCGAGAGGGGCCGAACCTAGGTAAATGCTTGTCTCTGGATTCCAATCAACCCCGTTCAAGCTACTACCTTGCGGCGATGGCTCCACGACTAATTCCTTTCATGAGGACATCTGTCGTGACAAAACCACAACAGTTGGCGCCCACCGTTGGGCTATTGCTTAGTGGTGTTGAGTTCTTGGAGGGAGCTCTCCCAGGGATCGAGGGATATGCGATCGGCCGCATGACCAAGAGTTGTTGCGGCAAGCTCTACATCGACGATTCAGGCTGGGGCCCTGAGGCCGAGTCAATCAAGTACGGGTACCGAGTCCCCTTTGGCAAGATCAATTTCTTCATCAGCAAGATCGGTGAATCAGAACCCGGGCCGGACATCTGCACCGACATCATCGAACCGGTTCAGCACATGCAACCCGTCCAGGCTCAAGCCGGCCGAAACCATGTCTTCATTGGCTTCACCCAGGGGGTTGATCTCGCGGATAACTCCGCGTTTGGTGGGGACACCCTTTTCTACTCCAACAGCGAGTCATTGGTCGGGGACACTGAGTGGATCCTCCCACTGTATGACAACAGACTTGGGGGCTAATCTGAACACGAGCCGGCCCCGGTCGATCGCGAGCCGCCCCGTTGTACCACCATCTACATGGAAGGCACTTTGCTAGCCCTTGACTCTACTGCAGCAGGTGCCATAGGGGGAGCCGATGCTTCAGCTACAGATCCAAGCACATCTGGCCCGATCAAGCCGCTAGCTCAAGTCCTTTCAGAGCTACTCACCTCATTGACAATGCTCCTAGAGTTACCCGTAACAGCAGAGAACCAGGACGAGTGCAATGTGGACATAACTAAAATTCGTGAGCAGATGGCTAAGGCTCAGGAGGATATCAACGCCCAGAACGCCCGCATGTTGCAGCTACGGGTCTGGATTCATAATGAAGCTGGGGGTGTTAGAATAGAGACTTGGCGCCTGGGTCTATGACAAAACGCTTCAGATGTGGTTCACAGGAGGAGGCACGAGAGCCGCCCGCCCCCTGATTATGAGCATATGCATCTTTTTAACACACCAGCATTGGGGGAAGGGACAAGCATCCCAGGAGCTCCAGGAGAGCCCCAGCCAAACCGGGTTGTACCCCTAGATGGAGATGGGCGGCCACCCCTGGCTCAGCCTCGTCAGCTGGCTCAACATCGCCAACTCGAGCTGTCAGGACCCCGACTCAATGCCACATCGATCTAGCATGTAACACCTCATATCACTTTGCGGCCTCACGCACGGTATTCCACGGGTGTCGCCTTACCTTAGCCCGAGACCGTTTGCGCCTTTTGGCACACGTATATGACAGTGTCGCTAGCATCCATATGATAAAGAGCCCGGGCTGACATGGCTAGTCGTAAACCCAAAGTGGCACAGACTTACAGGGACAGGCATCCATGACCCAGCATCGAACGTGTCGGTCATCAGCGAGTGAAACCAGGCTGTAGCACTGGGCTAGCAGGACTCCGGTTAACCGGGCTGTAGCGGGCTAACAGGACTCCGGTATTCATCGCGTGACATTTCCCCGAAGGGACAGACACAGGAACGAAGAAGGAGACATGCCGGCCAGCCTAAGTGTTCCGGAGCAGTAGCAAGCTACCATGGCTCGGTGGAAACACTAGGAGACATTTCCCCGTAAGAGAGGCTACTAAAGATAAACAACTAGATGGTCAGATCCCACACATACCAAGCATTTCAATAACATACACACAATATGCTCGATATGTGCAATACAACATGGCATCACAAAATGACTCTACGACTCAAGTAGTTTATTTAATAGGCTCCGAGGAGCGAGATATTACAAACATGGGTCTCATGACCCAACACTCAGAGCATACAAGTCAAAGCACAAGCGGAAGCTATCATGTCTGAGTACAGACAACTATAAATGAAAAAGGCTGAGAAGCCTGACTATCTATCAGATCCTGCCGAGGGCACAAGATCGTAGCTGAGGTATCAAGCTAAACGTCGAAGACCACGCGGAATTACTAGTGAGACTGAAGTCTCTCTGCAAAAACATAAAATAGGCAAACGTGAGTACAAATGTACCCAGCAAGACTTACATCAGAACTAACTACATATGCATCATTATCAACAAAGGGATGGTGGGGTTTAACTGCAGCAAGCCAGCTTTGACTCGGTGGCTATCCTGAACTACGACTGCGAGTAACTTTTTTGAGGTGGCGCACACGAGTCCACATATTCACCATATCAATACACCACTATGGATCCGCTCCCGTCTCCCTACGAGAACGCCATCCATAGCACTCACGCTTATCTTGCGTATTTTAGAGTATTCACTTTCACTTGTCTATGAACTGATATAAGCAACCCAGAAGTCCTTTTCCGCGGACACGGCTATTCGAATAGATTAGGTTAACCCTGCAGGGGTGTACTTCTTCACACACGCTCTCACCACTTACCGCCGTTTACACGACATGTACTCGGCAACCTTCAAGCGGAAGCCCAACATGGGTGTCGGCCACGACCTACCTAATCACCTAAGTCTCTAGTCCAGGTTTATCGCCTATTCGGGTTCCATCCATGAGGAGATCCGGCCGGAGTTTCGCTCACAGCCCCAAACGATGTGAACAGGGTTCCCGAGACACCAAACGGGCGCCCGGTACACCGTGCCACGTGCCTACCGCATCACAGCCCACCCCTACGGTCAGCGCTGCCCACGGCCTCCAGCATACTACAAACACCAGAAACTACTTGCAACTCCTGGACAGAGGACAAGGGTGATCAAGAAGCCGAGAGGGTCCATTGGTTTCGGGCCCAATGTGTGGTAGTAGCTGAATCATGGATCACAAACACAGAACTCAGTTCCTGAGGACGGCTGCAATGAGACAACCCACCATGTACTCCTACATGGCCTCTCACCGCTACCTTTACCAAATCGTGTTCACACACTTAGCTCACACACAGTAGGACAGGTTCACACGCCTCTGATTCATCCCCGATGAATCAGACCTGACTCAACTCTAAGCAATAGCAGGCATGACAAACAAACATGAATGAGTAGGCACATCAGGGCTCAAACAACTCCTACTCATGCTAGTGGGTTTCATCTATTTACTGTGGCAATGACAGGTCATGCAAAGGATAAAGGGGTTCAGCTACCGCAGCAAGTAACAAAATGTCGTTGTTGTCCTAATGTAGTAAAAGAGAGCAGGAGCGAGAGAGTGGGATTTTATCGAAATGAACAAGGGGTTTTTTGCTTGCCTGGCACTTCTGAAGATAACATTGAGTCTTCATCAGTGTCAACGATCACATCATCGGTATCACGTCTATCGAGAGGGGACAAATACCGGCAAATACAGAAAAACACGATCAATGCAATGCACAATATGATGCATGCTATGACATGGCAATATGAATGTGTTTTGGGCTAATGCACCTAAAACCAGATTAAATGAAGTTGGTTTGAATCCAAGATTCAAATTCAAACTCCATATGTGGTTATTTAAATGCCATTCACTTCATTTTCCCTAAACAGTAGTGATAAGTTGTTCTAACATGCATGAAAATGGTACAGATGGATTCCTTGAATTTTTCTGATAATTTTTCATATATAAATTATTTAATTTGGAGTTACGGTTAATTTTCTATGAATTTTGGAAGTTTTAGGCATTTTCTGAAATTTCCTGGATATTAATAAATCCAGTAATTGAATTAATGCGCCAGCCTGACGTCATCATGACGTCAGCAGGTCAACTGGGCGCCTCCAGGTCAAACCTGACACTGGGACCCACATGTCAGTGTGATTAGCTTAACTAAAATTAATTAAAACTAATCCTAATAGTCAACAGGGCTGGGCCCCACATGTCATTGACTCAGGAGAGTCAACCGGGGCCCACCCGTGGTCAAAGTCAAAGTCGGCTGCCGGCGTTTAGCCGCCGGCGAGCCCGACGCGGCGACGAGAGTGGTTTTGGCCACTCCGGCGACCAAATGGGCCGCGGAGGGCATCTAGGAGGAGCTGGGGACGAGCCGAAGCTCCTGGTGGAGTCAGTTGCGCTCGGGGCGGCCGGAATCGGTGCCGACAGCGAGCGAGGCGGCGGCCGGAGCTCGGGTGTGCTCGGTTTCGGCGTCACACGGCACGGCGGGCGCGGCCGATGGGCTCTACGGGATGCTGGGGTCACCAGGAATACCCGGAGGCAACGAGCGCAGGCGGAGAAGCTCGGGAGCACGGAGCTCACCGGCCATGGCGGACGGCGGCTTCGGGTGCTCGTGGGGCGGCGGCTACAGGGCGCAATCGAAGGGGGAAAGAGGGAGGGGAGGCATAGGAGCTCACAGCGGTGCCGTAGGGATGGTTGGCCGGCTCGGGGGCGCGCCGGAGTGGCCGAATCGACGGAGAAGCTCCTCGGCGGCCGGCGAGGGGAAAACGTCGGGGGTGGCGTTCTGGGGCTCTTCTGGTCGCGTGACACGACGAGGAGGTCGAGGGTGGACCGGCGGAGCTTCCTGGGGCGTCGGCGAGGCTAGGGGTGGCCGGTGGCCATGGGTACGACGACGATGGCGGCGAGCTCCGCTCGGTGGTGTGCGCGAGAGGGAAACAGAGGAGGGAATGGGGTCCAGGGGGAGAGAGGGGAGGTGCAGGGGGCGAGGGCGTCTCCGTGGCGTCGCGAGGGGGTCGGGGAGGAAGCAGGAGGTGGCTAGGGGGGGGAAGCAGGAGGTGGCCGAGGCAGCGTCGGCGAGCGCCACGCCTCGCCTCTGCTCGTCCTCCTGGCAGAGGAGGAAGAGGACAAAGGAGGAGGAGGTGGGCTGGGCCGGCTGGGGGGGAACTGGGCCGGCTGGTGGGCTGCACGGGTGAGGCCAGGTATGTCCTTCTCCCTCTTATTTTTGTTCTGTTTTATTTTTTTTCTATTTCTGCAATTTGTTTTTGATTTGTTTTAAATATCAAATCATTTTATAAAATCCTGGAAATAAATATGGGTGCTTTCTGAATTATTCCAGTGACCCTTATCAATTTCCAACATTTATTTGAGCATTTAAAATATTTATAGTATTTAAATGCCCGAAGTCAAATACAATATGATTTAATTCAAAAATCCAAAAATGACCTAAGGATATATTCATCATTTTTGGCAGAGGTTTCCACCTTAACCAGAAATCATGAACTTTTCTTAGGGGCCTTTTGGGTTTATTGAAAAGATTTTAACTTACCCTAGTTGAGTTGATTTAATGCTAGGGTTTGAACATCCCCATTTCAATTTTAGGCAAAATTTAAACATGATGCAACACATGACTAGCTAGCTCAGAGCATTACCAGAAGCTAGGGATGTGACAACTCACCCCCACTAAACAAGAATCTCGTCTCGAGATTCAAGCGTAGGGTAAGGTGAAAGGTAAACGCAACTAGTATAATCTTCACGATCCAGGTTGCACTTCAACTGAACGTTGATTTGTTCACCATCATTGTCTCGACGTCTTCCTCTGAGAACTCCAACTGTCATGACAACGAGAGGGGAAGGAGACTCTAGAAGGGTCGATCTCCTCGAAGATCGAACAACTCACGGAAAGAGACATAGGACCAACTCTCGGGTTGAGACACGAGATACACATCAAGAGGGGTGGAAAGAAACGGATGACGAAGGTTCACTAGGTGGACAACAATTCCACACCTAAGAAGGTGGTAAACGATTGTCAACGTAGCGAGGAGTTGAGTTGCCATGATACCACGAAGAAACATCCTGGAGGAGGGTGATTCATAGACTATTACCCTAAGTGGCAAAAAGAATTACCTTTGATCCAGAGATCATTGAAACTCTTTAAACCAGCCTAAGACAATTCTCGAGCGATCGTTTGGAGGGGGTCGGTAGAATGGCATACTCAAACTTGGGTGATGTGGATTACCTTGTGGAAGACAACGTAATGGATGATTTTTGCTTATCACCGGAAATGGAAGGGACCCATGGTAGAATGGCACATTGGCGGTGCAAGCTAGGAACAAAATGCAAACGCTAGGAAAGATTCTGGTAACTGGGGAAGAACCCAACAACAGAGAGTGAATTCACTGTTTGAAGAGGTCATAGCATCACCGAGGAAACTGAGAGGAATCCCAGTTAGTGCCGATGATAACACGTAGCGCTTGTGCGTGCTCTCAAGAACTTGAGCATTTCCATATTCATCAAGGTTTTACCAACATCCGTGTCAAGGGTCCGGTAACACAACTTACTACCATGATGAATGGTGATGGAGGATGCAGATGCAAAGGAAGATAACACCTTCTCAGATTACACCTTAGCGAAGCCAAGGAACAAAATCTGGATGATCGACCGAGAGACATTTAGCACTCCGCTTCTAATGTTCTCCTTGATGTGCTAGCGTAACCCATTCATAGATATGGTTTGATATCTAGAACATCAAGTAAAGGTCGGACTTCGGGAACACAAAGATCCATAGGGGCAACTAGGGAGTAAATCCTACGAAATCCCTATGGGGAGGTGGCCAATTCCATCAAATAAGATACTATAATAATAGGTCTACCGGATGGGTGTGTTGGCCACGACATCCACCTTACCGGTTATCGAGAGACCAGTATTATAGTTCTTGGGAAATGTTCCAACCCATCATATCTGCCTAAGATTCAGATCTGGTTGGTGTCAGGATATTCCAGACTCATCGAGTCTAGGAAGAAAAATGAAAGTTTGCAACACCAATCGACGAGATGACGTTGCGGGATTCTCGGGAGACGAACTACGATAGCAAGCTCCAAAACATGAGCGGGTTCTGCTACAAACATGTGAACATGTTGTCCAAGACAAGCATGACCACAAAGTAGTCTTATAATAAAACACTACCGAATTCAGGAGGGGAACCATCATCGAGGATATCGAAGTCCTTGCATAAGGTATACTCTTAAGAAGGAACTTCTTCTCCTTGAACAATTCAATCAGTGGCTTGGTGTGCTAGGGACACATATAGATTGAAGGTTGCAAGTCTTCAAACCACAGAATTCTTCGCACGTGTGCATGACTGATTTGGAATGATTCCAAGAAAACAACATTGACTTTCTCGAATCCACGGCGGCAACTTGCATCAGATGCACATGAATTAAAGGAAGTCACTACCTTCATCCAAACATATGCTTCATGAGCTAGCATGAACAAATGCTTTCAAAAATTTCCAACACTAGCTTAATGTTCAACAAAATTATGGAGGAGATAAGGATGTTGTCAATGGGCTCAACAACAATTCATCTAGGTTTCCTTTTAAAAGGAATTCCATAGTTAAGTGAACACGGTGATAGCATTGGTCAGACCAAAGATATAATGGTGTATGCTCGAGGAATCAACCACGAGTAAGACAACATTACGAATATCGTTGGTTCTGATTTGATTTGACGATAGCCCACACTCAAATCAAAGGATTGATAAGACAATAGATCCAGCAATTGATCACAGGGACCAATCGATGAAGATATCATCTTTCTTCAACACACACTACACAAGAATATCCCTTTGGAACGAACTAAGTCAGGCAAGCTTTTATCTTCCAACTCTCCAAGTCGTTGTCTAACTTAACCAACTAGCTCAGGGATATCCAACACAGATTCTTGGAGAAGGATGGTTCACAAAAACCAACTTGATCACGAGCTCAACATAGCGGTCAGGTGACAACCTGGTAATACTTCTGAGAAGATATTCAGAGAATCACGAGCCACCGGTATGTTACTAAGCTCGAGAACAATCTTGCTTTTCAGGGCAAGACGATATGATCAATAGAGCAAGAATTTGAAATAATCCTAACTCATCGATCGAGGAGTGAACCAGGAGAATGGACTAGGTAGCACGATCAGTCTTAGAAGGATGATTCGAAAACCAACATACTAAGAATGAAATTATTATCCTTTAACTACCAAGCAACAGAGTTGCTAGGCGTATTGATTTCACACATCACAATTCATTTGTCGGTATTCCGGTTGCATCAACACGAGGGCCGAGGAATGAACAGTGATGGCAAGAAGTATCACTGTACCAAGAGTTCATGGGATGGTGTGCAATTCCTATAACAATCTCGATATAAAATATGTAATACTCCAAGGTAGAGCAGAACCAAAAGCTGGATTGGCATTTGATCTGCGGAATACAACTACTTTGACCCAATCCTAGATATGGAAGAGGTACTGGAGTTTGTTTCTCCTAGTCATTCCGGAATAGAATGGCTTGACAGACCACAAGAGTCATAGGCATCGATGAACGAACGCACTCATACTCTTGACTATCAATTGATAGACGAGGGTCAGAATGCAACTAAAGAGAACAACTCAAAGGAACATATAACTTTCTGAGTTGTGGATGCATAGATTAGTATGTCGAACCAAGTTCAACATATTTCTTCCGGATAACCCATGCAGAAAGGTAGAACTGGCAGAGTCACGATTTATGAATGGAGAACTCCTCAAGAGTACTCTAATTGTGATTTTTTTTGATCCAATAAACATCTGCCATAAGTAGTTCATGGTATTTGGAAGAAGAAGATACCACGGACCTCAAGGACTATCGCAAAGGTTACTAATAACCTAAAGGAACGAGCAAAACTATCAACATGAAGCAAGTAGGGTGAATCTCGGGTTCAAAACCCAGGGATAGAATACCTACTACCAAATGGCATCACGGGATGCTTTCGATAATGACGGCCAGAGTCATCACACTGGAACATAAATCATGGCTAGACTACTAGATGATCCCCTGAGACACCTAGGGTCATAATAGTAACTCCAACATAATGTCAAGGCAATAGAATACCTCAACTCAACAATTAGTGTGATTGAGCTGGCATAAAGGAACATCGAAACCAGAGGGAAAGGATTTTGCAAATGCATCAGACTATTTAGAAACCTGGGATGACTCGGACAGCATAACGACTGTAAATGCTCAGAAAAGATTTGAGACATTCACAAAATGGTGGCATAACCACTCAGAAGCACGATATCAAGGTTTCGAGATCAACAATTAACATACGGAAGTAGTAGAAACTGAACTCAAGCTTAAATCCAACAATCTTATAAGTCTACTGATTAGTAACACGTGATCCTAATAGAAAGAAGAGATAGCCTAGTTCTTAATCCCCGCAGGAAAGATAAGATGACTCAGATCAGAAGGGCATGAGGTATAAGGAGTAAAAAGAGCCTTACGTTCCATCCCACAATCAATTCCCTTATATAACTAAAGAATTTCTAGACTCAACTTCGACCAGTTTGGCTTGGTAATCCTACAGGCAGTCAAGCTCTGATACCAACGCTGTCAGGACCCCGACTCAATGCCACATCGATCTAGCATGTAACACCTCATATCACTTTGCGGCCTCACGCACGGTATTCCACGGGTGTCGCCTTACCTTAGCCCGAGACCGTTTGCGCCTTTTGGCACACGTATATGACAGTGTCGCTAGCATCCATATGATAAAGAGCCCGGGCTGACATGGCTAGTCGTAAACCCAAAGTGGCACAGACTTACAGGGACAGGCATCCATGACCCAGCATCGAACGTGTCGGTCATCAGCGAGTGAAACCAGGCTGTACTACTGGGCTAGCAGGACTCCGGTGAACCGGGCTGTAGCGGGCTAACAGGACTCCGGTATTCATCGCGTGACATTTCCCCGAAGGGACAGACACAGGAACGAAGAAGGACACATGCCGGCCAGCCTAAGTGTTCCGGAGCAGTAGCAAGCTACCATGGCTCGGTGGAAACACTAGGAGACATTTCCCCGTAAGAGAGGCTACTAAAGATAAACAACTAGATGGTCAGATCCCACACATACCAAGCATTTCAATAACATACACACAATATGCTCGATATGTGCAATACAACATGGCATCACAAAATGACTCTACGACTCAAGTAGTTTATTTAATAGGCTCCGAGGAGCGAGATATTACAAACATGGGTCTCATGACCCAACACTCAGAGCATACAAGTCAAAGCACAAGCGGAAGCTATCATGTCTGAGTACAGACAACTATAAATGAAAAAGGCTGAGAAGCCTGACTATCTATCAGATCCTGCCGAGGGCACAAGATCGTAGCTGAGGTATCAAGCTAAACGTCGAAGACCACGCGGAATTACTAGTGAGACTGAAGTCTCTCTGCAAAAACATAAAATAGGCAAACGTGAGTACAAATGTACCCAGCAAGACTTACATCAGAACTAACTACATATGCATCATTATCAACAAAAGGATGGTGGGGTTTAACTGCAGCAAGCCAGCTTTGACTCGGTGGCTATCCTGAACTACGACTGCGAGTAACTTTTTTGAGGTGGCGCACACGAGTCCACATATTCACCATATCAATACACCACTATGGATCCGCTCCCGTCTCCCTACGAGAACGCCATCCATAGCACTCACGCTTATCTTGCGTATTTTAGAGTATTCACTTTCACTTGTCTATGAACTGATATAAGCAACCCAGAAGTCCTTTTCCGCAGACACGGCTATTCGAATAGATTAGGTTAACCCTGCAGGGGTGTACTTCTTCACACACGCTCTCACCACTTACCGCCGTTTACACGACATGTACTCGGCAACCTTCAAGCGGAAGCCCAACGTGGGTGTCGGCCACGACCTACCTAATCACCTAAGTCTCTAGTCCAGGTTTATCGCCTATTCGGGTTCCATCCATGAGGAGATCCGGCCGGAGTTTCGCTCACAGCCCCAAACGATGTGAACAGGGTTCCCGAGACACCAAACGGGCGCCCGGTACACCGTGCCACGTGCCTACCGCATCACAGCCCACCCCTACGGTCAGCGCTGCCCACGGCCTCCAGCATACTACAAACACCAGAAACTACTTGCAACTCCTGGACAGAGGACAAGGGTGATCAAGAAGCCGAGAGGGTCCATTGGTTTCGGGCCCAATGCGTGGTAGTAGCTGAATCATGGATCACAAACACAGAACTCAGTTCCTGAGGACGGCTGCAATGAGACAACCCACCATGTACTCCTACATGGCCTCTCACCGCTACCTTTACCAAATCGTGTTCACACACTTAGCTCACACACAGTAGGACAGGTTCACACGCCTCTGATTCATCCCCGATGAATCAGACCTGACTCAACTCTAAGCAATAGCAGGCATGACAAACAAACATGAATGAGTAGGCACATCAGGGCTCAAACAACTCCTACTCATGCTAGTGGGTTTCATCTATTTACTGTGGCAATGACAGGTCATGCAAAGGATAAAGGGGTTCAGCTACCGCAGCAAGTAACAAAATGTCGTTGTTGTCCTAATGCAGTAAAAGAGAGCAGGAGCGAGAGAGTGGGATTTTATCGAAATGAACAAGGGGGGTTTTGCTTGCCTGGCACTTCTGAAGATAACATTGAGTCTTCATCAGTGTCAACGATCACATCATCGGTATCACGTCTATCGAGAGGGGACAAATACCGGCAAATACAGAAAAACACGATCAATGCAATGCACAATATGATGCATGCTATGACATGGCAATATGAATGTGTTTTGGGCTAATGCACCTAAAACCAGATTAAATGAAGTTGGTTTGAATCCAAGATTCAAATTCAAACTCCATATGTGGTTATTTAAATGCCATTCACTTCATTTGCCCTAAACAGTAGTGATAAGTTGTTCTAACATGCACGAAAATGGTACAGATGGATTCCTTGAATTTTTCTGATAATTTTTCATATATAAATTATTTAATTTGGAGTTACGGTTAATTTTCTATGAATTTTGGAAGTTTTAGGCATTTTCTGAAATTTCCTGGATATTAATAAATCCAGTAATTGAATTAATGCGCCAGCCTGACGTCATCATGACGTCAGCAGGTCAACTGGGCGCCTCCAGGTCAAACCTGACACTGGGACCCACATGTCAGTGTGATTAGCTTAACTAAAATTAATTAAAACTAATCCTAATAGTCAACAGGGCTGGGCCCCACCTGTCATTGACTCAGGAGAGTCAATCGGGGCCCACCCGTGGTCAAAGTCAAAGTCGGCTGCCGGCGTTTAGCCGCCGGCGAGCCCGACGCGGCGGCGAGAGTGGTTTTGGCCACTCCGGCGACCAAATGGGCCGCGGAGGGCATCTAGGAGGAGCTGGGGACGAGCCGAAGCTCCTGGTGGAGTCAGTTGCGCTCGGGGCGGCCGGAATCGGTGCCGACGGCGAGCGAGGCGGCGGCCGGAGCTCGGGTGTGCTCGGTTTCGGCGTTACACGGCACGGCGGGCGCGGCCGATGGGCTCTACGGGATGCTGGGGTCACCAGGAATACCCGGAGGCAACGAGCGCAGGCGGAGAAGCTCGGGAGCACGGAGCTCACCGGCCATGGCGGACGGCGGCTTCGGGTGCTCGTGGGGCGGCGGCTACAGGGTGCAATCGAAGGGGGAAAGAGGGAGGGGAGGCGTAGGAGCTCACAGCGGTGCCGTAGGGATGGTTGGCCGGCTCGGGGGCGCGCCGGAGTGGCCGAATCGACGGAGAAGCTCCTCAGCGGCCGGCGAGGGGAAAACGTCGGGGGTGGCGTTCCGGGGCTCTTCTGGTCGCGTGACACGACGAGGAGGTCGAGGGAGGACCGGCGGAGCTTCCTGGGGCGTCGGCGAGGCTAGGGGTGGCCGGTGGCCATGGGTACGGCGACGATGGCGGCGAGCTCCGCTCGGTGGTGTGCGCGAGAGGGAAACAGAGGAGGGAATGGGGTCCAGGGGGAGAGAGGGGAGGTGCAGGGGGCGAGGGCGTCTCTGTGGCGTCGCGAGGGGGTCGGGGAGGAAGCAGGAGGTGGCTAGGGGGGGGGGGAAGCAGGAGGTGGCCGAGGCAGCGTCGGCGAGCGCCACGCCTCGCCTCTGCTCGTCCTCCTGGCAGAGGAGGAAGAGGACAAAGGAGGAGGAGGTGGGCTGGGCCGGCTGGGGGGGAACTGGGCCGGCTGGTGGGCTGCACGGGTGAGGCCAGGTATGTCCTTCTCCCTCTTATTTTTGTTCTATTTTATTTTTTTCTATTTCTGCAATTTGTTTTTGATTTGTTTTAAATATCAAATCATTTTATAAAATCCTGGAAATAAATATGGGTGCTTTCTGAATTATTCCAGTGACCCTTATCAATTTCCAACATTTATTTGAGCATTTAAAATATTTATAGTATTTAAATGCCCAAAGTCAAATACAATATGATTTAATTCAAAAATCCAAAAATGACCTAAGGATATATTCATCATTTTTGGCAGAGGTTTCCACCTTAACCAGAAATCATGAACTTTTCTTAGGGGCCTTTTGGGTTTATTGAAAAGATTTTAACTTACCCTAGTTGAGTTGATTTAATGCTAGGGTTTGAACATCCCCATTTCAATTTTAGGCAAAATTTAAACATGATGCAACACATGACTAGCTAGCTCAGAGCATTACCAGAAGCTAGGGATGTGACACGAGCTGTCCCAGTGCCCACCGCCGATCCTAACGACCCCAGACCATTTTGTGACACCGGCGTGTCATTTTTCTAATCCAGTCAATAACCTGCTGGCAGTAGCTACCAACCTCGCCGCACTTCTGATCAAAGGTAATACCCCGATTGAGATCGAGGCCCTAAATGCCTTCGAGATGTTGCAGACTACGGTTGCCTAGCAAGAAAATTATTCATACAACCGGCATCGACTCCAGTCCACTCTGCACCCAAGCCACAATAGAAGTCACCAAGCTGAGTCGCCGACAATCTCTAGCAGCGCCCAATGAAGACGTGAGTAGTTGTGCGACCTGCCTCGGCTTGGAGCCCTAGATTCTCAGGAGATCATCGACAAAGCCCGCGCATGGCGGGAAGCATAAGCAACCAACACGACGGCTCAACCATCGCCCACTTCAACTCCTTTGGTTTTGTAGGGGGTAGGGTCGAGTAACATAACCATTGGGATTCCGTGCCTGGTGCCAGCTCTGCGGAATGAGCGCATGCCTAAGGATTTCAAAGGCCCTCGTAAGGTCTCCAATTACATAGCTGACCTCGAGTTGGCGGCTTGGATTGAGAGTTACGAATCGCCATGGACACGCTGGATGTCAGTGACGTGGTTTGTGCTAAGTATTTAACCATGATGTCGGAGGGGCCAACTTGTACTTGGCTGAAGAACTTCCCCCTTAATTCCATCAACACTTGGTCAGAGTTGAGGGAACGTTTCATCAAACACTTCCAAGGAACACATAAACATTGTGTCCAGCACGAGGGAGAATCGGCTCATCATTGGTCTCACCAGGTCGCGCACATCATCCACTCTTCTGACGGCATATCGACTGCCTAGGACATCTTAATTTTGGAGAAAAACTGCCATTTTGATCCTTTGGTTCAGAAGCTTGGGCGCCTCAAGCGGACAGTTCAGGACATGGGAGGTCTCATGGATGTCCTTACTAGATACGCCAAGTTGGATACCACAAAGGATCCTACGTCGGTGGTTGAAAAGGCTGGCAAAGGCAAGAACAACGATGGTGGCAAGGGACAGCAGCAGAACAACTCTGGGTACAACAGCAACCATGGCAATCAGGGCAATGGCGACAAATGCAAAACCTTGGAGGGTGGCTTAGACTTTGATTCCAACACCAATACTGGATTCTAGGGCCAGAGACAGAATAATTCCGGGAGGCCATTCAATGCAAATAATGCTCGCAATTTTGAGGAAGCCCTCAAAGGTCTGTGTCCCAAGCAAAGTACTCAGGATAAGCCAGTGAACCATTCTTTTGAAAGTTGTTATATTATGCAGCAATGTCATAATCAAGCTTACCAGAATCACTAAGGTGGCGGCGGCGGAAACCCAGGGCAACTTGGTGCCGGCGACTTAGGATCCGGTTTTCCTGGAGCTGGCTCATCTGATGGTTTCCATGGTCCTGGTAGCTCTGGATCTAGGTATCAGGGGCCTGGCAATCATGGAGGTGGAAATCAACATTCTGGGCAAGGTACTCAGTAGTAGGGCAACCAGTCAGGTTTTTAGAGTAATCCTAAGCAGTTAAATAGTGGGCAGTATCAAGTCTTTACGACTAGCACCTGCAAGCGGGATAGCAAATTCCAGAAGCGTGTTGTTAACCTGGTTGAATCGGTCGTTCCTGAATATTTGAATTGGTTAGATCAACCATCCACTTGGAGGAGGGCAGATCATCCCCCCCCCAGGTCGAGTATTCAGGTTGTTTGGCCTTGGTGGTGGCACCTCAGGTTGAGGGCTATAAGCTTACCAAGGTGCTAATGGATGGAGGAAGCAATATCAACATCTTGTACTATGTTTATTTCAAGCGCATGAATTTGTAAGAAAAACAACTCCTGCCATCCTCAACCGCTTTTTCACAGGATCATTCCTGGAAAGTCTGCCTATGTGATGACCCACAAGTATATGGGGTCAATTGTAGCCTTTTCAATAAGTAAGAGTGTCGAACCCAACGAGGAGCAGAAGGAAATGACAAGTGGTTTTCAGCAAGGTAATATTCGCACGTGCTGAAATTGTAAGTAGCGGAGTAGTTTGATAGCAAGATAATTTGTAACGAGCAAGTAACGGTAGTAGTAACAAAAGTGCAGCAAGGTAGCCAATCCTTTTGAGGCAAAGGATAGGCCAAAATAGTCTCTTATGATAAGCAAAGCGTTCTTGAGGGTACACAGGAATTTCATCTAGTCACTTTCATCATGTTGGCTTAATTCCTGTTCGATACTTTGATAATTTGATATGTGGGTGGACCGGTGCTTAGGTGTTGTACTTACTTGAAAGAACCTCCTACTTATGATTAACCCTCTCGCAAGCATCTGCAACTACGAGAAAAGTATTAAGAATAAATTCTAACCATAGCATTAAACTTTTGGATCCAATCGGTCCCTTACGGAATAGTGCATAAATTGGGGTTTACGCTTCTGTCACTCTCGCAACCCACCATCTAATAACTACTCCACAATGCATTCCCTTAGGCCCAAATATGGTGAAGTGTCATGTAGTCGACGTTCGCATGACACAACTAAGAGAATGACAACATACATATCATCAAAATATCAAACACATATCAGTTTCAAATGATTACTTGCAACATGATTTCTCCCGTGACCTCAAGAACGAAAGTAACTACTCACAAATGATAATCATGCTCAAGATTAGAGGGGTATTAAATAGCATAATGGATCTAAACATATAATCTTCCACCGAATAAACCATATATTAATCAACTACAAGTTGTAATCAACATTACTAGTCACCCACAAGCACAAATCTATAGTTTTGGTACAAAGATTGAACACAAGAGATGAAATAGGGTTTGAGAGGAGTTGGTGCTGTTGAAGATGTTGATGAAGATAGCTCCCCAAGATGGGAGAGTTGTTGGTGATGATGATGACGATAATTTCCCCCTTTGGGAGGGAAGTTCCCCCAGTGAAATCGCTCCATCGGAGGGCAAAAGTGCTCCTGCCCAAGTTCCACCTTGAGGTGACGGCGCTTCTTCCTGAAAGTCCTCTCCTTATTTTTTCTAGGTCAAAATGACTTATATACCAGAAGATGGGCACCGGAGGTGGACAGAGGAGGGCAGCACCCACCAGGGCGCGCCAAGGTGGGTTGTGCCCACCTGGTGCCCCCCTCTGGTACTTATTTGCTCCAATAATTCTTAAATATTTCATAAAAAATCCTCGGGAAGTTTCAGCCCATTTGGAATTGTGCATAATAGGTAACTTGACATAGCTTTTTTAGGTCCAGATTTCCAGCTGCCAGAATTCTCCCCCTTGGTGCATACCTTGCATATTATGAGATAAAAGGCATTAGAATTACTCCAAAAAGCATTATTATACAATAAAACAACATAAATAATAGTAGGAAAACATGATGCAAAATGGACGTATCAACTCCCCCAAGCTTAGACTTCGCTTGTCCTCAAGCGAAAACCAAAATCAAAAAACATGTCCACATGCTCAGAGAGAGAGGTGTCGATAAAAACAAAAATACGGACATAGCAGCATCATGTGACTTATTATAACAACAAAAAACTTTAACATTAAACTTTTATCATATAACTTTTACCATAGAACTTTTATCATAGAACTCTTATCATAGACTTCTCATGAACAAGTGACAATTCATCACAACATCGAAGTATAAAGCATAAACTCTATTGGAAAGCAACAAACTATGTTCTCATTCAACTTTGCAACTACAATTCATCATCTTTTCAGGAAGGGTCATGTATCGAAGCCTTTAGGCAAGTCCACATACTCAACCATTATTTAGTCTTCTATAATTGCTAACACTCACCACGTACACATGAGCAAAACATTTCAACCGGACACATAAAAAGATAGGGGCTTATAGTTTCGCCTCCCAACGCATTCACCTCAAGGGTGATGTCAACAATAATAACTCATGCTACCCATATTCAACTGGATATATGTGCCTAGATATTTCCTCACCACATGGTGCTTGCAAAAGGAGAAAAATAAAAGGAATATAGAGAAAAACTTTGACTCTTTCATGAAAGTAAATACATGAAAGTAAAAGATAGGCCCTTCGTAGAGGGAAGCAGAGGTTGCCATGCGTTTTCTGTTTGTATGCTCAACCCCTTAGTGCAAGAGAACGTAACGTTATATTGCCCCTTGTGATGGCAACCTTTATTATGCAGTCTGTCGCTTTTATTCTTCACCATCACAAGTTCATACAACACTCAATTTTCCCTTACACTAAATGATCTCACACATTTAGAAGCAAATTTTTATTGCCCTTTTTGCACCAATGACAACTTACTTGAAGGATCTTACTCAATCCATAGGTAGGTATGGTGGACTCTCAAACAAGATAGGGTTTAAGGGTTTTGGATGCACAAGTAGTATCTCTACTTAGTGCGGAGTTTTTGGCTAGCAAAGATAGGGGCAAGCACCACATGTTGAAGGATCTATGACAATATAACTTCTGTGTGAATATGAACAAACATAAATCATTAAGTTGTCTTCCTTGTCCAACGTCAACAATTTTGGCATATAATATTTTGATGGGTGCTCACAATCATAAAAGATTTCCATGATAGTATATTTATATGTGAATCTTCTCTTCCCTTATTAATTCTTTCATGAGTTGCATCATTGACCAATACTATGCTTGTCAATCTACAATAAAATTTTCTACTTATACTTCCTTACGTAATGTCATCACTTACCATAAGATTAGCATATAATCTTTTTCTTTTATTTCCTTTCTTTTTATTGCAACTAGAAAGTAAAGAAGGCAAAACTCAAACTAAACTTTATTATATACCCCGCACACGATTACAAAGATTGATCACTAAGCAAACTCATAAAAAGAAAGGATCGAACTAAACTTGTACTCATCTAATAGTAAAAGATAACCATGGATCGAACTAAGAAAGTAAAGGCAAAAGATAGTGGGGATGATACGATACTGGGGCACCTCCCCAAGCTTGGCGAAAGCTAAGGGGAGTGCACATACCCAATACTCAGTTTTCTTTTGGTGATGAAGAAGGAGGTGGTGTTGATGAAGTGGAAGGATTCTTGTCCTCAGGGTTCCACGACAGAGGGTCACAACCATAAGAGGAGGAGTGAGTCTCCTGGATCTTGCAATTGGCAGCCAAACTCATACCTTTAAACCTTGCCTCATATTCAAAGAGTTGGCTTTGAAGGTCGTGCATCGTGCTATGGAGGAAGTTGATTTGCTCATTTAGGGAGAAGATGATGTCCTTTATGGACTTGCCATCCACCCTGATATCATGTGTATAGTC
Source organism: Triticum aestivum (assembly GCF_018294505.1). Classification (NCBI taxonomy): domain Eukaryota; kingdom Viridiplantae; phylum Streptophyta; class Magnoliopsida; order Poales; family Poaceae; genus Triticum; species Triticum aestivum. The sequence goes on from NC_057804.1 coordinate 167,532,238, forward strand.
CGCGATCATGAGGTGATTGGCATTGAGTCCACGTTCCACCATCCCCTTGCACTTGAAGATGTCCTGCTCCATAGCTTCATGCCCGGCCTCCGCTGATCCAGTCCCCTTGGCCCTTGCACATCGCAGATGTGTAGCACCCCATCGCGTATCTGGATAGCTTGAGGGTGCTGCATCACCTCCCGCAGATATGGGTTGATGATGTTGTCGAAGAACTTGTCCTTGGAGGAGCTTGAAGCGGCCATGATGGATTGGATCTGATAGAAAACAGCAAGAAAAGAAAGCAAGAGATTTCTCCATGATACAGAGGTTAACAGGTTCGTGAGGTATATATAGAATTTTTTATCTTGGGGAACAAGAATAATGGAAGAAAAACGGAGTCCGGAAAGTACCCGAGGTGGGCACAATCCATCTGGGCCTGCCAGGCATGCCTGGTGCGCCCTGGTGTATCGTGCCCACCAGGGTCACTTTCCTAAAAGTTTTTTATTTTCCTAATTTTCTAAATATTCCAAAACTGACAAAAAATATTTTCGCGGATTTTTTGGAGTCCGCTTACTTACTGTATCACATACCTCCCTTTTTTCATGATTCTGGAGTGTTCCGGAAGGTTTCCTTTATGTATTCTTCCGGTGTCAAAGTTTGGATAATATTGCTTTCAACATTAATGGGCGTAGCTGAGATATAGTGTTTTATTCGTTGCCCATTGACAACCTTCGGGTTAGTGCCATCGACATTATTTATTTTGATAGCTCCAGATCGATAGACCTCCTTGATGACATGGGGTCCTTCCCATTTGGAGTGGAATTTTCCTGCAAAGAATCTGAAACAAGAGTTGTACAAAAGAACATATTCTCCAACTTTGAACTCACGCTTTTGGATTCTTTTGTCATGCCATCTTTTAACTCTTTCTTTGAATAACTTTGCATTTTCATAAGCCTGGGTTCTCCATTCATCTAATGAGCTAATATCAAATAACCTCTTTTCACCATCAAGTTTGAAGTCATAATTGAGTTATTTAATTGCCCAAAATGCTTTATGTTCTAACTCAAGAGGCAAATGACAAGCTTTTCCATCAACCATTTTATATGGAGACATACCCATAGGATTTTTATACGTTGTTCTATAAGCCCAAAGTGAATCATCTAATTTCTTATACCAATTCTTTCTTGACCTATTAACAGTCTTTTGTAAGATTAGTTTTATTTCTCTATTACTAAGTTCAACTTGACCACTAGACCGAGGGTGATAAGGTGATGCAATTCTATGGTGAACATCATACTTAGCAAGCATTTTACAGAAAGCACCATGAATAAAGTGTGAACCACCATCAATCATTAAATATCTAGGGACTCCAAACCTTAGGAAAATAACTTCCTTAAGCATTTTAATAGAGGTGTTGTGATCAGCAATACTGGTTGGAATAGCTTCTACCCACTTAGTAACATAATCAACAACAACCAAAATATGTGTATACCCATTAGAGGAAAGAGAAGGTCCCATGAAATCAAATCCCCAAAAATCAAATGGTTCAACTGCAAGTGAATAATTCATAGGCATTTCTTGACGCTTACCGATATTACCTATTCTTTGGCATTCATCACAAGACGAGACAAACTTACGGGCATCTTTGAAGAGAGTAGGCCAATAAAAACCAGATTGCAATACCTTATGAGCGGTTCTGTCTCCCGCGTGATGTCCTCCATAAGCTTCAGAGTGACATTTCCGTAGGATTTGTTCCTGTTCATGCTCAGGTACACAATATCTAATAATACCATCTACTCCTTCTTTATAAAGATGTTGGTTGTCCCAAAAGTAATGTCTTAAATCATAGAAGAATTTTTTCTTTTGTTGGTATGTGAAGCTAGGTGATATGTATTTAGAAACAATGTAATTAGCATAGTCAGCATACCAAGGTGTACTATTAGAAACATTTTTTGCAACTAGTTGTTCATTAGGAAAGCTATCATTAATAGGTTGTGGGTCATCAAGAATATTTTCAAGCCTAGACAAGTTATCAGCTACGGGGTTCTCTGCTCCTTTCCTATCAGTGATATGCAAATCAAATTCTTGTAATAGAATAACCCACCTAATGAGTCTAGGTTTAGCATCTTTCTTTTCCATAAGGTTTATAGCAGCATGATCGGTGTGAACAATTACTTTAGGATCAATAATGTAAGATCTGAGTTTATCACAAGCAAACACCACTACTAAGAATTCCTTTTCAGTAGTAGCATAATTTCGTTGAGCACTATCTAGAGTTTTACTAGCATAATGAATAACATTCAGTTTTTTATCAATTCTTTGTCCTAGAACAACACCAGCAGCATAGTCACTACCATCACACATAATCTCAAAAGGCAAGTTCCAATCAGGTGGTTGAACAAGAGGTGCAGTAATTAAGGCTTTATTTATTGTTTCAAAGGCTTCCATACAATCATCATCAAACACAAAGGGAGTATCCTTTTGCAAAAGATTTGTAAGAGGCCTTGAAATTTTAGAAAAGTCTTTGATAAACCTCCTATAGAAACCAACATGACCAAAGAAACTATGAATACCTTTGATATCTTTAGGACATGGCATTTTCTCAATTGCATCAACCTTGGTTTTCTCCACCTCAATGCCTTTTTCAGACATTTTATGGCCCAAAACAATACCTTCGTTAACCATGAAGTGGCACTTCTCCCAATTCAAGACAAGATTTGTTTGTTCACATCTCTGCAAAACTGGATGAAGATTGCTTAAACCATCATTAAAAGACTTCCCATAAACAGAAAATTCATCCATGAAAACCTCAACAATCTTTTCACAATCAGAGAATATAGCGGTCATACATCTTTGAAAGGTAGCGGGTGCATTACATAGACCGAAAGGCATACGTCTATAAGCAAAAGTTCCTAAAGGACAAGTAAAAGTGGTATTTTCTTGATCAAGTTGTAAAACATGTATTTGTGAAAAACGAGAATATCCATCAAGGAAGAAAAAATGTGTGTGCTTAGATAATCTTTCTAACATTTGATCAATAAAAGGCAGAGGGTAATGATCAATTTAGTTGCTTTGTTTAATTTTCTATCATTAATTACCACCATATAGCCTGTCACAATTCTTTGTGGAATAAGCTCATTCTTATCATTAGGAACAACAGTAATACCTCCCTTCTTAGGGACACAATGAACAGGACTTACCCATCTACTATCAGCTACAAGATAGATTATACCTGCTTCCAGAAGTTTCAATATTTCCGTTCTTACCCCTTCTTTCATCTTCGGATTTAACCGACGTTGGTGATCAACAACGGGTTTAGCATCAGGTTCCATATTAATCTTGTGCTGACATAGAGTGGGACTAATGCCCTTAAGATCATCAAGAGTATATCCAATAGCAGCCATGTGCTTCCTTAGAACTTTCAATAGTCTTTCTTCTTCATGTTCTGAAAGGTTAGCACTAATAATAATAGGATATATCTTTTTCTCATCAAGATAAGCATATTTCAAAGTGTCTGGCAATTGTTTTAATTCAAATACAGGATCACCTTTAGGTGGATGAGGACCTCCTAGAGTTTCAATAGGCAAATTGTGTTTAAGCAGAGGTTGTTGTTCGAAAAAGATTCTATCTACTTCATTTCTTTCACGCATATGCAAATCATTTTCGTGGTCTAGCAAATATTGTTCCAAAGGACCAGTCGGAGGCACAACAATAGAAGCAAGACCAATAATTTCATCCTTACTAGGCAAATCTTTCTTATGAGGTTGTCTACTAAACTTGGAAAAATTAAATTCATGAGAGTCATCACCAAAGCTAACACCGACAGTTTGTTTCTCACAACCTATTTTGGCATTAACGGTGTTCAAGAAAGGTCTACCAAAAATAATGGGGGAAAAATCATCTTGTGGGGAGCTAAGAACAAGAAAATCAGTACGGTATTTTATTTTCTCACACAAGACTTCAACATCTCTAAGAATCCCAATTGGTGATATAGTATCTCTATTAGCAAGTTTAATAGTGACATCTATGCCTTCTATTTCTGCAGGTGCTATTTCATCTTTAATTTCTTGATATAAGGAGAAAGGAATAGCACTCAGACTAACACCTGGATCACATAACCCATGATAACAATGATCTCCTATCTTAATTGAGACAACAGGCATGCCAACAACTGGTCTATGTTTATCTTTTCCTTTAGGTTTGGCAATTCTAGAAGCTTCATCACAGAAGTAAATAACATGTCCATCAATATTATCAACTAAGAGATCTTTAACAATAGCAACACTAGGTTCAACTCTGGTTTGTTCAGATGGTTTGGGTGTTCTAATATAACTTTTGTTAACAACAGTTGAAGCTTTATGATGTTCCGTCATCCAAATAGGAAAAGGTGTTTTTTCAATATAAGCAGTGGGAACAACTGGATCAACATTGTAAATGATAGTTTCTTCTTTATCTTTTACCGGTTCTTTAACTTCCTCTTTAATTGGTGGGTGATATTTAAACCATTTCTCCTTGGGGAGATCAACATGTGCAGAAAAAGATTCACAAAAGCAAGCTACTATCTCAGAGTCAAGTCCATATTTAGTGGTAAACTTTTGAAAAGCATCAGTGTTCATAAAAGATTTAACACAATCAAACTTAGGTTCAATACCTGACTCTTTACCTTCTCGAGTTCCCAATCTTCAGATTTGTGTTTAATTCTTTCTAAAAGAACCCACCGGAATCCAATAGTCTTCTTCAAAAAAGAACCAGTACAAGAAGTATCGATCATGGATTGATCATTACGAGAAAGTCGAGCATAAAAATTCTGAATAATAATTTCTCTCGAGAGATCATGGTTGGGGCATGAATATAACATTGACTTAAGCCTCCCCCAAGCTAGAGCGATACTTTCTCCTTCACGGGCCAAAAATTATATATATAATTCCGATCACGATGAACTAGATGCATAGGATATATTTTTTGATGAAATTCCAATTTCAAACGATTCCAGTTCCAAGATCCAATATCATCGCATAGCCTATACCATGTCAATGCTTTTCCCTTCAAAGATAAAGGGAAAAACTTCTTCTTAGCTTCATCTCCGCGTAAACCTGCAAGCTTAAACAATCCACAAATTCCATCCACATATATCAAGTGCATATCAGGTTGTTCGGTTCCATCTCCTGCATAAGGATTAGCTAGCAGTTGTTCTAACATACCCGAAGAAATTTCATATTCAATATTTTCAGTAGGTGCAGTAGGTTGAGGGGAAACTAATTTTGGTTCCGATCGAGGTGAAGATACCCCAAACAAACCCCTCAAAGGATTGTTTTCCATAGTAGCAAGTGAAAATAAATTTCAGCATGTAGTAATAATGTTTCCTTACCAATTTCCACTTACCAAGAGCGCTTCACTCCTCGGCAACGGCGCCAGAAAATAGCCTTGATGACCCACAAGTATATGGGGTTAATTATAGCCTTTTAGATAAGTAAGAGTGTTGAACCCAACGAGGAGCAGAAGGAAATGACAAGTGGTTTTCAGCAAGGTAATGTCTGCAAGTATTGAAATTGTAAGTAGCAGAGTAGTTTGCTAGCAAGATAATTTGTAACGAGCAAGTAACGATAGAAGTAAAAAAAGTGCAGCAAGGTATCCCAATCCTTTTGAGGCAAAGGATAGGCCAAAATGGTCTCTTATAATAAGCAAAGCGTTCTCTTATAATAAGCAAAGCGTTCTTGAGGGTACATGGGAATGTCATCTAGTCACTTTCATCATGTTGGCTTAATTCGTGTTCGATATTTTGATAATTTGATATGTGGGTGGACTGGCGCTTAGGTTCTATTCTTACCTGAACAAACCTCCTACTTATGATTAACCCTCTCGCGCATCTGCAACTATGACAAAAGTATTAAGAATAAATTCTAACCATAGCATTAAAGTTTTCGATCCAATCGGTCCCTTATGGAATAGCACATAAACTGGGGTTTAAGCTTGTGTCACTCACGCAACCCACCATCTAATAACTACTCAACAGTGCATTCCCTTAGGCCCAAATATGGTGAAGTGTCATGTAGTCGATGTTCACATGATACCACTAAGAGAATGACAACATACATATCATCAAAATATCGAACACTTATCAAGTTCACATGATTACTGGCAACATGATTTCTCCCATGACCTCAAGAATGAAAGTAACTACTCACAAGTGATAATCATGCTCAAGATCAGAGGGGTATTAAATAGCATAATGGATATGAACATATAATCATCCACCAAATAAATCATATAGTAATCAACTACAAGATGTAATCAAAACTACAAGTCACCCACAAGCACCAATCTATTGTTTTGGTACAAAGATTGAACACAAGAGATGAACTAGGGTTTGAGAGGAGTTGGTGTTGCTGAAGATGTTGATGAACATAGCCATCCCCAAGATGGGAGAGTTGTTGGCGATGATGATGACAATGATTTCCCCCTCCGGGAGGGAAGTTCCCCCGGCGGAATCGCTTCGCCGGAGGGCAAAAGTGCCCCTGCCAAGTTCCGCCTCGAGGCGGTGGCACTTCGTCCCAAAAGTCCTCTCATTATTTTTTCTAGGTCAAAATGACTTATATACTAGAAGATGGGCATCGAAGGTGGACCGAGGAGGGCAGCACCCACCAAGCCGCGCTTGGGCCTCCTGGCACGCCCAGGTGGGTTTTGCCCACCTGGTGGCCCCCTTGGTACTTATTTGCTCCAATAATTCTTAAATATTCCATAAAAAATCATCGGGAAGTTTCAGCTCATTTGGAGTTGTGCAGAATAGATAGCTTGGCGTAGCTTCTTCATGTCCATATTTCCAGCTGCCAGAATTCTCCCCCTTGGTGCATACCTTGCATATTATAAGAGAAAAGGCATTAGAATTACTCCAAAAAGCATTATTATACAATAAAACAACATAAATTACAGTAGGAAAACATGATGCAAAATGGACGTATCACTATCCCATAGGGCGGATTAAACTAGAAGTTGCGTCTGGTAATGAGTATAATTACATAAAAGAGTTTTTGACGCTTGATGTGGTCAAGATCAGAAGCCCATATCATGCTCTATTTGGGAAGCCGACTTATGTTGGTTTCATGGCCCGGCCCTGCTACGTGTATCTCAAACTCAAAATGCCTGGACCGAAGGGCACTATCATGGTCGATGGTGAGAAAAAAATTGTCGTGAGTGTGAAGAATGGGACGCAGCTTATGCTGAATTAGCCTGCACAACAGAGGAGTTGAAGTTTTATACATCCAATGTTGATCTGGTTGACAGGACCCCCCTGAATAAACCGATCACAAAGTCTGATCCCCTGCTCAAGTTTAAATTGTCCGAGGACACGAAAGAAGTTGACTTCACCCCTGGCGACTCATCCCAAAAGTTTACTATTGGGACTGGCATGGATCCCAAATAGAAAAGTGGCTCACCCGTGAGAATTGGGACATCTTCGCATGGAAACCTTCTGACATGCCTGGTGTACCAAGAGAATTCGTTGAGCACCACCTCAATGTTGATCCAAAGATGAAACCATTCCGACAATACCTCTATTGTTTTAATGAGGAGAGACGCAAGGCTATTGGGGAAGAAGTGGCCTGGCTCCTAGCTGTCGGGTTCATTGTGGAAGTTTTTCACCCAGCGTGGTTGGCAAATCCAGTGCTTGTGCTGAAGAAAAACGGAACTTGGCGAATCTGTGTTGATTACACAGACCTTAACAAGGCTTGCCCAAAGGATCAATTTGCTCTTCCTACATTGATCATATCATCAATTCCACAGCTAGGTGTGAGAGTTTATGTTTCCTGGATGCTTACTCCGGCTATAATCAGATAAAGATGGATGCCGAGGATCAGGAAAAGACGGCTTTCATCACACCCTTTGGGGCCTTCTGCTATGTCTCTATGCCTTTTGGGCTTAAAAGCGCGGGAGCTACTTATCAGCGTTGCGTACAGAATTATTTTCACAATCAGATCAGGCGCAATGTTCATGCTTATGTTGATGATATTGTGGCCAAGTCTCAAAAGAAGGAATTCGGGTTTATAAGATGACGCTTAACCCGACCAAGTGTGTTTTTGGCGTTCCTGCAGGCAAATTGCTAGGTTTTCTGGTGTCTAAGCGAGGAATTGAAGCTAATCCGGAGAAAATCAAGGCGGTGACCTCCCTTGCTAAGCCGACCAACATCAGTGATGTCCAGCGTATAACGGGTCGCATTGCCGCTTTGAGCCAATTCATAAGCCGCCTCTATGAGAAGGCAATTCCTTTATATCAGATGCTGATAAAGACTGATCACTTCGTCTGGAGCGACGCTGCGAATAAAACTTTTGAAGCCCTCAAGAAATAGTTGGGTGAGCCGCCCATCCTGGCCGCTCCTATTGACAAAGAGCCTATGCTCTTGTACATTGCTGCTAATAATAAAGTGGTTAGTGTTGCAGTTGTCATGGAGTGCAAGGAGGCTGACAAGGAATATCCAGTTCAGAGGCCAGTCTATTACATCAGTGAGGTTTTAACAAAATCCAAGCAGAGGTATCCACATTGACAAAAACTGGTGTTTGCTGTCTTCATGGCTAGTCGCAAGTTGAAACATTATTTCCAAGAACACCCCATCACTATGGTAAGATCCGCCCCTTTGGGAGATATCATCCAGAACAGGGAAGCCACATGTCGGGTGGCTAAGTGGGCAATTGAGCTTGGGTCGCATCATCTGAAATATGTGCCCTGGACAGCTATCAAGTCTCAAGCATTGGTGGATTTCATCAATGATTAGACTGAACTTCAAGTTCCCAAGGAGAAGCCAGACAAAACGTATTGGACAATTCATTTTGATGGTTCCAGGCAATAGGAGGGCTCGAGGGCTGGAGTCATCTTATCTTCCCCTCAAGGTGACAAGTTTTGTTATGTTTACTAATAATGCAACTGAATATGAGGCCCTCCTTCACGGTCTCCATATTGTCAAAGAGATGAATCTTAGCCCGGTCAGGTGCCTTGGCGACTCTGATCTGGTTTCTCAACAAGTTTCTCGCAAGTGGGATTCCAAGGACCCCCTCATGGCGGCTTATTGACAAGTAGTGACTAATATCGCAGGACATTTTAAAGGTTATCAGGTTGATCACATTGATCAGTGGATCAACAAGGCGGCTGATGCATTGTCATGACTTGGCTCTCAGCGTAAGCTGGTCCCTCCTAACGTTTTCCTTGATGTTCTCCACAATCCTTCTGTCAAACTGCTGCCAGAGGAAGATCTTGATATACCTGACCTGGAGGCACAGTTGGTGGCTGCTCTCTGTGCTATACCAGATTGGACGACTCCTTACTTAGCTTATTTGACCCATTCGCTATCTGGGGGCTTGATATGGTTGACCCGTTCAAACGATCCAAGGACAAGAAGACCCACCTTTTGGTTGTTGTTGATAAATTTACCAATTGGGTTGAAGCAGAGCCAATAAGCAATTGTGATGCAACCAGAATAGTCTAGTTCCTGAAAAAGTTGGTCTTTCACTTTGGTTATCGACACAACATCATCACTGATAATGGAACTAACTTGTCCAAGGGAGCTATGAAGCAATTTTGTCAACGAGAGCATATCCAGGTTGATGTAGCATCAATAGCTCATCCTCAGTCCAATGGGCAAGCAGAGCACGCTAACCAGGAGATTTTATGAGGTATCAAGCCAAGGCTCATGGTTCCTCTTGAGCGTACTCCGGGTTGTTGTGTCGAGGAGCTCCCCTCCGTCCTTTGGAGTATACAAACTACCCCCAACAGATCAACATGATACACGCCTTTCATGGTCTATGGCACATAAGCTGTGTTACCCAGCGATATTCGTCATGATTCCTCCATAGTTGCAGCCTATGTTGAAGCAGATAATGAGCAAGCTCAGCAAGATTCCTTGGATGCTCTAGGAAAGGAATGTGATTGTAACACCCCGATAATTAAGCTAGAGTAATTCCATGCTAATGGTGCCATGGCATCCCATTTAATGTTGCTAAACCTCACCTTGATTCAAACACCAGTCAAATTCAAATGCAAATACTAAGTGAAATTCAAAATTCTCAAACATGAGATCTAAAATGTTCATAATGTGGAAAATATTCCATAACTAATTTTGGTGGTGGAATCAGCTTTTTACAGTGTGTTTAGATACCCTAAAGTAATTAAAATAGTGGCCAAAGCAATAAATTAAATGCTTTTTAATTTGTAAAAATACTAAGCTATTTTATTTAAACCTCAACCTAAATGTGGCATTAGCCTAATTATTGGTGCTAATATAGTTGCTATGTTTAGATTTTCTAAAGCTAAAACAAATAAAGGAAATTAGGAAACAAAAAATAAATAGAAGGAAAAACAGAAAACAACAGAAAAGGGAAAAATAAAAGAGGAAGAGCACCCCTGCCCCCTGGGCCTAGCCACCTGAGCCGGCCCATCCAGCCCACTGCCCCTCACCGGTCGCCTCCCTCTCCTGTACAGCCGACCGGGCGCATGGCTGAACGTGCCCCGCCGCACCACCTCACCGACGAGGAGGAGGATAAGGCCGCCCCCAACCAACCCTAACCCTAGACGCCACCCCCCAGTTCCCCCCTCGCCCGATCGTTCCTCTTCTCCCTATCTCTTGATATCTCCCTTCCCCGAGCTCGTCCGCTCGCTGCCGTTGCTGTTGTCGCGGCCACCGGCCACCCCGAGCACTGCCAGGTTGCCCAAGAGCCCCGTCGCATCTTCTTCTTCCTCTACACCGAGCCATGAGGACCCGAGTGCCCCCGCGACGCCGCCCCAAGCCTTCCTTCCTCCTCTGCCCCGTCGGTCGCTGACTCAAAATCCAGCGACTTCGAGCCCCCTGAGCCCATGCAAGCACAACTACAGACGCTCGGTGAGCCCTTCTTTCTCTCCCCTCTCTCTTTGATGACGATCCCCTCCCTACCAAGCTCCCCCACGAAATCGAGCACGGGCCACCGCCATGGCCGGCGAGCATCACGCTCCCGTGCTTCCCCCGCTCGAACAAGTGCTGCCTTGTGCTTCTCTCGCTCCCTAGATGCTGCCTAGGAGGATAGACGAGTCGCTAGAGCCCCATATAGCCGTCCCCGTGGAGCACCTGAAAGCGCTACTACCCGTCGTCGTCATGGCACTCAGCTCCAGCCACCCCTCCCTCCGAGACCGCCACGACTGGATGCGGCCTCATCCGCTCGTTTAAACGCGGCCGGCCCCATGCCAAATGGTGGCCCGTGGCCATTTTCTGGCGAGGTCCGGGGCACTCTGCGACGAAAATGGCTGGAGCCCCTCTCTAGTGCCCTGCTGACGCGGCACCGCTGGGGCCACCCCCATAGACACTGATTGGTGGCCCCCAGTGGCCCCGCTGACTAGTTTGACTAGTCAACGGTGCTGACTGAGCAACCCCAGTTCCCGACATGTGCCCCCCCCCCATGTTTAACTAAAATAGTTGAATTTAACCCTCTGTTTAGCCCACTGTGTATGACATGTGGGACCCAGCTGTCAGGTTTGACCTTAGTCAGCTGGGTTGACTGCTAACCTCATGCTGACGCCACAATTCTATTTTCAAATTATTTTAAATAATAATAATTCCAGAAAATGTTTAAAACTTTGAAAATTAATAAAAAATAATTTTTAAGTCAGATGAAAATAATTTATATATGAAAGTTGCTCAGAAAAATCCAATGAATCTGAATATGCAATCCGTTCATCTATCAAATGCCCCTGACATGCTGAACATGGAACTATCCCCTCTCTTTCACCTGTCTAGAAAATGCCAAGCGCCGGGAAAACCCCTTTGGATGTTTTCCCTCTCCATCTGCAACGTGTAGCATTGCGTTAGGTCAACCCATAGCACCGCGTATTGCCGTGTCAGGATTTTAGTTCTTTTGTTTGCCTATTATTTATTTGTTTCTCCCTCCTCTTTCTCCTCCCGTAGACCCTGTGACTGCTGCCGATGCCACGGTGATCGACTACATCACCGACGACCCTTCTTCGTTTTTAGCAGAGCTTCCAGGCAAGCAAACCCTCCTTAATAATTCCGATATCGCCCATTCTATTCTCTCATGATTGCATTAGATTTTTCTACTGGAAATGATTGCTCCTATTCTGATGCATAGCCTGCTTTTGTAACCTTCTTTTCGTACCTTACCTGCTTATCCTAAACTACTTAGTATAGATTGGTTAGTGATCCATTAGTGACCCCCTTCTTGTTCCTATTGCCCCCACTGGATTACTAGGTGACTCGATCAACGTGATCGACGTCTAGATCCCGACACATCACGTCACACCCCCTTAGTTGTATGATTCTACAGAGCTACTATTGAGTGCTGAGGTTATACCTCGTATAGCACTTCTAATGTTAACTCTATAGTGTAGCTAATCGGTCGTGGTCTTCGAGGGTGATTCCTCCTTCACCACTCCCTATAACGAGTCTATCGTGCAACCCCTCAAGTGTGGACCATCGCGGGTGATTCCTCCAAGTCCACCTTGATGGTTACATGGAGTGGGAATCCATCAAGGGTGATTCCTTGGGTTTCCCCTTGCTGTTTTGGACACATGGTTATTTTGACTTTACCATAGAACCATGTTGAAGTCGGGTCGGCCCTAAGGGGTACCCGTGAGTTGATGTGTAGTCGTGTTAACCTGTGGGGTACCTGCGAGATCTCTACATGGCACGACCGAGCTTTCCGGGCCCTTGCCGTAAGTTGACGAGACGGGGCGACGGGGTCACATGACCGTGAGTCTCTGCTCGTTACCGCACGCTCCCAAGACACTAATGGATTTGGGTATTTGATCTGTGTTGGCAACTAGCCTATATGCACTAACCACCACGCGGGAACATATATGGGCACTCGGTGTCATATGTATCAACCGAAGCTTTCCTGACGTCAGCGACTGAGCGGCACGCGCTCGGGTGGTCCACGTAAGAACCTGCCTTGTAAAGGAGGTTTCCAAGACTTATCTCAGTCGCCCTCGCAACATGTAGGAGTGCAACAGGCAATGGGCCCAAGACCCCCGCGCACTTAGGATGTAGACCGGTGTGCTGGCCTCTGCGTTGAGCCTAGGTTGGGCTACGACGTGTTGATATTCCGAGGCCGGGCATGACCCAGGAAAGTGTGTCCGGCCAGAGTGATCGAGCGTGTTGATTAATGTGGTGCACCCCTGTAGGGAAGTTTATCTATTCGAATTGTTGTGTCCACGGTAACATGACAACTTGGAGTTGTATCCCGATCTATACAACGAGAACTGGATATTGAGATGTGAAATGAATATGATGGCTCCAAGATTGCTTTCTCGCAGGGAGTCGAGAAAGGATCTCTGGGCGTAATGCTACAACATGCTTGGTACTTATAAAATGCTATTATGTACTCTTCTGAATGTTGCAAGATGATTGAATATGCTAGTGTTTGATAATCCAGGCTTTCCCTCCTCTTTTGGCATTTCTATAGTTCAGTCCAAAGATACACCCCATTCCTTTAATACTGAGGCATATTTAGTTTAGATCTGATGTAAGTCATGCGAGTACTTTGGATGTGTACTCGTGGTTGCTTTGCTACCTCTTTTTCCCATACCCGACTGCTGCGATGAGATGATGGATCCCAGGAGCCAGATGCTAGTCGGAGACAATTACTACTACCCGTGACGGAGTCTACTACTACGTGGAGACCGTTAACGACCAGGAGTAGGTAGGAGGCACCCATGAAGGAGGCCTTTCTTTTCGACTATCATTGCTTTTGTGCTAGACTTATTAAGGCAAACTTGTTTAACTTATGTTTGTACTTAGATATTGTTGCTTCCGCTGACTCTTGTGTATCCGAGCCCTCGAGGCCCCTGGCTTGTAATATAAAGCTTGTATTATGTTATTTGTGTATGGAGTTGTGTTGTGATATCTTCCCGTGAGTCCCTGATCTTGATCATACACATTTGCATGCATGATTAGTGTATGATTGAATCGTGGGCGCCACAAGTTGGTATCAGAGCCAGCTGCATGTAGGAACCCCCTTTCCAACTCCTTGGCCGAAGTTGAGCCTAGTATTTGAAAACTTTTACTAACATTGTTGTGTGGCTTATGGGCCCACACCACAAATGGGTGGTATTATGATCTTTTATTCCTTGTCGATCTCACTTCTATTCGGGTTAAATGATTTTGCTAACTTTGACTCTAGGTTCTCGTAACTACTTCCTCCCAGAAAGCCCCTCATTACATATGATGGCTTGATTCTCTAGAAGATTCTGAAGATACTCTTCGATGTTTTCCCGAGACCCTTGTGCCCACCGCCGTTGCAATTCCCTACCATTGATAAATTCCTATGGATAACGACCTATACTTACCATTCATACATTCATCGCCAGTTTCTCTTGTTATTACAAGATGCCCCAAAATACTTTCCGTTGTCCCAAGAATCCTTTCTACGTACTACCTTGAGGCTCGTTTCCGCATGAATACCCCTATGAATAATTCTTCACACTTATCGAGGAATTGTTCATTGCTATTTGTTCATATGATTCACAAGATACATCAAAATACTATGCGATCTTCCGGTAATCCTCTACCAACTATTACACTGGAAAGACTTGTCTGCATGCCTTATGGTTGCGTTCCATATGTCCAGCAATATTCATTAGTATCCTTTGTCATCGTCATTTTGAGCCTTTGATTTGATATGTTTGTGAATGGTCGCGATCATCAGTCAAAACTAGAATTCATCCTTTTAGCTCAGACATCGCTCCAGACATGAGCTGGTTCTTGGCAAGTCAAACCTTGAGTGATTTGCGATCAATGTCTATTCTACTTACTTATCTTTTGATCAAAGCTTCTACTTTTGATCCCCCGATTTGGAAATCATAATTTCTTTGTATCTAAGCTTCAAAATTATCCAGATATTTCTATAATCCGATGCCTTTACATTATTTCTTCTTCTGGTCGAACATCGATACTCACATCAGATCCTTTGTGGTCCGCTAGATCCTCTGATGGACTATTATCCAACAGTTCTGCTTATTTATAATCCTTGTGAGTTCTTCCCCTGATACATAATGCCTTTGGTAAGTTGTATCCCCTGTTTTTGTCAACCATGCTCCACTTCCGAGCTTAAGTTTTTACTCTTGAAGTTTTTGGTATATGTTCCTAAGTTGCCCTATGGGTTGAACCTATGCCTCCCCTAATCCGTGTGAACCCAAGAGTTTTCATGAGTCTTACTCTTCTAGTGTTTTGCCAAATAAAATTTCAGCACTACAACTTCTTCCGAAGCGAGAAGTAAATGAAAGGATCATGCATTGAAGAAGTGGGAGTCGACCTAGAACTTTGTGTTCATGCCCATGGACACGATGTAGATCTTACCATGGAAGGTTCGTATAATAATTAATATTTCCTTGATATATTATCATCTGGTATCTGTGAATTGTTCCTTTGCAATCGTGGTTCCGACCATATTTTCTCCTCGATTCCATTTCTTAGACAAGTTAAAGCACTTGTCTTCTGTAGATCAATACATCTCCACAACCTCTATTTTGATCTTCCTTTGAGTATTACCCTCCAGTATGTCGAGAATATCAAAGAATTGTGTTACTTCGTATGAGTCTTCATCTAGTATTGCTTCTCAATGATTTCAGATTTCCTCCGGGTTTTGAGTTATTAGTCACTCAAGCACACCGATAGTGAATCGATGCCGCACTTTGATTCAATAAGCTAATTAATTTTCATTACGAGTTTAATAATCCTTCAATTCATTCCTAGCCTGATCGACTATATCTTTATTTTGCTAAATTTTAACTTTGCTACCTGCCTTCCTGGAGCACAATTTTTGACGATGAGCTAAGCTTACATTGATATTCCTCGTCATATCATTTCTCCTTGAACAACAAGCTTGATTTCTAGTTTGTGTTGTACCCGTTGTTCCAATAACCTTTCGCTTCATCATTCCTTTGACTTGATGTCATCGCCAATTGATTACATCTTCATGAAATCTCTCGACAAAACTCTCGTGATCATCATCAACATTCTGAGATCTTCCAGTATATCAATCAAATTCATGGTGAGAAATACCATCCTTTCCCCTCGATGATTTTTGTTATCATCGACAACATTCTTGCCTTCCCCCCAGCACAAACTTGTTCATGTTTTCTGTGGTATCTTGATTTCCTTTCTACCTAGATTATTTTATGTTCTACCTTGGAGTATTAACCTATATCAAGAATGTTGTGAGAATTTCTCCACAGCTTAAGAATTCTGGATATAGTAATACTTTTTGCCATCTCCGTTCATTTCTTGGTCCCCGTGTTGTTTCTAACCAAAATACCTACAATTGAAATATGATGCGTAAATTCAAAACTTATAGCAACCCTATTGCTTTGAAGTGAATGGTCAATAGTTTCATTCTAAGTCTTTTGGTTTTTGAATCACCACACTCACACTGATTGTGCTACTTGGTCCATATTTCCAGGTGCATGATAACCCACAAGTGTAGGGGATCACGACAATTTTCGAGGGTAGAGTATTCAACCCAAATTTATAGATTCGACACAAGGGTTGCCAAAGAATATCTGTAAGTATTAGCAGTTGAGTTTTCAATTCAACCACACCTGGAGATTAAATATCTGCAGCAAAGTGTTCAGTAGCACAGTAATATGATAGCTTTATAGTGATAGCAATAGTAACGGTAATAGTAATAGTAGTGGAAGTAGTTTTGTAGCGAGAGTAATAATGGAAATAGCAATAGTAACTTAGCAAAGATCAATATGTGAAAAGCTCATAGGCATTTGATCGGTCATAATGTTGGATAATAATCATCATATATAAGCCATAACCTAGGGCTACACTGAACTAGCTGCAGTTCATAAATATAATGGAGGCATGTATTCCGTAAATAGTCATACGTGCTTATGGAAAAGAACTTGCATGACATGTTTTGTCCTACCCTCCTGTGGTAGCGGGGTCCATAAGGAAACTAAGGGATATTAAGGCCTCCTTTTAATAGAGAACCGGAACAAAGCATTAACACATAGTGAATACATGAACCCCTCAAACTATGGTCATCATCGGAAAGTATCCCAATTATTTTCACGTTGGGGTTTACGGATCATAACACGTAATAGGTGCACATAACATGCAAGATCGGCTCACGAACATAGATATAATGGTGAAAACATAAATGGTTCAGATCTGAAATCATGGCACTCGGGCCCTAGTGACAAACATTAAGCATAACAAAGTCATAGCAACATCAATCTCAGAACATAGTGGATACTAGGGATCAAGACCTAACAAAACTAACTCAATTACATGATGAATCTCATCCAACCCATCACCATCCAGCAAGCCTACGAAGAAAATACTCACTTCCGACGGTGAGCATCATGAAAATGGTGATGGAGGTTGGTTAGTGATGATGAAGACAAAAGATCCCCCTCTCCAGAGCCCTAAACGGACTTCAGACCTGGCCTCCCGATGAAGAATAGGAGATGGCGGTAGCTCCGTATCGTAAAACACGATGAAACTTCCTCTCCTAATTTTTCTGCAAAAATAGGATTTTATAGAGTTGTAATTAGGGTCAGCGGTAATTAGGGTCAGCGGAGCCTCGTGGGCCCCACTACCCACCAAGGCGCGCCTGAGGGGGGTGGCGAGCCCTGGTGCCTAGTTTGCAACTGGCCCCCCCCCTCTCCGGTGGGTCTTGGTTCCATTATTTTTTATTTATTCCAAAATAATTCTCCAAAAAGTTTTGTCCAAATCCGAGAACTTCTATTTCTACCCAAAAAGAACACCATGGTAGTTCTGCTAAAAACATCGTCTGTCTGGGTTAGTTTCATTCATATCATGCAAATTAGAGTCCAAAACAAGATGTAGAGCGTAAGATACAATGCAGACATATTAACTCCCCCAAGCTTAACCCATTGCTTGTCCTCAAGCAATTCAGTTGAAAATCTGTAAGTGATAAGAAAAACTTTTACGAACTCTTTTGTTCTTGTATCCATATATATATGCTTAAATAGCACCCAGGTTTTCAGAAAAGATCATAACTAACCATGCTAACAATAACTCGTAGAAATTATATTCACTCATATAAACGGCAAAATCAACTAGCAAGCAATAATAAAATATTTCAAATGCCAACACTTTGTCAAAAAAATCATGATATATGACAATAATGGTATATCGCTGGCGCTTTTTGAGACCACAAAACATAAATGCAGAGCACCCCCAAAGTTCAAGTAGCGACTAAAAATTGTAATCCATGGTAGAAGAGATCCAGTCATGATGCATTCAACATTAACAATACATAATGCATGAGGATGACAATAGTGCTCTCAGGACTGGTGCTTGTTTGAGAAGGTGATGACTCAATCAATAAAAGTGAAATAACATAAAAGTAAATAGGTACCCTTTGCAGAGGGAAGCAGTGATTTGTAGAGGTGGCAGAGATCAAAGTCTCAATCAGAGATAAATAAAATTTTGGGAGGCATACCCTTCCTATCAACGTTACGACCAAGAGTTTTCAACATCTTCCATGCTAAACACATTAGCGGCAGTTCCCAAGCGATAAAACTAAAGTTTACTCCCCCTCCACCAGCAAACACAAGCCATGGCTTGATGTCCACGCGTGCCTTCCATACCAACAACAGTCCCGGGGGTGTTTTGTTTAATGATTTGCAATTCTCATTATGGGACTGGGCATCCCTATTACCGGCCCCACTCATGCAAGGACGAGTGAATAGGCAGTCATCATGAGAATGACCCGCTTAGCATGGAAGATACTAACCATCCCCTGTCGCTCCATGAGCGGTCCAGGCATAAAAAACATATGTTCATTTGAATATTTAGAGGTGACACATGCAAATTTACTTAGAACGCACTACAAAAAAATACACTTATGTGATGATACATGTTTGTCACAGTAGGTCACATTCTGTCATGCATGTACATCCATGAAGATTTTATGATAGAGTCAAGACAGTCATACCTGTGCTGTCATAGAAGTGTTCCTTGACATTACCAAAATTATCATCATGGAAGTGTCCACTTCCATGACGATAAATCACGCGCCATGGAATTGCTTTTGTCAAGGGTAACCGACTTGTGGCATCCACAGTAACGGGTCGCCGGTAAGCTATCGGGTTCCGGTTTGGATCCGATAACCCGTTAACAGCCCGGACCAATGGGGATTATCCACATGTAAAATTCTCAGTGGCCAGAGGAACCACGTGTCGGCTCACCGTTGGGACAGATGTCATCCACTCATTGTACCGAAGGCGCCTATGATACGTCGACACATGGCACGACCCAATAGAGGCCCATTCTAGTGAAAAGGCCGACCCATTTGACTTGGTCAAAAGGTAGCGGGCCGGCCCAGGGAAAGCCTGTTAATGGCATGTTCGCATATAGCCCATTTACACCCCGCTAACTCATGGCCCGTTACGGCCTACCCCAATTTGGCCCAGTGGCGTCATCTAGGCCATCCAATATGATCCCATCCTGTTGTAACTTCCGGACCATGTACGGCCCATGACGTCTTTCGGCCGATAGGAGGCCCTTTGTAACTCTGGGCCCATTAAAGTCCCGGGATGAAACTGGCCCATAACAAACAGTGTATCGCTTTATACCCATTAACAACCCATTATTACGTCGGCTGTTTCCAGCCCGTGTTAACTTTTGGCCTTCTAAGGACCCATTTATTCGTGGGCTCATTTCCAGAATTCAGTTACTTACGGTGCATTAATGGCCTGTTCCACTTGTTGGCAAAATTTAACCTGTGGTTACAGTCGGACTGTTTGTGGCCCGTTAACCCATTGGGCTGTTTTCATAGCGTCATCAAATACGGCCTATAATGGCCCTGTCGGGGGTTGGGTACGACATATGCCAATGGATGGCTTATCATGGTGGGAGCGAGTAGAACGTCGCCGGTGCCCGGAAGTGGGATGAGGCGAAGACATGCACGCCGGCGGATCTTACCCAGCTTCAGGGCTCTCTGAGGAGATAACACCCCTACTGCTGCTCTGCGGGGTCTCCGCATGGTCACTATGGAAAAGTGAATACAAGGCTGCTCCTAGAGCTGTTTTTGGAGGTAGGAGAGGGCAAGGCTAGCTCCCTCCTTCCTGTGTGATCGGTCTAAATGCTAAAGAGGCTATCCCCGTTGCATGGGTGCCCCGGGGGGCTTATATAGGCCTGCCCTCCAAGGGATACAATGGTACTCCGGCTGGGCGCGGGTCCTAGCCGTCTGTCTCTCAGGCCGCCGTCTTCCCCGCCGACTTCCAGGGCCCGCCGACTAGCGGGCCCCGCAGACAGGCCTGGTACTGTAGCAGTGCTTCTGATGACGCTGGCTTGGTCACGGGGTCATGGCAACAGTACCGCCGTCTGGCAGGCGATCATTGTCGCCATTCCCTGTATTGTCTGATTAATGGCGTGCGGGGCCCGTGGGAGGGGCCGGCCGACTCCAGGGGGGCGACTCCCACGGGGCCATCTTCAAGGCGCTCTTGCCGTCTTCTGTTCACCCGCTGACAGGCGGTCCTGCCGTCTTCGGGCCGTACAGGCAGGCGTCGTGGGCCCAGTGCGCCGCCCACTAAGGCTGAGGTCAGGACCGGCATGGCAACAGTGCCGCGCCGCGATGGAGATCTCCAGTGATACGGCGCATTGTAGCCATGCCAGCCCCTCGTATGCGGGTAGAGACGGCCACGCAATGACCGTCCCCCGCCCCGCCATCGTGGCGAAGGTAGGAGAGGGTTGGAGTCGCGGGCCGACTCCCATAGTCGTCTTATCTTGAAGTCGCCAGCCAAGAGTCGGCTTGTCCCGAAGCCGTCTCTGGGACTCGGCTGTGAGGGACAGTCGCCGCCGCCTCCCAGGAGGCGGCTCTTCATTGTGGGGTCTTGAGGGGCGCAGTCAGCCCCGATGTTTTGAAAGGCTCTGGGCTTGGGTTAGCCTACCCGTGGCCCATTACTCTGACAGGCCCATTATGGCCGATCCATAAAACAGACGATTTCTACTCTAGCCTGTTTATTGCCCATTTTGCGGACCATTATTGGTCCACGAATAGTACGGCCCATGTTTGGCGAAACGATTATACGGCCAGTAGAAGGCCCATAGATTAGACGACATGTAGAAGGCCCATGGATCCTACGGCCCATAGGAGGCCCATGGATCCTACGGCCCGCGGATCCTATGGCTCGTAGAAGGCCCATGGATCGTATGGTCCGTAGGAGGGCCCTAGTCACAACAGCAGGTAGCAGGACCATGGTTACAATAGTCTGTGTGTTGCCATGGTTATTGTGGCATAGTTATAAAAATAGGTTATTATGGCCACTAGAAAAACGGGGAAAAAAACTGCAGTGACTACAAGCAAACAACTAAACAAGACAATAAGGAAATAAATAAGCAAGCAACTAACGCTAGGCTATTGCGGCTATTACACATATTGCATCCACTGGGCATCAAAGTTCGCCACCAGTGTAAATATAGGGAACAAAGCAGCATATTAGATACACTGGCCGTCTGAATTGGCCACCAGTGCAAATAAACGTGGCAGCAAAACAAGTCCATAACTGAAACAACTTCAGAAGAGGTGAAGAAACATTATCCTGGGTATCCACCATGCTGGCAATAAGCTTAGCAAGCTTATTAGCTTTGTCCTGTTTGGTGCTAAAATCCTCCAACGCTTGCTATTACACCAGAAAATATGCATCTCAATGATCCAGGGACTTCTGTAGTCCTTCGACTTCTTGTTGCAGCACAAGTAATTGGTGTCTTTCAGCTTATAGTTGAGACTCAAGAAACCAAACTGATTCAGATAGTGAGTTTGAATAGCATGTGCCAACAGTAGTGGCCAGTAACTCGAACACTAAATCAAGACATTACTTTGGGGTTGTCTCACTGTTTTCAAGACAGTTTTCCTTCGCTGTTTTATCAGCCTTGTTGGAGACCAACAAGGATGTCTCACTATCCTGAACATTATCTGCAGTACTTCCTTTACCATTGCTTAATAAGGCCCTCTTCCCCAATATTCTTTCAGCATTCTAAAAGAAGAAACAAGAAGACACATAACAGGTTTAGCATGTACTAGTATATGAAACTCATTTTGGTGAACCAGTTCATTATAAGCTGGACTAAACTACCAAGTCTTCTATTGCCAAGTAGTACATAATAAAAGCATCAAACAAACATATATCTATGTCCTATGGTCACTGCATTGTCTTGCCAAATCAAAATAGAGACACGGTTCAAATCATATTACACTACAAAAGAAATACACTTCCGTGATGATACATGATTGTCACAATAGGTCGCGTTTTTTGTCATGCATGTACATCCATGTCAAATTTATGACAGAATCCAGATAGTTATACCAGTGCTGTCGTAGAAGTGTTCCATGACATTACCAAAATTATCATTACGGAAGTGTCCACTTCCATGATGATAAATCGCGCGTCACAGAAGTGCTTTCGTCAAAGGTGACCGACATGTGGCATCCACCGTAACGGAACGCCGTTAAGCTATCGGGTCGGGTTTTGGATCCGATAACCCATTAACAGCCCCGACCAATGGGGATTTTCCACGTGTAAAATCATGATTGGCTGGAGGAGACACGTGTCAGGTCCGCGCTAGCACAGGTGTCACTCATCCAATGGGCGAGACGCGCCGATGATATGTTGACACGTGGACCGGCCCATCAAGTTTAAATGGGCCGGCCCAACTAAAGGCCCACAAGATTTTGCGGACCATAATGGGCCGGCCCAGCTAAAGGCCCACGAGTTTTTGCGGGCCATAATGGGCTGGCCCAGCTAACGGCCCACAAGATTTCACGGTCCATAATGGGACGGCCCAGGTAAAGGCCCACAAGATTTTTGTTTGCCATAATGGGCCGGCCAGGTAAAGGCCCACAAGATTCTTGCGGATCATAATGGGCCGGCCCGGCTAAAGGCCCACAAGATTTCTGCCGACATTAATGGGCCGGCACAACTGTAGGCCCACAAGAATTTGAGGACCCTAGTAGGCCGGCCCATTAATTGTCTGCCATGTTTTGGGCCAAATGCCGGCCCATATTTGATCCGGTCCATTAATGGCCCACCACGTTCCGGGCCTAATAGTGGCCCATATGAGATCCGGCCCATTAAAAGCCTACCACGTTCTGGGCCAAATTACGGCCCAGATCAGGTACGGCCTTTTAAGAGGTTATGGGCTCAATTATGGCCCATATCAGATTCGCCCCGTCAACTGGACACTATGCTTTTGGGCCCACTTGCTAGAGGCCCACTTAGTAATTCGGCCTGACATTAGTTTTGGCCTCTTAAGGACCCGTTTAACATTTCGGCCCTATATTAATTTTGGCCTGTTAAATGCCCGTCATATAGTTGGGCCTAACTACGGCCCAGTTTGCATCCGGCCTGCTCGCAACTGATATCTGATTGGGCCAAAGAAGGACCGAGACAATTTTGGCCAGTTAAAAGCCCGTGATTTTATTCGCACAATCATGGGCCGGGGTTCATTTTGGGCCGCTGCCGGCCCGTTAGCTGTTCGACACGTTTCAGGCCCAACCTACATCGTGATTGCATGACGGCCCAATTACGTACCGTAATTTTACGGTTTGGCCGGTTTACTGCGAAGACAGTAAAATAACTGCAGCATCGTGAATAAGAAAAAACCTGGACTATACAATAAAGAAATCACAACATATTACATCCACTGGGCATCAAAGTTCACCACTATGATAATAAAGCACAAGCAGACAGCAGATTACATACACTGGGCATAAAAGATCGCCACCAGTGCAAATAAACACGCCGACAAAATAATATACAAAACCGACAGCACTTCAATAGAGTTCAAGAAAGGTTAGCCCTGCTGGGGAGCTGCAGCGCAAGCAGCTGAGCAAGATGATGAGACTGCGCTTGTTCAACACTTAAATCATCCTCACTCTGAAAGATAAACAAGCAGACAAATGACAGGTTTTGCACATAAAAGTATCAGTGCTGACAATTCATCACATTTCTTACTGACGAATAAAGTGACACAGTTTAAAATTTCATTAACACAATATGGTATTGTTCAGGTCAAGACATGGCAGGAAATGACATTGTGAAGGAGTTGGCAGCTTCACGACACCACTGGATTACAGATCAAGAATTCATAAGTATCAATGGTTAGTGTGATGTCAATTTATCCCATTTCATATTGGCAAATAAAGAGATGGTTTAAATAATACTCCCTCCGTCCGGAATTACTTGTCATCAAAATGGATGTGTCTAGAACTAAAATACATCTAGATACATCCATTTCAATGACAAGTATTTTCCGACGGAGGGAGTAGTAGAATGATATGACATTGTTCATAGTTAAGACATTGCAGAATATGACATTGTGCTGCAGTGGATAGGTTCACCACACCACTGGATTACGGATGAAGAACAGAAGGATACATGCAGTGCAAAAGAAGATCACTTGCTCTGTATACTTTAATTTACATGGTATGAATAAGGAACTTGGTTGTACAGCTGAAAACTTAAATTTAGAAAGGACAAACTTTTGTTTATGAACTACTCCCTCCGTTCTAAAATAGATGACCCAACTTTATACTAACTTCAGTACAAAATTGGGTCGTCTATTTTGGAACGAAGGGAGTACATAATAAACTTTAAACATGCAATTTGATGCAAACACCAAAAATAAACAGCTATTGCAGTCATGCCTATCCAAATATATACAACAAAGTTTGAAGGCTGGGGATGGGCAAACTTACATTATTGGTGAAGACCGGCTCTATAAAGGCCTTGTCCATGCTGATGGGGGGGGGGCAATTCAAGAAGTTTACCATAGAATCTTCTTCATAAGCATTGCCTTTATTCTACATTTTGTTAAGAGTAAATATAGATGTGATAATATACGAAAAAATGGAGAATATTTAAGATAAGATGAAGAGTGATGCTACATAACCAAGTAGCTATAAATGTAAGTGCAGCAATACAGGCAAAAGGTATAGCCAAGAGCAATGCACAACTAAACTTCTTCAGTACCAACCTTATGGTAAGAGTAAATATAGATCTGATGTGTAGAAAATGGAGGGCAAAGGAAAATAAGCTGCAGAGTGATGGTACATGAACAACTACCTGTCCTTATAAGTACACTAATAAAGGACAGCATGTACTTACAAGAACAATGCAGAGCTAAAAAAACATTGGCATTGGATACTAAAGAATTTGGAGCGAACAATTGATAAGCAAGCTATCATGCATACCGCTGTCACATAATGAACCAGGTATGTATGCAAGTACAGTGATACAGGACAACAGGTACTAACAAGAGCAAAGCAGCGGGCAGCATATTTGTGATATCCTGTCGTTCTTTTCAAACCGGAATTCTTCTTCGAGCAGATTTCCTGCAAACAAGATCCGTAAGGCACATGTGGAAAAGTAGAAGTTCAAATTGTCATGTGATTTCATAGACAGTACCTCATCCTGGGAACGAGACCAGTGCATAACAATGTTTTTCCATTCAATGTCTTCTAAATTTAGCATAGGAGACTTCACCAGAAATTCCTTTATAAATTTGCCACCAAAGTGTGATTTCCTCACGTAACACCGATACTGCTGCAATGCTTCCTTGAAAAGCACAAGCAAGCTTTCCTCGTCATGACTATCCAGATTGACCCTCGCCTAGTTACAACAATGTAATGTAAATCATTGATGTGTTCAATCAGTAGAAAACAGGAAAATAATGACCATGAATAATAGCACTTATACGTAAGTTGGACAGGAAGATGTGAAAATGGTGTTTGTGTTCACAATAATCTTCCCATGATGGGAGTATATGCACGTAGTCCCTAACAACATTGAAAGCATTGTCTTTTAAACTGGGAATAAATAGAATGGGGTTCCAATCTGCAGGAATTGGCCGTCTCTGCAGTTGGGATAGGTCTTCGGCCGGTGGACTTGCTGTACTTTTTGCTGGAGTGGGATTTTTCTGTGGTACAGCTGGTGCTATGGCAAATGAAATCGGTATACCTTTTGCTGGAGTGCAGGTCCTGTGTGGTGGGGCTAGTGGTGTGGCCAGTTTAGTATAGGTACAGTCTGCTGGAGTCGGTCCTACGTTTTGTGTCACGGCTCTATCGAACATGGTAAAGAAGAGCAAGTAGATTTTGGATAATAAAATGTTGGTTGCGCAGTGCCCACACATGATGAACTAGAGCGCATTAAGAATGCAACTCACAGCTGTCTCTCGACCATTTCAGGCGGTTGGATGAAGATCCTACGCCTCCTAACCCTTCTTCTTCCTTGTCTGTGATTCCTCCCATACAGAACACCGCACAGGCCGTCGGCCGGACCACCGGCCCCCAACGCCTGTGTTCCTCCGCCACTCCCACCCCCCACCCGCGTCGAGTTTTCTTCATTCGACGACGCCCCACAACCACCTGAGCCCCTTGGATCGCACCGGCGAACTCCGGTGAGCTCTGAAAAATTGACTGACCCAATTTGGAAATTTAGTCTACTGTGATTTAACTAGTGTGGAATATAAAAGGGGAAAACCATAAGCATTGGGAGTATAGTGTTGAGCATGCCATGGCGGATCTGAAGGTGCAAACCGGACAAAGGCAACTTCGCAACCAAGACAAGAAATCAGAGTAAAGCGGTGGCAATCTATTTTCTTGCTGCAATAAATAAGTTGAGCAGATATGAGAGAGTACCGCCTCTGGTGCGGTGCCGTGTACGCATCTGGTGAGAATTTGATGGTGCTGCGGTAGCGATGGCTGTTGGCGGCGTGGAAGCAGATCTAGGAGGGTAGACGGTGGCGGCGGGGCGCGGTGGACGAGACGGTCGTAGGAGCGGCGCCGGCAAGGTGGAAGACGGCGGGGATGAAGCGAGAGGACGGGATGCAAGGATCCCGGTCCGAAGGCATGGATGAGAGAGGTCGATCTCTTGTAATGGACGACGGCGTCGGGGTATCAGCTCCGGCATGGGGGAGGAGGACGACGGTGGATGGGGTGGCGGACGGCGTCGGACGGAGGAGGGTGGGGTGGAGAGGGTGTTTTGGCACCCACGGAGTACGAATGGGGAAAAGGGAGGTAGAGAGGAAGGGAGAACCATGTAGTCAGGGCGCGCTTGTCTCAAATGCGAGGAAATTTACAAACTTAGCCCCCGTTTCAAATTTCTACTACATCACAACAACATTAGTCGGTTGGGGATAGGACGGTAATCTTGCATACACCGAATATATGCCGACGAGAGTTTGTTTTTGGCACCAACCATGTGTGAATATGAATCAGGGAGGGAGTCGATTTCGGCCGAGGGCACACTGTGTTTTGGCGCCCACCGTGTATGAATCCGGGTGAGAGGCGGTTATGTCACGTTTGGGTGAAATTACAAACCTACCCATATCGAAACCTATAGAAATCCAGCAGATAGGCTTTGCGCGGCAGGGATCGGCAGTAGTGATTTCCATCTCGCAGATTTTGGTTTCGGGCGGTTACTGTTACTTTCCCCGCTTCGTTCAAATTTTGCACAGTGCACGTTTACCGTGCCAACTCAATTCAAATCCCGTTTGTATTCTACTATTTTTTTTGGGCGGGATCCATTTTCAATTGGAATTACATTCTATATACATCATTTTTTTACACATATACTTTCGGAAGCACAACAAAGAATTCTGCTCCTTTATATGTATAATATGATTTACAAATACAACTATCTCGGAATCTTAAGGTTGAATTCGAAAAAATTTAACCAAATTATGTTCTACTAAAATGTATGGATTAGTAATGTCTATATATTAAATAACATAGATGTGCGTGAATTCATATGAGTATGCATGTTTGATAGATCAATTTTGGTTCGAGTATGGATTACATGTATCATCATCTCGAATTCAAATATTTGAATCCCTTTTTTGTTCACTCCTTTCACGCCCATCTCTCTCGCATGCATGCTCCTTCAGGTAGTCATCACTCTCTTTTCTCCACCTCGCCCGCACGCTCACTTCATGTTTCTCCTATCCTCGCAAACATGGTCTCTCGACGTCTCCCTTGAGAAGTGTCACACTCTCCCTATCATTATACATTACACGGTTTTCATTATCTCTCACGTCTCTACTATTCTCTGGTATCACTAGGAACCTAAGCTTTCTTTTTCATCGCCACACACAGTCTCCACTCGTCTTTCACTTTGTCTTTCTCTCTATGGGATTCTATCACACACCCTATATGTCTCTACATATGATTCAGACCACTAAAATTACTCTCTCTCTCTCCAGTAGACACAACATTTGTTGCGGTCTCCTTTTCGTCTCCATCCCAGACTGACACCGATCAGACAACCCCGACTACCGTCTCCTCTCTCTCTCACAGACACACACACACAACTCCTGCTTCCACCCCCCTTCCCGACTACCATCTCTCTCTCTCACACACAAAACTCTCGCTTTCGCACCACGACTCGTATTTCTCTCACAAGCATTTATCGACTAGCTAGCCTCTAGAAAGGTTTATGCACCCGCACACTCGTGCTTCCACCATCGCATACATGTCTCTCTCTCGCTCCTTGTATCTATGTAGCTTTTTCTTCTCTTCTTGAGACACGCCCTCTTGATCGTGCACACACACACTATCGCCTCATTTTAAGTTGATACCTATCGCACACACACTACTTGTGTCTTTGTCACACATGCACTCCGTCCTCCTCCACTCTCCCTCTCTCTCACACACACATGGGCTTTTTGCAACAACTAGAAAGATGCCATGCGTTGCACGGAACATCAAGATGCATTTGTATGAGTAGTTTATCTTGTGGGGGAAAAGGATGAACGAGGGAAGACCTTATTTGCAAATGTGGAGAGGGGTGTGGGTATCTTTTTGCAAAATTGCCATAGTTTCCTTCCTATCCGTCAGATATTGATCGGACGACCTATATTGCAGGATGGCAGGCACACGATCATCACTGACAATGCTTTTTATAAGATTAGGGATAAAAAATAGAGTTGGTGATGATGGTGGGCCTGCCATCCTGCAATGTAGGTCGCCCAATTTATATCTGACGGATAGGAAGGAAAATATGGAAATTTACCCACACTCTTCACCACATTTGCAGATAAGGCCTTCCCTCGTTCATCCTTTTCTCCCATGAGATTTTGATGTTCCGTGCAACGCACGGGCATCTTGCTAGTAAGAGTAGAAATAGACATATACCACTTCTCGAATCTTGAAACCAATAACATGCCACCCTTATCTCATCAAAACCGCCAAAGAAATATATTTTGAGTGAAACATAACATATATTTAGTGATATGCGTATTTCAAAACTAGACTTTTTTCTATCAAATCGGTGAATATGTATTAATCTACTTTGATCGTGTGGCAACGCATTGGCACATTGCTAGTAGTTATTATAATTTTTTGGACACCAGACAAACGGTGGAGTACATATACGAAGAGAAGAGGCGCACACATGCAGTCGGCCTCTCGCTGTCTCGCACACATGGGTGTTACGTAAAGGCGATGTTAACAAATAAACCCTAAAACCCTAGGTGCATGATTGCTGCATTCGCGGGTACCGGGTACGTGGTGGAGCACCTTTGTAGGAGTTGATGGTAGGGACCACAGGTGAACGACTTGGAGCGTGGTGGCTCGCCAGTTGCCACAGACCGAGTAGCCACGTTTAAAATATCGTTTTTTAGCGGGGTTAAGAGTTCCGATTTTAAATGGCACGTTATAAGTAGTAAGTAGTTTTTAGAATGATTGGTATGGAGCGAAAATGGAATTCATAGTACTACGTACCACCTTGGCGTATGGTTTGTGCCTTTTTTGCAGTCCGGCCAGGTCCCGCGCCAAACAATCCTCATCGGAGGATTCACTGGGTTCGGATGCTATGAACAGCGGGACACCCCCGACGGCCCCCTCCCCAAAACATGTGAATGACATCGGGGTATCATCCCAAAGGTACCCAGGCCGAGGAGGGGGTGGGGAGACCATCAAGGAGGCCCCAGAGGGTCAAACCTCTGCAGACGGACACACGGGGGAAAAGGCTCCCATTGACACCAACGGCGGGGGCTATCTTGAATTCGTCCCCTAGCCGAACACAGTTCCGGAGACCAACATGGCTCCGGATTCAGGGGGGCAACCTCCCTCAATAGAAGGGGGTGCGCCTGTTCCACCGACAACCTCTTCCCAACCAGAGGTGCCGGATACCTTATCAGCAGCGCTAAAGAGCGCCTCCAACGTTGAAGAACACCATGCCCTTATGGGTGCGGTGATTGAGAAGATTCAGTCTGCCGAAAGCGGGCTGACTGAAGCCTGCATCAGCCTTATAACGGGCTTTAAGGTATGTTGTGAGGTTTCAGAGAGTGTCATAGTATAGATAGTAGCCCTTGATACACTGTTCGGTGTTCAAAAGAAAAAACTGGACAGAGGATCAAATATATGGTCTCAGGAGACTTACCTTGTGGTACCTCTCCCTCTTTTATTTTTTCTAAGCAGGTGTCTGTAGTGACTGCCACCTGTCATACTACGGAAGTCTCCGGACTGAAGTAGAGTCTGGAGCGGGCCAAAGAAGAACTCGGCCAAGTGAATAAGCAGTTGAAGGATAACCAAGGTATGCCAAAATCTTGTTCGCATTCAGCACGAATGAATAATTGAGTATGACGAAAAAAATTCATGATGTGTTATAGGAACGACGGCCAAAGTCGAGGCTCTTAAGAAAGCAATGGCTGAGGCCGAGAATAAGGCGGCCACAGAGCAGGCCCTTCGTGAAAAGCACGAGGCCAGGGTTATTGAAGTTCAGCAAGAGCTCCAAGAGGCCGCGAAGAAATGTGAGACCTTGGAGCAGAGTTTAACAGGAAAGAATCCGAACTCACCAAGGCTCGTCAAGCCGCACACGATGCCTGGGGCGAAGCCCAAGGCCCCCTACAGGAAATCCAGGAGGCCAGAAAGATCGCGGCGGGTAAGGCTTTTTCTATGTAAAGCAAATATTTAAAGGAAGAAAATCATGTTACTAATCCGAATTCGGATTTCTCCAGGGGTGTTTGCGGAACTGCCATGCAGTGTATCTGATGCCGCACAATTCTACCGAGCCGAAGAAAGGAGCTCTACGGAGAAGCTCTTCTGGTCGCAATATCTGGCGCCAGAGCATCCAGTGCCCCTTGCCGAGCAACTAAAACAGCTGATCGAGCTGCATAGGGTGGCCGAACTAGCCATGAAGGATTTAATTATCCAGCTATGGCCCGCTGAGGCGATTCCCAGCAGCTACTTCGGGCTCGTGAAGTGTCTTGTAAGTGCCTGCCGTCGACTTGAAGTCATCAAGCGGTCAGTCTATATGGAAGGTGTGCGAATGGCCTTCGCCCGTGCAAGAGTGCACTGGGCCAAGATGGATGCCGAAAAGCTGATGACCGAAGGACCGCCTGCGGGGAAGGAGCACCGCAAGCCCGAGTTATATTATGACAATGTCCTGAAAGGACCCCC
The DNA here is from genome assembly GCF_018294505.1 of Triticum aestivum. NCBI lineage: Eukaryota > Viridiplantae > Streptophyta > Magnoliopsida > Poales > Poaceae > Triticum > Triticum aestivum. Next base: position 167,563,620 of record NC_057804.1, read on the forward strand.
CCTTGTAGCGGAGCAATGTGCCAAGGATATTATATTCCCATGAATACATTTATGTTATCCTATGTAGTGTTGAACAAGGTCATTTATATGATATAATGCCTGTTATTTGAAAATTTTACCCTCTGTGTGGCTGTTTTATATATTGATCCTGAGAGTTGGCCAGTCGTCGGCTTCTGCCCCCACGTAGGAAGTACAGGGGTGTTCGGGTAAACCTGAACACTCTTTACCCCAGTTTTGTGTCCTTGAAGGAGGTGTTCAGCGCAATGAACCAGACAATCGGACTATAAGGCTTTATCACCCTCACTTAGCCATAGGAGTTTGACAAAAGAAAGGTAGGCGCAGCCCCTGGTGTTCGGAAGACCACACTAGGGGCTCTATAAGCACCTGATCGGAAGAAAAGGCCGATCCGTCGCACACTGCATTAGTTATCGCATAATGCAGAAGAAATCCTTAAAGATTTTGTAACCTCTCAAACAGCTGACCAGCTCTCGCCGTATCATGACAGTCAGTTTTCAGCTTTCTCTACTAGGGTGCTCATCCGGAAGAACCGGGACACAATCGCAGTAGTTCTCCCTTTACTACCCTAGTCTATATAGCGGAACGTAGGGTAGCAAGCACAGGAGCCGGGCAACCCGACTATTGACCCAAGACATGATTCGGAGCCGATGCATATAATGCTATAAGTTCGGGGTGCTGAACGACTGTGAAGGTATTCAGACTTTATTGCCGTATTATGGGTACAATGAGGCCTTGGCATATTAAGGCGTACCATAGTGTACGGATGCCATTTGACAAAAGATATCAATAAGAAAGAACAACAAGTAAGCGTCATATAAAGCTGCATGTTGTAATTTAATAATACGTCGAGGCATACGAGTACAAGTAGTGCGATAAAAAGAAATATGACTTCGGAACCTGCTGAGACCAGGGGGGCTATGTGCGGATCCGGGGAATAATCGGATGATCATCAAGGGGAATATCTAAGGATTCCCTTACGCTTTTGAGCTGTTTCCCTCCTTGGTATGTTCGTCCCCTCATGGGTCTGGTCGCCATGTCGCCAGTGATGGCCTACACAAAACTGGACCTGCAAAGAAAATGCAAAAAATGTTTGTGTGCCACGGAGCGGTTAAGTCGCATTATGGGGCCTAACCTAGATTTGCCTCTGCCTATCGCCAGAGTGGTTAATTGATCTCTTGACGAGCTGGGCTATCCTGCCGCGGAGTAGTTCGGACTCTATTGACGGTGTCCAGGAACCTGGCTGTCGAATGAAGATTCGACTGAAAAATGCCACTCTGCGCTTCTACTTCTAAGGCGGTTGTGTGCTCTTCAGTACGGAGGGAGCGTTCGGCTTTGCCATTAACTATTATGATGCCGCGTGGAATGGGCATCTTGAGCTTAAGATAAGCGTAAAATCTTGACTTTAGACTTTGTTTTGAATTTGAATTGTAACATGGATCAAATGAGGATTAGCAACAGTAATGTGATGACATGGCACTATTAACTTAGGATTACTGTAGCATAATTATCCGGGCGTTACAATTCTCCCCCACTACAAGAAATCTCGTCCCGAGATCTAGGAGGTAGAAGGAAACAAAGTGGGGTATTCTACATGAAGACGATCCTCGCGTTCCCAAGTGGCTTCGTCTTCAGAGTGATGCGACCACTGGACCTTGAGGAACTTGATCGCCTTCTGACGTGTGTGGCGTTCAGCTTGGTCGAGAATGCGGACCGGATGCTCTTTATAGGAGAGGTCCTATTGCAACTCGAGCACTTCATGATCCACTACTCGGATTGGGTCCTTGAAGCAGCGGCGGAGTTGTGACACGTGGAACACATCGTGAACCTGAGAAAGGTTTTACGGAAGCTCCAACTGGTATGCCACTTTTCCACGCCTTTCAAGAATAGTGAATGGACCAATATAGCGAGGAGCTAGCTTGCCCTTGATCCCAAAGAGGTGTGCACCCTTCATTGGTGTGACCCAAAGATAAGCCTTTTCACCAGGTTGATAGACCATGTCTTTATGATGACAGTCATAATTACTCTTTTAACGTGACTGAGCAGTCTTGAGATTCTCGCGAATGACGCGAACTTGTTCTTCAGCGTGTTGGATAATATTCGGACCGAAGACTGGACGTTCCCCAGTTTCTGACCAGTTCAGAGGGGTTCGACACTTTCGTCCATATAACACTTCGAAGGGGGCCATCTTCGAACTAGCTTGATAGCTAAAGAGAACTCAGCATATGGGAGAGATTCCTCCCATTTCTTGCCGAAGGAAATGACACAAGCTCGAAGCATGTGTTCGAGAACTTGATTGACGCGTTCAACTTGTCCCTGAGACTGAGGGTGAAAAGCAGTGCTCAAAGACAGATGAGTTCCCATAGCTTCTTGGAAACTTGCCCAGAATCTTGAAGTGAATAAGCTGCCACGGTCTGAGCTGATAACCAATGGAATACCGTGGAGTGAAACAATTCTGGACATGTAAAGGGTTGCCAGCTGACTAGCAGTGATCGTTTCTTTGACGGCCAGAAAGTGTGCAACTTTGGAAAGCCGGTCAATGACGACAAGTATAGCATCATTACCTTTCTGCGATTTGGGAAATCCAGTGACGAAGTCCATTTCAACATGGTCCCATTTACATTCCGGAATAGAGATAGGTTGCAGAGTTCTAGCAGACCTTTGATGTTCTGCTTTGATACGACGGCAAACGTCATATTCAGCAACATAACAAGCAATGTCTTGCTCATATTAGACCACCAGAATCTCTGACGAATGTCTTGGTACATCTTGGTACTACCGGGATGAATAGACAACGGAGTGTCATGAGCTTCTTCCATAACTTCCTTAGTCATATCTAGGTTTTTCTCCTTACACGGCACCACTAGGCGGCCTTTGAAGTACAAAGGGCCATCATCAGTAACAGTGAAGAATGAGGGCTTTCCTTCTGAGAGGTAGCGCTTAATCTTCTCAACTTGAGAGTCATAATTCTGCAGTTCCTTGATGCTATCCACGAGATCTGGTTTAGCAACCAGGGTATTGAGAGAACCCTGGGAAACAACGTGGAGGTTCACTTTGCGGTACCCTGGAGGAGGGGGAGCGAGTGCACCCGGAGGAACAATATGGAGGTTCAGCTTCCTGAATTCTTCAACAAGCGAGGGTTGAACTTTTGGAACCTCGAGATGGTTGCAATATGACTTGCAGCTCAAAGCATCAGCCATTACATTAGCCTTGCCTGGTGTATAAGAAATTCCCATGTCAAAGTCTGCTACAATCTCCATCCATCTCTGCTGACGAAGGTTCAAATCTGGCTGAGTAAACAGGTACTTCAGGCTTTGGTGGTCTGTGAAGATCTCACAACGATTACCAAGAAGGTAATGTCGCCACTGTTTCAGTGCATGTATGACAGCAGCAAGCTCGAGATCATGAACTGGGTAGTTCTCTTCGTGAGGGCGCAATTGACGAGAGGCATAGGCAATCACTCTGCGCTCTTGCATTAGGACACAGCCTAATCCTTGTCGTGAAGCGTCGCAGTAAATGACGAAATCCTTCTTAGTATCGGGAGGAGCAAGCACTGGGGCAGAAGTCAGTTTGTCTTTGAGTGCTTGGAAACTTTCCTGACACTTTTCTGCCCAATCGAACTTGACGCCTTTATGAAGCAGACTAGTCAGGGGCTTCGTGATCTTGGAGAAGTTCTCAACAAATCGACGGCAATAGCTGGTGAGTCCGAGAAAACTTCTGACTTGTTTGACATTCTTCGGAGGAGTCCAATCGAGAATAGCCTGAACTCGCTCTGGGTTGACGACAATACCATCCTTGGAGATGACATGCCCAAGGTAGGTCACTTCGGGTAGCCAGAATTCACACTTGGAATACTTAGCATATAGTTGATGTTCTCGAAGCTTTTCTAGAACAAGTCGAAGGTGTTCGGCATGTTCTTACTTATTCTTGGAATATACAAGGATATCATCCAGATAAACCACGCCGAACTTGTCGAGGTATTCCATGAATATGTAGTTCATCAGATGAGAAAATGTAGCTGGAGCATTTGTCAAACCAAAGGACATGGAGGTGTACTCGTATGAACCATAGCGAGTAACGAAGGCGATGTTGGGAATATCCTCTTCACGAACCCGAATCTGGTGGTAACCCAACCTCAAATAAAGTTTTGAGAATACTGAATAACCAGCAAGCTGATCATACAGATCATTGATTTTGGGAAGCGGATACTTGTTCTGAATTGTTGCCTGGTTGATAGGTCAGTAATCTTGGACCAAACGATTAGTTCCATCCTTCTTCTTGACAAAGAGAGAAGGTGCTCCCCAAGCAGAGGAACTTGGATGGATAAAACCCTGATGAAGTGAAGTGTCGATTTCCTCGTTGAGCTCAAGGAGTTCATGCGGCGGCATCTTGTAGGGTCGCTTGGCAATAGGAGTTGTTCTCGGTTTCAAGTCTATGCCGAATTCGACAGCTCTAGCAGGGGGTATTCCTGGAAGTTCTTTTGGAAAGACATCTTATCACGAACAATTGGAATATTCTCTATTCCCTCAAGAGGTGAAGCATTCAATGCATTCAGTACATATATCTGATTCTTGGCATCCTGAGCTGCTCGGGCTGAGTATTGGACTGTCTGGCCAGAAGGGTGAGTGAGCTGGACTGTCTTGGTAGCACATTCAATCAAAGCATTACGGGCGCTCAACCATTCCATACCAAGAATTATGTCTATGTTGGAAGGTCCGAGTACAATGAGAGAAGCCGGAAAATGTAGACCTCCAATCTCGATTTAGTTGCGAGGGCATAACATTGTGGTTTGCCACTTGGATCCCGGAGATTGGATCGCTAAAGGAGTGGGAAAATTTTCCATATCTAACCCATGCAACTTAGCAAATTGTTGGGACACAAAAGCGTGTGATGCTCCTGAATCAAAGAGAACAGAAGCTGGCACTGAATTAACGTAGAGGGTACCCATCATGATCCTTGGGGACTCCCGAGCTTCTTCAATCTTGACATGGGTGACTTGACCACAACTCATGCCAGGTGTCCTGGCACTACCTCTTCTGGAATGACGGTTTCGGCTGCTTTTCTTACAACCAATAGGAGGACTTGATGCATTCTGCGGCTGACCCTGCTGATAATCGGGGGTAAGGTGCCCTGACTGTCCACCCTGAATCGTTAGTTGTCTCGGCGGCGGAGGCAGGCGAGGTGCAACATAAGACGGCCTTGGTGTTGGAGCCGGTGGATGTTGAACATTGTGTGGGATCCAGACTCAACGTTTCTGACCAGGCTAACTCGAGGATGAGCCAACATCTCGAGCACGCTTGAGCGACTCCTGGTACTCAGCTAGACCAGTTTTGGTTCGAAAAGCTTGGCTAACAAGCATCGCAAAGTCCGTCCAATCATGAGCAACCAGTGCGAGCTTTATATTGGGACACAGTCCTTCACAGAATTTTTCCTGCATGCGAGCGTCAGTGCAGGCGTCATCCGTAGAATAGCGAGATAATTCAAGGAATTTCCTCTGTTATTCATCCACAATCATTGTGCCCTGTGATAGTTTGCGGAACACCTTCTTCTTCTGGTCCATCAGACCTTGAGGAATGTGTCGTGCACGGAAAGCTAACTGAAATTCCTGCCAAGTGGTTACAGTCTCTACAGGCAGCATACCCCTGTGGCTTTCCCACCATTGAGCAGCTAGACCCTTCAAGTGGAATGTCGCAAAGGTGACGTAACTGGCAGGTGAAACATTAGCTGACTCCATCTCAAACAAGATGTCACTAAGCCAATCATCAGCATCCATAGGATTGGTGGAGTTGTGGAAAATGGATGGGTTGATGCGCACAAATTCTGGCAGTGTTATTGGGGCAGGTTGTTAATGAACATTCTGGTTTGGAAACTGGGCCATTACCCTAGTCATAAACTGACGATTCATCTCAAACTGCTGCATCATTGCGGCAATATAAGGTGGAGGTGGAGGATAGTCAGCCATCCTGCTAAAAAAATCAGGGAGCAATTTTAACAAGATGTTGGAGTAGGTGTATAGAGTCATTCATGATGTAACTTGAACAATGAGCAAAGGTGCAATATGTACAAAATAGTAGTCATTAAAGACATACATATACATATACGGGCCATTTCACGTTAGTATGAGTCCGGACAAGAGAATCATCCTAGACATACTAGGTGGCACGCTGGCACGCGATGGAAGGATACAACAACGGGACATAGCTAAGGCTACATCAATGTCGGAGAAAACCACTAGAGCGAGGAATCTGCAGGGGACGATGCAGGGTGGCCTCGATAAAAGGATCCTGCGGCCCGTGAACAATGTGAAGCAGATCCTGGCTTCTAATTCAAGAAAGGCATAATACAAATCTCCGGATGGATGTGATCACGAGAACCTAGGATAGAGTTAGCAAAATCATTTGTCCCGAGTAGAAGAGAGATCAGAGTCCCAGAGTATAGACGAGGAGTAAAAGATCCTAATACCACCCGATGGCGATGTGGACCCGTAAGCCGCACAACCATGTTAGTAAAATAGTTTTTCAAAGAATAGACTCAACTTCGACCAAGGAGTTGGAAAGGGGGATCCTATAGGCAGTCGGCTCTGATACCAACTTGTGACGCCCCCGATTCAATCATACACTAATCATACACGCAAATGTGTACGATCAAGATCAGGGACTCACGAGAAGATATCACAACACAACTCTAGACAAAAATAAAAAATAATACAAGCTTTATATTACAAGCCAGGGGCCTCGAGGGCTCGAATACATAGCTCGATACACAAGAGTCAGCAGAAGTAACAATATCTGAGTACAGACATAAGTTAAACAAAGATGCCTTAAGAAGGCTAGCACAAAAGCAACATGATCGAAGAGGCAAGGCCTCCTGCCTGGGACCTCCTAACTACTCCTGGTCTTCGGTGGTCTCCATGTAGTAGTATCCGTCGGCGGTGGCATCTAGCTCCAAGGATCCACCATCTGGTTGCATCAACCGGAAATAAGAAGGAAGGGGGAAAAGGGGTAGCAAAGCAACTATGAGTACTCATCCAAAGTACTCGCAAGCATCAGATCTACATTAAGTATGCATTGGTATCAAATGGAAGGGCTGTATCTGTGGACTGAACTGCAGAATGCCAGAATAGAGGGGGGAGGTCTAGCCTATCGAAGACTAGCATCTTCACACAGCTCCAAGCATCTTGCAGCATGTAGAAGAGTAAAGAATAGCAGTTTATATTTAACAAGCATGTTGTAACATTAATGCCCAGAGATCCTTACTCGACTCCCTGCAAGAAAGCGATCCCGGAGCCACATATCTTAAGTATCCATTTCTAGTTGTATTAGATCAAGATATAAGTCTGAACGTCCATTACCGTGGACACGGTATTTGAATAAAGATCTTCCCTGCAGGGGTGCACCACGTTACCCAGCACGCTCGATCACTCTGGCCGGACACACCTTTCTAGGGTCAATGCCCGCCCTCGGAAGATCAACACGTCGCAGCCCGACCTAGGCTCAGCGGAGAGGTCCCCGCCGGTCTACATCCTAAGCACTCCGGGGTCTGGGCCCATCGCCCGTTGCAGTCCGGATCGTTGCGCGCAGGGTGAATACCAGCACCGCCTCGGATGGCTAGCACGATCCGACCAGGCCGCATTGCTGAACCGGACGTCTGACAAAGCTTCGGCTGATACCACGACGCCAAGGCCCATAACTATTCTTGCGTGGTGGTTGGTGCGAAAAGGCCAAAGGCCAATTCAGAACAAATACCCAAACCATAGTGTATTATTAGCTCGCGGAGACGAGCAGAGACTCATGATAAGGTGACCCCGTCGCCCCGTCTCGAGGAAATACGGCAAGGGCAAGCCCAGCCCACTCAAGGGCTGCTAGACTTCCCGGTCGTGCCTCGTAACCATCTTGCGGGTGCTCTCCGGGCCCGCCCGACTTTCCCAAAGGTCTCAAGTAATGTCAATGTAACCGTGTGTCCAAACATCAAGGGGAAAACCCAAGGAATCACCCTCAGAGGATTCCACTCGATGTAATCATCAAGGTGAACGTAAGAGGAACCACCTCGAGGTTCACACTTGAGGGGTTGCACGACAGAGCCGTATCGGGAATGGTGAAGGAGGAAATCACCCGCGATGACCACACCTGAATAGCTACACTAAAGAATTATCATCAGGAGTGCGTTATGAGGGATCACCCTCGACAAACGATAGTAGCTCTGCAGAGTCGAACAACTAAAGGGGCGTGATGTGATGTGCGGTGTCGGGCTCTGGTTGTCGATCATGTAGCTCGAGTCGTCGATGATTAAGCAGGGGCAATAAGGACAAGGTGGAGGTCACTGATGGATCACTATCCAACCTATACTAAGCAGTTTAGGATAAGCAGGTAAGGTACAACATCAGGTACAAAAGCAGGCTATGCATCAGAATAGGAGCAATCAATAATAGTAGCAAAATATAATGCAAGCATGAGAGTATAGAATGGGTGATATCGGGATGACCAAAGGGGGGGGGGCTTGCCTGGTTGCTCAGACAAGAAGAAGGGGTCGTCGTCGACGTAGTTGATCACAGCGGCATCAGCGGCAGTCTCAGGGTCTACCGGAGAGAAGAGGGGGAAGAAACAGTAAATACATGCAAACATATGCACAACATGATTATAAGCGTGGCTAGAGGTGTTCTAACGCAGTGCTAGGCATTACTGGCGAAGGGGGAAACATCCGGGAAAGTTTTCCCGGTTCCGGACGTCTGTCAGACAGATGAACCAGAGGGGAAAGTTTGCAGGTTCACTATGCTAGGGACGTGTGGCAGACGAACGGACCATGTATCTGGATTCTTCTCGAAATTCTGAGAAACTTTCATATAGAAAACATTTTCATCCGAGTTACGGTTTATTTTCTATGAATTTTCAAAGTTTTAAACATTTTCTGGAATTACTTTAGATATCTAAATCGACAGAAAAGGAAATATGATGTCATCGTGGCGTCCTTGCTGCATCAGCAGTCAACAGACTAGTTTACTAGTCAATAGGGCCCACGGGGGACCCACTGGCAGTGACTGGGCGATGCCCAGTCAGCCGTTGACTGGGTCAACAAGGCCAACCAGGCCCGTGGGGCCATAGGGCAATGTCCTAGGTGGTGGCCTGGGGCTGGCCCACACGGCGCCAGCTCAGCGGAGCTGCCAGAGTGGCTCCGGCGAGCTCGTGCGCGGCGGCCGAACGCCGACGAGGTCGGAAATCATCTACGGTTCACCATTTCACGTGCCACGACTTGCAATCGAAAGCTAGGAGGGAGCCGCGTCGAGTGTGCTACTAGACTATGCCGGGGAGGCCGGAAGCGTCGCCGACATCGAGCTTGGCGGCAGTTGCTTTCGGGCATGCTCGCGCTCGTCGCTGCGGGGCACGTCAAGGACCGTGAAAGGTGGCGTTGGACTGCTGGGAGCGTGCTGAGCACGATGTCTCATTCGAGCTGGACGGAGAGTGTGGATACGGTGACGAGTACGGCGGCGGAGGCGCGCTACGGCCAGTATGGTAGCTACGGCTAGGGGCGCGGTGAGGCGAGGAAGGAGAGGGGAGAGGACGGAGTGGAGCTCACCGAGCGGTCAAGAAAGACCCTTGGTGGCTTAGGAGCAGCAGAGGTGTTGGTGGAGCAACGGCAACATCGCGGTGGCCGGAGATGGGGACGAGGACGAACGGCGGTTGCGGTGCCTCCCAGCTCCAATTGAGGCCACCAGTCGACGTCGTCGACCCTGGCGGAGCTCTCCGACAGGGTCAGCGGGCGCGGGGCCGCCGGTGGCCGCGTCAACGATGGAGGGCGGCGGCGACTGCGGTCGGGCCGCGGATCTAGAGGATTGGAGGGGTGGAGCGAGCGCGTGGGCGAGAGAGGGGGGGGGGCAAGTGGGCGAGTGGGGCAGGGGGGAGGACCGAGGCGCCGGAGGGACACCCTTATCCCCTCACTCGTCGTTGCCGGCAACGGGGGCCGGCGGGAGCACGCGCCCACTTGGTCGGCTTCCACTGGGACAGGGGGCTTCCCCCCTTTTTTTGGTATTGACTTTTCCTTATTTTTTTCATAAAGAAACTTTTTTTCAAGCAGTTAACCATTTTATAAAAAAGTTGGCTCCTCACCAATATTATTCAAAGATTAAATGCAACAACTTGAATATTTTAGTTTTCATGCTTGACAAAAATTTAAATCTTGACTTTAGACTTTGTTTTGAATTTGAATTGTAACATGGATCAAATGAGGATTAGCAACAGTAATGTGATGACATGGCACCATTAACATGGGATTAATGTAGCATAATTATCCAGGCGTTACACAACCAGATGTCGGAGCCCAGGAGCCAGATGACACCGTCGGTGCCTACTACTACGTGAAGACCGCCGATGACCAGGAGTAGTTAGGAGGCTCCTTGGCGGGAGGCCTTGCCTTTTCGATCGTTGTTGCTTTTGTGCTAGCCTTCTTAAGGCAAACTTGTTTAACTCATGTCTGTACTCAGATATTGTTGATTCCGCTGACTCGTTTGTCTTCGAGCTTATGCATTCGAGCCCTCGAGGCCCCTGGCTTGTAATATAAAGCTTGTATTATTTTAATTTGTGTCTAGAGTTGTGTTGTGATATCTACCCGTGAGTCACTGATCTTGATCGTACACATTTGCGTGTATGATTAGTGTACGATTGAATCGGGGGCGTCACAATCCCCGTTGAGGTAACCTACTGTTATTCGAAAATTCTCTGGTTTCATGTTATTGGAAAGAGGTTTGTTAATAAGACTTGATCAACCTTGTTAATGGATTCCTTTTGATGAGCATGAGATGGATGACTTTAGAAAGCATAAATCCCTGTAGCCGTTTTTGCCTTCTGTTATTTAGTTGAAATAGAGAAAAAAAAGTATTTTTTGTTTATTTTCTGATTTATCCGTGCAGTAAAAAATGTCTCGAAAATAAAAGTTCTCCAAATGCCTTGAAAATTTAGTATGATTTTTTGTATAATATTTTAGAATTTGTGGAACTTAGAACACACCAGGGGGCCTCACCAGCTAGGCACAAGGGTGGAGGGCGCGCCCCTGACCTTGTGGGCCCCACATGGCCCCCCTTTACTCATTCCCGCACCCATCTATCGGATTTAGGGTTCCGGCAAAACCCTTGAGGTTCGAACACTGGGGTGCGCATGAAGATTCCCCCCTACTGAAACTCGCTGTCAGCCTCGTCGCAATCTCTAAGCTAGCTCGATGAACTCACAGCACAAGAGACACAAGATTTATACAGGTTCGGGCCACCATTGTGGTGTAATACCCTACTCCTGTGTGGTGGTGGTGGATTGCCTCTTGGGCTGATGATGAACAGTACAAGGGAAGAACAACCTCCTGAGGAGAGGTGCTCTTGTGCTTGGTGGTTTTCTCGGGGAGGAATTGATCTGTCCCCCCTACTGTGGTGGCTAGTCCTATTTATAGAGGCCCTGGTCCTCTTCCCAAATATTGAGCGGGAAGGGATCGAACAACGGCCAATTTGAAGGGGGACAACTAGTACAAGCTATCCTGAGTAAAGGTGGTCTTCGCCTATCAAAGGCACTGGTGGTGACGTTGTCTTGGGCTCTATGATAACCTCCGTCCTGCCGTCCTGCTGGTCTTGGTCTTGTTGCACCGATATGGAAACCTTTGCCTGATGCCTCGGTACTTCGCGCCTGCGCTTGTGTTACGCCCAATATGCGACCCTATCCAAAAGGAACTCAAAGGTCCCACTAAGGATAGACCCGCATATTGAAACACTTTTGCAAGGTGGATATCATGACATCAACATTACATAATAGATGGGGATACATACAAGAGGCATACAATGCCACACGAATACAACATCACAATACATTAGAGCGTCATCCGACTACGGATGAAACACAAACAGAAACTCAAACGACATCCACCCTGCTAGCCCAGGCTGCCGACCTGGAACCTATCCCCTGATCGAAGAAGCAGAAGAAGAACTCAACGCAAGCAAGCATCGCTCTCGCGTCATGATCATCGCACAACCTGTACCTGCAACTATTGTTGTAGTAATCTGTGAGCCACGAGGACTCGGCAATCCCATTACCATGGGTATCAAGACTAGCAAAGCTTAATGGGAAAGGAAGGGGTAAAGTGGTGAGGTTGCAGCAACAACTAAGCATATATGGTGGCTAACATACGCAAATAAGAGCGAGAAGAGAACAAGCAGAACAGTCGTGAAACTAGCAATGATCAAGAAGTGATCCTGAACTCCTACTTACGTCAAACATAACCCAGAAACCGTGTTCACTTCCCGGACTCCGCCGAGAAGAGACCATCACGGCTACACACGCGGTTGATGCGTTTTAATTCGGATCTGGTGTCAAGTTATCTACAACCGGACATTAACAAATTCCCATCTGCCTATAACCGCAGGCACGACTTTCGAAAGATTATACCCTGCAGGGGTGTCCCAACTTAACCCATGATAAGCTCTCGCGATCAACGAAGGATATACCTTCTCCCAGGAAGACCCGATCAGACTCGGAATCCTGGTTTACAAGACATTTCGACAATGGTAAAATAAAACCAGCAAGACCGCCCGCTGTGCCGACAAATCGTGATAGGAGCTGCACATATCTCGTTCTCAGGGCACACCGGATGAGCAAAGCGTACAGGAAACGACGTAACCCAAGTTGCCAAGGGATGGCCCCGCACGGTGCTCTAGTTTGGACCAACACTTAGACAAGCATTGGCCCGGGGGGGCTAAAATAAGATGACCCTTGGGTTAATTACTCCCAAGGGAAAATATAGGTGGTGGTGAGGCAAATGGTAAAACCAATGTTGGGCCTTGCTGGAGGAGTTTTATTCAAAGTGAACTGTCAAGGGGGTCCCATAAATCACCCAACCGCGTAAGGAACGAAAAATCCGGGAACATAACACTGGTATGACGGAAACTAGGGCGGCAAGAGTGGAAAGAAACACCAGGCATAAGGCCGAGCCTTCCACCCTTTATCAAATATATAGATGCATTAATAATATAAGAGATATTGTGATATCCCAACCAAAATCCTGTCCACCATGAAGAAATCTTCAACTTCACCTGCAACTAACAATGCTATAAGAGGGGCCGAGCAAAGTGGTAACATAGCCAAGCAATGGTTTGCTAGGAATAGTGTCAAAGGTTAGAGGTTCATGGCAATTTGGGAGGCTTGATAAACAGGTGATAGGTAGCGCAACATTGCGATAGAACGAAGCAACTAGCATAGCAATGATAGTAGTGAGATCCAGGGTAGCGGTCATCTTTCCTGAAATGCCGCAAGGAAGAAGAATGAGTCCATCAAGAAGATGAAGCCACGAAGACGAACCAAGCGTAGACGAACGAATCCTCACGATCGCAACGAAATGGGAACTATCAAGAAGAAGCACACAACATAGTAAACACACCACACATGAACAAGGCATGATGCACAAACAAACATGATGCAAGACAAGACTACATGAAGCTACTCATGGCAAGAGATTATGCAAACAAGAGCAACACATCAAGGCAAGTTAAAATGAGGTCGGGAACAACATATAACAATTCTGGTAAGTCCTCATATGCAAATTTCGAAATTGGTCCAGATCTGAATAAACCTTATGTTCAAGTTGTTAAACAGCAATTTAAGATGCACAAAGATGATCTACACTCGATTATAGTCAAGTTACATATATGGTTCATTTAATTTGGAGCTACAACCTAGAAGATATGAGCAAATCAAGTTAAACATGGCATTGATGCAAAATGCATACAAACATCAAGCAAACACCTCAAAACAAGGACGCAACATGATAATATGAAACTACATGCAATTCTAAGCAAGTTTCATATAGAGCACACTCAAAACGGAGCAACGGTGCAACACATACACTCTAAACAAGTCATAACAACAACCTGTCCAAAACAACAACTAGGCATATTGCAAGCATCAAAACAACATGCTACAGTACCACAATATGAAAAAGAAGACATGGGCATGATGTACAGGTAAATCATAACAAAACATGAACACTGACCTATCTCCAAAAACTACTAGAACATGCCCAAACACACATGGCAAGATTGCAAATGATAACAGTTCAGACTTTGCAGAAAATAACATCAGGTTGCAATGTTCAGAGCTATCAAACAACATGTTACAGGAACTTATCATGGCAAATAAAGGCATGGCATGATACTACTAAATTCATAGAACAAAATTCCCTTACTGACCATGAGCCAAAAAGGATAAGAAAATATGATGGCACCCATGTAAACATAGCAAGTTATAATACAGATTCATACATGGCAGGAACAATAATAAGTAGGCATGTAGATGAGCTTGTGAAACTCACTACAGAGCAAAACATGGCATGGCAAGGCAACCAACAGTAAGAAGACATGATTATGAAGCTAAGCATGGCAAGAGCAAGTTCATAGGGTACATGGATCACTAGCAAAACACATGGCAACAACTGAACTTAATGTTAACATGCTGACAACAACATTATATAGCAACTTTGGATCAAAGAAACAACAAGCTACAACAGGCTATAAATGCAACCAGGGGCATGGATGGATAGATCATGAAATGTATAACAAAATACCCTTAGTGAACATCTCCATATTATGCATAGAATGATTTGTAGCAGCAGGTTTACATAGCATCACGAAATAACAGATTCAGCCTAGCAAAACAGCAACAGCAAGTACACTACTTCACGAACTCGATTCACTCACCACAAGTCACTTCATGACAAGATAAGCATAGCATCAGCAAGAAGACATGTTTGTGAAACAAACCAAGGCAAGAACAAGTTCATAGCATGCAAGGATCAACTACAACAACCTTGGCAAAATTGAATAACATGTAAACAATCTGCCAGGAAGCATTTTTGAAGCAAAAGTAGAGCACGGAAATGACATGCTAGACTACTCCACAATTGCAACCAGGAGCATTAATGGATATACAATAACCATATGTTCAAAACATCCTTACTGAAGTATCTCAAAATATGCATTGATCTCTCTGTAGCATCAAGTTTACATGGCATCGAAATAAGAAGCAGAACAGGGACTGAAATCAGCAACATCACGAAGCCTAGTTTACATGCTTGTGCTAGTAACCACATTGATCACAAAAATACATGATAAGCACCTTTTTAAGGATGGCATGACATAGATCAAAACACATTTAGACATCAACCTCATAGGATACACACATCAAACATGGCAAAAATGACAAAAGAGCATGTTCTGTTAATAGACAGCAGACAACATCATGAAGAACTCTTGCAACGATGATTCAGGCATCAAGATGGACTCAAATGAATATGATGCAATGGAATGAAATGAAGTACTCGTTGAGGCGAACAATTTGACATATTACATGCACGAAACGGAGCTACGGATGCAGAGATATGATGTGATGAACATGGCATGATAATGTCAAAATATTTCGGGACTTAAGTCATTTTTTTGAAAAAAAACATGTGAGCGCTGGATAGCTATAACGTGCACTGGGCAGGGTTTAGACGGGCTGCTCACCTAGCGGGCTGAGCCCAGGTTGGCGGGGAGGGGCTTGGCAGGCCGAGGAGGGGGAGCCGGGCTGGGCCGGAGACTGGGCCGGCTTGTGGGCTGAGGGCGCGGGGCCCACGGGAGATTTAGGCCCGGTCGTCCTCCTGCTCGTGCGCCTGCATGAGCACGCTGGAGGGAGGAGGCCATGGCAGCGGGGGAGGCGGCGTGCCGCGGCGGTAGGAAGGCCAGGAGGAGGCCGAGGGGCGGCGGGAACGGGCAGATCCGGCTGGGGGCAACCGGATCCGGTGGATCCCGGCCAGGTTCGGGTGAAGACGTCACCGACGACGGCGATCTCCATGACGGCGGCGGCTACCTGCGAGAGGAAGGGGTCGGCGGGGTGAGCAGGAGAAGTGGAGGAGGAGAAGGTAGAGAGGAAGATGCGGGGCTCCGGCCTGGCGTTGGCGCTTGCCGGCGCGGTTGCCGGGGTCGCCGGCGACAGAGGCGAGGCGGCGGTGGGAACGGACGCTCGGGATCCCCTAGAGGCGCGGGAGGGAGCTCCTCCCTGGAGCAGGCGGCGCGGAGTGGGCACCTCGGGCCTAGATCGGCCCGGGGCGGGCCGCGGATAGGCTGGAGCGGGCCAGCGGTGGAGGAGTGGCTGGCTGGGGCGTGGAGACGCCAAGTGGCGCCCGGTGGTTGGTGGAGGCGGCGGCTGGCGGCGGCGCACCCATTGGCAACTCGCCAAGTGGCGGATCTGGAGCGGGGTGGCGCGGAAATGGAGGTGGCTGCGCGCTGATTCTGAGAAGGAGGGGTGGCTGCGGCTGGGAGGTAGGGGAGGGGCTAGGCTGCCCAAAAATGGAAGGAAGGGGTCTATATAAAGCAAAAGGCGGCTAGGGTTGGGGTTTTCCATCCGTTTTCGGACATCGGATCTCGATCCGACGGTCCGGAGCGGAGGGGGTTTTAGGTGGGCTGCAGGAGGGATTTGTGGGCTGTGAAGAGAGAGCTTGGGCTGAGGGGAGAGAAGAGGAATGCAGCCCGACGGCAGTTTCGGAGACTGAAATGTCCGACGAAGGTACCGGCAACGGTACCGCTATATTTAACGGTTGGTCTAACAAATGGACTCCGAATGCGATGAAACTTGGCAGGCGCTCTGTCTACACTATAATAAGACCGCACGACAAGTTGCAACCCATTCCGAGAACATTTTTATGCCAGTTATAAAATAATATTTCGGAGGTGCCGCGGGCGCGTGCGAGTGGTCCGGACTCCGAACGGACAACGGAGAGAACCAGGAGAGCCCGAACGGATGCAAGTTTTGGAAAACATGTGGATGAAATGCAGATGATGACATGGCAAAATGCAACACGCAAGCAAATGACATGGCAACAAAGGCGAATAACTGGCCGACACCTGGCACATCGAATCCGGGGCGTTACAACACTCCTCCACTAACAAGATATCTCGTCCCGAGATCTTAGGACCGAGACGAAAGGGGAAAAGGATGAGGTGAAAACAAGAACTAAAGAGAAGAAGCAAATAATCGAGAGCACTCGAGAAAAAGAGAGGAACGATGAGATTGACGAGAATCAGAAGCTCACGGAATCAGATAGACGATGAAACCACTCCGGTTAGAACGAGATAAGAAACAAATAAGACTGAAAAGGATTTAGGCAGCACTCCGGCTGAAACATGGAGGAATAGAACACGAGTTTGAGAGGATGGAAAGATACTTGACAACATAAGCGACGCAATGCCTCCGGAAGAATTGAAAGAATGGAATGAAAAGAACTTAGATGGAAGGATTGAACGGAGTTGTTGAGAAAATCAACAATGAAAGAATAAGCTTGATGTGGACTTATGGATAACATCTCAAAAATTATGAGGTGGTAACCGACCACAAACGGAAATGATTGGATAGCTTAGAAGAACGAAGAAATGCAAAACTCCACTTCAAAAGAAAATGAAGAATTAATTGCACTTCGAAAGGCAAGAAGGAAAGATACTTGAACTCCTTCGAAAAGAATCTTGATGAACACTTGAGGAATGAATTGAATCATGACGAGCCACCATGAAGAACTCCGGTAACAAAAGGATGATGAGATAGAATGAAGGATGAAAGAATAAGATTAAAGCCTTGCGATGATTTAGATGGAGGTTCCGACGAAATGGCTGAGGAAATTTGAACTCCGGAAAAGAAAAGATGAAAACACTTGGAACTAGAATCAAGAACAACTCCGAAGGAAGGGATTATTCACTTGGATGAAATAAGAATAAGATTTATTGTATGCTTATCCTTCATCAAATTAAATTGATGACAAGCAATGGACTTTTACATACTACTTATTCTTCTTGACAAAAAGATTGAGAAGGGATAGCACAAAACTTGAGAAGGTCTTCATGAACCACCGGTAGGATTCGAAAGAACGAATGGATTAAAATGATAATCAAGGAAAAAGAATGTGAATGAACCACCGTAAGAATTTGGAAATGACTGATAAAAGAGAATGAATCACCGGAAGAATTAGAAGAACCAATATACTAGAGGGGATTTAGATGCAAAAGGACAAGGAGATCGTGAACTGATAAAGAATACTTGACAGATGCACCGGGAGAACTGGATAACGGTAGCTGAAATGTGAGGGCGAAGAATTCTTCTGGAACGAATGGCCTCCGGTGAAAAGAAACGGAAAAACAACTTCTAACATACTCCGGATGGTGAGAAAAAGGAATATCTGACAAATGGAATAATTTGAGAGGATGGCATGAAGCTAGAATCACGAATCTTCGAGAGGACGGGCAAGATTTAGAGGAAAACCTCTTCTTCGATCTTCAAATGATGATGAGAAACACCACCAAAATTACTGAGATAATTCGGGAGAATGAAAAGCGAAGGGGTTGAGCCAACAATGAAAGCATTTGAACGGGATCTTGGAAAAGCGTCTGACTGATGAAATCCATTCTTACGTCACACTTGAAAAGAATTGAGAATAACTCCGGGGGAAATTAGAAGAGTCGGGTAAGATCCTGGAAAAAGACCTGTGGGTTAGGGCCCACTAAAGAGAAAACACCGTTGGAAAGGGATGATGAACAGATAGATGAAGCACCGGAACAATTGAAATATTTGAATGAGGTGACAACCTCGAATTAATTGGAACACCAACGAATCTCCTGAGATGTCTTGAACACTCCGGAAGGATAAACTGGGGAGAGGCGAACGAGCAAGGAGAACACTTCGAGGAAAAGAATATTATCACTACCGAAAATTATAATTGAGTCCATCGGAAAGGAGATGAAGAATGTCCACTGAGACGAGAATTCACCGGTTGAAATGAATGAGGGAAGACTGAAGAGACTCCACACGAGAGACTCCGGGAAGAAGAGGGTGGGAGGGCAGGAAAAACAAAGGCAACTTGGAAGGGGAAACCGATGAATATCTTGAGGATACAACACTGGTTGAAATCATTGGGGAAAGAAGGCAAAGACTTCGCATGAGTAGGATGGATACTCAATTGCGGACTCCGGTTCCGAGATGAAAAAGGGTGGGCGGGTGGGAAAGAAAACAACTGAGGATTGAACTCAAAGATGAAGAGGCTCGAGTCAACTTGACGAGAAATGCACCGGATCAAAAGAGCTGAGAACCAACGATCGAAAAATCAACTGCGTGATCCTAAAAAAATTTGAAGGGGAAGAGGAGTAATTCAAAACACCTACGTCAAGATTCCTTACCAGAGCGACGAAGGGGTTGAGGAGTAAAAAGAATTCCTACTCTCTGATATAACTAGACTCCGAAAAAGTTTTCTTCTAGACTCAACAACGGCCAAACTACACGATCAATCAAGGGGGCTCCTAGGGTTGGTCGAGGCTCTGATACCAACTTGTCATTTTTTTGAAAAAAACATGTGAGCGCTGGATAGCTATAACGTGCACTGGGCGGGGTTTAGACGGGCTGCTCACCTAGCGGGCTGAGCCCAGGTTGGCAGGGAGGGGCTTGGCAGGCCGAGGAGGGGGAGCCGGGCTGGGCCGGAGACTGGGCTGGCTTGTGGGATGAGGGCGCAGGGCCCACGGGAGATGGAGGCCCGGTCATCCTCCTGCTCATGCGCCTGCATGAGCACGCTGGAGGGAGGCGGCCATGGCAGCGGGCGAGGCGGCGTGCCGCGGCGGCAGGGAGGCCAGGAGGAGGCCGAGGGGCGGCGGGAACGGGCAGATCCGGCCGGGGGCAACCGGATCCGGTGGATCCCGGCCGGGTTCGGGTGAATACGTCACCGGCGACGGCGATCTCCATGATGGCGGCGGCTACCTGCGAGAGGAAGGGGTCGGCGGGGTGAGCAGGAGAAGTGGAGGAGGAGAAGGTAGAGAGGAAGAGGCGGGGCTCCGGCCTGGCGTTGGCGCTCGCCGGCGCGGTTGCCGGGGTCGCCGGCGGGAGACGCGAGGCGGCGGTGGGAACGGGCGCTCGGGATCCCCTGGAGGCACGGGAGGGAGCTCCTCCCTGGAGCAGGCGGTGCGGAGCGGGCACCTTGGGCCCAGATCGGCCCGGGGCGGGCCGCGGACGGGTTGGAGCGGGCCAACGGCGGAGGAGTGGCTGGCTGGGGCGCGGAGACGCCAAGTGGCGCCCGGTGGTTGGTGGAGGCTGCGGCTGGCGGCGGCGCGCCCATTGGCAACTCACCAAGTGGCGGATCTGGAGCGGGGTGGCACGGAAATGGAGGTGGCTGCACGCTGATTCCGAGGAGGAGGGGTGGCTGCGGCTGGGAGGTAGGGTAGGGGCTAGGCTGCCCAAAAATGGAAGGAAGGGGTCTATATAAAGCAAAAGGGGGCTAGGGTTGGGGTTTTCCATCCGTTTTCGGACATCGGATCTCGATCCGACGGTCCGGAGCGGAGGGGGTTTTAGGTGGGCTGCAAGAGGTATTTGTGGGCTGTGAAGAGAGAGCTTGGGCTGAGGGGAGAGAAGAGGAATGCAGCCCGACGGTAGTTTCGGAGACCGAAACGTCCGACGAAGGTACCGGCAACGGTACCGCTATATTTAACGGTTGGTCTAACAAATGGACTCCGAATGCAATGAAACTTGGCAGGCGCTCTGTCTACACTATAATAAGACCACACGACAAGTTGCAACCCATTCCGAGAACATTTTTATGCCACTTATAAAATAATATTTCGGAGGTGCCGCGGGCGCGTGCGAGTGGTCCGGACTCCGAACGGACAACGGAGAGAACCGGGAGAACCCGAACGGATTCAAGTTTTGGAAAACATGCGGATGAAATGCAGATGATGACATGGAAAAATGCAACACGCAAGCAAATGACATGGCAATGAAGGCGAATAACTGGCAGACACCTGGCACATCGAATCCGGGGCATTACAGCTTGCCCCCTTAATTAGCACCAAAGGGGAAACATAGACACTGCGCGCGCTGGCGCCCGCCTGGCCTTGGTCGTCATGGCTTGTGTCACGGGAACCTCGCGAGGTACCCCTTGCCTTGATCTCTCCGCCTCCCTCGTGAGCCTGCCTGGTGAGGCCGATCCTGAGGAGGCCTTGTGTCGTCCGCCCAGCAAGGCTTGGCCCCTCGCGAGGGTCTTGAGTGTTGGTTGATGAAGATGGGCCGTGCTGGGCCACTGGTGGAGCCACGCCGCGGGCCGCAGGCAGGAAAGTCTGGGGACCCCCGTTCCCAGAACGCCGATAGTAGCCCCCGAGCCCAAGGCGCGCTCGGCCTTGGCTTAGCGGCGAAGCCAACGCGCAAGTGCGGAGCGCTGCAGGCCCCAACAGCCTGCGGACTTGGTCGACGCGTGGCGATTGATTGGACATGGGCGTCTCCGCTTCCCCATTCTGCCCCAATATCTGACTGGCTAGGCAGCCATGGCACCATACACAGTTATTTCCCCCTCGCAGGCGGCGTGTTCCCTATCTTTCTGTCTTCCTCGAGCCCCTGCCTCTGCTTCCAATATGACTCGAGCTCTGTCCCCTTCATTGCCATGGTGCCGACTAGCACATAGAAAGGGAAGAAGCCACTGTCCTCAGCCAATTCTTCCCAGACAATCGAGCCTGCCGTCAGCCGATCGCGGGTGCTCAACCAGGAGGCCATGGGCAAGGTCTGCCCCGCGCTCGCTTCCAGCTTCAACGAGTGGGGAGGTATGGTGGCTTGGCCTGTGCCCCGAGCCTCAATTGACAGGACGACTGTCGGTGCCAAAACCGGCGGATCTCGGGTAGGGGGTACCGAACTGTGCGTCTAAGCCTAATGGTAACAGGAGGCGGGGGACACATTGTTTACCTAGGTTCGGGCCCTCTCGATGGAGGTAATACCCTACTTCCTGCTTGATTGATCTTGATGATATGAGTATTACAAGAGTTAATCTACCACGAGATCGTAGAGGCTAAACCCTAGAAGCTAGCCTATGATTATGATTGTTGTTGTCCTACGGACTAAACCCTCCGGCTCATATAGACACCGGAGGGGGCTAGGGTTACACAGAGTCGGTTACAGAGAAGGAGATCTACATATCCGAATTGCCAAGCTTGCCTTCCACGCAAAGGAGAGTCCCACCCGGACACGGGACGAAGTCTTCAATTTTGTATCTTCATAGTCCAAAAGTCCGGCCAAAGTATATAGTCCGGCTGTCCGAGGACCCCCTAATCTAGGACTCCCTTAGTAGCCCCTGAACCAGGCTTCAATGACGATGAGTCCGGCGCGCGGATTGTCTTCGGCATTGCAAGGCGGGTTCCTTCTCCGAATACTCCATAGAAGATTTTGAACACCAGGATCGTGTCCGGCTCTCCAAAACAAATTCCACATACCACCGTAGAGAGCACAACATTCCACCAATCTAATCTGCTGACAACTTTTCATAGCGTGACATCACGCCACAGCCCGGTCATTATTCGAACCGTTTTTCTCAACCAGCTACTGCACAGATTGCGAGGTGGTTTCCTTGGCACGTCTTGTCGAAGCAGAGATCGTGTCCCCTTATCACGGGATTCTCATCAATATGGGCGTGGGTAACCCAACCACGCCATCAATCGCAGCGCTTGGGGAATACGCGATTTTACGGGGCAAGCGCACAATTTCTACCACCTTTATAAAGGGATAAGGATTTCTCTTTTTCACCCACGCCTTCTTCTTCCCCTGCCCATCCATTCTCGCACGCTCGAGCTCCAGCGCCCAAGTTCTCAGCTTCTCCGCAAAGCCACTCCAAACATGTCCGGTGCGGGAGGCATGTGGATGGTCTCCTCCGTTACGGAGGAGGACATTACGAAGCTCCGGGAAGCTAGATACCTAGCTGCAGATATCGCGCACCGGCTCCCAGACGCAGGGCAGATCGTTCCTACTCCGGAACCCCACGAGAGGGTTGTATTCCTGGCCCACTTCATCCGTGGACTGAGATTTCCCCTCCACCCATTTGTCCGTGGGCTCATGTTTTACTACGGGCTGGATTTTCATGATCTGGCCCACAATTTCATCCTCAACATCGCGTTGTTATCATCGTGTGTGAGGCCTTCCTCCGCATCAAGCCTCACTTTGGCCTGTGGCTGAAGACCTTCAACGTGAAGCCGAAGAAAGTGGTCGGCCAGCAAGCGGAGTGCGGAGGCGCCATGGTGGGCAAGATGCCCGACGTCATCTGGCTCGAAGGCTCTTATGTGGAGACCGTGAAGGGGTGGCAATCAGGATAGTTCTACATCACCGAGCCGCGCGACGCCAACTGGGCGGCGGCCCCCGAATTCCGATCCGGCATACCCATGCGGCTCACCTCCTGGAAAGAGAAGGGCTTAGCCTGGGGTGCATCGGCGGAGCTGACCGGACTCCAGAACTATGTCAAAAACATGATAAGTAAGAAAATCAAGCTTGTCAACGTGGTCTAGGTCATGCTCTTCCGCCGGATTCTCCCGTGTCAAAGACGGGCATTCAATATGTGGGAGTTCGACCCGGCCGAACACCAGACGCTACAAGAGCTCTTCAACACGACGCACAAAGACGTCTGGAAGGGGTTGTTCAAGGCCGCCGAGGTACCTCCTTCCCTTACCGAAGATCACGAACTCAGCACAAAGCGCCCCACCAATCCGTTAAGCTCTCTGTATTTTACAAGATGTTCCTTTCCCCAGTATATTTGTGGGAGGGATCTAAGCCTCCGCACCAAATTTACAGGACTAGGTAGCGACAGCGGAGCGGATCGACTGTCCGGCTCCACTACCTGAGGATCCAGCAACGGCTCTCCTAACGGAGATGCTGCTTCCGGCACCCTATGAGGTACTTGAGAAGAAGGCCAAGAAGAAGGCCACAGGGACCAGGAAAGGTCTCCGGCACAAGGTAGTCTCGAACTCATCGTCTGAAGACACCGAGGCGCGCTCCTCCAACAAAAACAAGGAGGAGGAAGAAGAAAGTCCTCCCCCCAACCAGGAGGACAAGAAAAGGAAGGCTGCCCCGTCTGGGGAGGCCGAAGGGTCCAAAAAGGGGAAGATCCTCCCTCCGGACCACTCCACAACAGCCTCGTACAGTGACGAGGAGTGGCTGCCCAGGGACAAGCCCCTGGCGAAGTCGTAAGTATCCGGATACTATACTACTTCCGACATGTTTCGCTTTATTGCTTCTTATCATGACAAATATGACCGTGCAGTCCGTCCAAAGCCCGCATCGACTTATCCTCCTCGGATGGGTCTTTGAGCGCGTCGGCGATGAACAGCGATTCACTCCCGACGGCCACCACCCCCGACCCGCGGATGACACCAAGGTGTTGTCTCAGAGGATACCGGGCCAGGGGGAGACAGTTCTGGAGGCGCCCCAAGGTGAAATCCCCAATGCCGGGCACATGGGGGGGAAGACCCCCATGGATTCTGATGAGGGGGGCCGCAGCAAGTTTGGCCCCCAGCCGGATACTGTGCAGGAACTTCCAGTGGTTCCAGATTCAGGCAGGCGGCCCCTCGCAAAGGGGGGCGAGCTGCCTGTGCCGATGACTTCTGTCCGTCTAGAGGCATCGGCCAACTTGCTGGAAGCGCTTCAGGGTGCTTCCATTGGTGAAGAACACCGTACTCTTATGAGTACGGTGATTGAGAAGGTTTGGTTTGCCAAAAGCGGATTGACCAAAGCCTGCGCCAGCCTCCTAACAGGTTTGAGGTAAGTAATTAAATTATGAGAAAATATCCCGGCATAGATAGTAGCCCCTGATGCTCTGTTTGGTGTTTGGAAAGAAAAGCCAAACAGAGGATCAAATAACATCCACAGGAGTCTAATAAGAGTATGTTTATGTGAATAAGCAGGCGTCGCTGCTGGCCGCTGCCGCCCGTACTGCGGAGGTCTCCGGACTGAAGCGGGACCTGAGGCGGACCGAGGAAGAGCCCGGCCTCGTGAAGAGGCAGCTCGAGGATAACAAAGGTAAGTGATACCCTGTTCGTATCTTATGTAAAGGAAAAATTGTTGACGCTAATAGAAGCATCATGAATTTAGTAGGGGCCACGACTGAAGTGGTGGCCTTAAGAAGGCGTTGTCCGAGGCCGAGGACAAAGCGGCCAAGGAGCGCACCGAGCGCGATAAACAAGAGGCTCGGGTTGGCGAGGTCCAGCAAGAGCTCCAGGACTTCATCAAAAAATACGAGTCCTTGGAGCGTGACTCTAAGACGCAAGAGTCCGAGCTTGCGAAGGCCCGCCAGAGTGCACATGATGCAAAAGCTGAAGCCCAAAAGGCCCTCCAAGAGGTTCAAGTGGCCAATAAGATTGCGGCAGGTAAGGCATTCAATATGCAAAACAAGCATGTAAAGGAGAACTTCTTTTTACTACCTGAATTTGGAGCTCTCCAGGAGCATTCACAGATCTGCCGTGCAGCATCTCTGATGCCGCAGAGTTTTACCGAGCTGAGGAAGGGATCTCGATGGATAAGTTGTTTTGGTCCAAGTATATTGGGGCCAAACACCCAATGCCCTTGAGTGACCAGTTGAGGCAACTGGTCGAACTTCACAAGGCGACCGAATTGGCCATGAAGGATCTCATCGTTCGGATGTGGCCTGGCGAGCCCCTGCCCAGCAGCTAATTCGGCCTGGTAAAGCGGCTTGTGAATGCCTGCCCGCGGCTTGAAGTCATAAAGCGGTCAGTCTGTATTGAAGGTGTGCGTAGGGCCTTGGCCCGTGCGAAAGTGCACTGGGCGAAGATGGATGCCGAGAAGCTGGTGACGGAGGGGACACCGAAGGGCAAGGAGCATTGCCACCCCGAAAAGTATTATGACAATTACTACTGGAATCAGCTACTTTGCCATCTGCCAGATCTTTGCCGTCCGCTAGCGGACGACAAAGAAGCTCTTTGCCATCAGCTACCGTAAAGCAGACGGCAAAGAAATGGCGGACGACAAAGAACCTCTTTGGCATGAGCCATTTCGTTGCCGTCCGCCAGCTGACGGCAAAGAATCTTTGCCGTCAGCCAGCTGACGGCAAAGAGGGAGGTGGCCCCCACCCACCCGCCCGTTTTAAAAAACTTAACACCCCCACCTCTTTGCCGTCTGCTAGCGGACGGCAAAGAGAGATAACGGCGGACGGCAAAGAGTGTCGGACGGCAAAGAGCCGAGTAACTAACGTACGTCACCCCCCGCCCGTTACTCTCCCTTCAATTCCTCTCTCCTCCCCGACGCCCCGCCCTAGCTAGATCCACCGCCGCCCTCGCCGCCCGGTGCTGCCCCCGCCCCGCACCCTTGGCCCGTCGTGCCACCACCCCTCCGCCCCAACCCCACCCGCCGACGCCCCGTCGCCCCACCACCCCTCCGCCACCCGCCGCCCGGCGCCGCCCCCGCCCCCCGCCGCCCGGCGCCGCCCCTGCCGCTCGGCGCCGCCCCCGCCCCCGCACCCTTGGCCCGTCGCCCCACCACCCCTCCGCCCCCCACCCCACCCGCCGACGCCCCGTCGCCCCGCCACCCGCCGCCCGGCGCCGCCCCCACCGCCTGGCGCCGCCCCCGCCGCCCGGTGCCCCCGCGCCGACCGCCCCATTGCTCCGGTGAGGGACTACTACTTTTTTTCTTTAGTTTTTTCATTTTTTTGCTGTTTAATTGTTAGTGCTAGATTGTGTTAGTGTTAGTGTTAGAAAAGAATTAGAAGAAGTAGAAGAAGTAGAAGTAGTAGAAAGATGAAAAAAGAAGAAGAAGAAAAGAAGTAGAAGAAGTAGTAGAAGAAGAAAAGAAGAAACGAAAAGAAGTAAAAAAGTAGAAAAAAGATGAAAGAAGAAGAAGAAGAAAGGAAAGAAGAAGAAGAAGAGAAAGAAAGAAGAAGGATATAAGGAAGCACCCCGACCCCCTGACCCCGACACCCCGACCCCAACACCCCGACCCCCTGACCCCTGACCCCGACACCCCGACCCTGACACCACACCCCGACAACGACACGACACCCAGACACCCCGACGCCCGACCCCCCAAGGCTGACACGGTCTTATATTTGTGAATTATTAGTTAGGTCATATTTTTTTCGATTTTGTTATGAAAAACATCATATATAATAATGTTGATCGGGTTGATTTAAATGTGCAGTTGTTTCACCGCTGCGAGGTTTGGTGTTCGACGACCTCGCCGTGCGTTTGACGAGCTCTGCCCCTTCGTTCGTGGGTGAGCACAAATGACATGTCCTCCTCCCCCATTAATTATTTGCTCTGTTCTGATGTTCATGCCGATGAAACTTGATAGCTAGCTATATATGTGTCTTGAATCATCAGTATGCGTAACCAATATGTGTCTCCCGTTCGAAAGTGTCATAGTTATAAATATGCATGCATTTGCATATTTATAACCTTGATTCTTTCGAATTGTCCAACGCTATCCATGGACAGCCCGAATATGTGTAGATTGGGTTCGTTTTCCCATATGCTTTGCTCCAGATCCGACGCATAAATTTCGTCAGTGCCTCCCCTGTTGTTCTCCGGGTACACATCCTCTATGTTTATTGCAAAGACGTGTATCAGGAGAACAGCGGGGAGGTGCTACCGAAATTTTGCGTCGGATCCGGAGCATAGCATGGGAAAATGAACCCAATCTACACATACTCGGGTGGGATTAGGACCTATCATTACCTATTAGAGTGTAGGTTGCATGGACGTAATAAAATTGACAAAGTAGATCAATTGATGAATATATACATGGTGAATTATATATATAATTGTTGTGTGTCCAGTAGCTCTGAAAGTCAAGATGAGTGATCGTGCGTGGATGTATACCGATCACACTGGTCAGAACAAATGGAGCGCTGAATGGTTCACAAAAACCAAGGGGTTTGTACAAGCCGCATTTGCAAATGGCCAGAGGAAAACTTGGTGCCCCTGTTCCGATGCGGCAATAGGGAAAAGAAGACAGAGGCTGAAATGGGTAAACACCTACATAAGAATGGTTTTACGCCCAATTATACCGTGTGGACATTTCATGGTGAGTCTTCCCAACGTGACCGAGCTGAGGTGGATCATCGTTGCACCGACGAGCATGGTACCAGGATGGGAAACATGGTGCAAGACTATGATGATGCTCAGGATTCGTACGAGGAGATGGAGGAATATGCAAAGGCCTTCAATGAAATGTTGGAGTCTTCAAAACGTCCGCTCCACGAGCACACTGAGCTTTGTCAGTTGGATGCCATCTCACAAGTAATGGCTTTGAAGGCTCAGTTCAACTTGGGCAGAGAATGCTATGACGCAATTATGATAGTATTTGGACGCTTTCTACCCAAAGGCCATGTAATGCCTGCAAACCTGTACCAGTCGGACAAAATCCTCTGTGCACTAAAGATGCCCTATGAGAAGATACATGCCTGTGAGAAAGGATGTGCCTTATTTAGGCTTGACTATGCGGACTTGAACTATTGTCCCATTTGCAAGTCTTCCAGGTATATTGTGGTAGACAACGGTATGGGTGAGAAGACACAGACCAAAATCCCTGTTAGTGTTCTTCGGTATATTCCAATCGTACCAAGACTTCAATGTCTTTTCATGGTCGAAGAGACGGCCAGACAGATGACATGTCACAAAACAGGCAAAAGAACCGAACTAGATGCAGATGGGAATCTGATGATGGTACACACATCGGATGGTGTTGCGTGGAAAAAGTTTGATGAATTACATGCTTGAAGGAAATATGCCCTAGAGGCAATAATAAAGTTATTATTTATTTCCTTATTTCATGATAAATGTTTATTATTCATGCTAGAATTGTATTAACCGGAAACATGATACATGTGTGAATACATAGACAAACATATAGTCACTAGTATGCCTCTACTTGACTAGCTCATTAATCAAAGATGGTTATGTTTCCTAACCATAGACATGTGTTGTCATTTGATTAATGGGATCGCATCATTAGGAGAATGATGTGATTGACATGACCCATTCCGTTAGCCTAGCACTTGATCGTTTAGTATGTTGCTATTGCTTTCTTCATGACTTATACATGTTCCTGTAACTATGAGATTATGCAACTCCTGTTTACCGGAGGAACACTTTGGGTGCTACCAAACGTCACAACGTAACTGGGTGATTATAAAGGAGTACTACAGGTGTCTCCGAAGGTACATGTTGGGTTGGCGTATTTCGAGATTAGGTTTTGTCACTCCGATTGTCGGAGAGGTATCTCTGGGCCCTCTCGGTAATGCACATCACTATAAGCCTTGCAAGCAATGTAGCTAATGAGTTAGTTACGGAATGATGCATTACGTAATGAGTAAAGAGACTTGCCGGTAACGAGATTGAACTAGGTATTGGATACCGACGATCGAATCTCGGGCAAGTAACATACCGATGACAAAGGGAACAAAGTATGTTGTTATGCGGTTTGACTGATAAAGATCTTCGTAGAATATGTGGGAGCCAATATGAGCATCCAGGTTCCGCTATTGGTTATTGACCAAGAATAGTTCAAGGTCATGTCTACATAGTTCTCGAACCCGTAGGGTCCGCACGCTTAAGGTTTCGATGACAATTATATTATGAGTTTATGAGTTTTGATGTACCGAAGGAGTTCGGAGTCCCGGATGAGATCGGGGACATGACGAGGAGTCTTGAAATGGTCGAGACGTAAAGATCGATATATTGGACGACTATATTTAGAGTTCGGAAAGGTTACGAGTGATTCGGGTATTTTTTGGAGTACCAGAGAGTTACGGGAATTCGCCGGGGAGTATATGGGCCTTATTGGGCCATACGGGAATTGAGGAGAGAGGCCGAAAGGAAGGAGGCGCGCAGCCCCCCTCTGGTCCGAATTGGACAAGGGGTGCAGCCCCTCTTTCCTTCCTCCTCTCCCCCTCTTTCCCCCTTCTCCTACTCCAACAAGGAAGGAGGGAGTCCTACTCCCGGTGGGAGTAGGACTCCCCTTGGCGCGCCTCTCCCTGGACGGCCACCTCCTCCCCTTGCTCCTTTATATACGGGGGCAGGGGGGCACCCCATGGAACACAAGTTGATCTACGGATTGTTCCTTAGCCGTGTGCGGTGCCCCCCTCCACCATATTCCACCTCGGTCATATCGTCGCGGAGTTTAGGCGAAGCCCTGCGCCGGTAGAGCATCATCATCGTCACCACGCCGTCGTGCTGACGGAACTCATCCCCGACACTTTGCTGGATCGGAGTCCGGGGATCATCATCGAGCTGAACGTGTGCTGAACTCGAAGGTGCCGTACGTTCGGTACTTGGATCGGTCGGATCGTGAAGACGTACGACTACATCAACCGCGTTGTCATAACGCTTCCGCTTACGGTCTACGAGGGTACGTGGACAACACTCTCCCCTCTCGTTGCTATGCCATCACCATGATCTTGCGTGTGCGTAGGAAATTTTTTGAAATTACTATGTTCCCCAACAGTGGCATCCGAGCCTAGGTTTTATGCGTTGATGTTATATGCACGAGTAGAACACAAGTGAGTTGTGGGCGATGCAAGTCATACTGCTAACAACATGTTATACTTTGGTTCGGCGGTATTGTGAGATGAAGCGGCCCGGACCGACATCACGCGTACGCTTACGCGAGACTGGTTTCACCGTTGTGAGCACTCGTGCTTAAAGGTGACTGGCGGGTGTGTGTCTCTCTCACTTTAGCTGAATCGAGTGTGGCTACGCCCGGTCCTTGCGAAGGTTAAAACAGCACCAACTTGACGAACTATCGTTGTGGTTTTTATGCATAGGTAAGAACGGTTCTTGCTAAACCCCATAGCAGCCACGTAATATTTGCAACAACAAAGTAGAGGACGTCTAACTTGTTTTTGCAGGGCATGTTGTGATGTGATATGGTCAAGACGTGATGCTATATTTTATTGTATGAGATGATCATGTTTTGTAACCGAAGTTATCGGCAACTGGCAGGAGCCATATGGTTGTCGCTTTATTGTATGAAATGCAAACGCCCTGTAATTACTTTACTTTATCAGTAAGCAGTAGCGATAGTCGTAGAATCAATAGATGGCGTAACGACAACGATGCTACGATGGAGATCAAGGTGTCGCGCCGATGACGATGGTGATCACGACGGTGCTTCGAAGATGGAGATCACAAGCACAAGATGATGATGGCCATATCATACCACTTATATTGATTGCATGTGATGTTTATCCTTTATGCATCTTATCTTGTTTTGATTGACGGTAGCATTTTAAGATGATCTCTCACTAATTATCAAGAAGTGTTCTCCCTGAGTATGCACCGTTGCGAAAGTTCTTCGTGCTGAGACACCACGTGATGATCGGGTGTGATAGGCTCTAGGTTCAAATACAACGGGTGCAAAACAGTTGCACACGCGAAATACTTGGGTTAAACTTGACGAGCCTAGCATATACAGATATGGCCTCGGAACACGGAGACCGAAAGGTCGAGCATGAATCATATAGTAGATATGATCAACATATTGATGTTCACCGTTGAAACTACTCCATCTCACGTGACGATCGGACATGGTGTGGTTGATATGGATCACGTAATCACTTAGAGGATTAGAGGGATGTCTATTTAAGTGGGAGTTCTTAAGTAATATGATTAATTGAACTTAAATTTATCATGAACTTAGTCCTGGTAGTATTTTGCAAATTATGTTATAGATCAATAGCTCGCGTTGTTGCTTTCATATGTTTATTTTGATATGTTCCTAGAGAAAACTGTGTTGAAAGATGCTAGTAGCAATGATGCGGATTGGATCCGTGATCTGAGGTTTATCCTCATTGCTGCACAGAAGAATTATGTCCTTAATGCACCGCTAGGTGACAGACCTATTGCAGGAGCAGATGCAGACGTTATGAATGTTTGGCTAGGTCAATATGATGACTACTTGATAGTTTAGTGCACCATGCTTAACAGCTTAGAATCGGGACTTCAAAGACGTTTTGAACGTCATGGACCATATGAGATGTTCCAGGAGTTGAAGTTAATATTTCAAGCAAATACCCGAGTTGAGATATATGAAGTATCCAACAAGTTCTATGGCTAAAAGATGGAGGAGAATCACTCAACTAGTGAGCATGTGCTCAGATTGTCTGGGTACTACAATCGCTTGAATCAAGTGGGAGTTAATCTTCCAGATAAGATAATGATTGACAGAATTCTCTAGTCACCATCACCAAGTTAGTAGAACTTTGTGATGAACTATAGTATGCAAGGGATGACGAAAACGATTCCCGAGCTCTTCGTGATGTTGAAATCAATGAAGGTAGAAATCAAGAAAGAGCATCAAGTGTTGATGGTTGACAAGATCACTAGTTTCAAGAAAAGGGCAAAGGGAAAGAAAGGGGAACTTCAAGTAGAATGACAAGAAAGTTGTCACTCCCATGAAGAAGACCAAAGCTGGACCAAAGCCTGAAACTGAGTGCTTACACTGCAAAGGAAATGGTCACTGGAAGCAGAAATGCCCTGAATATTTGGTGGATAAGAAGGATGGCAAAGTAAACAAGGGTATATATTTGATATACAGGTTATAGATGTGTGCCTCACTAGTGTTTATAGTAGCCCCTGAGTATTTTGATACTTGTTCGGTTGCTAAGATTAGTAACTCGAAACAGGAGTTACATAATAAACAGAGACTAGTTGAGGGTGAAGTGATGATGTGTATTGGAAGTGGTTCCAAGATAGATATGTTCATCATCGCACTCTCCCTATACCTTCGGGATTAGTGTTAAACCTAAATAAATGTTATTTGGCGTTTGCGTTGAACATGAATATGATTTGATCATGTTTATTGCGATACAGTTATTCATTTAAAGTCAAAGAATAATTGTTGTTCTGTTTACATGAATAAAACCTTCAATGGTCATACACCCAATGAAAATAGTTTGTTGGATCTCGATCGTAGTGATACACATATTCATAATATTGATGCCAAAAGATGCAAAGTTAATAATGATAGTGCAACTTGTTTGTGGCACTGCCGTTTGGGTCATATCGGTGTAAAGCTCATGAAGAAACTCCATAAAGATGGATTTTTGGAATCACTTGGTTATGAATCATTTGATGCTTGCGAACCGTGCCTTTTGGGCAAGATGACTAAAACTCCGTTCTCCAGAAACAATGGAACAAGCTACTGACTTATTGGAAATAATACATACCGATGTATGCGATCCAATGAGTGTTGATGCTCGTGGCCAAGTATCGTTATTTTCTGACCTTCACAAGATGATTTGAGCAGATATGGGTATATCTACTCGATGAAACATAAGTCTGAAATAATTGAAAGGTTCAAAGAATTTCAGAGTGAAGTGGAAAAATCATCGTAACAAGAAAATAAAGTTTCTACGATCTGATCGCGGAGACGAATATTTGAGTTACGAGTTTGGTCTTCAATTAAAACAATGTGGAATAGTTTCACAGCTCACGCCACCTGGAACACCACAACGTTATGGTGTGTCCGAACATCGTAACCGCACTTTATTGGATATGGTGCGATCTATGATGTCTCTTATTGGTTTACCATTATCATTTTGGGGTTATGCATTAGAGACAGCTGCATTCACATTAAAAGGGCACCATCTAAATCCGTTGAGACGACACCATATGAACTATGGTCTAGTAGTAAACCTAAGCTGTCGTTTCTTAAAGTTTGGAGTTGTGATGCTTATATGAAAAAGGTTTTCAACCTGATAAGCTCGAACCCAAATCGGAGAAGTGCGTCTTCATAGAATACCCAAAGGAAACTGGTACTCCTTCTATCACAAATCCAAAGGCAAAACATTCATTGCTAAGAATGGATCCTTTCTAGAGAAGGAGTTTCTCTCGAAAGAAGTGAGTGGGAGGAAAGTAGAACTTGATGAGGTAACTGTACCTGCTCCCTCATTTGAAAGTAGTTCATCACAGAAATCTGTTCCTGTGACTACTGCACCAATTAGTGAGGAAGTTAATGATGATGATCATGAATCTTCAGATTAAGTTACTACAGAACCTCTCCGCACCAGAGTGGTACGGTAATCCTTTTCTGGAAGTTATGTTACTAGACCATGACGAACCTACAAACTATGAAGAAGCGATGGTGAGCCCAGATTTCGCAAAATGGCTTGAGGCCATGAGATCTGAGATAAGATCCATGTATGAAAACAAAGTATGGACTTTGATTGACTTGCCCAATGATCGGCGAGACATTGAAATTAAATGAATCTTCAAGAGGAAGACGGACGCTGATAGTGTTACTATCTACAAAGCTAGAATTGTCGCAAAAGGTTTTTGACAAGTTCAAGGTGTTGACTACGATGAGAGTTTTTCACTCGTATATATGCTTAAGTCTGTCTGAATCATGTTAGCAATTGCCGCATTTTATGAAATCTGGCAAATGGATAAACAAAACTGCATTCCTTAATGGTTTTCTTAAAGAAGAGTTGTATATGATGCAACCAAAAGGTTTTGTCAATCCTAAAGGTGCTAACAAATTGTGCAAGCTCCAGCGATCCATCTATGGACTGATGCAAGCATCTCGAAGTTGGAATATATGCTTTGATGAGTTGATCAAAGCATATGGTTTTATACAGACTTTTGAAGCCTGTATTTACAAGAAAGTGAGTGGGAGCTCTGTAGCATTTCTAATATTATATGTGGATGACATATTGTTAATTGGAAATGATATGGAAATTCTGGATAGCATGAAAGGATACTTGAATAAGAGTTTTTCAAAGCAAGACCTCGGTGAAGCTGCTTACACATTGAGCATCAAGATCTATATAGATAGATCAAGACGCTTGATAAGATTTTTCAATGAGTACATACCTTGATAAAATTTTAAAATAGTTCAAAATGGAACAGTCAAAGAAGGAGTTCTTGCCTGTGTTACAAGGTGTTAAGTTGAGTAAGACTCAAGACCCGACCATTGCAGAAAATAGAAAGAGAATGAAAACTCATTCCCTATGCCTCAGTCATAGGTTCTATCAAGTATGCTATGCTGTGAACCAGACCTATTGTATACCTTGCTCTGTGTTTGGCAAAGGAAAACAAATTTGATCTAATAAGTAGATCACTGGACATGGGTCAAGAATATCCTTATTGAGGACTAAGGAGATGTTTCTCGATTATGGAGGTGATAAAAGAGCCCGTCATTAAAGTTACAACGATGCAAGCTTTTACACCAATCCAGATGACTCTAAGTCCCAATCTGGATACATATTGAAAGTGGGAGCAATTAGCTAGAGTAGCTCTGTGCAGAGCATTGTGGACATAGAATATTTGTGAAATACAAACGGCTCTGAATATGATAGACCCGTTGACTAAGCTTCTCTCACGAGCAAAACACGATCATACCTTAGTACTCTTTTGGGTGTTAATCACATAGCGATGTGAAGTAGATTATTGACTCTAGTAAACCCTTTGGGTGTTGATCACATGATGATGTGAACTATGGGTATTAATCGCATGCAGATGTGAATATTGGTGTTAAATCACATAGCGATGTGAACTAGATTATTGACTCTACTGCAAGTGGTAGACTGAAGCTAATATGCCCTAGAGGCAATAATAAAGTTATTATTTATTTCCTTATTTCATGATAAATGTTTATTATTCATGCTAGAATTGTATTAACCGGAAACATGATACATGTGTGAATACATAGACAAACATATAGTCACTAGTATGCCTCTACTTGACTAGCTCATTAATCAAAGATGGTTATGTTTCCTAACCATAGACATGTGTTGTCATTTGATTAATGGGATCGCATCATTAGGAGAATGATGTGATTGACATGACCCATTCCGTTAGCCTAGCACTTGATCGTTTAGTATGTTGCTATTGCTTTCTTCATGACTTATACATGTTCCTGTAACTATGAGATTATGCAACTCCCGTTTATCGCAGGAACACTTTGGGTGCTACCAAATGTCACAACGTAACTGGGTGATTATAAAGGAGTACTACAGGTGTCTCCGAAGGTACATGTTGGGTTGGCGTATTTCGAGATTAGGTTTTGTCACTCCGATTGTCGGAGAGGTATCTCTGGGCCCTCTCGGTAATGCACATCACTATAAGCCTTGCAAGCAATGTAGCTAATGAGTTAGTTACGGAATGATGCATTACGTAACGAGTAAAGAGACTTGCCGGTAACGAGATTGAACTAGGTATTGGATACCGACGATCAAATCTCGGGCAAGTAACATACCGATGACAAAGGGAACAAAGTATGTTGTTATGCGGTTTGACCGATAAATATCTTCGTAGAATATGTGGGAGCCAATATGAGGATCCAAGTTCTGCTATTGGTTATTGACCAAGAATAGTTCAAGGTCATGTCTACATAGTTCTCGAACCCGTAGGGTCCGCACGCTTAAGGTTTCGATGACAGTTATATTATGAGTTTATGAGTTTTGATGTACCGAAGGAGTTCGGAGTCCCGGATGAGATCGGGGACATGACGAGGAGTCTCGAAATGGTTGAGACGTAAAGATCGATATATTGGACGACTATATTCGGAGTTCGGAAATGTTCCGTGTGATTCGGGTATTTTTCGGAGTACCGGAGAGTTACGGGAATTCGTCGGGGAGTATATGGGCCTTATTGGGCCATACGGGAATTGAGGAGAGAGGCCGAAAGGAAGGAGGCGCGCAGCCCCCCTCTGGTCCGAATTGGACAAGGGGTGCAGCCCCTCTTTCCTTCCTCCTCTCCCCCTCTTTCCCCCTTCTCCTACTCCAACAAGGAAGGAGGGAGTCCTACTCCCGGTGAGAGTAGGACTCCCCTTGGCGCGCCTCTCCCTGGCCGGCCGCCTCCTCCCCTTGCTCCTTTATATACAGGGGCAGGGGGCACCCCATGGAACAGAAGTTGATCTACGGATCGTTCCTTAGCCGTGTGCGGTGCCCCCTCCACCATATTCCACCTCGGTCATATCATCGCGGAGTTTAGGCGAAGCCCTGCGCCGGTAGAGCATCATCATCGTCACCACGCCTTCGTGCTGACGGAACTCATCCCCGACACTTTGCTGGATCGGAGTCCGGGGATCGTCATCGAGCTGAACGTGTGCTGAACTCGGAGGTGCCGTACGTTCGGTACTTGGATCGGTCGGATCGTGAAGACGTACGACTACATCAACCGCGTTGTCATAACGCTTCCGCTTACGATCTACGAGGGTACATGGACAACACTCTCCCCTCTCGTTGCTATGCCATCACCATGATCTTGCGTGTGCGTAGGAATTTTTTTGAAATTACTACGTTCCCCAACAATGCTGACAAAGTGGCAGATCCGAGGCATCCTGGAGTCGGCATCAACACCGATGGGTTCAGTGTGTTTGGTATGACGGCAGCCCAATACAGTTGTTGGCCCGTATTTGTCTTTCCACTCAATCTTCCCCCTGGACAGATTATGCAAAGAAAGAACATTTTCCTGACGTTGATAATTCCAGGGCCCAACTATCCGGGCAAAAATATGAATGTGTACATGCAGCCGCTTAAGGACGAATTGCAAGAATCCTGGGATAATGGGTTCAAGACATACGACGCCTATAGCAAATGAAACTTCACAATGCATGTCTGGTACATGTACTCGACGCATGACTTGCCGGCGTATGCGCTATTCGTTGGCTGGTGTGTGCATGGAAGGTTCCCGTGCCCCACATGCAAGGGAGCTCTTGAGTTTCGTTGGCTTCAGGCCGGTCGCAAGTTTTCTTGCTTCGACATGCATAGACAGTTCCTGGATCCTCGCCATAAGTTCAGGAAAGACAAGAAGAACTTCATCAAAGGTAGAGTTGTAAAAAACTCTGCACCACCTGCGTTGACAGGCCAACAGACCCTGGATCAGTTAAACGCTCTCGAGCCAGATCCAGAGCATCCAGGGTACTTCAAGGGGTATAATTCTGAGCAAGCCTGGACTCACAAAACATGCTTATGGGATCTGCCTTACTTCAAAGACCTCCTTTGCCCACACAACATCGACGTGATGCACACTGAGAAGAATATCGCTGAGGCACTTTTTGGTAAATTGTTCGGCATAGATGGGAAGTCAAAGGATAATACTAAGGCTAGAGTCGATCTGGAGGCGCTATGTGATAGGCCGTTACAAAACATGAAAGAACCGAAAGGAAAGCAGAACTAGACGAAGCCAAAGGCATGTTCAATCTTGGAAGGCCAGCTATGAGAGAAATTATCTTGTGGGTGAAAATGCAGTTGATATTCCCCAATGGGTATGCAGCGAATCTAAAGTGGGGAGCGAGTCTTGACAAATTGAAGATATTTGGTCTCAAGAGTCATGATTGGCACATATGGATTGAGCGGGTAATGCTGGTGATGTTGCGTGGCTTCATCCTTGAGGATGAATGGCTAGTACTGGCAGAACTCAGCTATTTCTTCCATGTTCTTTGTGCTAAAGAACTATCGCCTGGCGTGCTAGAAGAAATGGAAGAGTTGGCGCCAGAGTTGATCTGCAAGTTAGAGAAGATCTTTCCACCGGGCTTCTTTAATCCAATGCAGCATTTGATTTTGCATCTCCCGACCGAGGCAAGATTGGGGGGGCCCGTGCAAAATCGTTCGTGCTACCCAACTGAGAGGATGCAGAAGACACTTCGAGAAAAATGTAAAAATAAACGTAGAATTGAAGCGTCTATGGCTGAGGCATTCATCACCGAGGAGGCGGCAAACTTTGTGACAACACACTACGAAACCAAAAATCGTCATTTGCATAATCCGAAGCCTCGGTACAATGCTGACAAGCCTAAAAAGGGTGGATCCAACCTCAACCTATTCAAAGGGAATCTCGCACCAGCTAGTGTTTCAAATCCAATATCTTTGGATAACAAAGAATGGCGTACCATTTCATTGTATATCTTCAACAACCTGATAGAAGTGCGGCCGTACATCGAGTAAGTTCTCGGTACATTGTTTCACAACTTCTATTTCCGTTTGAATTGCTCTTATTCCTGGATATTTCATACAGTCGATACGTCGCCCTATTCTCGTATGGAGCGGTGATCCAAAAGGATTCCATCGAAGAGTATGAGCTTCTCGCAAAGCAAGGAGGCGGCTATCCCGGTTTCATCTCTTGGTTCAAACAAACGGTAAATTCTATTAGACAATTTCATTTCGTTCGCTAATTTGTGCGTAATGCAACAATCCTTTCATATTAAACTTGTAGGCTAATTCAGAGTCTATGGACGCCGAATTGAGACAAGTCGCTATTGGTTTTGACTATAAGGTCCGTTCATTTGACAAATACGACA
The DNA here is from genome assembly GCF_018294505.1 of Triticum aestivum. Classification (NCBI taxonomy): domain Eukaryota; kingdom Viridiplantae; phylum Streptophyta; class Magnoliopsida; order Poales; family Poaceae; genus Triticum; species Triticum aestivum. The sequence goes on from NC_057804.1 coordinate 167,602,712, forward strand.
TCAACGGGTATCGTTTTCGTACCTATGGAAAAGAGCTATCTATGGCCGACGAAAAGTCTACAAATTTTTGTGTATCTGCTATCGGCGAAGGAGGTACCGAGTATTATGGGATAGTTGAAGCAATTTATGAACTTCTATTCTATGGTGAAAACCCAACGAATGTCGTAGTCTTCAAATGTTATTGGTTTCAGCCGAAGGAGACTAGAAGGACTCATGAACATATAGGGCTAGTTGAAATCAACCAAAGCACCTATTTAGATGTTCCTGATGTCTATATTACGGCTCAACAGGTGACCCAAGTATTCTATCTACCCTGGGCCTGCCAAACTAATCCAAATCTGAAAGGTTGGGATGTCGTTTATGAAGTGCCGCCACGTGCTAGACTATCTCCCCCAAAGGAAGAGGATTATGAAGACTATAACCCAGACACATATGAAGGAGAATTCTTCCAAGAGACACGTCTTTCCAAAAAGCGTTTCAAGAACCGGTATACTTCACCCCAAAACATTGAAGTAGACAGCACAGTGAATACCACATCACCCCAGGGGAGGAACAAGAAGAGCCGGAACAAGAAGAGGTTACTGCTGCGGACGACCTCTCAATGCTTGACCGATTACGTAAAGGTGGCCTTCCACATGTTGATGCCACTGAACCCTATGAGCCCGTCATTGATTATAGTGATGATGATGATTATGCATTTATTGATGATACTGATCGAGATTATTAGTAGTGTCAGGTATTCAATTTTTTTATGTTGTACTTGATGATGATACACTTAAGTGATATACATATTATTATTCATGTCGGTATTTTTTTTATGTTGTACTAATTTCCTTTACTCTTTGTCATGGCAGGTGTTGAAAGATGGAAGGGGAGCCGACTAAGGCCAAGGACAAACATGCCCAAATTGAAGGTGTGCCACACCATCAAGGTAGCTCCAGCTTATATCAGTTCGGGCGGAATTAGGTATGTGGTTTGCTTCATGATTAATGCAATTCATTGATCATGCTAGCTTGAGCCCTTTAATTACTAATTTACTTTGTTTCTCTCTTTCAGGCATGCTACAATAAGACGGATAAGGTGCCAGAGGGGTATGACCTGTATGCCATGGCCCACACTGCCTCTTACAAGCAAGTCAAGGGGAAGGCGAGGAAAGGGGAGGAGTTTAACCCGAGCCAGATTCCCTACAATTCAGAGCAGGTGATGATATCTAGTGGCGGGAGGTCCCGTGGCTCCATAGCCATTGATCCAGAGATTGCTCCTGGGACCACGGTGAGTTTAATTTGAATGGACGTTACTTGCTAGTATTAACATTTGAGTGTCATCATGCTAACAAAACATTGGAAAAGATCTTTGGTGCAGCGTAACTCCACACAAGCATCACACGATCCTTCTCCAGCTACTGGCATGAGCCAGCCCGCTCCCACACCTCCATAATCAAGGTAAGTTTCTCTAGTTTTTTGCTTAACAAATGCATAAAGACCTAGACTTAGCTTTATTTCATCCAATATGCTTACCTTAATGACCTAGAGTTAGCTTCTTTTCCTGCAAAATGACTTAATAAGCTTACTGACCTCCAAAACCAGCCATTTTAGCTAAGTTAGCTCTAAAACGATCTATACTTAGCTTTGTTTCCTCCAAAATGACCTAAGTTAGTTATAATATGCTTAGTTAACTAGGTTTGCTCAATAATGACATGTACTTACCTTACTTATGTAAAAAAACAGCATAATTAGCTTAGTTAGCTCATAAACGATCCATTTTACCTACGTTAGCTCTAAAATGATGCATTTTACCTAAGCTAGCTCATAAACGATCCATTTCACCTAAGTTACCTCACAAACGATGGCGTGCTTCTTCTTCTAGTCTTCTTCTTCTAGTCACCTTTTCCTAACTTTCTTATTTGCCATTTTGCAGATTTCATTCACTTCTCGGAAGCTAGCTTGCTATGATGAAGTGCTTGTTTTTTATTTCATTCTCTTCTAGTATTCTTCTAGCTTGCCACTATGGAACTTGCTATCTTGATGAAACTTTGCATTGTAATATGTATGTGCAACTTCCTAATGGTTGCAACTTATGTGTATGTGCAACTTGCTATATATGTATGTACGATGAAACTTATGTGCTGTTAAATAGCCTTGTGAAATATATCTATATATGTCATATATATTTGCTGTGAAAATTGTTGGATTTAAAAAAAACAGGGAAAAAAGCCAATATGCAGGCTCTTTGCCGTCTGCCACCGGCGACAAAGGGCTCTTTGCCATCAGCAGCGGACGGCAAAGAGGCCATGTGGCAGGCAACTGTGCTTCCTGGGAGGCTGACCAATTTGGTCAGTTTGCCTATAGTGGCTGACGGCAAAGGCCTTACGAAGTTTGCCGTCAGCGGCCGATGGCAAAGGCTTGCTGTTAACCACCTAACGGAGGTAACAACGCATTTATTGCCGTCTGCATTCTTTGCCGTCGGCTGCTGATGGCAAAGGCTCCTTTGCCGTCAGCTGCCCGAAGCAGACGACAACGTAGCTCTTAGCCGTCCCGTACTTTGCCGTCCACTTTTGCCATCCGCCGCGGACGGCAATGACCTTTGCCGTCCGCCATCCATGCCTTTGCCGTCTGTCGTGGCAGATGGCAAAGTAGCTGATTCCTGTAGTGAATGTCCTGAAGGGTGCCCGCCTTGTGGCGGAGGAATGTGCTAAGGATGTAATATTTGAATGAATGTACTCATGTCATCCTGTAATATGAAAACGAGTTCATGTGCGCTATGTAACGCTTGTTGATTTAAAATATTACCTTCTGTGTGGCCGTTTATAAAGTCTGAGAGTTAGCCAGTCGTCGGCTTCTGCCCCCATGTAATTAGTACTAGGGTCTTCGGGGTAAATCTAAACACTCTTTATCCAATTTTTTTGGTCCTTTAAGGAGCTGTTTAGCGCAGCGAACAAGGCAATCGGACTATACAACTTTATAACTCTCACGTGGCCATAGAAGTCTACAATTTTCAATTGTGGTGAAGCCCCTAGTATTTGGAAGGCCGAACTTGGGGCGCTATACACACCTAAATCGGACAAGGCTGATTCCTCGCCCGAAGCGAAAAAAATCTTTAAAGATTTGAGACCTCTCGAACAGCGACCAGCTCTCGCCTCATCATGACAGTCAGTTTTCGGCTTTCACTACTGAGGTGCTCGTCCGGAAGAACCGGGACACAATCACAGCAGTTCTCCCTGTGCTACCTTAGCCGATATAGCAGAACGTAAGGCACCGAAACATAGGAGCTGGGCAAACCCAACTATTTACCCAAGACATGATTCGGAGTTGATGCATATAATGTTATATGTTCGGGGTGCCGCACTGTCGAAAGTGTTCGGACTTTTCTTGCCATGTTATGGGGTACACTGAAGCCCCTGGGGAACTGGACGTACCAAAATGGACGGGTGGGACTTGTAATAAATAAACAGTAAAGGAAAAGGATAAAGAAATGTAATAGTAAGCTGACGCTGTACATTATATTCCATTGTTATTTGAATAATATGCCAAGGCGTATGTGTACAAGTAGTGCAATGAGCGGAACATGACTGTTTGACACGTCCTGACCAAGAGTGAGCTGCGTGCGGGTATGTAAAACAGGTATAACGATCGTTATCAGAGACCACCTGAGGATTCCCTTGTATGCCAAAGCTTCTTGTCTCCTTGGTGTGTCCGTCCCGCTATGGTTCCGATATTCCGGCTATCGGAAGAGCTTCCTGAAGATAGGGACCTGAAAGGAAAAAGGTGTAAAGATACACGGATCCTAGGGCAGTCGAACCACATTGTGGACCGTGTCATAGTCGTGCCTCTGCCTATGTCCATGGTATTTTGAGTGCGTAATTATGTACGCGCGGCAAAAATTTCGCCGTTTGACTGGGACTAGGACGGAGGCTGAATTGCTAGTCGAGCTCTAGACGTGCTGGACGATCCTGTTGCAGGGTACTCCGGACTCGCTTGACGGTGTCCAGGGGTTTTATCGCTGAATTGGCGGTCTGCCTAAGAAGCCTGCTTTGTACTTCTGCTGCGAGGGCCGCATTGTGCTCCTCCGTACGAAGCGAGTGCTCTATGTTTCCTATAACTGTTATAACCCCGTGAGGTCCTGGCATTTTGAGCTTGAGGTATGCATAATGCGGTACCGCTTTGAATCTGGCAAATGCGGTTCATCCGAGCAGTGCGTGATAGCCACTGCGGGAGGGGACGATATCGAAGATTAACTCCTCGCTTCGGAAGTTGTCCGGAGATCCGAAGACTACTTCCAGTGTGATTGAGCCCGTGCGACAGGCCTCTACACTTGGTATGACACCTTTAAAGGTGGTTTTTGTGGGTTTGATCCTTGAGGGGTCGATGCCCATTTTGCGCACTGTATCCTGATAGAGCAGGTTCAGCCTGCTGCCACCGTCTATAAAGACTCGTGTGAGATGGAATCCGTCAATGATGAGTTCAAGGACTAATGCGGCAGAACCGCCATGACAAATACTGGTAGGATGGTCCCTGCAATCGAAAGTGATCGGACAAGAAGACCATGGGTTGAACTTTGGGGCGACTGGCTCCATCGCATAGACTTCCTTAGTGCACACTTCCGTTCCCGTTTGGGAATATGGGTTGCGTATATCATGTTTACCGTTTTCACACGGGGAGCAAATTTCTTCTGTCCTCCTGTGTTCGGCGGCCGGGGCTCCTCCTCGTCGTCGCTATGCAGCCCCTTATCCTTGTTTTCGGCATTCAACTTGCCGGCCTGTTTGAACACCCAGCATTCTCTATTGGTGTGGTTGGCTGTTTTATCGGGGGTGCCGTGAATTTGACATGAGCGATCTAGTATGCGGTCCAAACTGGACGGGCCCGGATTCTTTCTTTTGAATGGCTTTTTCCACTGACCGGACTTAGAGCCACTGAATCCGGCATTGACTGTCGTGTCTTCGGTGTTGTCGCCATTGTTGCGGCGCTTATGTCTGTTGCGTCGTGGCTTGCTGTTGCTATCCCTGGCATCTGAAGTGCCAGGATTTCTTGATGTGCTATTGCTACGAGCCAGCCAGCTGTCCTCGCCCACACAAAAGTGGGTCATGAGTGTCGTGAGGGCTGCCATGGACTTCGGCTTCTCTTGGCCGAGGTATCGGGCGAGCCACTCGTCACGGCTGGTAGGGCTTCGGCATCCGGACAATCGACAATTTGGTTCTTTTTAGTTAGGAACCGAGTCCAGAATTTCCTGGCTGACTCTCCAGGTTGTTGGGTTATGTGACTTAAGTCATCAGCATCCGGTGGTCGCACATAAGTGCCCTGGAAATTATCAAGGAACGCGTCTTCCAGGTTCTCCCAACTGCCAATGGAGTTTGCCGGCAAGCTATTTAGCCAATGCCGAGCCGGTCCTTTGAGCTTAAGTGGGAGGTACTTGATGGCATGTAGATCATCACCGCGGGCCATGTGAATGTGGAGAAGGAAATCTTCAATCCATACCGCGGGGTCTGTACCATCATATGATTCAATGTTCACGGGCTTAAACCCTTCTGGGAATTCATGATCCATTACTTCATCAGTGGAGGATAGTGGGTGTGCAGCGCCTCTATGCCGGGCTACGTCACGACGCTGTTCAAATGAGTCTGGTTTGTTGTATTCAGCCCGGACGGACTTGTTTTTAGTATATCCAGCGTGACGGTCATCATCACGAGTTGTGGCGCACCCCCGTGATTCGTAGATCGATCTTGACTGTCCTGCTTTGTTTTCCAATACGTCTTGCAGGTCCTTCATGTAGCCTCGGGCCTTAGTGTCATTTTTTGATTGGCGACGGGGTGCGGGCTGGAGTTCGGGATGATACGCTGCTTTGTCTCGGCCACAAGGTGGTCGGTCAGCCGCATCGTGCGCTGGTAGTATGGGCTTTAATGCCTCCTCCTCGAGTTGAGGTAGCAACTTGCGCTTTGGGTAACCTTTGGTTGGGCGCTCGAGTCTGTATTCCTCGGCTGCCAAGATCTCAGTCCATCTGTCAGTTAGCAGATCTTGATGAGCTTGAAGCTGCTGCTGCTTCTTCTTCAGGCTTTTCGCAGTGGCTATAAGCCGGCGCTTGAAGCGCTCCTGCTCGATGGGATCCTCAGGCACGATAAATTCTTCATCGCCGAGGCTCACCTCATCTTCGGAGAGGGGCATGTAATTGTTATCCTCTGATTCTCCATCCGTTGACTGTTCCTTAGGGCTAGCTTTCCCATCCTCCCGTTCGGCCTGCTTGAAGCCTGGCTGGGCGGGATTGTTTTCGTCTTTGGCACCATCCGGTTTGCTATCGTCTCTTGTGCCGGTATTGCTATTTTTGCTTTGGCAGGGCTTTGAGCGGCACCGATGACGCCGGTGCTTAGATTGCTTCTTAAGGGGATTATCCTCCGTTGCCTCACCGCCATCGCTTTCTTTAGGGGTGTCCACCATATATATATCATATGATGAGGTGGCTGTCCAGCACCCTATGGGCGGTGGTTCATGTTCTTCTCCTGCATCGTCGTCCATATCGTCGATGTCTTTGGAGTTGAAGTCAAGCACGTCGGTTAAATCATTGAAGTGGCTATTAAGTGGGTGGTGGGTGGGTAACGAATTTCTTCATCGCCCGCTTCCCATTCCAGCCGGACATAGTTTGGTCAAGAGTCTTCTGACAAGGAGAGAGACCTCAATGAATTTAGCACGTCGCCAAAGGGCGAGTGCTGAAAGATATCCGCGGAGGTAAACTCCATGATCGGCGCACAATCAGATTCGATAGGCACAGATGCACGCGGTTCAGAGCCTTTAGCCGGAGACGAGTCCAAGGGTCCGATGACACCGGCCTCATAGGAGGTGAAGTCAGTGTTCAGCTCTATCGCTGTTGAGTGTGCGGCCTCCGTGGCGGGGTCTATCCGCCCATCCTCGGATGGCACGGTCTGCTTCGGATTGAGGGTCGGGGCAGCCGCAGGCGTGATCTCCCGAACACTGTCTGATGGAAGATCTAAGTCATGCTCATCATGACTATTCAGCACACCTGACATGGGCTCAAATCCATCGAAGATCAAGTTTCTGCGGATGTCGGCAGTATAGTTCAAGCTTCCAAACCTGACCTGATGTCCAGGGGCGTAGCTATCGATATGCTCCAGATGGCCAAGCGAGTTGGCCCGCAGTACGAAGCCGCAGAATACGAAGATCTGTCCGGGGAGGAAAACCTCACCTTGGACCGCATCATTGAAGATGATTGAAGGAGCCATCAAGCCTGATCGTGACGACACAGTGGAACACTCAATGAAAGCACCAATGTCGGTGTCAAAACCGGCGGAACTCGGGTAGGCGGTCCCGAACTGTGCGTCTAAGGCTAATGGTAACAGGTGGCGGGGGACACAATGTTTACCCAGGTTCGGGCCCTCTCGATGGAGGTAATACCCTACTTCCTGCTTGATTGATCTTGATGATATGAGTATTACAAGACTTGATCTACCATGAGATCGTAGAGGCTAAACCCTAGAAGCTAGCCTATGGTTATGATTGTTGTTGTCCTACAGACTAAACCCTCCGGTTGATATAGACACTGGAGGGGGCTAGGGTTACACAGAGTCGGTTACAGAGAAGGAGATCCACATATCCGAATTGCCAAGCTTGCCTTCCACGCAAAGGAGAGTCCCACCAGGACACGGGACGAAGTGTTCAATCTTGTATCTTCATAGTCCAACAGTCCGACCAAGGTAGATAGTCCGGCTGTCCGAGGACCCCCTAATACAGGACTCTCTGAACGACCACTGAGGTTCGGTTCTTGGTTGATACCCTGTGGGCTGGCCGGGTTCCCCCTTTCTCCGCCTTCTTCAACGCAGTGCTTTCCCATTACCAGATTCACATGCTGCATCTTGATCCCCAATCCGTTACCCTCCTCGCCTTCTTTGCCTTTGTTGGCGAGGCCATGGTGCGCATTGCTCCTTCCGTTGCCCTCTTGCGCCATTTCTTCTCTCTGCATCTGACCGACCCCTTGCAGTGCTCGGGGTGCCTGAGCTTCCAGGCAGTGGCTGAGACGGCCGCCTCAGGGATTGATTTTGATCTCCTGCCGTCCATGAGCGGGTTCCGTATGCGGTGGGTGTACGTGGATGTTGGAGTGCTCAGCCCCCTACTCTCGCCTCCGTCGTCGCCCGCCATCCCCAACTCCGGCTGGGGCAACGAGAGGCTCGTGATCTCTCGCCTTTCCTTCATCTGGCTTCGGTTGAAGAGGTTGAGAGACCTTGGCGTGATTGCGCCCCAGGTGGCGAAGGAGTTCGTCCGGCGTCGTATTGCCCCTCTCCAATGGCATTCCCGACCGATGTGGGCCCTGGCCGATGACCAGGATCACATGAGGCATCAGGAGTCGGCACTCCCACCCGAAGTGCAGAGGACGGTCCTTGGAGTCTTGACTGGCAACCCCTCGCGAGGTAATATGCCGCAAGGCGGTTGTCTCTTGTATCTCTGCCTGAACAAGGTCGAGTTCACGGGGCAGATGCCTTCCTTCAACGAATGGGGGCTGCGTCCGGTCGGCCTTGTGGGGCCTCCTAAGAATCCCGTCATCGTGGCTCCCCCTCTTGCCGCCAATGCCGAGCTTGCCCCAAAAGTGGACGTAGGGAGGCAAGCATCGCTGGAGGCTGCAGGCGTGGGCGTTGAGGTGCCGACGCTGCTTGAGGTTCCCGAGGCGCCATCCTCAGGAGCCTGTGAGGCCCGCCCTGAGGCAGTCGTTAAGGGGGAGATGCAGTCGGTGGCTCCTGAGGCCGGAGCTCCTGATATCTCGGAAGGCCAGCATAAGGCGGGGCATGATCGCTCTTCCCAACTTGGCGCTCCTGAGGTCGACCGCCTGGGTGCCTCTCCAGCCACGCCCCGTGCTGGCCCCCACGTCCAATGCCTAGGCCAGTTCCGGGTGGACTTCGCCGCGCTCCACGGGAGGAAGGAATCTTCGAGCTGCAGTGGTGGCACCATCCGGCCGTTGAAACATAGAAATTACGTCGCCATAGACGAGTAAGTACCTTATTCTTGTAATTCCCCAGATGCTGCTTCCCTTCCCGACTATGGCTCTTCAGGATCCCTCCTGCCAAGCCCGCGGAGTGTCCCGAGAAGCAGCCTCCTCCGGCCTTGCCTTCATCGCTAGCCTTGAGCGTCCCAAGCCTGCACGCCGCCCCTGGAGCGGGGTCAGCAGGAGAAGCAAGCCTGCCTGCAAGGTACCTTGAGCCCGTGCCCTTGTCGCCTTTCCTTCGCAACCTTGCCTGGGGCATGGCCAGCCTACCTAGGGCTCCCCCTTTGGTCGTGGACGGCAGCTGGTTGGCGTCAATCCTAGGCTCCTCTTCAAGTGTCGAGCCTGCGCCGGTCCAGGTCCCTTGCCGGGCCTGGCCAGCGACCATGCAGGCGCCAGCCCTCAACCCCCTGCCGAGAGGGGAAGAACCGCTTCGGATCCTGCCAACAGTGCCCGCGATGGGGGACGACATCAGCAGCGTGCAGAAGCTTGCGCGCAAACGAAGCATCGTCCGCCACGAGTTCTTACAAAAGGCTATGGACGCTGTCGGCGTTCTGGGAACGGGGGTCCCCAGACTTGCCTACCTGCGGCCTGCAGTGTGGCTGAAAGGGGGCCCAGCACGGCCCATCTTCACCAACACAAGCTCAGGACCCTCGCGAGGGGCCAAGCCTCGCGGGGCGGACGACGAGGAGCTTCCTCAGGCGCGGCCTCATCAGGCAGGCTCACAAAGAGGCGGAGAGTTCAAGGCGGGGTACCTCGCGAGGTGCCCATGACGCAAGCCATGACGACCAAGGGCGCCAGCCGGGCGCCAGCCCGCGCAGTGTCCTTCTTTCCTCTTTGGTGCCAGGGGAGCAAGCGTGGGTGAGAGCATCAAGCAAAGGCATCCATTTCGGTGCAACAAGACCAAGACCAGTCCAACGGCAGGATCGAGGTCACCCTGGAGCCCAAGCCGGCGTCACCACCAGAGCCTTTGGCAGGCGAGGACCAACTTTAGTCAGGATAAGTGTACCAGATGTTCCCCTTCAAAATGGCCAATTGTTGGCGCCCTTCCCGCTCAATATTTGGGAAGAGGCCCAGGGCCTTTGCCTATAAATAGGACTAGCCACCATAGTATCGAGGCATCTAGAATCAACGCCTCCAAAGGGACAACACCACCACAGGAACAGACCCTCGCGAGTCTGTTCTTCCTTGTATTGTTCATCATCAGCCCAAGAGGCAATCCACCACACCACACACTGGAGTAGGGTATTACACCACCATGGTCGCCTGAACCAGTATAAACCCTGCGTCTCTTGTGTTGTTCTTCTCGCAGTTTAGACTCTAGCGATTCGGTGAGGAACATGTAGGTAGAGGGTGAAACCTCCGCGCGCACCCCAGTGTTCGAACCTCAAGGGTCTGCCGGAACCCTAAATCCGACTTTTGGCGCGCCATGTAGGGGTGCACCAGAATTCGTCTTCCGTCGCCCTGCTCTTCTCCGACCGTCACGTCCATGGCTGACGCTCGTCGGGCTGCTCGCGCCGCTTGAGTCGCCCGGACGGCTCCCGTCGGTGGGCGCCCTCGTCGTTCCCCGTCGCCCGCTGTCAACACCGCCACCGGCCCGGCAGGGAACGAGCAACGGGTATCGCCCCTGCATCCCTCCGTGGCCTCTTGGGAAATGCCGCGTGACCTCTTCTCGCCCACCACGCCGCGCCGGCCTCCCCGGTCGTCGCGGCCCTCCTGGGCGGCTCGCAGGCGCCGCCCTCCAGTCACCATGTCAAGCCGTTCATCCGCCGGGTCGGCGCCGCCTCCGCGCGGCAGGGGGCTTCCCGGGACCGGCCGGAGCCGCAGGCCAGGCTAGCCTTCAGTTCGGTAGACCACCCCTCCAACTCGGCCTGCTCGGGTGCGCTCCCGATGTTGTGCACCCCCACCATCTGCCAGGTGGCTGTCACCAGGACCCTCATCGACGGTGGCGTGAGACTCAACGTGCTTTCAGTCGAAACTTTTGACCTCCTCCGCATACCCCGGGGGCGGCTGCGGCCGAGCCAGCCCTTCATGGGCATCGGGGGCGGGTCTTCCAGTTCCTTGGGACAGATCCAGCTCCTAGTGACCTTCGGCACCTACGACTATTTCCGCACGGAGCTAGTCGATTTCGACATCGCCATCATCGGCCTCCCCTACAATGCCATCCTCGGCTACCCAGCACTGGCCCAATTCATGGCTGCGACTCACCCGGCATACAACCTCATGAAGATGCACGGGAGTAGCGGAGTGCTCACCGTGCCTGGGGACACCGGGACACGCTGCGAGCGCTCAAGCTCGCCTTCAAGACGGCGGCGTCAGCACAGCCCGCCAACGCGGGGGCCCCGAGCCCAAGGGGGCTGCACCGGCCAAGAAGTAACAGTTGTTGACCCAGGACAAGGCGGAAACCAAGCAGATACCCGTCGACGAGGACGGGTCCACCAACGCCACTTTCACCATAGGCGCCCACCTCGGGCCCGAGCAGGAGGAAGCCCTGGTCAAGTTCCTGCGTGCAAACAAGAAGGTGTTTGCTTGGGAGCCCGATCAGCTGGCAGGGATCCCACGGGGCGTGATCGAGCACCAGCTCAACGTGTGCCCCAACGTGCGCCCCATGAAGCAGAAAGCAAGGCGGCAGTCCACTGAAAAGCGGGCCTTCATCGTCCAGGAGACCCGCAAGCTAGAAGCCGCGGGAGTCATTCGCGAGGTTCGATATCCAGATTGGTTAGCCAACCCTGTGGTAGTACCAAAGAACGGAGGGAAGGAACGCATGTGTGTCGACTTCACCAACCTCAACAAAGCATGCCCGCAAGATCCTTTCCCACTCCCACGCATCGATCAAATCATCGATTCCACCGCTGAGTGTGACCTGTTATGCTTCTTGCACGCCTTCTCCGGGTATCATCAGATCAAGATGGCGGTGGAAGACGTGGAGAAGACGGCCTTCCTGACCCTGTGTGGGGTGTACTGCTGTACATGCATGCCCTTCGGACTGCGCAACGTGGGGGCAACCTTTCAGCGGCTCATGCACATCACCTTGGGCCCGCAACTTGGGAAGAACGTGGAAGCTTACGGTGACGACATTGTAGTGAAGTCTTGCGAGGCCAAGACCCTGATACAAGACCTGGAGGAAACCTTCGCAAACCTCAACGCATTAAGCCTGAGGCTCAACCCGGAGAAGTATGTGTTTGGAGTCCCCTCGGGCAAGCTCTTGGGTTTCCTCGTGTCCCATCGAGGCATCGAGGCCAACCTAGAAAAGGTCAAGGTTGTCGAGGACATGAGCCCGCCAAAGACCCTCAGAGAGATGCAGAAGCTCACTGGGCGCGTGACTGCACTGGGGCGCTTCATCTCCAGGTTAGGGGAGCGAGCGCTGCCTTTCTTCTAGTTGATGAAGAAAAAGGGGCTCTTTGAATGGACTGAAGAGGACGACAAGGCATTCAAAGATCTCAAGAGATACCTGACCAGCCCACTGGTGATGGTGGCCCCACGCCCACAAGAGCCGTTGGTACTCTACCTTACCGCCACTCCCTACTCTGCCAGCGCGGCCCTGGTGGCGGTTAGGGAGGAGCGTCGGACCAAGGCCGCGGCAGCTGCCCGCGCCAAGGCAAAGCAGGACCAAAAAGGACTCACAAAGATCACTACCACGATCGAGGAAGATCATCCGCCGCAGGGGAACGCATCAGGAGCGGGAGAGGCCCTTCCCCCAGGCAACCAGCTTCTGGAGGCTTCGCCGCCTCAGGAGGCACCACGGCTTCCGAAGGACGCCACCAGCACCGATGCTCCAAGCCTCGTCGAGCACCCAGTGTACTTCGTCAGCACGGTGTTGCGGGATGCGAGGCATGGTACCCCATGCCTCAGAAACTTCTCCTCGCGCTATTGGTGGCCTCGCGCAAGCTGCAGCACTACTTTCAGGGTCACCCTATCAAGGTTGTCTTAGCGTACCCCTTGGAAAGAGTGCTCCGGAGCCCTAACTCAGCCAGAAGGGTCGCTGAGTGGAACATTGAGCTGCAAGCATTTCAGCTCGAGTTCAGCATGACCCGGGTCATCAAGGGAGCCGCACTAGCAGATTTCGTGGCCGAATGGACGGAGGTACCGGGCCTCAAGGCCGGCGAGGATCGATCCCTCTCCCCAGGAAGCGAGGCACCAGAAGGCTGGGTCATGTACTTCGACGGAGCGTTCTCCAGGCAAGGCGCAGGGGCTGGGGCGGTGCTCATATCCCCCACTCAGGACAAGCTCCATTACGCCATGCAACTCTGTTTGCAGCAAGGCGAAAAGGTCTCCAACAACATAGCGAAGTATGAAGGCCTGATAGCAGGCTTGAAGGCCGCGGCTGCCCTAGGGGTAAAGCGCCTAACGATCAAGGGTGACTCACAGCTCCTCATCAACTTCTCCAACAAGGTATACGAGCCAAGAGACGAACACATGGAGGCCTACCTTGCGGAGGTCCGCATGATGGAAAAGCAGTTCTGGGGGTTGGAGTTGCAGCATGTGCCCCGTGGCACCAATCAGGAGGCCGATGACATCGCCAAACGAGCATCCAGGCGGCTACCTCAGGAGCCTGGCGTCTTCGAGGAGCGGCTCTTCAAGCCCTCGGCCATGCCATCGCTATCAAACACGGCGCAGCCTCGGGAAGAGCTCCCCCAGCCACCTACCTCGGGAGCCCCGGCCTGTGGCCCAGCCTCAGGAGCGCGCCTGCTCCTGACAATGGAGCCTCAGGAGGGGCGCTGGATCACAGAGCTCCGGAGTTACTTAACGCAAGGGACCCTGCCGGAGGAGGAAGAGGAAGCGGAGCGTGTGGCGCGGCAAGCCACAGCATACTGCATCAGGGATGGGGAACTCTACCGGAAGCGACCAAATGATGTATCCCTACGCTGCATCTCCAGGGAGCAAGGGAAAGAGCTGCTGGCGGACATACACGGTGGAGACTGTGGGCACCACTCGTCATCACGAACCCTCGTGGGCAAGGCATTCCGAAGCGGTTTCTATTGGCCTACTGCGCTCAATGACGCCGTCGAACTGGTAAAGGCTTGCGAAGCCTGTCAATTCCATGCGAAGCAGATCCATCAGCCGGCGGGAGGTCTGCAGACCATACCCCTCACATGGCCATTCGCAGTCTGGGGGCTTGATATCCTGGGCCCGTTTCCCCGGGCGCCAGGGGGCTATCGCTACCTCTACGTCGCCGTGGACAAATTCACCAAGTGGGCCGAAGTGGAAGCCGTCCGCACCATCCCCGCAGGTTCAGCGGTCAAGTTCATCAAGGGCATCGTGAGCCGGTTCGGGGTGCCAAACCGCATCATCACCGACAATGGTTCGCAGTTCACCAGTAACCTCTTCAAAACATACTGTGCTAACCTTGGAACGCAAATATGCTACGCTTTAGTGGCGCACCCCCGAAGCAACAGCCAGGCCGTGCGGGCCAACGTGGAGGTCCTAAGGGGCCTCAAGACCAGAACATTCAAGAAGAAGCTGGAAGCTTGCGGCAGAGGCTGGTACGACGAGCTCCAGTCTGTGTTGTGGTCCATCCGCACGACCGCAACCAAGCCGACTAGAGAGACCCCTTTCTTCTTGGTCTATGGAGCCGAAGTAGTCCTCCCTCACGAGGTCAGACGTCGGTCCGCACGGGTCCTGGCGTTCAACGAAGCGCAGCAGGACGCCATGCGGGAGATGGACCTCGTGCTGGGGGAGGAGCGTCGCCGAGAAGCCGCGCTGGGAGTGGCGAGATATCAACAAGCACTGCGGCGATACCACTGCCGCAACATCCGCCCCTGGACTCTTGAGGTAGGGGACCTCGTGCTCAGACGGGTTTTCTCCAGGGAGGGACTGCATAAGCTCTCTCCCATGTGGGAGGGCCCGTTCAAGGTTGTTCATGTTTCCAGGCCCGGCTCCGCGCGCTTGGAGACTCAGGAGGGGTGCCAGTCCAGAATGCGTGGAACATCCAGCACCTCCGTAGGTTTTACCCCTGAAAAGGCCCAGAGCCTGTGAAGAAGGCAAATGCCTGTGAAGATCATCTTTTTGGGAAAGGCCCGGAGCCTGTGAAGAAGGCAAATGCCTGTGAAGATCATCTTTTTGGAAAAGGCCCGGAGCCTATGAAGAAGGCAAATGCCTGTGAAGATCATCTTTTTGGAGAAGGCCCGGAGCCTGTGAAGAAGGCAAATGCCTGTGAAGATCATCTTTGTGGAAAAGGCCTGGAGCCTGTGAAGAGGGCGAATGCCTGTGAAGCTGTTGCATTTTGGAAAAGGCCCAGAGCCTGTGAAGAGGGCGAATGCCTGTGAAGCTGTTGCATTTTGGAAAAGGCCCAGAGCCTGTGAAGAGGGCGAATGCCTGTGAAGCTGTTGCATTTTGGGAAAGGCCTGGAGCCTGTGAAGAGGGCCAATGCCCGTGAAGATCGCTTCCCCGAAGAAAGGCCCGGAGCCTGTGAAGAAGGCCAACGCCTGTGAAGCTCGCCAGCCGTGACACTCTCACGTAATAATGAGTTGCGGCTGTACACGCCCCGGAGTCTCAGGAGCGCCGGCCTCAGGCCCTGGGGCTCCCTCCCACGCCCAGTGACAGCACTTAGCTCCGCGCTGGTGAGAAGACGTCGAAGACTAGACTAGGTGCCGGACGCGGCTTTTTCATTTGCTTTCTTCAGTTGGCTAGTTCATTCTCATTTGAAGTTTTATTGAAACTGTCGCTGTCTTCTGACTTATGGCTCTTCGACTTTTCGCCCTCCAGCCTCGATTTCTCTTGCGCAAGGTCTCGCGAGGGGACGGCCCTGGCGCCCTCGCGAGTGTTTCGATCCTTTCGGTCAAGACCTCGTGACCCGGGTCCACTACAGGAGCATCCCTCCAGTCCGTGCCTCACGGGCACCGCGACACGAATACAGGACCTGGGTCGGTCGCCCCATGGCCAAGGCTGGGGATTACCTACGCACGGGCAATCGTCAGGAAGAAACAATACCAAAATAACGGAAACACTACGAGGATTGACAACAATAACACAAACACGCCCCCACAGGGCCCCCACATAGCTCTCTTTTTGCACGGGAAAAAGGGGGAGGGAGGAACAAATCAGGCGAAGCTCGCTAGGCGCCGGCCCTTAGGGAGGACCCGAGCTGCCTCCGGAGCTCAAGCAGACTCCCTCTCGCATTTCACCAGGGTGCGACGGCGGGCAGACCCTCTACCACCCTCCAAGCAGGCACGGCGGTGTGGAGGCCGACCGCGACCGCTGCTAGAAGAGTCGCTGCCCGAAGAGGAACCAGTGAAGCTTGAGGAATCCTGGGCGCCGCCAGCCACGCGTGCGCTGCCCTCTCCATCCTTGCCAGGGCTGGGTCCCTGGCCCTCGCCATCGTCTTCAGGGCAGCACCTTGCGCGGCGGCCATCTTCCCCAAACACCCTCACGTAGAGGGTGGCGTCGCCGTTGAACTTGAAGTGCAGGGTGCACCGGCGGCTCAGGCCACGCGCGCGGGCAAACGTCTGGCAGCCGTGGGTCAGGGCCAGGCTCCCGGCCACGAAGACCTCCAGCGAAGCCCACGAGGCCCGGCTGCAGCAGCCGTCTGCCTGGAGCCAGAGGCCGCCCGGGGCGCCCTCCAGGAGCTCGCCTAGGAGGAAGCGAGGGAGCTGAAGCCGGGCGCCGGCCGGCTCCGCTGCCCACACAACAAACTCCGGCAGCACCTCCACAGCGCAAGAGCGCGGCTTCAGGGGTCGCACGGCCGAAACACACACCCCGGCCGCGGCCGGCCGCCCGTCGCCATGCGGGAAGTCACCTCCGCGGCCACGGGGAACCGCCATGGAGGCCACGGGGTGCTTGCGAGGGTGGCCGTGACTGCGCTTGGGCGGGGGAGAGGCAGGCTCGGCCTGGCGAGCCTTTCCCTTCTCTGCGGCCGAGAACCTCCTTGACGGGGCCATGAGGAAGAGGGAGAAGCAAGAGGGCATGAACTGGAAGGGCACGTGGCGTGCCGTACTTAAAGCCAGAGGAGGCCAACCGTCGGCCTCCACGACCGCAGGTAATCATGATTCGTTTCGCATGCAGGGACTTGTCGAATCCGTGCAGTTGCCGAGGCGTCGTGGGGAAGTGGAGACGCCCACGTCCAATCAACCGCCACGCGGCGCCCAAGGCCGCAGGCTGTTAGGGCCCGCGATGCATCACACTTGCCCTTTCGCCTCTCTGCTCGGCCAAGCCCGGGCGCGCCTTGGGCCCGGGGGCTACTGTCGGCGTTCTGGGAACGGGGGTCCCCAGACTTGTTTGCCTGCGGCCTGCAACATGGCTCAAAGGGGGCCCAACATGGCCCATCTTCACCAACACAAGCTCAGGACCCTCGCGAGGGGCCAAGCCTCGCGGGGCGGATGATGAGGAGCTTCCTCAGGCACGACCTCATCAGGCAGGCTCACGAAGAGGCGGGGAGTTCAAGGCGGGATACCTCGCGAGGTGCCCATGACGCAAGCCATGACGACCAAGGGCGCCAGCCGGGCGCCAGCCCGCGCAGTGTCGTTCTTTCCTCTTTGGTGCAAGGGGAGCAAGCGCGGGTGGGAGCATCAAGCAAAGGCATCCATTTCGGTGCAACAAGACCAAGACCAGTCCAACGGCAGGATGGAGGTCACCGTGGAGCCCAAGCCGGCGTCACCACTAGAGCCTTTGGCAGGCGAGGACCAACTTTAGTCAGGATAAGTGTACCAGATGTTCCCCTTCAAAATGGCCAATTGTTGTTGCCCTTCCCGCTCAATATTTGGGAAGAGGCCCAGGGCCTTTGCCTATAAATAGGACTAGCCACCATAGTATCGAGGCATCTAGAATCAACCCCTCCAATGGGACAACACCACCACAGGAACAGACCCTTGCGAGGCTGTTCTTGTTTGTATTGTTCATCATCAACCCAAGAGGCAATCTACCACACCACACACTGGAGTAGGGTATTACACCACCATGGTGGCCTGAACCAGTATAAACCCTGCGTCTCTTGTGTTGTTCTTCTTGCAGTTTAGACTCTAGCGATTCGGTGAGGAACAGGTAGGTAGAGGGCGAAACCTCCGCGCGCACCCCAGTGTTCGAACCTCAATGGTCTGCCGGAACGCTAAATCTGACAGACACGATGTGCCAGCTTGGTGGAGAAGTTGCGGATGTAGATGCGCGCCTTGAAGCCGAGGGCCTACGCCTGATAGAGGAGCAACATAAACTGAAGGTGGCCATCAACCTCGCGCGCCACCAGCGTGAGCTTGACAACATGAAGGCCGAGGCGTCCCTTGCGACCTCGCGTGAGGCCTGCTCCCGAGCTTTGGAGGAGGCCCGGGAAGTAGATCGTCATCGCGAGATTGCAGAGAAGCGCGCGTGGGAGCTCCAAGCCTGGAGCGCTTCCTTGGAGCAGCAGGTGGAGTTGCGCCAAGCCGCCCTTGCATCACTGAGGGGGACGCCTATCAAGGAGGAGGAGGTCCTGAAGTGTGAGGAAGCGCTGACGCTGGAGGCCGCCAAGTTGCCGAAGCGGAGAACGCCGTTGGTGTGCGCGAGGCCCGGGTCCAGGAAGAGGTCGACCGCCACATGGCCGAGGCTCGCACAGATCTTGTGAGAAGCTATGACCTGAAGCTGAAGCTGGTTGAAGCCGTGGTTGCAGGCAGGACTACCGCCCTCAGGTCCAGGCTAACCGAAGCGGAATGGCGCGGAGGCCGCCGCAGCCGCCCTGGTATCAGCGTAGGCCGAGATGGCCTCCGCCCACGCCGAGCTGGTTCCTCTTCAGCAGCGGGTTGCCAACGCTGACTCCATCGCACAACAGAACAGGGAGGAAATGCTTCAACGGTGGACGTTGGAGCACGTGCACGACCCTATGCTCCAGGACCTCAAGAACAGGGCCAACGCCGGCCGTGGGCAACATCTGTAACGAGAACACCCCGCATCCCCACGCGACCGACTACGCCAGTCATCTCCGCTTCTTTACTGACGTGGTGACGCGCCTGGAGATCCGCTCCGAGAGAGCTCACTAGCCGGTTGAGAAGAGGAGCCGCAGCCTCCTCGGCCGCGCGTTTTCGCGCGTCTTCAGCCATCTTCAGAACACCTACCCCGACTTCGACTTTGACGCTGCCATCGCCCCTGTGTCCGAGGCCATCCGTGGCAACCTGGCGCGATGGGTGGAGGATAACGTGGCTGCACTTGTTAGGGCCTTTGCTTCCGATGACGACGGGGTGGTAGTTGCAGCGGACGAAGGCAACATGGTCGATGATGGTGACGGCGGTGTCGGTGATGGTGATGGCAATGCCAGCGACAGTAATAGTGGCGCTAGTGTTGCGTTTGGAGGCGACCCGTGGGACGTGGTGAGCGATATGTCTGACTGATCCCGTGTTTCTCCGTTGTTTATCCTACATAAAGAAGCTCGGGCATGGCCCCAAAGGTTGTAAGAGCATTTTGGGAGGGGATGCCCCTCATGTAAAAAGATTGTCGTCTCTATGCTTTTAGGGCCAATACTGAATATGTGCTTCCATAAGCCTACGAGCCCTGCGGCGAGCTTGTTGTTGTGGTTTACCTTTAGCCAGGATAAGTCCTGAATCGGCTCGCGAGGTCATGAGCTCCCGAGGATCCCCTGAGGGACCTGCCGACCCGGTCGAGAGGGCCTCGTGAGAGCAAGCGCCAGCCATAGTACGGCATGCTTGTGGCGTACAAGCGCTTCGCCCAGCCCCGCCCGCGAGGGGCTCGCGAGGGGGAGGCAGCTGGTGCGAACACAAATTAAGGCAGGAACCAGAATGCAAGAAATCACACGAATGAGAAAAATCACCCTCCCCGCGCACCCAAATGAAAATCCAACTCCAACTTAAATCTGAAGCAAGGAAGCACGACTACAGAAAGGGAGTCAAAAAAAAGCAAACGGCCCCGTCCGGCGCCTAGTCTAGTCTTCATGTCTTCATGTCTTCTCACCAGCGCGGAGCTAAGTGCTGCAACTGGGCATGGGAGGGAGCCCCCGAGGTCCGAGGGTGGCTCTCTTGCGGCTCCGGGGCGTGTACAACCCCACTCATTATTACGTGAGAGTGTCACGGGTCGCGAGCTTCACAGGCACTGGGCCTTCTTCACAGGCACCAAGCCTTGCTTCATATCGCCAGACGAGGGCCCCGCCTTGCGCCACCCTCGACCACCATTGGCGCCGACCGGAAACCAGGACGACGCCAAAGGGGCAAAGGGGACGCCAGCGGCGCCCTCGGGGACCACGGGTCCTCTACCAGGGGTAGGCCTTGCGGCACCTTCCCGACAGAGGGCCTACCTCCGGGGGACGCCTTGCTCTGTGCGCTTGTTGGGGAACATAGTAATTTCAAAAAATTTCCTACACACACGCACGATCATGGTAATGCATAGCAACGAGAGGGGAGAGTGTGTCCACGTACCCTCGTAGACCGAAAGCGGAAGCGTTAGAACAACGCGGTTGATGTAGTCGTACATCTTCACGGCCCGACCGATCAAGCACCAAAACTACGGCACCTCCGAGTTCTAGCACACGTTCAACTCGATGACAATCCCCGGACTCCGATCCAGCAGAATGTCGGGGAAGAGTTCGGTCAGCACGACGGCATGGTGATGATCTTGATGTTCTACCATCGCAGGGATTCGCCTAAGGACCGCTACAATATTATCGAGGACTATGGTGGAGGGGGGCACCGCACACGGCTAAGAGATCAAGAGATCAATTGTTGTGTCTAGAAGTGCCCCCTGCCCCCGTATATAAAGGAGCCAAGGGGGAGGGGGCGGCCGGCCAAGGAGGGGCGCGCCAAGGGGAGTCCTACTTCCACCGGGAGTAGGACTCCCTTCTTTCCTAGTTGGAATAGGAGAAGGGGGGCAGGAGGAGGGAGAGAGGAAGGAAAGGGGGACGCCGCCCCCTTCTCCTTGTCCTATTCGGACTAGGGGGGGAGGGGCGCACGGCCCTGCCCTGGCCTCCTCTCCTCTTCTCCACTAAGGCCCATGTAGGCCCATTAAGCCCCCGAGGGGTTCCGGTAACCTCCCGGTACTCTGGTAAAATCCCGATTTCACCCGGAACACTTCCGATATCCAAATATAGGCTTCCGATTATATCAATCTTCGTGTCTCGACCATTTCGAGACTCCTCATCATGTCCGTAATCTCATCCGGGACTCCGAACAAACTTCGGTACATCAAAACTCATAAACTCATAATATAACTGTCATCGAAACCTTAAGCGTGCGGACCCTACGGGTTCGAGAACTATGTAGACATGACCTAGAATAGTTTCCGGTCAATAACCAATAGCGGAACCTGGATGCTCATATTGGCTCCTACATATTCTACAAATATCTTTATCGGTCAAACCGCATAACAACATATGTTGTTCCCTTTGTCATCGGTATGTTAGTTGCCCGAGATTCGATCGTCGATATCTCAATACCTAGTTCAATCTCGTTACCGGCAAGTGTCTTTACTCGTTACTTAATGCATCATTCCGTAACTAACTCATTAGCTACATTGCTTGCAAGGCTTATAGTGATGTGCATTACCGAGAGGGCCCAGAGATATCTCTCTGACAATCAGAGTGACAAAACCTAATCTCGAAATACGCGAACTAAACATGTACCTTTGGAGACACTTGTAGAGCTCCTTTATAATCACCCAGTGATGTTGTGACGTTTGGTAGCACACAAAGTGTTCCTCCGGTAAACGGGAGTTGCATAATCTCATAGTTATAGGAACTTGTATAAGTCATGAAGAAAGCAATAGCAACATACTAAACGATCAAGTGCTAATCTAACGGAATGGGTCATGTCAATCACATCATTCTCCTAATGATGTGATCCCGTTAATCAAATGACAACACATGTCTATGGTTAGGAAACATAACCATCTTTGATTAATGAGCTAGTCAAGTAGAGGCATACTAGTGACATTAAGTTTGTCTATGTATTCACACATGTATCGTGTTTCTGGTTAATACAATTATAGCATGAATAATAAACATTCACCATGATACGAGGAAATAAATAATAACTTTATTATTGCCTCTAGGGCATATTTCCTTCAGTCTCCCACTTGCACTAGAGTCAATAATCAAGATTACACAGTAATGATTCTAACACCCATGGAGTCTTGTTGCTGATCATGTTTTGCTCGTGGAAGAGGCTTAGTCAACGGGTCTGCTACATTCAGATCCGTATGCATCTTGCAAATCTCTATGTCTCCCACCTGGACTTGGTCCCGGATGGAATTGAAGCGTCTCTTGATGTGCTTGGTCCTCTTGTGAAATCTGGATTCCTTTGCCAAGGCAATTGCACCAGTATTGTCACAAAAGATCTTCATTGGTCCCGATGCACTATGTATGACACCTAGATCGGAAATGAACTCTTTCATCCAGACTCCTTCATTTGCTATGTACTCCGCTTCGCATGTAGATCCCTCCACGACGCTTTGTTTAGAACTGCACCAACTGACAGCTCCACCGTTCAATATAAACACGTATCCGGTTTGCAATTTAAAATCGTCCAGATCAGTGTCAAAGCTTGCATCGATGTAACCATTTACGACTAGCTCTTTGTCACCTCCATAAACGAGAAACATATCCTTAGTCCTTTTCAGGTATATCAGGATATTCTTGACCGCTGTCCAGTGATTCACTCCTGGATTACTTTGGTACCTCCCTGCCAAACTTATTGCTAAGCATACATCAGGTCTGGTACATAGCATTTCATACATGATAGAGCCTATGGCTGAAGCATAGGGAACATCTTTCATTTTCTCTCTATCTTCTACTTTGGTCGGGCATTGAGTGTGACTCAACTTCACACCTTGTAATACAGGCAAGAATCCTTTCTTTGCCTGATCCATTTTGAACTTTTTCAAAACTTTATCAAGGTATTTGCTTTGTGAAAGTCCAATCAAGCGTCTTGATCTATCTCTATAGATCTTGATGCCCAATATGTAAGCAGCTTCACGGAGGTCTTTCATCGAAAAACTTTTATTCAAGTATCCCTTTATGCTATCCAAAAATTCTATATCATTTCCAATTAACAATATGTCATCTACATATAATATCAGAAATGCTACAGAGTTCCCACTCACTTTCTTGTAAATACAGGCTTCTCCAAAAGTCTGTATAGAACCATATGCATTGATCACACTATCAAAGCGTTTATTCCAACTCTGAGATGCTTGCACCAGTCCATAAATGGATCGCTGGAGCTTTCACACTTTGTTAGCACCTTTTGGATCGACAAAACCTTCTGGCTGCATCACATATAACTCTTCCTCCAGAAATCCATTCAAGAATGCAGTTTTGACATCCATTTGCCAAATTTCATAATCATAAAATGCAACAATTGCTAACATGATTCGGACAGACTTAAGCATCGCCACGGGTGAGAAAGTCTCATCTAGTCAACCCCTTGAACTTGTCGAAAACCTTCCGCAACAAGTCAAGCTTTGTAGACAGTTACATTACCATCAGTGTCAGTCTTCTTCTTGAAGATCCATTTATTCTCGATGGCTTGCCGATCATCGGGCAAGTCAACCAAAGTCCATACTTTGTTTTCATACATGGATCCCATCTCAGATTTCATGGCATCAAGCCATTTTGCGGAATCTGGGCTCATCATCGCTTCCTCATAGTTCGTAGCTTCGCCATGGTCAAGTAACATGACTTCCAGAATAGGATTACCATACCACTCTGGTGAGGATCTTACTCTGGTGGACCTACGAGGTTTGGTAGTAACTTGATCTGGAGTTTCATGATCAATATCATTAGCTTCCTCACTGATTGGTGTAGTTGTCATAGGAACCGGTTCTTGTGATGAACTACTTTCCAATAAGGGAGCAGGTACAGTTACCTCATCAAGTTCTACTTTCCTCCCACTCACTTCTTTCGAGAAAAACTCCTTCTCTAGAAAGGATCCGAATTTAGCAACAAAAATCTTGCCCTCAGATATGTGATAGAAGGTGTACCCAATAGTCTCTTTTGGGTATCCTATGAAGACACATTCCTCCGATTTGGGTTCGAGCTTATCTGGTTGAAGTTTCTTCACATAAGCATCGCAGCCCCAAACTTTCAGAAACAACAACTTTGGTTTCTTGCCAAACCACAGTTCATAAGGCATTGTCTCAACGGATTTTGATGGTGCCCTATTTAACGTGAATGTGGCTGTCTCTAAAGCATAACC
This sequence comes from Triticum aestivum, assembly GCF_018294505.1. Lineage (NCBI taxonomy): Eukaryota > Viridiplantae > Streptophyta > Magnoliopsida > Poales > Poaceae > Triticum > Triticum aestivum. The sequence continues at coordinate 167,626,783 of NC_057804.1, forward strand.
CCAAAACGATAGCGGTAAATCAGTAAGAGACATCATAGATCGCACCATATCTAGTAAAGTACGATCACGGCGTTCAGACACACCATTTCGTTGTGGTGTTCCGGGTGGCGTGAGTTGCGAAACTATTCCGCATTGCTTCAAATGTAAACAAAACTCGTAACTCAAATATTCTCCACCAGGATCATATCATAGAAATTTAATTTTCTTGTTACGATGATTTTCCACTTCACTTTGAAATTCTTTGAACTTTTCAAATGTTTCAGACTTGTGTTTCATCAAGTAGATATACCCATATCTGCTCAAATCATCTGTGAAGGTGAGAAAATAATGATACCCGCCGCGAGCCTCAATATTCATTGGACCACATACATCAGTATGTATGATTTCCAACAAATCAGTTGCTCGCTCCATAGTCCCGGAGAACGGCATTTTAGTCATCTTACCCATGAGGCACGGTTCTCAAGTACCAAGTGATTCATAATGAAGTGATTCCAGAAGTCCATCATTATGGAGTTTCTTCATGCGCTTTACACCAATATGACCCAAACGGCAGTGCCACAAATAAGTTGCACTATTATTATCAACTCTGCATCTTTTGGCTTCAACATTATAAATATGTGTATCACTACTATCGAGATTTAATAAAAAGAGACCACTCTTCAAGGGTGCATGACCATAAAAGATATTACTCATATAAATAGAACAACCATTATTCTCTGATTTAAATGAATAACAGTCTCGCATCAAACAAGATCCAGATATAATGTTCATGCTTAACGCTGGCACCAAATAACAATTATTTAGGTCTAAAACTAATCCCGATGGTAGATGTAGAGGTAGTGTGCTGACTGTCACATCCCTAGCCTGGTATGACCTAGACTAGCTAGTCATGTGTGCATCATGTTTAAAATTCCATTTAATTTTGAAATGGGGATTTGTGAAACCCTCAGAATCATTTTTGAAAATGACCCAAATAAAAATTTCTCCAAAAGGGTCCAAGAAAATGCTCATGTTGCTCTCTGAAAATATTGGACAGAGATAAAAATCAAACCAATATTTTTAAGAGCTCATAGGTATTTATTTTGGGCATTTGGAATTAATGCATAAATATTTGCATTGGAAATATATTAGTTATATATATTAATATATGTCCAAAAATTATGCCACCTGTTGGGGAGCTCTGGAATAATATATCTAGCTCCTGCAAAAATTGGCATAAGGCAATAAAATGATTTAATATTTTATTTAAATCAAAACAAATGTCAGAAATTAGAAAACAAAAATAAATAAAAGAAGGAGAAGCTTACCTGGGGCTCCTCCCTGTGCAGCCCAGCAGTAGCCGGCCGGCCCAGCCAGCAGGCGGCCCAGCCCGCCTCCTCCTCTGTCGTCTTCGTCCTCGACAGAGGGAGGGGAGCGTGCCCGGCGCGCGCGCGCGCCACCGCGCCACGCCACCAGCTCGCCTGCCTGCCTGCCTCTCCCCTCCTCGTCTGGATGCCCTGGAACGACGCCACGCCCCCCCCGTACTCTCTCACTCTCCCCCGGTTCTTCCTCTCCTCTTCCTCGCTCTCTCTCTCCCGTGTCCGAACGCACCCATCGCCGCCGTTCGCCATAGCCGCCGCCACCGGCCTCCCCTCGCCTCCCCGACACGCTCCCCAGCTCCGCCGCGACCCCCTCTACCTCCTCGTCGAGCCACGCAAGACGGAGCACCCCGTGGAGCCATCGCCGTCGCCATCCTCGCCTCCGGCCGCCGTGGGTACTCGCCGTCGATTCGGGAGCTACCGGGCATCCCCGACCTCGCCCTCGCGCTCGCTGGTCTCGCTGTGAGCCCCTCTCCGTTTCCCCTCTCTTCTCCCCCTCGTTCCCTCACCGTAGCCCTCCTCCCCACCACGGCCGAAGCCTCTCGCCGCCGTCCATGTCGCCGTCGCCGTCTCGGTCCGCCTCCGCCCAAACCAAGCCTTCCATCGTGCTCCCGGTGCCACGAGGGTGCCGCCGAGCCCCTCAGGTGGCCTCCCAGTGCCCCGCAGCCCGATCCCGCTCGCGCCCGAACTCCGGCCGCCGCCCAAGTGGTCGCCGCCGTCGATCTAAGCCATCTCCGGTGAAACGGAGGGCACCAGTGGGTGCGCGCGAGCCCCAGCTTCCCGCGCGTGCCTTCCGCTGCTCGATTGGGCGCCGGAGTGGAAATCCCGCGCCCTCCGCCGCGTTTGCTGCCGCCGGCGGCTAAACGCCGGCGTGTTAGCCCCGGTTGACCAGGGGGTTTGACCTCCCCTGGCTCAATGACAAGTGGGGCCCGTCCCTGCTAATTCGGGTTAGGATTAGTTTAAACTTAATCAACCTCTGTTAATTAACCCTGACACTGACCAGTGGGCCCCAGCGCCACTAACTCTTAATTAGGATTAAACTAACCCCTGTTAAACCCCCCTGTCACTGACGTGTGGACCCCACACGTCAGGTTTGACCCCAGCCAGCCGCAGTTGACCGCTGACGTCGTGCTGACGTCATGCTGGCGCAATATATATATTTCTGGATTTAAATTAAATCAGGAAATTCCAGAATATAATTTAAACTTCAAAAATTCATAACTTTTATTCTGTAACTCCAAATCAGACAAATTATATATGAAAAATGATCAGAAAAATCCAATCTATCCATCTGTACTATTTTCATGCATGACTAAACAAGTTAACCTGATGTTTAATGCAGAACAAGGAAAAGCACTTTAAAAGGCCATGTTTGAGTTTGAAATTTGAATCTTTGATTCAAATTGGTTCAAACCCTTCTGGTTTTAGTTGCATTAGCCCAACACACTCATATTGCCATGTTTCATGCATGCATCATATTGTTGCACATTGTTTGGTAATGGTTGTGTATCGATGTCCTTGCGACAGGTTCTGTCCCCGAGGAGTATCGTGATTACCCTAACGAAGAACCGTATCAGTGCATCGAACCATCAGGCAAGCAACCAACCATTTGATCATATCGATACAACCCCATGTTCTCGCTCCTGCTCTCTTTTACTGCATTAAGACAACGCGTTTCAAACTGCTGTGTGCTGCGGTAGTTGAACCCATTTCCTCTGCATGACCTGTCATTGCCACAGTAACTAGATGAAACCCACTAGCATGTGTAGGAGTTGGTTGAGCCATATGTATGTGTTGTTCCTACCTTGCTATGCCTGCTATGCTTAGAGTCGTGTCAGGTCTGGTTCATCTGGGTGATGGGCTAGAGTGAAATGATTATGTCAGGTAATGAGAGTGGTGCGGTGAACACGATTTGGTAAAGGTATCGATGAGAGGCCATGTAGGAGTACATGGTGGGTTGTTTCATTGAAGCCGACCTTAAGCACTGAGATCTGTATGTGTGATTTAAGAACCAGCTACTACCATGCATTGGGCCCGAAACCAATGGACCCTCTCGGCTTCTTATTCACCCTAGTTCTCCGTCCAGGAGTTGCAAGTAGTTTCTGGTGTTTGTAGCCTACTGGAGGCCGTGGACAGCGCTGACCATAGGGGTGGGCTGTCATGCGGTAGGTACGTGGCCGGGTGTACCGAATACCCGTTAGGTATCTCGGGAACCCTGTTCACATCGTTCGGGGCCGTATGGGAAACCTCGGCCGGACTCCCTGCGGATGGAACCTGGATAGGCGATAAACCTGGACTGGAGGCTTAGGTGGTTAGGTAGGTCGTGGCCGACACCCACGTTGGGCTTCCGCTTGAAGGTTGCCGAGTACATGTCGTGTAAACGACGGTAAGTGGTGAGAGCGTGTATGAAGAAGTACACCCCTGCAGGGTTAACATGATCTATTCGAATAGCCGCGTCCGCGGTAAAGGACTACTTGGTTGCCTATACAGTTCATAGACAAGTAAATGGAAACTACTAAAAGCCTCAAGATAAGTGTGAGTGCCGAGGATGGCTCTTCTGTAGGGAGACGGAGGTGGATCCTCGGTAGTGTATTGAAGTGGTGAGTAATGGACTCGTGTGCGCAAAACCATTGCAAGTTGGAGTCTCGTAGGTTAGCCTAGCCAAGAGTCTAAGCTGGCTTGCTGCAATAACTCCACCAACCCTTCTTGATAATATGCATGTATGTAGGATCTGATGTAAGTCTTGCTGAGTACCTTTGTACTCATGTTGCTATAACTTATATTTTTACAGAAGACGCTGCAACCCCTTCTGATGGGTTCTACGTAGACGTTGACATCAACGAGTAGGCTAAAGGCCCAGGTGGTGATCCTGAGCTTGTGAAGGACCACGTAGTATAGCTAGGCTTTCCAAGCCTCTTTTATCTTTCTAGTTGTCTGTACTCAGACAAGTTACTTCCGCTGCTGGTTTGTATGACTGTATGACTTGAATGCTGGGTCGTGTGACCCGTACCTTTGTGTATGTTATGTATGGCTCTCTGAGCCTTAAATAAAGTACTTGTGTCATAGAGTCATGTTGTGATGCTTCGTTGTATTTGCACATATCGAGCATATTGTGTGTATGTTTGAAATGCTTGGTATGTGTGGGATCTGACTATCTAGTTGTTTATGTTTAGTAGCCTCTCTTACCGGGAAATGTCTCCTAGTGTTACCGCTGAGCCATGGTAGCTTGCTACTGCTCTGGAACACTTAGGCTGGCCGGCATGTGTCCTTCCTCGTTCCGGTGTCTGTCCCTTCGGGGAAATGTCACGCATTGAGTACCGGAGTCCTGTTAGCCCGCTACAGCCCGGTTTACCGGAGTCCTGCTAGCCCAGTGCTACAGCCCGGACCCACTTGCTGTTGATCGACACGTTCGTGGTTGGGTCATGAATGCCTGTCCCTGTAAGTCTGTGCCACTTTGGGTTTACGACTAGTCATGTCAGCCCGGGCTCCTTATCATATGGATGCTAGCGACACTATCATATACGTGAGCCAAAAGGCGCAAACGGTCCCGGGCAAAGGTAAGGCGACACCCGTGGGGATACCGTGCGTGAGGCCGCAAAGTGATATGAGGTGCTACAGGCTAGATCGATGTGACATCGAGTCGGGGTCCTGACACTGACTGCGATCACATCGACTTTGGAACCATTTCCCACGCGCATCGTCACCTCGTCCTGAGCCAATCTTCGCTTAATCCGTAGTCCCTGTTTCGAGCTACAAATATTAGTAACAGAACGAGTATCAAATACACAGGTGCCACTGCAAGCATTAGTAAGGTACACATCAATAACATGTATATCACATATACCTTTGTTCACTTTGCCATCCTTCTTATCCGCCAAATACTTGGGGCAGTTCCGCTTCCAGTGTCCAGTCTGCTTGAAGTAGAAGGACTCGGTCTCAGGCTTAGGTCCAGACTTGGGTTTCTTCTCTTGAGCAGCAACTTGTTTGCTGTTCTTCTTGAAGTTCCCCTTCTTCTTCCCTTTGCCCTTTTTCTTGAAACTGGTGGTATTATTGACCATCAACACTTGATGCTCCTTCTTGATTTCTACCTTCGCATCTTTTAGTATTGTGAAGAGCTCGGGAATAGTCCTGTCCATCCTTTGCATATTATAGTTCAACGCGAAGCTCTTGTAGCTTGGTGGCGGTGATTGAAGAATTCTGTCAATGACACTATCATCAGGAAGATTAACTCCCAGTTGAATCAAGTGATTATCATACCCAGACATTTTGAGTATATGTTCACTGACAGAACTATTCTCCTCCATCTTACATCTATAGAACTTATTGGAGACTTCATATCTCTCAATCCGGCATTAGCTTGAAATATTAACTTCAACTCCTGGAACATCTCATATGCTCCATGATGTTCAAAACGTCGTTGAAGACCCGGTTCCAAGCCGTAAAGCATGGCACACTGAACTATCGAGTAGTCATCAGCCTTGCTCTGCCAGACGTTCTTAACGTCGTCAGTTGCATCTGCAGCAGGCCTGGCACCCAGCGGTGCTTCCAGGACGTAATTCTTCTGTGCATCAATGAGGATAATCCTCAAGTTACGGACCCAGTCCGTGTAATTGCTACCATCATCTTTCAACTTAGCTTTCTCAAGGAACGCATTAAAATTCAACGGAACAATAGCACGAGCCATCTATCTACAACAAACATAGACAAGCAAAATACTATTAGGTACTAAGTTCTTGATAAATTTAAGTTCAATTAATCATATTACTTAAAAACTCCCACTTAGACAGACATCTCTCTAGTCATCTAAGTGATCACGTGATCCAAATCAACTAAACCATGTCCGATCATCACGTGAGATGGAGTAGTTTCAATGGTGAACATCACTATGTTGATCATATCTACTATGTGATTCACGTTCGACCTTTCAGTCTCCGTGTTCCGAGGCCATATCTGTATATGCTAGGCTCATCAAGTTTAACCTAAGTATTCCGCGTGTGCAACTGTTTTGCACCCGTTGTATTTGAACATAGAGCCTATCACACCCGATCATCACGTGGTGTCTCAGCATGAAGAACTTTCGCAACGGTGCATACTCAGGGAGAACACTTCTTGATAATTTAGTGAGAGATCATTGATGACCCACAAGTATAGGGGATCTATCGTAGTCCTTTCGATAAGTAAGAGTGTCGAACCCAACGAGGAGAAGAAGGAAATGATAAGTGGTTTTCAGCAAGTTATTCTCTGCAAGTACTGAAATAAGTGGTAACAGATAGTTTTGTGATAAGATAAATTGTAACGAGCAACAAGTAACAAAAGTAAATAAAGTGTAGCAAGGTGGCCCAATCCTTTTTGTAGCAAAGGACAAGCCTGGACAAACTCTTATAATAGGAAAAGTGCTCCCGAGGACACATGGGAATATCGTCAAGCTAGTTTTCATCACGCTCATATGATTCGCGTTCGGTACTTTGATAATTTGATATGTGGGCGGACTGGTGCTTGGGTGCTGTTCTTACCTGAACAAGCATCCCACTTATGATTAACCTCTATTGCAAGCATCCGCAACTACAACAAAAGTATTAAGGTAAACCTAACCATAGTAGGAAACATATGGATCCAAATCAGCCCCTTACGAAGCAACGCATAAACTAGGGTTTAAGCTTCTGTCACTCTAGCAACCCATCATCTACTTATTACTTCCCAATGCCTTCCTCTAGGCCCAAATAATGGTGAAGTGTTATGTAGTCGACGTTCACATAACACCACTAGATGCTAGACAACATACATCTCATCAAAATATCGAACGAATACCAAATTCACATGACAACGAATAGCAAGACTTATCCCTTGTCCTCAGGAACAAACATAATTACCCACAAAGAATATTCATGTTCATAATCAGAGGGGTAATAATATGCATAAAGGATCTGAACATATGATCTTCCACCAAATAAACCAACTAGCATCAACTACAATGAGTAATCAACACTACTAGCAACCTACTAGCACCAATCCCGGACTTGGAGACAAGAATTGGATACAAGAGATGAACTAGGGTTTGGAGATGAGATGGTGCTGGTGAAGATGTTGATGGAGATTGCCCTCTCCCGATGAGAGGAGCGTTGGTGATGACGATGGTGATGATTTCCCCCTCCCGGAGGTAAGTGTCCCCGGCAGAACAGCTCTACCGGAGCCCTAGATTGGTTCCGCCAAGGTTCCACCTCGTGGCGGCGGAGTCTCGTCCCGAAAGGTTGCCTTCTATTTTTTTCTCATCTAAAGACTTCATATAGGAGAAGATGGGCGTCGGAGAACCACCAGGGGGCCCACGAGGTAGGGGGGTGCGCCCCCCACCCTCGTGAGCAGGGTGTGGGCCCCCTGGTCTTCATCTTTGGCGACGATTTTTCTTTATTTATTTTAAGATATTCCGTGGAGTTTCAGGATTTTTGGAGTTGCACAGAATAGGCCTCTAATATTTTCTCCTTTTCCATCCCAGAATTTCAGCTGCCGGCATTCTCCCTCTTCATGTAAACCTTGTAAAATAAGAGAGAATAGCCATACGTATTGTGACATAATGTGAAATAACAACCCATAATGCAATAAATATTGGTACAAAAGCATGATGCAAAATGGACGTATCAACTCCCCCAAGCTTAGACCTCGCTTGTCCTCAAGCGAAAAGCCGATAACAATAAATATGTCCTCATGTCTAGAGGTAGAGGCGTCGATAAAAATAAAATACGGACATGAAGGCATCATGATTATTTCATAAAAGCAACAAATATAGATTTTGTCATATGATTACTTATGTTCAAGCGATGATCTTTTCACAATGCAAAAGTATGAATCAGAAACCTTATTGAGCACCAACAAATTATAACCTTAGTCATTGAAGCAATTGCAATTTATCATAACATTAGAAAGAGTCTATGTCAGAGCTTAAAACCAAGTCCACATACTCAACTATCATTTAGTCCTTCATAATTGCTAACACTCACACAATACTTGTGGTTACGGGGTTTTAATCGGACACTGAGAAAGATAGGGGCTTATAGTTTTGCCCGACAACTTTTTACCTCAAGGGTAATGTCAACAATAATAATTCATGCTCCCCTACATCCAATTTATATATATATATATATATATCATGTTCTTTCCAACATGCTGAGCTTGCCAAAGGATAAAATGAAAAAGGAAAGGTGAAGATCACCGTGACTCTTGCATAAGGTGGAGGATAATAATAAAAGATAGGCCCTTCGCAGAGGGAAGCAGAGGTTGTCATGCGCGTTTAGGGTTGATGCACAAAATCTTAATGCAGAAGAACGTCAATTTATATTGCCCCTTGTATGTGGACCTTTATTATGCAGTCCGTCGCTTTTATTACGTCCACAACAAGTTCGTACAAAGCTTATTTTCTCTGCACTAATAAGTCATGCGTATTTAGAGAGCAATTTTTATTGCTTGCACCAATGACAACTTACTTGAAGGATCTTACTCAATCCATAGGTAGATATGGTGGACTCTCATGGCAAAACTGGTTTAAGGGTATTGGAAGCACAAGTAGTATTTCTACTTGGTGCTAAGAATTTGGCTATCATGAGGGGGAAAGGCAAGCTCAACATGTTAGAGGATCCATGACAATATACTTTATCTCAGATGTAAGAAAACATAACTCATTATGTTGTCTTCCTTGTCCAACCTCAACTCTTTAGCATGTCATATTTTAATGAGTGTTCCCAATCATAAAAGATGTCAATGATAATATATCTATATGTGAAGCCTCTCTTTCCTTATTACTTCCTATTAATTACAACGATGACCAAAGCTATATTTGCCAACTCCCAACAACTTTTAATCATCATACTCTTTCTATGTGAAGTCATTACTTTCAATAAGATCAATATGAATTCTTTGATTCTTTTTATTCTTTTTCTTCTTTTCTTTTATTCACCCAAGATCATGGCAAAATAATCAAGCCCTTGACTCAACACTAATCTTTATTATATAGGTCACGAACTCGATTACAAAGAAGAATCATAAAGCAAAACGCAAAAGTAGATCATGCCATGACTTTATTTTAGTAAATCAAGATACTACTAAAAGGATCGAACTAAGAAAAACGGTAAAGATAGGAGTTGTGATGGTGATACGATACCAGGGCACCTCCCCCAAGCTTGGCAGTTGCCAAGGGGAGTGCCCGTACCCATGTGATTATGTCTCCTTCTTTGTTGTTGGCGGTGGAGGTGTTGTTGATGATGCAGGCTTGTCGTCCACCTTCCATGGCATAGGCTCACCATCATAAAAGGATGATCGAGTCTCCGGAATCCTCAAATATGCAGCCAAGAATCTATATTCATACTCACAGTTTTGGTTTTGCAGATCATAGATTTGTGCTTGGAGGTGCTCGATCTTCTCATGTAGCTTGAAGATGGCCTCCTCGGTGTTCTTGGCATCCGGCTC